>NC_092718.1:11454750-12153011 GCF_047496885.1 Scyliorhinus torazame
GCGCCATAGGCAGCAGGGCTAACTCACTGCCCTACCGTGCCGACCAAGCTGGCAATGCATGACAATCTGATTTGATGCACAGAACCCTGGATAAACATTAAAGCACACCTGCACCTAGTTCTCCAACTTTTTGAGGCGCTCCTTAAAACCAAATCTTTTGGCCACCTGTGCTACTATCTCCTTGTATGCTTTGCTGTCGAATTTTGTTTGGTAACATGTCCATCGAGCACCGTTACAACTTTCAGGGCATTTGAGTTGTTGCTGTTGCTATTGTCCAGGTTGTGTGGCAGAGTTGGACGTGTAGTGGGGGGGTGGGGGGGGTGGGGGGGGTTTACTGGTTCGAGGTCGGTGTCTGTAATTTAACACAAACTATGGCATCTCCTTCTCCATGCAGTGCAATCTACAAGTTACATCTTGGGAAAAAGTCCCAACTTCCTTGTTGGTGATGTTGCCAACTGTGTCTGGACCTACAGTATCCGGAAACACTGGATTTTTGATGGCGTGCGCGGGGATTGAATATTTATTTGGATGATATCTTTCGTGCTCCGGGGGGGGGGGGGGGGGGGGGGGGGTGTGTAAGTGGACAGATCCTTCAAAGAGCTAGCAGAGGCACGATGTACCATCTCTGTGCTGTATGATTCTAGGCCTTGTCGACCCTTCGTTTCTTTTCCATTGAAAAGAACAAGAATCAACTGAGTACGTTGGCGCTTGGCTGAAATGCAACCCAGTCAAAAGAGCCCAATTGGGAAATGATTCTTGTGAATTCTCCTGGTTTATCCATTTGTAATAAAAAGCGACAGTGAAAGCATGTGTATTCTTCAGTGTGTAATTCACAATGGGTTTTTATCTCCTGAATTGGATCGTAATTGCTTGAGAAAAAGCAGTTGTTTGTGAATCATGAGGTGCCCTGATGTCTTGGGAAAATAGACCGTCTAACCTTCTGCTTCAACGCCATGTACTGGAATACTGGGATTGGAATGTGCCCTACCGAACGTAGAAGTCTGAAATACAAACAGAAAAATGCCAGGAATGTGAAACCATCTCTCTGCGTTGGAAGAGAGAAGAAGGTTGATTAACGCTTTTGATTCTGGACCCTTAAATTGCCAAAAAATCTTCACCGGGTGCGCTGCAATCCTGCAGGAATCCATATTGAACTGTCAGCAGTGCTCAATGGGGTAGCACTGTCTCACAAGGTTGTGGGTTCACGGTCTACTCCAGAGACTTGAGCATGTAATCTCGCAAAGGTATTAAGGGAGTGCTGCACTGTTGGAGGTGCTCTTTTGGGTGACATGTTAAACCGCCTTCCCTCAGGTTGGTGTAAAATATCCTGTGACATTGTTTTGAACAGGAGTTCTCCTTCATGTCCGTGCCGATATTTATCCTTCAACCAATGAACTCCATGCATTCTATGCTTGGTTCGAGCAGGTAACCATCAACAGTTGTCAACTGCCTCAGCCGCCTCAGGACACACACATGTCTAGCGTCACAGCTTCCGAAGTCAGATCGGCCTTCTTGAAAGTGAACTCTCGGAAAGCAACGGGTCCTGACGCAGACCCTGGTCGTGCACTCCGATCCTGCGCAGACCAACTGGCGGGTGTTCGCGGATATTTTCAACTTCATCGGTGTAACACACTAACACCATCACTGCATAAAATACGTGCATACCTCGAAGTGGTCGCAGGTATGAAAAATGAAAATCGCTTATTGTCACAAGTGGGCTTCAAATGAAGTTACTGTGAAAAGCCCCTCGTCGCCACATTCCCGCACCTGTTCGGGGAGGCTGGTACAGGAATTGAACCATGCTGCTGGCCTGCCTGGGTCTGCTTTCAAAGCCAGCGATTAGGCCCTGTGCTAAACCAGCCCCTAATGAATGACTGACTGGGTGTGGTGAAGGACTGAACAGGCTGCTGCTCTTTACTGTCGAAAATTGAAGGCTGAATGGTGACACGATCGAGGTCTTTAAAATAATGAATAGATCTGATACGAGAGACGAAGTGAAGATATTTGCAGCATAGAGGAAACGAGGCATCAGAAATAATGAAAATGTCAATCCGAAAGAGAATCTGCGGGAAACCTCTTTATCTGCAGAGTGGAGAGAATGTGGAACTCGCTACCACAGGGACTGGTTGAGGGGAATAGCATAGATACATCTGAGGGGAAGCTAGATAAACAATAGGTGGTAAGGAATTGAAGGACATGTTGACAGAGTGATAAGTGGAGCAGCAGCACCAACATGGACCAGTTGGGCTGAATGGCCTTTTTCAGTGCCGTATGTAATGGAGGGTGGAGTGATTCTATTTAAAAATGAAATTACTCCCTACCCTCCTATTATGTACAAATTCCTGAGGGTGGCTCCAACATTGAAGGCTATAATTAACGTACTCTGTCTCTTAAGCAGGCCTGTGATACTCCTAAGTAACCATTGAATGAATGTCAATTGGGGAGTATTTTTGTACTCCAAACACTTGGTATCGCTTTAATTAAAGGAAAAGATTCTGTTAATGTGCTCGATGCTGGCTGAATGAATCTTTGTTCCATTCCTGTAGCTACAACAACTTTTTCTTTCTGCAATTAGAAATAATTTCACTCTAGACAAATTGGAGCACTTTCTGTTTTTTTTACCTTGTACTTGATTTTTTAATTTCCAATCTTGCTACTTTAACCTATAATCAAAATTAATTTAATCTTGCCGTCTCAGCATTGGATTATAGTTTGGATTAATTTGACAAGACCTTTCTGCTTGTTTTCGATTACTTCAGGATCTAAAAGTTGTGTTGAGGACATGCCAGTCGGTATGACGCTTCGGGAACAAGAGGTTGCCATGCATGAACCAAGTTCCTATCAAGGCCAGGATCATTCCGGTGATCGCTAAGAAAGTTGTACATGACGAGGACCTTGTTGATGAGTGATCAGAGATTCTGGAGGAAAATATGGGGAGGGATGGTGAATGGTTCTCTGACAGAGCTTGACCCGGTAGTAGTGGCTGGGCTTCGCTGGCAAGGCCAGAATTTATTGCCCAATCCTGGTTGCCCTCATGAAAATGGTGGGAAGCTGCTGGGTTGAACTGATACAGTCTGTGTGGTGCTAATACATCAAAGTGTTGATTGGGAAGGAGTTCCAGGATCTTGACCCACTGATGTGAACCAATTCCAAATCCAGAATTGTACAACTTGAAGGGCAATGTGCAGGTGATGGTCTTCCCATGTGTCTGTTGTCTTTATCCTTCTAGGTGGTAGAGTTTGTGGGTTTGCGAGACACGGTACTGCAGTGTAGCTCGTGGATGGTGCACACTGCAGGCACGGTGCACTTGATGCAGTGAATGCTTGAGGTGGTAGCAGGGCTATCAATCAAGCAGGCTGCTTTGTCCTGGAGGATGAATGGGAAGAGTAGGAGGTTGGTAAGTCTTGTCCTTGAGTAGGCTGGTGGGAATGTTGGTGAGAAAAGAGGATTGGGCAGTTTGGGCTGGGGCAGGTGCCTCAGTGGTCCTTTGGGTGATGCTGGGCAATAAACAGAGGGTAGTCGCGATATGACCCAAAGGGCCTCCAAACCCTCAGCAGGAAGTCCCAGGTTGATGGCTTGATCTAGGGAATTGTGCAGGTGGCAAAATACCCAAGAGGAAATAAATTAAAGGTGATGTGATGGTTGGAAAGAGGAGCACCAAGGAGGTAGGAGCCTCGGGGGCCAAGCCATCGGAAAGTGGATGGCAGAACTGCTCTCATCCGTTTTTGGAAATTTCATGAATTGTTTCTGAACCTGTATGTCCTTCATTATACCTCAACGCATGACATACACCTCCAGTAATTTCATCCGAAGAGCTCATTGCAGGATTGAATAAAATCTATTGGGCACTTTGGCAGGGAGGCAGCAAGTTAAGATTGGGCATGTTGCTTGGCCTATAACATTTGCCACTGTGTGGACTTGCTCCCAATATTTTTCTTATGCAGTCCATGTCCTTGCACTGCGTCAGTTGTGGCTGCTAGCACAGTCGCCCCTGAATCGGCAGGTTCTAAGTTCAAGTCCCACTGCAGGACATGAGCATAAAATTAAGGCTGACACACCAGTGCAGTACTGAAGGGGTGCAGGCGATCTATCCCTGGTGTCCTGTCCAATGTGTATCCCTCGATAAGCATCGCAAAATCAGAATGTGGGCATTATCACATTGTTGTGCAAATTGGTTTCCCATGTTTAAAAACTTTAAAAAGATGTTTGCAGTAGCAGACCTGAAAACATTAATGGACTTTCTGAATTTAAAAAAAGATTTAAAGTACCCAATATTTTCTCCCCCCAATTAAGGGCAATTTGGCGTGGGCAATCCATTTACATATTTGGGTTGTGGGGATGGAACCCACGCAGACACGGGGAGAATGTGCATACTCCACGGACAGTGACCCAGGGCTGGGATTGTACCTGCGACCTCAGTGCCGTGAGGCAGCAGTGCTAACAACTGCACCACTGCGCCGCCCCCTAGATTTGAATAACTTAATCGATTATTTGCCAGGCTCGGAGGGAAGAGCAGGGGAAGCGAGATTAATTAGATAGCCTAGCACAGATATGTTGGAGCTGAGTGGGCCCTTATAATGCAATGCATGTGCTCCGAAAACCGATCTTTATGCAACTGCTGGTCAACTATTCAATCCTAATGAGTTGAATGGGTCAACCCCATTCTCACCAACGTCCATGTGTCCATATTTCCTTTGGGAGTTACTTGAAAATGTATGCTCGTCTGTGGCTAATAAAAAAACAGAAAATGGTTGTCAAGTTCATTAGTTTTCCCCAGCATTTGGAGAATGATGAGCCTTGCTGTACGGTTCTCAACATCTCGCTCGTTTGTGTTCTTTGCTGCTACTTGTTTGAGCAGCAGCAATTGATCCATATTTACTTTAGACTTGTGGAATATTTCTTTAGACCCCCCCCCCCCCCCCCCAAGCCCTTCGAGGAGGGCGCGTTGGTGGTGGACGGTGCTGGGGGTGGGTGGGGGTGGATGATGGCGGGTGCTGGAGGGGTTTTGGCGGGTGGTGGGGAGAGGGTGGGTGGGTGGTAACGGACGCTGGGGAGGGGTGGGTGGGTGAGTGTGGGTGATGGCTGGGGGGGGGGGGGGGGGGGACGTTTGCCAGGTGGTGGCGGGTGCTGCGGAGAGGGGTGGGTGGGGATGGTGGCGGGTGCTGAGGGGGTTTGCCGGGTGAGGGAGGGTGGGTGGGTGGGTAGCGGACGCTGGGAGGTGTGTTGTTGGGGATTTTAAGTTTACAATTGTTTTCAGAGGAAGTAATTGAAATAAATAATTGAGTGAAATATTTGGCAAGTCTGTTTTCTTGGAGAGCTTTGCCCATAACTCTTTAGCGCCATCTCCTGATTTTAACCTAAATTGCTACAGAATTACTGCAGAATACAGTGGGATGGACAGCTACAGTATATCATGTATGTGTGTATATTTAAACCCAATTTCTGGGGGAATGACCAATTCATTCCAAGATTAAACTAATTAGACCACAATTTAATGTGATGGTTGGGAATACATTGACAAAGAAAGAGCTTGGATTTCAACACGATGAGACCTCCTCAAATCGCAGGGCATGCCAAATGAAAATCGCTTATTGCCACAAGTAGGCTTCAAATGAAGTTACTGTGAAAAGCCCCTGGTCGCCACATTCCGGCGCCTTTTCGGGGAGGCTGTTACGGGATTAGCTTTCAATAATAGATTGCTTTATGAAGTGCAGTCATTGTTATATGATGAGAACTATCATTTATGTGAACTTCGTTTCGTGAACTCTGGGTGTCCCAAATCTCTTGGCAATGAATTAAATACTTTTTGAAATCTAGTGTTGAAGGGAAACATCTCAACACGTCTACAGTCCCACTAAAGCTTTGTGATAATGACCCTGGTTTTCTGTTTATATATTGGCCAGGACACTGGAGAGACTAATTGCTCTTTTCAAAATAATGGTTATAGGATTATTGATTGAGAGGGCAGATAGGGCCTCTGAATGACATCTCATTCAAACACTGGTACGTCTGGCAATGTAGCACTCCCTCAGTATTGCACTGGGGTGCCAGCCTCATTGGGACTCCTGAAGAGGCTTCTGTTGTGTAAATTGACTGGTTGGAGTTGATGCCAATGCAAAGCTCAATGTTGCACTGAAAAATGTTCAACATTAGCAAAGAGTCCCTTTGACCATGTGTGAAAGCTTCTGGTTGTCCTCTCCTTAAAACACTGCATGATCTTAATTTCGGAGCAGTAATACGATTTATTTAAAAATAAAACGTTCACCATATCATGGCAGGCTGCTTGGAGAAAGGCCCTTTCCACTGCCAGTTTATTTGGGTGCTCAGTTGCCGTAAGTCTGTGTCTCTTCTCCTACCCGTCTGACCGCTGGAGGTCTGCCTTGTGCTCTTGTTTACCCATCGCCCGTGTGCTTGCTGACCCACACCGGCTCCCAGCCTGCAATGTCCATCTTTAAACTCTCAGCCTTGTTTTCAAATTCCTGCCTGGCCCCCACTCCTTGCCTCTGTAAACTCCTCCAGCTGCTGAACCCTCCGAGCTATCTGCGCATCGCCAATGCTGGCCTCTTGCACATCTGAGATTTCAGCCACTCCATCTCCCTGCCTTTCTCCTCTACTTTTAGGACGCTCCGTAAAACCTACTACTTTGATCAAACTTTAGTTCACCTGTCCTAGTATCTCCTTTGTGTTAAATTTTGTTTGATTGAACTCCTTTGACGTATCTTTGGACATTTTATGCTTTGTAAATTGTTGCATCAATGCACTTTGGAGGCAGCTGTTACTGAATAATTCAATTTATCAAAGGGGAACGTTTGACACTTGTGTCAATCATGCAGCACAGTGGTTAGCACAGTTGCTTCACAGCTCCAGGGGTCCCAGGTTCGATTCCTGGCTTGGGTCACTATGTGGAGTTTGCACGTTCTCCCCGTGTCTGCGTGGGTTTGCTCTGGTTTCCTCCCACAGTTCAAAGATGTGTAGATTATGTGGATTGGCCATGGTAAATTGCCCTTCGTGTCCAAAAATGTTCAGTGCCGTTACGGGGATAGGGTGGAGGCGTGGGTTTAAGTGGGGTGCTCCTTCCAAGGGCCGGTGCAGACTCGATAGGTCGAATGGCCTCCTTCTGCATTGTAAATTCTATGAAAGTCGAGTTGGGATAAATTGACCATTTTTTGTGTTGACAAACTTAACTAATGGGGTGCCACAGGGTCAGCGCAGTGACCTCAACTGATTATGATCTGTGTTAATAATTCGGACCCAGGAACCAATTGTATTGCAGACAAATCTGTTGTTACGAAGATCAGTTGGAAAGGAAGTCGCGAGAAGGATGATAGGGATATAAGTAGATAAAACGGTTGGGTAAAAGTTTGGTCCGTGGGGGAAATTGTGAGATTGGCAGAAAGAATAGGTGTGCAGAACATTGACTCGCAATCTCCTCTGAGTGGCAGTCACTGGAAGATTCCCACTCCGGAGGGACACATTCCTCACTCAGGCCGGGTGAGACGGAAGCAGTGGGGGTGGACCCACCCGCCCCCCGCCCTTTAAAGCACTAGCTGCTGTGAAGCAGGTGTTTATAGGGACTATTGGAATTAGGCGTTCAGCGTTCGAACAGGCAGAGTTTGACCATAGGGGGTTGGAATGGAGGAGGGTCCCCTTGGGAGTGGGTTTGGGTGTAGCTTGACCCTTGGGGGCAGGCGGGGTGGGGTGCAGCCTTGGCGTGGCGGCTCCCTTAGGGGGTTGGGAGGTGGGGGGCTCTGGCTCTGGGTTTTGGGGGGGGGGGGGGGGGGGGGGGAGGAGGTGGGGTGTCCCATGCAGGTTCGGTCAGGGTGTTTAAAACAGTTACTTTGAGGTTACGAGGCTTTTCGTCCTTGTAGTTCAGAAGGACTAGAAGGGTAAAACTGGCAGAACCATCTGAAGTTAGTGATTCAAATCACTTTGGCGGATGGCTTCCAGCCCAGTGTAATTGTTGAGGGCAAGTTAGCCCTTCTGGACAGTTGCTGGGTGAACCCTGGCGTGGGAATGCCCAAGAAGGATTCCCTGTTGCTTCATTGGGACACTCCCCTAGAGTGTCGCCGGGGAGCCAGGTAGTTATGGTCCCATTAGTTAAATAGGGAGCGATTGCAGAATGCTGCAATGCCGAGAGATCGAGTGGCCTTGTAGTTGAATCTCCCAAAATTGGAATGCAGGTACAGCAAGCAATTAGGCAGGGAAATGGAATGTAGCACAAGGCGGATGGGGTACAAAAGCAGCACCTACAGAAAAAATGCTGTAAATGTTCAACAGGTCTGGCAATATCCACAGATGCGAGATGCCGGTGTTGGACTGGGGTGAACACAGTAAGAAGTCTTAAAACAGCAGGTTAAAGTCCAACAGGTTTGTTATTGACTTTGTCTGAAACCCACCTCTTCATTCACCTGAGGAAGGAGCAGTGCTCCGAAAGCTAGTGATTCGAAACAAACCTGTTGGACTTTAACCTGGTGTTGTAAGACTTCTTGCAATATCCACAGAGGTTGATGTTTCAGGTCAATGATCGTTCACCTTTCACGAAAGGTCATCATCCTGAAATGTTAAATGTGCTGAGGGATTTGGCCATGGGTGGTGTCATGACCGGTACAGGCCTGGAGGGCCGAAGGGCCTGTTACTGTGCTGTTTTGTTCTTTGTTAACCATCTGTTTCAGTCCCCACATATGCCGTCTGACCTACTTAGTATTTCCAGTATTTTTGCCATTAAGTGAATATTAGCATGAGCGAATTTGCTGCAAATGTTGCTCTTGCTACTTGAATAAACAGTGCCTCGGTTTATGTGACGAGGCTGTAACACGCTTGAAAAGTCACATGTTATAAACCACGTGATGGAGATGCATTGTTTGTTTTACTTTTTACAGAAGGACTTTGGTCAACTTGTTTTGTATACAAGGATTTTGTGCAAAAGTAACATCTCTTTTCAACGTTGAATGTGACTGGAATCCTCACCACTTGCACCATCCCCAGCCATCATGGACCTGCGTTGGGAGAATGACATTAATAGTTGTTACCATGGGTGCGAGAAGTGTGTCTCAAACTGTATTCGGCCCGTCGCCTATTTTATGTAGTTCTATATTCACAGTTAGACAGCCAGACAGTGGAAACTTTGCTGGCTTCAAACACCCCTTTGCACGGCACTGCAAACTGCAAACGTTATTTCATTACTGCAACCTGCTATGGTTTTATTGTTTGCTGCGTACACGCGGCAAATCACATTAGTTTGAGCATGCTCACTGTACACGATGAACTTGTACCTTCAGAGCTCTGAAGAAGAACATGATCCCCACAGGATCGACAGCCTGTTGTCTCCACAGATGCAGGCTGCCCTTCCTTCCTGAGTTTTTCCAGCCTTCTCTGTTGCCACTACAGCATTCTTCTGTTTTTGTTTATAAAGTGATTTCATTTGCTGCAACATTTTATGTGGTCATATCAACAATTCCTTACTTGCTTTCTCAGTGTACCTCTTGAAACATTTAGTCGGTGAAGGAGAACTGAAACATAAGGATTGGGAAGAAAATGTGTTCAGAATTATGCTTTTAATGTTCTGTCTTTTCTGTATTTTGTCTCCTCTTCTTCTTCGTCTTTCCCCCCCCCCCAAAGTGAGAGAACCCAGTGTGAAATCCCAACAAGTGTCTCAGGTAAGACATTCTCTGATTCTAACTTCTGTTTATATGAATTAATACTGCATATTTTAATATGTCGCTTCCTCGGTCTCAGCTGTGTCTCGGTGCTCTGTGACTTGGGTGTTTCGGTGCAAAAATGCTCAACACTCCTGAGTCACCCTTGGAGCTTATTTCTGATCCTTTTTACTCTCTCCTTCTGAATATGTAGTTTATTTTTCAATTATATTCATAAACAGAAATTGTCTCTTGGAAATTGTTTTTCCATCTCGATGGCCGGTTAGGATGTCTCAGCTCTGATTGCAGCTGCCCCAACATTTCTGTTTTCTTTACGCACTATCAGATTGCTTCTAAGTTACTGAAATATGAGAGTGATGGTTGCGCGAAGGGAAAGGAATGTTAAATAAACCAAATCTGTTCAACAGAAGGCAAGGGTGAATGGGCAGGTACCTCAACACAGTACTTAGGGTACATGTTTTTTAAACTGATTTTCACACATGGTCTTTCCCTTATTCTTGGGACTGAGTGTACAAGCAAGTTAATGCATGACTGGGTGAAGTTGTTCATGCCTTGTCAATTACATTTAAGGTTCATTAATGTCAATTACATTGTTACGGGTCTGATGATATGCATCTACCATGTGGCTCTGTGACTTGAGGCAGTTGGGAATAAATTGTGTTGGAGGATAGACATATTTTACAGTAGCTCTATAATAGTTAGTGTTACTAGTTTGTTATTTATATTTTTCCAGTTATCTTTACCACGCAGTTGTTTCATAATAAATTATTTAAACTAGATGTTCTGTAGTTTATCGTTCATATCAGCCGGTCTACAGACATGACAACGGGTCAGATGATGGGTATTAATTGTCTTTTGGGCACATATAAATCGGGGATACCTGGGACACTGGGTTGAGTGGGAGGGGAGCGGAGACTGAACAAGTCAATAAACTCAATATAGAAAAGGTCTGTGTCTTGTCTGGCTTCACCAGTAACCACGGGTCTGAAGGTTCAATAAGGGTGCTTAAGAGATGAAAGCAGAGAAGATAACACAGGAAGTAAAGGGTATTTAACTAGAGTTGCAAAACAAGGGTAAAGGTTGATGAGGTGAAACGCACCTTCTTTGGAATCAGTGACACTGAGATGGTTTTGTCTCCAAGAGCTAGATTTTCTGTATTGAATCACCTCCAGCCCTGGGTTTTGTGTCTAATTTGCTCAGATGCCAGTTTCGGAAAAGCTTCAATTTGCAACAATGGGCGTTCAAGCACTAACTTCTTGCAAGATATGGACATACCCTGAAAGCCTCTTGACATCGTAGAATCATAGAATTTACAGTACAGAAGGAGGCCATTCGACCCATTGACTCTGCACCGGCTCTTGGAAAGAGCCACCCTACTTAAGCCCATGCCTCCCTATCCCCGTAGCCCAGTAACCTGACCTAACCTTTTGGACATTGATAGAAATCTAACTTTTAATATATAATAGGTTTAAACGAAGAAGTGGTTCAGAATCAAAATGGTTTATGGTTCAGAATTTAAATGGTTTATTAAGGTCACACAGTTCAAAAAGACAGACAGTAAAAACTGCTGTAATAACATGAGAGTGATCAGATTAAAACACCGGACAGAAGCAAGGACACATGTAAATCTGGGCAGCGTTCCTAGTCCAGTTTTCATCACAATGGATAACGTTTGGTGAGAACGGAATATCACAGTCACACCATATCAAAATTCGATCGAATTAAATGAACTATAATTATTATGACCCAATCAAAGATGATAGCAATTACTTTAAAAATAGGTGCCGGTTTGAATAATTCATTCCAGAATCGTCTTACTTCATTGCTTTAAATATTTCCTGTGCTTTGCTCTGAAAGCCGCCATTTTGTCTATTTTCAACTTCTCTGTATTGTGTATTTTAATTTGAAGAAATCATGAAGAACTGCAATTTGTATTGAATTCAACTCCGTCATCTGTATTTGCTTGGACAAAACAAACTTTTAGAAAAACTCTGTATTTGCAAGCAAACTGACCTGATCAAGAGACACTTGAAAACCGACTGAAAAAGCTACAATTTGCTCCACGCATGAAGCTCAGTTTTTGAGTTCTGTCAAGTGATATATAGTGCAGCGACACATAAGATATATTAACCACTAAGGGGCAATTTAGCATGGCCAATCCACCTAACCTGCATGTCTTTGGACTGTGGGAGGAAACCGGAGCACCCAGAAGAAACCCACGCAGACACTGGGAGAACGTGCAGACTCCGCACAGACAGTGACCCAGCGGGGAATCGAATCTGGGATCCTGGAGCTGTGAAGCCACAGTGCTATCCACTTGTGCTGCCGTGCTGCCACATCTTTGGACTGTGGGAGGAAACCGGAGCACCCGAAGGAAACGCACGCAGACACTGGGGGGGGAAAATACAAACTCCACGCAGACAGTCATCTATGGCTGGAATTGAACCTGGGACCCTGGAGCTGTGAGGCAGCAGTGCTAACCACTGTGCCACCGTGCTGCCCTAAATTATGTGTTGACTTCCCAAAGGAATCTTATTAAATTTGAAGAATTTTTTTTTTAGTAAACAGCAATGGGAGGACTAAACCAACAGAAATGTAGAATTTTGAATCTTCGATAACGGAGGCTCACATTATGTTGGGTTCCCGTTGGTCAGGTGCCTTTTTGACTCTCTACAGGTCCCCGCCAGTCTCTCTGACATGTATCACTAACTTGAGAATAGTAATCTTTAAACTCTAAAATGACTGGAGAATGCATTTGATGAAAAATGTGTACGTATTTTAAAAAGAGATGAACTTTGGACAAAGTTGTCCATCAGAGGGAATCGGTTTTACTTGTGTTTCCACGAAACCAGAAACCTGAATTATTGATATTGCAGACCTGTTTCCATTGCTCCTGGGTGAAGCTGGGGAAAGGCCACGTTAAATGTCATCTGACCGTCCACTGCTTTGTTCCTTCCCTGTTCAACATCGATACATCAATGTTGACACTTGAAACTTGTTTATGTGTGATTAGAAAAATTTCGGCCTTTTGATTTTTTTTTAAAAATCCCTTAAACGTGAAGTTATTTCTTTAAAAAAAAATATAAGCATCTGTGTATTTATGCAGGCTCCTGAACTGTCGCAGAAAGTAGATCAAAGGCATTTTCAAGCTGAAGCCAGCTCTGTGCAGAGTCAGAAGGAACAACGTATTATAAAGGTTTTAACATGATGCGTTCTCTAAAGAGATTTAACAGAAATTCAGAAATTCAACATTTATTTCTCTTTTGATACACACCCAAGAGCTGCAACAAACCAAAATAATTCTTATCCGTGGGATGTCTAGAAGTGAGAGATTAAAAACAGTAACAGCTACTGTTTTTAATCTCTCACTTCTAGACATCCCACGGATAAGAATTATTTTGGTTTGTTGCAGCTCTTGGGTGTGTATCAAAAGAGAAATAAATGTTGAATTTCTGACGGTAAATTCCAAGGCAAAAGCAAAATGCTGCGGATGTTGGAAATCTGAAATAACAGCACAAAATGCTAAGAATAGGAAATACTGGAAATACTCCAGTGTCTCTGCGGAGAGAAACAGTTGACCTTTCAGATCAACGATGACTCTTTGTCAGAGTTTGGTAACATGGGATTTTCGTTTTTTCCAATGAAGGGCAATTTAGCGTGGCCAATCACCTACCCTGCACATCTTTGAGTTGGGGGGGGTGAGACCCACGCAGACACGGGGAGAATGTGCAAACTCCACACGGACAGTGACCCGGGCCGGGATCGAACCCGGGTCCTCGGTGCCGTGAGGCAGCAGTGCTAACCACTGCGCCACCGTGCCGCCCACCATGGGATTTTCTGTGTTCACCTGAGGGGGTAGACTTGATTTAACATTTCATTCAAAAGACAGACTTGGTTTAACATTTCATTCAAAAGACATGTGCAGGACCCCCGCTACTGCACCAGAGTGTCAGCTTAGGTGTGCTCTGGTCGCTGTTGTGGGGCTTGATCTCAACTCTGAGCGACATGGAAGTCCAACAACAGAACCATGACTTGAGACCTGAGGAGAGTACAGACGTCGTGTGATGGAGATTCACAAGGACTTGCTGCACCATTTGGCATGTATACTTCACTGCATTTTAATGGGATTGATTTTAACAGTGAAACTATGTATGGAAGGGTGGGTCTTCAATCAATCACTGCTGATTGTTGCATAGCCAGGAGCACCATCGTCAAGAAAGGAGACAAAGCGGACTGTGGGTCATACAAGGAACCTCCCTACTCTCCATCGCACCCCAAATCCTCGCTAGCCACCTTCTCCCAATCTCTGAAGAAATTCTTCCGGAAGGCCAGTGTAGCTTCTGACCTAACCATGGAACAGCGGACATGGTTTTCACTGCTCGGTAACTTCAAGAGAAATGCCAGGAGCAACATCAACCACTCTACATGGTCTTCATCGATCTGACCAAGGCTTTTGACTCAGTCAATCAGAAAGTGCTGTAGAAGACCCTATCAAAGGCCGGCTGCCCAGAGAAATTCATCAACTTCCTCCAACGACACCACGACAAGATGTCGGCAACAGTGCTCACCAATGGAAATAAGACAGAAACCTTTGAGGTCAAGACTAGATTCAAGCAGGGATGTGTCATCACCCTCCCCCTTTTCTCCATCTTCATCGCCACCATCCTTCACCTTGTCCAGGGCGAGCTTCCCAGTGGAATGGACATTGTCTACAGGATGGACGGAAAACATTTCAAACCTCAACTGGATGAAATTCAAGAAGAAATCATCACTGGCGTCGCTTCTGGAACGTAGGCGGACGACATCGCCATTTCCACTCTCTGAAAAGAATCTCCAAGCCATGCTTGACACCTTCGCGGGAGAATACCAAAGAATCGGTCTCAGCCTCAACCTCGAAGACTCAAGTCCTTTACCAACCCAACTCTGGGCAAGAGATTCCTTCGAGGACACCCGACAGCAAGAGGTGGCCCGGAAAAGAAGCCTGAGAAAGGAATACCAGCGATCCAGAGCCCAGGGACCGATTCCCCACCTCCAGAAAATACCTGCTAAGTCTTGAGGTCAGCGATGCGGCTTTAGGGACGGGCCCATCAACCAAGCAAGGACCCACGGAACCCATAATCACTGACAGATTTTCTCAGTGGTTAACCATGCTAATTAGTGAGTGATCGCTGACGGGAACTAATGAGACTGGTCCAGTACAGAGGGAGGCCATTAGGCCAAGAATTTCTATCGTGGTTCTTGGGTAGAGTTATCCAAGTGCTCGCCCCCCCCTACTCTTTTCCCCATGGCCCTCGCAAATCTTTACCCGTCAATTTATCCAATTTCCTTCTTGACAATACAATTGGATTTGCTTCTGCCGTCCTTTCGGACAGCATATTCCAGATTAACATAACTGCCTGTTGAAGGGAATATCTCTTCATTTCCTTTTTCAGCTGGTTTGCAATTACAATAAATTTGTGTTCCCTGGTTGCCAATACTTCTGCCAGTGAAAACCGTTTCTCCTCATTTACCTTCATCAAAACTCCTTACTAATTTTTGAAAACTTCTATCAAATCCCTCTTCGACCTTCACTGCTCCAAGTTGACTATTTAGAATCATAGAATTTACAGTGCAGAAGGAGGCCATTCGGCCCATCGAGTTTGCACCGACCCTCGGAAGGACCACCCTACCTCGGCCCAATTTCCCGCGCCCTA
Organism: Scyliorhinus torazame; assembly: GCF_047496885.1. Taxonomy (NCBI): domain Eukaryota; kingdom Metazoa; phylum Chordata; class Chondrichthyes; order Carcharhiniformes; family Scyliorhinidae; genus Scyliorhinus; species Scyliorhinus torazame. The sequence continues at coordinate 11,470,100 of NC_092718.1, forward strand.
TTCCTGCAATTCCACCTTAAGGGGCAATTTAGTATGGTCAACCCACCTAACCTGCACAACTTGGACTGTGGGAGGAAACCGCAGCACCCGGAGGAAACCCAAGCCCACACGGGGAGGATGTGCAGACTGCGCACAGTCACCTGAGGTCAGAATCGAACCCGGGTCCCTGGCGCTGTGAGGCATTTTGCGTGTTCTGCAAATCATACACTGGCAGTGTGTTCTGGCGAAGACAAATGCTGGTTTAATTCTCCATCCTAAACCTTGACTCATGCTGGGTGGTGTTTATAACGATTCTTCTGTCACTGTTGCTATCTCCGACACTTAGTGAGATTGGAACCTACATGACTAAACATTTTCAACTGAGATACAGCCAAGTGCTCTAAAAGCGCAAGCTTTTTAAATTTAATAATTCAGGTAGAAATCTTTGTTTAAAAAAAAAAAAATAGTAGCACTTCCAGATGTGTGCTGAATTCCAGAAAATCCTTTATCCACAGACTGATACTTGAAGGGTGTTTGTTGTAGTACTAATTAGTTATTTTGTGTGTGCATATATAATTTTCTGAATAAATTGCTCCTGACTGATTGTGTTTCTAAATTGCTTGTTAATTGATCCAGATTTAGACATTCTAACATCTCCAATATGTCTTGGCTTTGTGAACAATTGAAGATGACAAACTAGTCACAGCGTGTGCATACATTTGGCCATTTAGAGCCTGATAATGAAACTCCCATTCCTCATTCCTGTTTCTGAAATATAAGACCATACATGGGAGCAGAATTAGGCCATTCGGCCCATCACCTCTGCTCCACCATTCGATCATGGCTGATATTTTCCTCATCCCCATTCTCCTGCCTTCTCCCCCTGATCCCCTTATTAATCAAGAACCTATCTATCGCTGTCTTCAAGACACTCAGTGATTTGGCCTCCACAGCCTTCTGCGGCAAAGAGTTCCACAGATTCGCCAGCAGCTTGAGCAAGAGGGTATTTGTGGTGCGACACAGGAGAAGATGGCGGAGAGTAGGGAGGGGCAGCGCTGCCCACCCAGTGGTCTACAGAGCAGCTGGTGGAGTTCCTCAACAACAAGTTTGAGCAGCAGAGGAAGGAGGCCACAGAGGACCTGGCTACGGTGGTGGAACCGCTTAGGGCGACGATCGAGCAGGTGGAGCAGATGCAGGAGACACAAGAGCCTGGCGATCCAGAAGATGGAAGAGTCGGTGGGGGACCATGAGGTTGACCTCGCTGGCGACAGGCATGGGGGTGGTGATGAACAGTCAGAAAAGGGGGGTTGCCGGGAGGGGGAAATGGGTTGTTTTTTTTGTTTGGCTACAGAGAGGGGGGTGGGGGGGGGGATGTGCCGCATTGGTTAAGGAGGGATGGCGGCGGACAACTTGGGGAGGGCCTGGTAAAGTGCGAGACGCGGACTGAGGGGAGGAGCTGGCTAAAGAAGGGGCATGGCTGATCGGCAGGGAAAGGAGGCAGGGAGCCCCGCGACCCAACTGGTTACATGGAACATGCAGGGGTTGAATGGGCCAGTTAAACGGTCGGGGGTTTTCACAACTTGAAGAGTTTGAAGGTGGACATTGCGTTCCTTCAAAAGATGCACCTGAAGCTGGGAGATCAGACGTGCCTGAGGAAGGGATGAGTGGGGCAGCTGTTCCACTCTGGGTTGGACATGAAGTTGAGCGGGTTGGCGGTGCTGGTGAACAAGAAAGTGGCCTTCGAGGTTGGTAGTATTGTAGCTGACCCAGGGGGGCAGATACGTAAAGGTACCACTTTCCCTGTTAGTTTTTGCTCTGGCGATAGAGCTGTTGGCAATGGCACTTAGGGCGTCGAAGGGTTGGAGTGGGACTGAGCAGGGTGGGGTCGAGCACAGAGTCTTGTTGTATGCAGCCAATCTTCTGTTATACATTTCGGACCCGGTGGACTGCTTTGATAGGATCATGGGAGATCCTGAGGTAATTCGGCCGGTTTTCAGGGTATAAATTGAACATGGGGAAAAGTGAGGTGTTCCCGATTAATTCTTGCGGGCAGGAGAGGAGGTTAGGGGAGTTGCCGTTCCAGTTGATGGGAGGCAGGTTTTTGCTATCTCGGATACAGCTGGCGTGAGGCTGGGCACAGGTGCATAAATTGAATTTGGCGCAACTGGTGGAGGGAATGAAGGAGGATTTTAAGAGGTGGGAGGTGTTGCCTCTGTCACTGGCTGGGCGCGTGCAGGCGGTCAAAATGACAGTGCTGCCCAGGTCCGATATGTGACAATCAAAGGCTTGTGCCGACGGGGCTGGATGCAATGTTCCGGGTGTGGCAGCGGGTGGGGATAGAGCACTTCAGGGACTTGTTTGTAGGGGACAGGTTTGCAAAGGGAAATGGCTTCAGATACCTGCAGGTGAGGGACTTTGTGAGGAGAGCGGTGCTGTCCTCCGATGTTGCGAGATAAACTGTTGTCCGAGGTTGACATTCGGGAGGGGAAGAGTGTCGGACATTTATGGAGAGGGAGGAGATCGGGCGCAAATGGGAGGAGGAGTTGGGTTGGGAGGTGAGCACCGAAACGTGGAAGGAAGCCCTGGTGCGAGAGGTTAAGCCTCATCCAATTTAAGATGGTGCATAGGGTCCACATGACGGCCGCCATGCTGAGCTGTTTCTTTGCAGGGGTGGAGGATTGGGATGTGCGGGGAAGCCTGCGAATTACGTCCACGTGTTCTGGGGCTGTTCCAAAGCTGAAGGGGTTCAGGCAAGGGTTCTCGGATGTTATGTCCAAGATTCTAGGGGTAGGAGCGGCCCCGCGTCTGGAGGTGGCGGTATCTGGAGTGCCGGGAGCTCCGGGGGTCCAGGTGGAGAGAGAGGCCGATGCCTTGGCCGTAGCTCCCTGATAGACCGGACACGGATTTTGTTGATCTGGCGGAACTCTGAGCTGCCAAAGGCGGGGGTGTGGGTGAGCGACCTGGCAGAATTCCTGCACTTGGAGAAGGTCAAGTTCGTCGTGGGCGGGGGGGGGGGGCGGCAGATGTTCACCCAACATCAACTTCTTTAAGGTGCATTAAGGCATTGGGGAAGGGGGTGGTTTCCAAGGGGGCGGGCTGAGTTGTGGGCTTGGTGTTGGGGTTATTGTGGGCCTGTGTTCTTTGTTCATATGGTTTTCTGATATTTGTCTGTACATTTGCAAAATGCCCAAAATGAGAATCCTGAGCTGAGACTCCTAAGTCTGTTTGTGCTTCAGATTTCCGAAGCCGTTTCCCATTTGGGAAATAGTCTCTGCCTCTATTTTTCATACCAAAGTGCACAACCTCACACTTTCCCACATTGTATTCCACCTGCCACTTCTTTGCCCATTCTCCTAGCCTGTCCAAGTCCTTCTGCAGCCTCTCTGTTTCCTCAATACAACCTGTCCCGGTACATATCTTTATGTCATCTGCAAACTTAGCAACAATCACCTCCGTTCCTTCTTCCAGATCATGAATGCATATTGTGAAAAGTTGTGGTCCCAACACTGACCTGTGGGTAACACCACTAGTCACTGGCTGTCATCCTGAAAACATCCCCTTAATCCCCACTCTCTGCCTTCTGCCAGTCAGTCAATCCTCTATCCGTGCCAGTACCTTGCCCCTAACACCATGGGCTCTTATCTAATTTAGCAGCCTCCTGTATGGCACCTTGTCAACGTTCTTCTGGAAATCCAAGTAGCACAGTGGTTAGCACTGTTGCTTCACAGCTCCAGGGTCCCAGGTTCGATTCCCGGCTCGGGCCAGTGTCTGTGCGGAGTCTGCACGTTCTTCCCGTGTCTGCTAGGAGTTACCTCCGGGTGCTCCGGTTTCCTCCCACAAGTCATGAAAGACGTGGCTGTTAGGTAATTAGGACATTCTGAATTCTCCCCCAATATATCCGAATGTGGCGACTAGGGGACTTTCACAGTAACTTCATTGCAGTGTTAATGTAAGCCTACTTGTGACACTAATAAAGATTATTATTATTAATAGATCATATCCACTGGTTCTCCTTTGTCTAACTTCCTTGTTCCCTCTTCAAAAAATTAAATACGTCAAGAATTAATATGTTATTATGTACAAGGTACTATGAGGGATAACCTCCAAAGGGTTAAGTGAGTGGCAGATGGCAAAAATTTGGCAGATGGAGTACAAGGTGGGGAAAATGTGAACTTGTCCAGTTTGGCAGGAAGAATAGAAAAGCAGTAAATTATTTAAGTGGCAAGAGATTGCAGAACTGAGGTACAGAGGGATCTGGGTGTCCTGGTACATGAGTCGCAAAATGTTAGCATGCAGGTGTATAGCAAGTGATTAGTAAAGTAAATAAAATGTTATAGTTTATTGTAAGAGCAATGGAATATAAAAGTAGATATGTTTTGCTACAGTTGTATAGGGTCATCTGGAGCACTGCGTATGACTCCTTATTTGGGAAAGGACGTAATTGCATTAGACACAGTTCAGAGAAGGTTTACTCAGCTGATTGCTGGCATGAGGGTGTTATCCTATAAGGAAAGGTTTGGTCAGATTGGGCCTGTATCTATTGGAAATTAGAAGAATGAGAGGTGACCTTATTGAAACATATAAGATCCTGAGGATGTGATGAATATAAGAAATTGTTATATATTTTGTTGCAGTGAGGTTATCAAAAGCGCTGGTTTAAAATGCATACAGGCAGTATGTCTGCTAAAGCTGTGATTACGGGGTTCATAAAAGTGAGGTAATCGTTGATTTTAACCATTTGCTTGTTTACATATGAATGGCCTTTGGAATATTTATGTTTAGGGGATTCCCCGAGATGTAGATAATTTTTGAATGATTGTGTTTAGTCCTAACTAAACAGGTCACGGGACATCTAAATGGGAGAAGACTGGAAAATACCTTATGCTTGGCATGCAGATGATGTAATTAATAGGCGGGGCCTGATCTGTCTGTAGTTTTGCAGTTTTTGCCATAGGATTTTAAGTTGAACAGAAATGTCCGATAGGACAGAAGGATTTTCAGGTTGTTCCTGAAAGGGAGTCTCTCCAAAGATCTGCACAGCGAAGCAAATAACCCTGATAACTTTATTTATCAAGTGGCATTTGAACTTTATTTGGGATGCTTAATTGGAGTATAGATAGTGATTTAAAGGTATTTTTCTCCCCCCCCCCCCCCCTTTATTTAAGAACTGTTTTAACTATTATTTGTAAAGCTATTTCTTTCTTAATATGATTAATTCTGTGTTTAAATTAAAGTTTGTTTTGCTATAAAAAAATACCTATTGGTCAGTATGACCTTTCCTGTAGTTTAGTAGTCTTCCCTCATACAGTATTGCAAATTGTTGGCATTCTTGTACGGGATCCTAGCAAGGGAACTTTACAGGGTGGTTACTGTGATGATGTTTCCCCTTGTGGGAGAGACCTTGAGGGAATATAATTTAAAAATAACGGGTCAGCCAGTTTAAAAATAAAGGGTCTCCCATTTAAGACAGAGTTGATAATTTATTTTTCTCAGACAGTCATGAATCTGTGGAACTCTCATTAAATATTTCTAAGGAGAGTGAAATCGATTCTTGATTTTCAAGGGAGTCTAAAGGGTGTATGGGGTAGGCAGGAACGTGGAGTTGAGGCCACAATCCAATCCGCCATGAGCTTGTTGAACAGTGGAGCAGGCTCAATGGGCTGAATGGTCCACTCTGTTCCAAATTCGTATGTTCGTACATTTTGGGGGAATTGTCCGCTGTGGCTCAGTCATGGTCTGAGTCCGAAGGTTGAGTTCACAAGTCCCATTCAAGAAACTCTGGCACAGAATAGGCTTGAAGCTCCCTACGTCGTACTGAGGGAGCAATGCATTGTTTGAGGTGTCACTGGGGTCTTGTCTACCCCCTCGAGTGAACGCAACAGGTCCTATTTTAGAAAAGAGTATGGGGTACTGTCCCTAATGTTCTTGATGACTTTAATCCCTCAACTAATATGTTTTTTTTAGAAAGCAAATTATTGTATCAGGCTGGTGTCCGTCAGTGCTTACTGTACTGTACACCTTTTGGCTGCCACAGTTCCCACATTACAACCTCGATATCACAAAGTGTCTACGCCCAAAGCTTTTAAGTGTAGTCACCATTCTAATGCAAGAATGGTGGCAGCCAACTTGCGGGTGGAAAGCTCCCATGAACAGCAATGTTGTAATGACCTGATTACTTTTGATGTTGACGGAGGGATAAATGTTGACCAGGATACGGGAAATATCCCTCCCATTTAAAAAAAAAAAAAAAATTAACTGCTGGGATATAAGCATCACTGGCGAGGCCAGCAATAATTGCCTATTGCTAAATATCCCTGAGAAGGATAATTCCTAATCGTCCTGTGGAATCCTGAGTCCACTTGAACAGGTCGACACCACCTTGACTTTGCATCTCATTGTTTCCAAAGCTGTTTGAGCGGGAAGGCTGGCCTTGTAAATTGAATCGCTGGCTTCCTGCTTGAAAATTGTAAGCAACAAAATCCAATCCCCCCCCCCCCCCCCGGCCCCCAATCGCTTATGTTTTTTTGTAGGAACATTGTTTAGACTAAATATTTAATTTATTTGTGATCATCGCATGTCCAGGAACTTCAGGCTGAAAATGAAGAACTCAAAGGCAAGTTGAAAAAGCTTCACCAAGAACAGAGGCTGTTCCTCGAGAGAGTCAGCGGACTTCAGAAGCAACTGAACCAGGTACAAAAGCAACTTGAATGGAAATATAAACTTTTACAAAAGCAGGATGTCCAAAATGCCTCACGGGAGCATTTTCAAACTGAGACAGATGGGCGGTTTTGTGGCAGGCTTGGTCAGGCAGGTAGGATTCAGACGCACCTTAAAGGAGGTGGGAGAGGCAGAAAGGTAAAGGGTGGGCATTCCAGAGCTTGGGCCATGGCAGCTCACGGTATGGCCACCCGTGTTGGTGCGATGAAATTGGGAAGGCACGGTAGGCCACAAATTGGAGGGGCGAGGAGATATCTGAGGGTTGTGGGGCTGGAGGAGGAAGCAAGCAAAGTTGTGGAGGGGGAAGGGTTGAAATTGAAGAGAATATTTGGATCAATGTGATGCTGGACCAGTTACGGGGATAAGGAGGACGAGTGGGCCTAGGTGGGGTGCTTTTTCAGAGGGTAGGTGCAGACTCTGGGCTGAATGGCCGACTCCTGCACTGTCGGAATTCAATGGTTCGAATTCTATTCTATGGAAACAGAATAGAACTGAATTATCAAACTCAGAAATTGTCAACACATTTATTTTAGAGGCAGGGTTCCAGTTTGGCGAGGTGCAAAGTATTTTACATGGACATCAGAATGAAAGTAACCATTTCCACCAAGGAATTACTGTGCATTTGGAAACTAAAATGTATTCTAAGAGGTGGGGGACTCTCAAAAGGCGACGCATTAATGGACGTCATGTTGCACCTTGTTGACCGGTGTTATACACCTGTGTGAGTTTATGTACTCACCAATACTGGAGTTCTGTCTCCACTCCAATGAGGGGAAGGTGCTGAACTTGTATCATTTTCTATCAATTCTTGCTTACCAAATTTAGTTTTAATAATCTTTGCCCTGTGTCTAATTTCTATTTCAAACACACAATGTCTTACAGCTGGTGGCAAATGGGAGTAGTTTAATTCTAAACTTAGTTATTCCTGCTCATAGAACCATAGAAAAGTTACAGCACTGAAGGAGGACACTCGGCCCATCATGTGCATGCCAGCCAGTGGACACCCAGGTGTCCTTTTGAATCCCATCACTCTATAATTACAGCTGCTGCTTCCTGGAATATTGTTCCTCACTCCCACTCACACCTTGTACAGCAACGTTTCCATCTAAGCCGCTGATGACAGTTGTAAAGCCAATCCATTATTTAGCACATTGTCATTGGCACGAGAGTACTCTTCACAAAACCTTTTTCTGGATTTAGTTATATACAAGAGATTTTATGATCATTTTCTAAATTAGTGAAGGCGTTTGAGCAAGTTCTTTATGGTTTAACAATTGCCTTTTAAGAGCAGGAAATGCGTTTCTATATTTAAAATAATAAAAAATTACTCTCAGCTTCAGGTCAGCGAGTAGTTGTAATTTGAAATGTTTCACCTTGGGGGTTCGTCTCGATGCTATAATTTTGTGCAATTTTTCAGCAAGTGTCTTATTTGCTCTTTTCCGAATATCGAATAGCTTTTGCACCAAAGATCATCAGTTGTGACGCGGATTATTTTTCATCTCGGGGGTTGGGGGGGGGGGGGGGGGGTTTGTGAGCATGTGTCTTTCTTTAAATGTGTGTCTTTCTAAGTCCTGATCTCACTGCTAAAGTCACTATCCCCCTCTTCTCCAGAAAAATCGCCTACATGCTTTACCTTTTGCTTCTGTCCTCGGTTTTAAAGTTGAGGTTCTTTACACCACCTCCGTCTTGCAACTCATTCTTTTCCAGGACTTCAAAGTTATGGATGTTCCCTTTGTCTTCCGGTCTTTTCTTCTCTCTAATGATCTATGGGCTGAGGCTTGGCACCAACTCGTTGTCATTCCTTGACTTGACGTGCCTTTTCTCTCTGACTCTTTTTCAGCTTTGCTGATGGCCGTGCATTTAAGGGCCTTGGGTTTTCACCAAACTGCTTTGGTCATTTAAAAAAATAAAATAATCCCAAAGTTAATTAGAAACTTTCAGCAGTTGATTAATTACTGGAAGCGCAGCCAACAAAGAACATTATTGTGAAGGGCTCGAGAGGAAAACATGGTCAAATTGAAGTGTGCATTGTACTTGATAATCAGATCTGTTATTCCTGTTATCTAGGAGTGCAAAGCAGTGGGAGACCTTCAGAATGAGGTAATTGCCTTTTTCAATTGTCAGTATGAAATATCTGAGTGGCGAATCAGCTGTTCGACCTTCTCTTCATTCCTCCATATTTTCTTTTTCTGTTGAAATCCAGACTCGCCAACTGTCGTCATCTCAATGTGTTGTTTCCAGGATCCTGTGGATCAATCTAATTCTCCCTTTCTTTCCAACTTTCTGTAATCTTCAGGCTCTTAAGAAATTTGCACTAATTACCGCTACTGTGCTTGAATCTATCTCTTCTGTCTTGAGCTTCGTGCTGTCACCTCTCTCAATAGGAAGAAAGTAAAGCGTAAACATTTTACTGCGGCCTGCCTGACTTTGTTTCTTGCGCCAACACCCCAAGCAGCATTGTGTTCCTCAGCCAGGTTGAAATTTTTAGTGTTGCTTGGTTTTTTTTTTTTTTTTTTTTTGCATTATCGTTCTGGGTATTAGCTAGAAATTGACTGAACATAGAACAATACAGCGCAGTACAGGCCCTTCGGCCCACGATGTTGCACCGAAACAAAAGCCATCTAACCTACACTATGCCATTATCATCCATATGTTTATCCAATAAACTTTTAAATGCCCTCAATGTTGGCGAGTTCACTACTGTAGCAGGTAGGGCATTCCACGGCCTCACTACTCTTTGCGTAAAGAACCTACCTCTGACCTCTGTCCTATATCAATTACCCCTCAGTTTAAAGTTATGTCCCCTCGTGCCAGCCATTTCCATCCGCGGGAGAAGGCTCTCACTGTCCACCCTATCCAACCCCCTGATCATTTTGTATGCCTCTATTAAGTCTCCCCTTAACCTTCTTCTCTCCAACGAAAACAACCTCAAGTCCATCAGCCTTTCCTCATAAGATTTTCCCTCCATACCAGGCAACATCCTGGTAAATCTCCTCTGCACCCGCTCCAAAGCCTCCACGTCCTTCCTATAATGCGGTGACCAGAACTGTACGCAATACTCCAAATGCGGCCGTACCAGAGTTCTGTACAGCTGCAACATGACCTCCCGACACCGGAACTCAATCCCTCTACCAATAAAGGCCAACACTCCATAGGCCTTCTTCACAACCCTATCAACCTGGGTGGCAACTTTCAGGGATCTATGTACATGGACACCTAGATCCCTCTGCTCATCCACACTTTCAAGAACTTTACCATTAGCCAAATATTCCGCATTCCTGTTATTCCTTCCAAAGTGAATCACCTCACACTTCTCTACATTAAACTCCATTTGCCACCTCTCAGCCCAGCTCTGCAGCTTATCTATATCCCTCTGTAACCTGCTACATCCTTCCACACTATCGACAACACCACCGACTTTAGTATCGTCTGCAAATTTACTCACCCACCCTTCTGCGCCTTCCTCTAGGTCATTGATAAAAATGACAAACAGCAACGGCCCCAGAACAGATCCTTGTGGTACTCCACTTGTGACTGTACTCCATTCTGAATATTTCCCATCAACCACCACCCTCTGTCTTCTTTCAGCTAGCCAATTTCTGATCCACATCTCTAAATCACCCTCAATCCCCAGCCTCCGTATTTTTTGCAATAGCCTACCGTGGGGAACCTTATCAAACGCTTTGCTGAAATCCATATACACCACATCAACTGCTCTACCCTCGTCTACCTGTTCAGTCACCTTCTCAAAGAACTCAATAAGGTTTGTGAGGCATGACCTACCCTTCACAAAGCCATGCTGACTATCCCTGATCATATTATTCCTATCTAGATGATTATAAATCTTGTCTCTTATAATCCCCTCCAAGACTTTACCCACTACAGACGTGAGGCTCACCGGTCTATAGTTGCCGGGGTTGTCTCTGCTCCCCTTTTTGAACAAAGGGACCACATTTGCTGTCCTCCAGTCCTCTGGCACTATTCCTGTAGCCAATGATGACATAAAAATCAAAGCCAAAGGTCCAGCAATCTCTTCCCTGGCCTCCCAGAGAATCCTAGGATAAATCCCATCAGGTCCTGGGGACTTATCTATTTTCAGCCTGTCCAGAATTGCCAACACCTCTTCCCTACGTACCTCAATGCCATCTATTCTATTAGCCTGGGGCTCAGCATTCTCCTCCACAACATTATCTTTTTCCTGAGTGAATACTGACGAAAAATATTCATTTAGTATCTCGCCTATCTCTTCAGACTCCACACACAATTTCCCATCCCTGTCCTTGACTGGTCCTACTCTTTCCCTAGTCATTCGCTTATTCCTGACATACCTATAGAAAGCTTTTGGGTTTTCCTTGATCCTTCCTGCCAAATACTTCTCATGTCCCCTCCTTGCTCGTCTTAGCTCTCTCTTTAGATCCTTCCTCGCTACCTTGTAACTATCCATCGCCCCAACCAAAACTTCACACTTCATCTTCACATAGGCCTCCTTCTTCCTCTTAACAAGAGATTCCACTTCCTTGGTAAACCACGGTTCCCTCGCTCGACGCCTTCCTCCCTGTCTGACCGGTACATACTTATCAAGAACACGCAGTAGCTGATCCTTGAACAAGCTCCACTTATCCAGTGTGCCCAACACTTGCAGCCTACTTCTCCACCTTATCCCCCCCAAGTCACGTCTAATGGCATCATAATTGCCCTTCCCCCAGCTATAACTCTTGCCCTGCGGTGTATACTTATCCCTTTCCATCATTAACGTAAACGTCACCGAATTGTGGTCACTGTCCCCAAAGTGCTCTCCTACCTCCAAATCCAACACCTGGCCTGGTTCATTACCCAAAACCAAATCCAACGTGGCCTCGCCTCTTGTTGGCCTGTCAACATATTGTTTCAGGAAACCCTCCTGCACACACTGTACAAAAAACGACCCATCTATTGTACTCGAACTACATCTTTTCCAGTCAATATTTGGAAAGTTAAAGTCTCCCATAATAACTAGCCTGTTACTTTCGCTCATATCCAGAATCATCTTCGCCATCCTTTCCTCTACATCCCTAGAACTATTAGGAGGCCTATAAAAAACTCCCAACAGGGTGACCTCTCCTTTCCTGTTTCTAACTTCAGCCCATACTACCTCGGAAGAAGAGTCCCCATCTAGCATCCTCTCCGCCACCGTAATACTGCTCTTGACTAGCAGCGCCACACCTCCCCCTCTTTTGCCTCCTTCTCTGAGCTTACTAAAACACCTAAACCCCAGAACCTGCAACATCCATTCCTGTCCCTGCTCTATCCATGTCTCCGAAATGGCCACAACATCGAAGTCCCAGGTACCAACCCATGCTGCCAGTTCCCCTACCTGGCATTGAAGTAGACACACTTCAAACCACCTACCTGAACACTGGCCCCCTCCTGCGACGTCAAATCTGTGTGACCTCTATACTCTCATTCTCCCTTACCCTAAAACTTCAATCCAGGTTCCCATGCCCCTGCTGCATTAGTTTAAACCCCCCCAAAGAGCACTAACAAATCTCCCCCCCAGGATATTTGTGCCCCTCAGGTTCAGATGTAGACCATCCTGTCTGTAGAGGTCCCACCTTCCCCAGAAAGAGCCCCAGTTATCCAAAAATCTGAATCCCTCCCGCCTGCACCATCCCTGTAGCCACGTGTTTAAATGCTCTCTCTCCCTATTCCTCATCTCCCTATCACGTGGCACGGGCAACAACCCAGAGATAACAACTCTGTTTGTTCTAGTTCTGAGCTTCCATCCTAGCTCCCTGAAAGCCTGCCTGACATCCTTGCCCCCTTTCCTACCTATGTCGTTAGTGCCAATGTGGACCACGACTTGGGGCTGCTCCCCCTCCCCCCTAAGGACCCGGAAAACACTATCCGAGACATCACGTACCCTTGCACCTGGGAGGCAACATACCAAACGTGAGTCTCTCACGCTCCCACAAAATCTCCTATCTGTGCCCCTGACTATCGAGTCCCCAATTACTAATGCTCTGCTCCTCTTCCCCCCTTCCCTTCTGAGCAACAGGGACAGACTCCGTGCCAGAGGCCCGTACCCCATGGCTTACCCCTGGTAAGTCCCCCCCCCACACAAGTATCCAAAGCGGTATACTTGTTTCTCAGGGGAACGACCGCAGGGGATCCCTGCACTGACTGCTTCTTCCCAGTCCCTCTTACAGTTACCCATCTATCTCCAATCTTTGGTGTAACTAATTCCCTGAAGCTGCTATCTATGACCCCTTCTGCCTCCCGAATGATCCGAAGTTCTTCCAACTCCAGCTCCAGTTCCCTAACTCGGTCTTGGAGGAGCTGGAGATGGCAGCACTTCCTGCAGGTAAAATCAGCAGGGACACTAACTGCATCCCTCACCTCAAACATCCTGCAGGAGGAACATTGCACTCCCTTCCCTGCCATTCCTCTAACTTTCTACCAAGATCTGGCTAACAACTAAATTAACTTTTTATAAAAAATAATAATATAATAAAATATGGTACTTACCTCACACCAATGGGTTTTATTATTAGGTTAGAGGAGGATGGGGGCGGGTGGGAGACACTACACGTGTAGTGTCTCGGGTTTCCTCTCCACCAGAATTTATTGGTGAGGGTCTTCCCAGACGTCCGCGGGTGGACTTCCTGTTCCCGCCTAAAAAACTAATTTAAAAAAAAAAAAGAAAAATTCTCAGCTCCTGCTGAAATTGACTAACCAGCCAGCTCCACTCCCGCCGAAATCGACTGGCCTGCCTCTGCAAAGACAAGTGCTTTTTAAAGGTTGACTTACCTCCCAACAGCCACTTCCGCAATGCTCCCGCTGAAACTGACTCACCAGCTGTTCTCCCGCCGAAATCGACTGTACCAATGTAAGAGAATCCAGTTCTGGATTCACAAGGTGATCACAGGATCATTTGAGTAAGGAAGGCCATTTAACCCAAGTTGGGGGTCAATCTGGATGAATGAGCTATCTGGGAGTCCATTCCAATAAAGGTCACCTAATGAAGAGGAGCTTCCGCACACGAAGCAAAGTTCCCCCTCAACCAATCTGAGACAGTGGCCCCGTGCTCTGCCCTTCCAATATATATATATATAAGATGAAGTGTGAAGTTTCGGTTGGGGCGATGGATAGTTACAAGGTAGCGAGGAAGGATCTAAAGAGAGAGCTAAGACGAGCAAGGAGGGGACATGAGAAGTATTTGGCAGGAAGGATCAAGGAAAACCCAAAAGCTTTCTATAGGTATGTCAGGAATAAGCGAATGACTAGGGAAAGAGTAGGACCAGTCAAGGACAGGGATGGGAAATTGTGTGTGGAGTCTGAAGAGATAGGCGAGATACTAAATGAATATTTTTCGTCAGTATTCACTCAGGAAAAAGATAATGTTGTGGAGGAGAATGCTGAGCCCCAGGCTAATAGAATAGATGGCATTGAGGTACGTAGGGAAGAGGTGTTGGCAATTCTGGACAGGCTGAAAATAGATAAGTCCCCGGGACCTGATGGGATTTATCCTAGGATTCTATGGGAGGCCAGGGAAGAGATTGCTGGACCTTTGGCTTTGATTTTTATGTCATCATTGGCTACAGGAATAGTGCCAGAGGACTGGAGGACAGCAAATGTGGTCCCTTTGTTCAAAAAGGGGAGCAGAGAGAACCCCGGCAACTATAGACCGGTGAGCCTCACGTCTGTAGTGGGTAAAGTCTTGGAGGGGATTATAAGGGACAAGATTTATAATCATCTAGATAGGAATGATATGATCAGGGATAGTCAGCATGGCTTTGTGAAGGGTAGGTCATGCCTCACAAACCTTATTGAGTTCTTTGAGAAGGTGACTGAACAGGTAGACGAGGGTAGAGCAGTTGATGTGGTGTATATGGATTTCAGCAAAGCGTTTGATAAGGTTCCCCACGGTAGGCTATTGCAAAAAATACGGAGGCTGGGGATTGAGGGTGATTTAGAGATGTGGATCAGAAATTGGCTAGCTGAAAGAAGACAGAGGGTGGTGGTTGATGGGAAATGTTCAGAATGGAGTACAGTCACAAGTGGAGTACCACAAGGATCTGTTCTGGGGCCGTTGCTGTTTGTCATTTTTATCAATGACCTAGAGGAAGGCACAGAAGGGTGGGTGAGTAAATTTGCAGATGATACTAAAGTCGGTGGTGTTGTCGATAGTGTGGAAGGATGTAGCAGGTTACAGAGGGATATAGATAAGCTGCAGAGCTGGGCTGAGAGGTGGCAAATGGAGTTTAATGTAGAGAAGTGTGAGGTGATTCACTTTGGAAGGAATAACAGGAATGCGGAATATTTGGCTAATGGTAAAGTTCTTGAAAGTGTGGCTGAGCAGAGGGATCTAGGTGTCCATGTACATAGATCCCTGAAAGTTGCCACCCAGGTTGATAGGGTTGTGAAGAAGGCCTATGGAGTGTTGGCCTTTATTGGTAGAGGGATTGAGTTCCGGAGTCGAGAGGTCATGTTGCAGCTGTACAGAACTCTGGTCCGGCCGCATTTGGAGTATTGCGTACAGTTCTGGTCACCGCATTATAGGAAGGACGTGGAGGCTTTGGAGCGGGTGCAGAGGAGATTTACCAGGATGTTGCCTGGTATGGAGGGAAAATCTTATGAGGAAAGGCTGACGGACTTGAGGTTGTTTTCGTTGGAGAGAAGAAGGTTAAGAGGAGACTTAATAGAGGCATACAAAATGATCAGGGGGTTGGATAGGGTGGACAGTGAGAGCCTTCTCCCGCGGATGGATATGGCTGGCACGAGGGGACATAACTTTAAACTGAGGGGTAATAGATATAGGACAGAGGTCAGAGGTAGGTTCTTTACGCAAAGAGTAGTGAGGCCGTGGAATGCCCTACCTGCTACAGTAGTGAACTCGCCAACATTGAGGGCATTTAAAAGTTTATTGGATAAACATATGGATGATAATGGCATAGTGTAGGTTAGATGGCTTTTGTTTCGGTGCAACATCGTGGGCCGAAGGGCCTGTACTGCGCTGTATTGTTCTATGTTCTATCGTGAAAGTTCTCTGGATTCATCTCCCACTGTAGTTTATGTATTTATGTAGGATCAAGGCTCTGATGTCTCTTTCATGCTGAATTGTCTGCATTCTCCTTTATAGCTCAAACCTTTGGGCAGAACTAAAGAATGTTCATCAATCTTCACATTTTTACTATTCCGCCTAATATTGCTGCAATTTAAAGTGATCAGTATATTGAACGTGTGCAGCAGTTCGTCAGGTTTATACACCTCAAAGTGCTTTGTGCGTTGATGTGACTGTTGTGTAGGTTAAGCTGTTCACCATGCTGCATTTGGTCGCACCTGTACCTATCATGTCTGCAGTCCCATTTTCTCGCGCAATTTACTGAATGTATTTGAGTTGGATTGATCAAGCTCCATTGCAAACCACAAGAATGAAGAAGGTGCTTCAGCGTTTTTGATTTAGTTCTTTCTGAATGCCAAATCCTCCTCTTATGGTAGCCAGCTGTTTCTTTAATATGTCCAGGATCCTGTCTTCACGCAATGTGCTCAGAAACTGGTTCCAGCTTTTCATCAGCCTCTGTAGTAAGCAACGCTTGACATTGATCCTAAATCTCTTTTATGTCGTTAAACCTCTTTTCACCTTGCTGGCAGTCTGCCGATTGCTGTAGGGGTTGAGACCTTCTCATCTTTCCTCACGCTCGAGGTTTAGTCTGATGATGCAAGTGCCGATATTTTCTGTGGAGCCCGTTTTTAGAATAACATTTGATGCCAGGTGATGATTTTGAGGAGTTCATAATCTTTTCTCTACCCGGTGAGGTGGGGGGAGGGTGTCTAGAAAGAGGAGCAGAACCTTAAAATTAGAGCTCGGGTTCCGGGATTAATTCAGGGATCACTTTTGCCGTACAGACTGAAGATGTGGCTCTCTTGCGCTATATAGTTTTATAATTTTTCTATACGGGGACAAGTGATTGCTTGAACAGCAAATCAGCCATTAAATCCAAATGGTACTTGAACAATGAGTGATTTATGATACTGCACTGTGCTCAATCTTCCAGAGACAGCAGCTGAAAAATCTATTGATGGCAAGAGATCGAGAAAAAGAAGAGAACTTGAAGGTACTCGAGAGCCTGAAAGCAAAGCTTAAAACTTACGAGGTACGCACATGACTTCTTCAGGTTGACAGACTAAAATGATCACTGCCGTGATTCAAACCCACTGCTTCATTCATCATTGCTAATAGGTTCTGCCTCCTATTCTGTCTAATCACCATTGCAAAGCATTAAAGCACAGTAGCAAGCTGACATTCCAGTACACAGTTGAGGGAGGGAGGGTGAGACTTTGGGGTGAGACGTTAAGACAAAGTCCCGTCTACTCCCTCAGCTGACGTAAACAATCCCACGGTAGGCGTAACAGGTGAGCAGCAGAGTTCTTGCTGGTGTCCAGACACTTATTTACACCTCAGCCAACATCACCAAACCAAATTATCATGGCTGTGTGTGTGTGAGCTTGCTGTGCGCAAATTGGCTCCCCTATTTTTTACATTACAACATTGCACTTCAGAAGTACCTTATTGGCTTTGAGATGAAGCCCTTAATAACTGTCCCAAGGATGAGAAAGGTGCTTTATATATATTTTTTCTATTCATTCATGGGATGTGGGCGTCGCTGGGCTGGGTCAGCATTTATTACCCATCCCTAATTGCCCTTGAACTGAGTGGCTTAACATTTATAATATTTATTAGTGTCACAAGTAGGCTTTCATTAATGCTGCAATAAGATTACTGTGAAAAACACCTAGTCGCCACACTCCGGCGCCTGTTCGGGTACACAGAGGGAGAATTCAGAATGTCCAATTCACTTGACAGCACGTCTTTCGGGACTTGTGGGAAGAAACTGGAGCACCCGGAGGAAACCCAGGGGCTTTTCACAGTAACTTCATTTGAAGCCTACTTGTGACAATAACTGGTTTTCATTTTTCATTTTTATAGTGATCGTGTCCTAACCACAGCTTCTCGAAATAACTCACCTGCTGACCGTGCCCCCCTTTTTAAAATTTTGTACACCAGTTTTCTAGGTGAATCATAAGTCCCCGCAGTGCAGAAGGAGACCATTCGGCCCATCGAGTGCACGCCAACTCTTTGAAAGAGCAGCCCACCCTATCCCTGTAACTTAACCTGTACATCACTAGACACACAGTGGCAATTTAACATGGCCAATCTGCCTAACCTGCACATCTTTGGAAGGAAACCGGAGTGACTGGAGGAAATCCACGCAGACACGGGGAAAGTGCAGACTCTGCACAGACAGAGGTCGGAATCGGACCCTGGTCCCTGGCGCTGTGAGGCAGCAGTGCTAACCAGTGTCTACTGTGCCGCCTGTCAGTTTACTGACACTTTGTGCTGAATGATTGGTGGACTTGCTGTCTGTCACACATTCAATCACTTGGTCATGATAAGATGCAGGAACTTGCTGCCCTGTCTCTGATCGATAATATGACACTTGTTACCCCTCCGAGCTCTCTGGCTTCAACTTGACTGGGTGATATTCTTCCAAATTGAATTACAAATTGTACTAACACTTGTTCGATTAGTCTCCCATCTTCCACCCTACTTAAAACCTGAGCTTGCCAAAACTCTGCTGCCCATGTCCTGACGTGCACCCCGTCCTTTTTCCATCACCCCTGCCATTGCTGACCTACAGTGGCTCCCAGTTAAGCAATGCCTCAATTAAAAAGAAAATCACATCCTTTAGATCAAGTCTCTCCATGGCCTCCTCTGTATCCTCTACCTCAAACTCTTAAATTGTAGCCCCTCTCCTATTCTAACTTCTTGCGCATTGCTGATTTTAAACGCTTGCCAACATTTGGCCATCGCATCTTCAGCTGCCTGGTGTGCTGAACATCGTAATTTCTTATATATCAGGTGCAGTCATTGTTTAAAAAATCCTGGTTTAAAAGACGAGCAGACACGGTGGCTACAGAAGATGCCATTAAGATGCCATAAAATTGAGATCAGCATTATTTCGAACAATGCTTATATTTAAAAGGCGAGGCAAATGGGTCTTTGTGCTTTCTTGGGAGTACATAATTAGAAACATTGTGTTTATAACCTGATTAATCAGGTCATGGGATTTGAGTGGGATAAAGATGATGTCCTAATGGGAGGGACCAGGTATGTAACAGGTAGTTTTGCGGTCAGGTCTGCCAGAAGCTGTGAGCTGAACAGCAGATTTTGTAAAAATGCTGTGAAGTTAAACAATAGCCTGATACAGACAGAAGGATCTCTCTATTCAAGCGGTCTTTCCATGACATCTCTATACAGCAAGTACCTCTTTCTTTATTTGTAAATTATTTTTTTAAAAATATTTTTTATTCACCTCTTTTTTCACATTTTCTCCCACATTTACACCCACCAACAATAAATAATAATCAGTAACAAATATATCAATCCCCATATCAATAACAATGATCCCATCCTCCCACCAAACCCCAAACATTAGCCCGCATGTTCACATAAACAAATGACAAAAAGAAATCTGGAATCACCCATAGTCACCATTAAAACCCCCCACCCCCAGCTAATGTTCGATGTTATCCAGTTCTTGAAAGTGCATAATGAATAATGCCCATGAATTGTAGAACCCCTCCATCCATCCCCTCAGTTCAAACTTAACCTTGCCAAGAGTCAAGAATTGCAACAGGTCCCCCCGCCACGCCAGGGCACAGGGTGGAGAGGCTGCTCTCCAACCCATCAGGATCCGCCTTCGGGCGATCAATGAGGCGAAGGCTACAACATGCCTCCGCACCCCGTTTCCAACCCTGGCTGGTCCGACACCCCGAATATGGCCGCCCGGGTCCAGTTTCACGTGCACCACTTTAGAAATTACCCTAAAAACTTCCTTCCAGTAATCTTCTAGCTTTGGACAGGACCAAAACGTATGAATAGGATTAGCCAAAGTGTTGGCCAAACTGCCTCCAAATTCACAATGAAGCTATTATTACTGGACTCGCTGAGTATTTCCCCGGGGCTATCGGGAGTGGCGCTGTTGCAAGTGCCTTCAATCCCGACCCCCTGCACAAACTCTCCTCCATTCTGACCCACTGAGAATCAACCCCTCTGACCCAGCTCCGCATCTTCTCGACATTCGCCGCCCAGTAGTAATACATCAGGTTCGGAAGACCCAAACCCCCTGCCTGCCTTCCCCTCTGTAGCAGCACCTTTCTAACTCTGGCTACCTTCCCTCCCCATACGAACGACGTAATCTTTCCCTCAATCGCTCTGAAAAAAGCCTTTGGCAGGAAAATCGGCAGGCATTGAAAGATAAACCGAAATCGTGGCAACACGTTCATTTTAACCGCCTGTACCCGACCCGCCAGTGACAGAGGGAGATCAGCTTTCATGCTCCCCACCAAACTAGAAATATTGTACTTGCGGAGCCCCCCCCCCCCCCACTCCCGGGCAACCTGCATCCCCAGGTACCTAAAATGAGTCCCTGCCCTATGGAATGGCAGCCCCCCCCCCACCACCACCCTCGGCCGAGACACCACAAAATACTCACTCTTGTCTAGATTTAGTTTGTACCCCGTGAAAGACCCAAACACTCGAAGCAGCTCCAATATTCCCCCTATCGACACACTCGGTTTCGACAGGTATAACAGCAAGTCATCGGCATATAAGGACACCCTATGCTCTATCCCCCCCCCGCACTATTCCTTTCCATACCCTTGAACTTCTTAATGCGATGGGCAACGGCTCAATCGTGAGTGCAAACTGCAGGGGAGACATAGGACATCCCTGCCTCGTCCCACGGTGGAGAGAAAAGTATCTCGAGCTGATGTTGTTTGTGCGGACACTCCCCCTCGGCTCCTTATATAATAACTTTACCCAGTTCACAAATTTGGTCCAATTCCAAACCGCTCCAGAACTGCCATCAAGTACCCCCATTCTACCCGGTCAAACGCCTTCTCAGCGTCCAATGCCACAACCACTTCTGTTTCCTTCTGCTCTGCCGATACCAGAACCACGTTCAATACCCGTCTAACATTTGAAAAGAGCTGCCTCCCTCTCACGAACCCCGTCTGATCTTCACTTATCACCTTCGGGAGGCACACCTCCAGCCTACCTGCCAGCACCTTCACCAATACTTTTGCATCCACATTCAGAAGTGATATGGGCCTGTACGACCCACACTCCGTCGGATCCTTATCTTTATTCAGCAACAGGGAAATCGACGCCTGCCTCAGTTTGTGGCAACACCGCCTTCCCTATCGCCTTCAAACATCCCCACCGTCAGGGGTGCCATCTTGTCCTTGAATTTTTTATAATAATCCACCGGAAACCCATCCGGCCCTGCCAACTTCCCGACTGCATCCTCCCAATCGCATTCTTTATCTCCTGCTCCACTATCACTCCTTCTAATGTATCCCTGTCCCCCTTCCCTAACCTCCGGTACTCCAACCCATCTAGAAATTCCTGCATCTCACGGTCTCCCCCAGGTGGCTCTGATCTGCACAACCTCCCCATAAAATTCCTCAAACACCTTGTTAATCAGATCCGGAGCCACCACCAACTTCCCCGCCCTATCCCTCACCTGAACAATTTATTTGTAAATGATTTTTGACCTGTGGTGGGCTTTGCTTAATTGGAGGTAAAGAAGATATAAGTTCGTAGTAAACAGTTTCCTTTCATTAAGAATTGTTTAACTATTTACTGTAAGCTATTTCTTTTATGGTGTTAAGATAATTTAATTCTGTGGTAACACCGTTTGCTTTAATACACCATATCCCTATTTGCAACGTTGAATCACTCCTGGAGCGAAGTATTCTTTTCTTCCCATTTTTTACAATTAAAGAAAATAGTTTGGGTTTCGTCCGGTTTTCCTAATATAAATTGGGATCTGGTCCAGGATTGTAATACCTGGACCCTGTGCTCTGCAATTCCCCTTCACCTTTAGATCTCTCTTTTCTCTTCCAAAATGCTTGACTGCTCCTCCTCGCGCAAGCATTCAAACCCTTCACCACCGATGAACAGTGGCAGCCGTGTGTTCCATCTATAAGATGCACTGCAGGAACTCACCAAGGTTCCTCAGTCAGCACCTTCCAATCCCACGACCATTACCATCTAGAAGGACAAGAGCAGCAGATACCTGGGAACCCCACCGCCTGGAGGTTCCCCTCCCAGTCACTCACCATCCCGACTTGAAAATATAACGTCGTTCCTTCACTGTCGCTGGGGCAACATCCTGGAACTCCCTCCCTCACAGCACAGTGGGTGTACCTACACCTCAAGGACTGCAGCGGTTCAAGAAGGCAGCTCAACACCACCTTCTGAAGGGCAACTAGGGATGGGCAATAAATGCTGGCCTAACCAGCGACGCCCACATCCCGTAAATGAATTAATTAAAAATGTACCTTGAAAGCAACTCGTTTGACCAAATCTTTGCTTTGTGTCGAGTTTTACTTTACAATGCTCCAGTGGGGCGGCTTGGGGGGGGGATTTAAGTGCATTGAAGCTGCTATAGAAAGGCAAGCAGTTATTTGAATAATTGGAGGATTCTCTTTCATGTAATTAAAATGAAACATTTTTTTTGTTTTGTAGACCGGGCATTTGTACGAGCAGATGACCTCTGGCATCCCGATGGTGAAAGGTGAGATCAAATTCTACTTCTCCAGTATCATTCTGTCGTGGTCAAGTTTGTTTACATTGACATTGTCAGCAAAGAAATGCAACCTTGGATGGAATGAGTGACATAGACACATCCGCAAGGATAAATCTGAATCCATTGGCACATCTCCTGGTTTAGCTCAGGTCACATTCTGCAGTATGTAAACGTGAAAATGATGTACGTCAGCGAGCAAAAGTCGATGAAAAATCTTGTTTGGCGACATGGCATGAATATCTGAAAGTCCCAAATATATTGTAAAAACCCCTGCACTACCTTGGCGTTTAATGTACTTAACCTCAAGTGTTTAGTTATAAATTGCTGAAAATACTCAGGTCAAGCAAAATCCGTGGAGAGAAAAACCGAGTTAATATCTGATGAAAGGTCATTGACCTGAAATGTGAACTTGGGTTTTTTCCTCCAGCTGTTTGTTGTTTGGCCCACTCTGTACTTGCAGCATTTATCCTGGATCCTCAGCACCAGCCATCTTTCTGTTTTGTCTTGGCTTTTTTGTTGTTTAGTTGCAATGATGCACTAATATTTTATTGGTACCTGAGTTATGAAGGTTTAATGGCGAGTGTTAATATTTTTAAATATAAATTTAGAGTACCCAATTATAATTTTTTTCTAATTAAGGGGCAATTTAGCGTGGCCAATCCGCCTAACCTGCACATCTTTGGGTTGTGGGGGTGAAACCCACGCAAACACGGGGAGAATGTGCAAACTCCACACGGACAGTGACCCAGGGCCAGGATCGAACCCCGGTCCTCGGCGCTGTGAGGCAGCAGTGCCAACCACTGTGCCGCGTGCCGCCCTGTGAGTGTTAATATTGAGTAGCAGTAACATTTCAAGATTTTGGCTGGAATTTTGCATTGCTCGGGCGGGCAAACGCCCAAATCAGTGTGAGAAATCAGGTGGAAAGAAGTTGAGCACATGGCCAGACGCCATTGCGTACTTGCACGGTATTTCAGTCGGCGCACGAGAGTTGGAAGCGCGTCTGCCGACAATCAGTTGAACGCAGTTTTACGCGGCCCGCCTGCAATTGCAAAGGCCAGGCGGCCTTTACGTTTTAGCTGCAGCTTCGACCCAGGGTGGGATGAGCTGTCGGGGCTGGAATTAAATAAAAAATGGTGTTTGGAGACTGGGGTTTGAATGTACTGCCTCCAGATCTCTATCGTAATTCATTACTGTTTCTCCAGGTCAGCATCTCCCTCACACAGCTTTGCACCGGCTCTCTCCCGGAGGGTGACCACGAGAACTGCCGGCCCACACCCTCCGTTATCTCTGCGCCCACCCTCTTCTTGCCCTCCCCGGCAGCGATGAGCCTTTACCACCGCGTGTTTCACGCTGGCTGCCTGGTGATTGGCCGGCCAGTGTGAAATCATGTTCTGGGGCTGCTCGCAGCCAGATGTGCATTTTGTGCCTGATTCTGGGCCTGCTGAGTGGGCATCAGACAGGCGATAAACTCAAATCCTTGTTTCATTCCAAAATGATGCTTTGTATTTTGTGTTAATGGTTTGCAGTACTTTGTGTTCATTTTTATTTTTAAATTTAGAGTACCCAATTATTTTTTTTTCAATTAAGGGGAAATTTAGCCAATCCACCTAAACGGCACATCTTTGGGTTGTGGGGGTGAAACCCACGCAGACATGGGGAGAATGTGCAAACTCCACACGGACAGTGACCCAGGGCCGGGATTCGAACCCGGGTCCTCAGCGCCGCAGTCCCAGTGCTATCCACTGCACCACATGCTGCCCTTATTTTGTGTTCATTGATATTGAGATTGATTAAGTGCGCTTTCATTTTGTGTTATCCTGTGCTGCCTTGGGTGAACTCTTGAGATGTGAATAGACTGAAATAATGATGGGAGGCATCTGGAGGTATTACCTTTTCAACTAGTTTTTGATCTGTTCAAATTCAGAAAGTCCTAAGCGGCACAGTGCAGTGGTTAGCACTGCTGCCTTACGGCGCTGAGGACCTGGGTCACTGTCCGTGTGGAGTTTGCACGTTCTCCCCATGTCTGTGTGGGTCTCACCCCCACAACCCAAAGATGTGCAGTGTCGGTGGATCGCGTACTTAAAATTTCTGTTTTAATTCAGAAAGTCTGTTAATGATTTCAGGTCTGCTATTGGAAAAATCTTTTTAAAGTTGATCAGAAATTTCCATTTGCATTGTTTGTGATATGGTGCATCAATTTAAAATGTCCTTTGGCACTTGTCAAGGAATCCGGGATGTTTAATGCCCTGGAATGGTGTATTTTCCCCATTTCTGGCATCGATTGCACATATTGACGACTGCCTGACACAGAAAACTTTTTACTATGCCTCAGTGATGCACCTAAACCCCCACCTCAAAAGTGCAACAGCCAACTGCACTCGCATCCACTTTTCCCTGAGCTAAGATCTCCCCTCATGAGCTCTCAAGTGAATCTTGGCAATGAATATTGAATTGGGTGCAGATTAGAATAATACAGCGAAGAAGGAGGCCATTCAGCCCATAGTCTGTCCCGTCTCTTCTGACGAGCAACCCAGTTAGACCAGGTACAATGAAAAGTATTTTTCTCCGAGCAGCTCAAACAGATAATTTGTAATGCATGAAAAGGAAACAAAATAAAAAGAAAATACATAATAGGGCAACACAAGATCCACAATGCAACTACATAGACACTGGCATTGGGTTAAGCATACAGGAGTGTAGTATTAATCGGGTCAGTCCATAAGAGGGTCGTTTAGGATTCTGGTAACAGCGGGGAAGAAGCGGTTTTTGAACCTGTGTTCTCCGACTTTCTCCTGCCCGATGGAAGAAGTTGGAAGAGTGAGTAAGCCGGGTGGAAGGGGTCTTTGATTATGCTGCCCACTTTCCCAAGACAGCGGGAGGTGTAGATAGTCAGTGGATGGGAGGGGGGTTCGTGTGATGGACTGGGCTGTGTTCACGACTCTCCGAAGTTTCTTGCGGTCCTGGGCCGAGCAGTTGCCATACCAGGCTGTGATGCGGCCAGATAGGATGCTTTCTATGGTGCATCTGTAAAAGCTGGCAGCATTATGTAAATAAAAGTCCCAGCAGACAATATAGACTCTTGAAACTGGGTGAAATTTGAACCAAGATTCCAAAAGGAAAAAAAGTCAGGCTATACAACCCATACAAAATCCAATTCCCTCAGGAAGTACTATGCTGCCTCGGGGCACTTTTGCTTCAGTTTATTTTTTATTGAAGTAAATGTGTTACCAATTTTCGCAATTCTTTCTGGGCTAACGAAGTGCAGTGAATCATGTTGTGCCCCTGTGGTACAAAAAGATTATTGTTTGATCTTGGGTGCACTTTATATTCAAAACGACCAGGACATTTAGCTGAATATTCGGGCGGAGATTGAGCTAATGAAGAAAGTGGCTTTGTGGACATTGGATCAGTGAACTAAGTATTTGTTTTTTGTTTCATTTCCTGTAAATTAAAATTAGTGAAAGAAGAAATGGCTGTTAAGCAGGTCAACGTCCCTGGTACCGAGTTACAGGTAAATTTACTGTCGTAAATATTTTTCATTTTAAAATAAAGTTCTGATATAGCATTATTTCTGCTTTGTTGCTGGTGGGAGTAGTCCTGTCGGGTTTACTGAGCTTCACTGAATGAAGATGTTGAATATCAATGGACAAGATGGTCTTTAATCCCAATATTATTTAATATAATAATAATCTTTATTGCCACAAGTAGGCTTACATTAACACT
Source organism: Scyliorhinus torazame (assembly GCF_047496885.1). Lineage (NCBI taxonomy): Eukaryota > Metazoa > Chordata > Chondrichthyes > Carcharhiniformes > Scyliorhinidae > Scyliorhinus > Scyliorhinus torazame. Next base: position 11,496,154 of record NC_092718.1, read on the forward strand.
GCAATGAAGCTACTGTGAAAAGCCCCTAGTCACCACATTCCGCCGCCTGTTCTGATACACAGAAGGAGAATTCAGAATATCCAATTCACCTAACAGCATGTCTTTCGGGACTTGTGGGAGGAAACCGGAGCACCCGGAGGAAACCCACGCAGACACGGAGAACGTGCAGACTCCACACAGACAGTGACCCAAGCCGGCAATTGAAGCTGGGACCCTGGCGCAGTGAAGCAACAGTGTTAACCACTGTACTACCATGCTGCCCACTGTGCCACCGGGATAATGGTTGTCCAGTAGGGATTTGGGCTTTAGATTTCCTGGATGAGCTGCAGTTTTGAAAGGATGGGCAGGGAAAGGCAAGGCTAGCGAAGTCAACCCCTGAGGTTGTCAAAAATTAAAACATGATCAGTTTTTGCAGCTTCTCCAAACTTGGCCTGTCTGCTTTCAGTGATGTGCTCGGCACGCATCAGCAAATACATGCAGACAACTAAAATCAATATCCGGTGCCGGAGAATTCGGCAACCGGCGGGGACGGGATTCACGCCAGCCCTCGGTGATTCTCCGACCTGGCGGGGGGCCGGAGAATCTCGCCCCTGGTTCTGGACACCCTCGCCATTGGGAAAATTCTCCTTGCATCTACCCTGTCTAGCCCTGTTAGAATTTTGTAGTTTCTACGAGATACCCCTCATTCTTCTGAACTCCAACGAACGCAATCCTGATGCGTTGTTTCGATCCATCGACCTCTGGGTAATGGGTCCAGCACGCTTCCGCTGCGCCATTCTGCTCTGGTAGTAAATACAATCCCAACAAACTCAATTTCTCCTCAGTCCTACCATATCTGTCTGGTAAACCTTCTCTAAAGCAAGTACATCCTTCTTCGGATAAGAAGACCAAAACTGCACCCAATACTCCAGGTGTGGCCTCACCAAGGCCCTGTACAATTGCAGCAACACATCCCTGCTTCTATACTCGAAACCTCTCGCAATGAAGGCTAACATCCCATTTGCCTGTTGCACCTGCATATTTACCTTCAACAAATGGTGTACAAGGACATCCAGGTCTCATTGCGCATTCCTCTCTCCTAATTTATAGTCATTCAGGTAATAACCTGCCTTCCAGTTTTTGCTACCAAAGTGGATCAACTCACATTTATCCAAATTATACCGCATCTGCCATTCGTTTGCCCACTCACTCAACTTCTCCAAATCACACTGAAGGATCTCTGCATCCTCCTCACAGCTCACCCTCCCACCCAGCTTTGTGTCATCTGCAAATTTGAAGATATTGCATTTCTTTCCCTCATCTAAATCATTAATATATATTGTGAATAACGGGGGTCCCAGCACTGATCCCTGCGATGCCCACTAGTCACTACCTTCCATTTGGAAAAAGACCCATTTATTCCTACTTTGTTTCCTGTCTGCCAGCTAGTTTTCTATCCATCTCCATACACTACCCCAAATCCCGTGCACTTTAATTTTGCACGCTAATCTCTTTTATGTGGGACTTTGTCGAAAGCTTTCTGAAAGTCCAAATAAATCACATCCACTGGCTCCCCTTCATCAACTCTACTGGTTACATCCTCGAAGAATTCCAGTAGATTAGTCAAGCATGATTTCCCCTTCATAAACCCATGCTAACTCTGATCCAACCCCTGTTTTCCAAGTGCTCTGTAGAATTACATTAGCCACCCTCCAATCTGCAGGAACTGTTCCAAAGTCTACAGAATCTTGGAATATGACCACCAATATAGCCACTATTTCTAGAGCCACTTCCTGAAGTACTCTGGGATGTAGATTATCAGGGCATGGGGATTTATAAACCTTCAATCCTATTAATTTCCCCAATACCATTTCTCTACTGATCTTGATTTCCGTCAGTTCTTCCCTCTGACATTCCCTGTACTCCCCAACATTTCTGGTATCTTATTTGTGTCCTCCTTTGTGAAGACAGAACCAAAGTATGTGTTTAGCTGCTCAGCCATTTCTTTGTTCCCCATTGTAAATTCCTGTTTCTGACTGAGACATTTGTCTTCGCCAATCATTTTCTCTTCACATACCTATAGAAACTTTTACAGTCCGTTTTTATGTTCCCGCAACCTTACTCTCGAACTATACTTTCCCTTTAATCAATCTCTTTGTCCTCCTTTGCTGGATTCTATATTGCTCCAATCCTCAGGTATGTTATTTTTCTTGGCCAATGTGTATGCCTGTTGTTTGGATCTAGTACTATCTCTAATTTCCCTTGTAAGCCATAGTTTAGCCACATTTCCCGCCTGAAGTGTTTATCTTTTGGGTTAAAAATTGCTGACTGCAATTTCCTCTTCAGCCCTAATTCACTTGTGATCGCTGGCATTTGACCCCATTGCTGTCATAAAGGTGTTTACAGGGGCAGCACGGTGGTGCAGTGGTTAGCACTGCTGCCTCATGGCGTCAGGGACCTGGGTTCGATCCCAGCCCCGGGTCACTCTCTGTGTGGAGTTTGCACATTCTCCCTGTGTCTGCGTGGGTCTCACCCCACAACCCATTGCATTGTAGGTGGATTGGCCATGTTAAATTGCCCCTTAATTGGATTTTTTAAAAAATAATTGAAAATCAATAAATAAATGTTTACCATGGGCATCCTCACAAGGGGGGGGGAGAGGGGGGAATGCCTTTCAGTTGTGTCCAAATATTTGTTTGAAAGAACATAGGAAAAATGTCAAGTTTTTGTTACTTTGCGTTAGTAATTTCCAGTGATTATTTTTATTTTGGTTCCTCGGCTTAAGTGACGTTTGCACTCTGCCTTGTCACAAAAGCTTGACAAAATTTGGGGAAAGTTATTGATGTTCTACAGCTAAATTACATGTCTCTCAACAGCCAAGCGTATTTCCTAGATAAATGTCTTGAGATTCTTCAAACAGCAAATAGAGATTGGCTATGAGAGATGAGTTTGGTTTCAAGGAAGATTCTTAAAGCCTCAGAAAATGACAGAGATAAAGGACGCGGGGGTGGGGGAGGTGGGGAAGGAGAGAAGAGAGAGGGGGGGGAGAGAAGAGAGAGGGGGGGGGAGAGAAGAGAGAGGGGGGGGAGAGAAGAGAGGGGGGGGGAGAAGAGAGAGGGGGGGGAGAAGAGAGGGGGGGGGAGAGAAGGGAGAGGGGGGGAGAGAAGAGAGGGGGGGGGGAGAAGAGAGGGGGGGGGGAGAAGAGAGAGGGGGGGGAGACAAGAGAGAGGGGGGGGAGACAAGAGAGAGGGGGGGGAGACAAGAGAGAGGGGGGGGAGACAAGAGAGAGGGGGGGGAGACAAGAGAGAGGGGGGGGAGACAAGAGAGAGGGGGGGGAGACAAGAGAGAGGGGGGGGAGACAAGAGAGAGGGGGGGGAGACAAGAGAGAGGGGGGGGAGACAAGAGAGAGGGGGGGGAGACAAGAGAGAGGGGGGGGAGACAAGAGAGAGAGGGGGGAGAGAGGAGAGAGGGGGGGAGAGAGAAGAGAGGGGGGGAGAGAAGAGAGAGAGGGGGGAGAGAGAAGAGAGAGGGGGGAGAGAAGAGAGAAGGGGGGGAGAGAAGAGAGGGGGGGGGGGAAGAGGAGAGGGAAGCTATCAGAGCGTCAGACCAAAATGACTAAAAAGATGAGGAGAGGAAAGATGTCCAAGAGACTGGAACGATAGAAAAGGAAATTCCAACGGGCGGCACGGTAGCACAGTGGTTAGCTCAGTTGCTTCACAGCTCCAGGGTCCTGGGTTCGATTCCCGGCTTGGGTCACTGTCTCTGCGGAGTCTGCCACTTTCTCCCCGTGTCTGCGTGTATTTCCTCCGGGTGCTCTGGTTTCTTCCCACAAGTCCCGAAAGACGTGCTTGGACATGCTGAATTCTCCCTCTGTGTACCCGAACAGGTGCCAGAATGTGGCGACGAGGGGATTTTCACAGTAACTTAATTGCAGTGTTAATGTAAGCCTACTTGTGACACTAATAAAGATTATCATTATTTTGGGGCTGGGGGTGTTGTAGAGCTGAAGGAGTTTACTGACGCACACATTCCATTTAGGTCACGCATCATTGAGAGGTTACTACAAATCAGTGTCTGAATCGGTCGTAAAATGCTCCCTCTTTTTTTTTTAAACTAAGACTGACACTTTTGTTAATTACTGATCTGGCAAAAATCAGATTCTCAGAAAATACTATTTTGTTGGTGAGCTGTTTGTTGGGAAGGAAAGGCTTTTCTCCCACTTGTTTAAAATTTAATTCAAGGTATCACTTCTCTAATTATTGCAGACTAAAAATGGCAAATTAGTCACTTAACGTTTAGTTTAATTTATCGTGTTTAATGGTTATTTCAATTCTTTTTCTCTCAGCATGCTTCCAAATCGGCTGTTGGATCGAGTGAAGTTTTGCGGCTGAGTCAAAGCACGTGTGATGCCAATGAGCACTTGAGGAAGGACTTGGAGATGACCCGAAAAAGGTTCGAGGTGGCGAGGAAAGAGATAGTCAGCCTGCAGATGGAGTTGGCGGGGAGGAATCAGCATTGCGAGGTTTTGAAAGACGAGTGCAACCGGGTGAAGCAGGAATCGGAGGAGCAGATCAAGCAGCTGGAGGATGCTTTGAGTGAAGTTCAGAAGCGAATGTTCGAATCGGAAGGAAAGGTGAAGCTCCTGCAAGCCCACGTCAACGCGCTGAAAGATCACCTCTCGAAACAGGGGTCTGCAGGAAACAACCGAGTGGTGGAGGAACTGAGAAACCAGCTGAGGGGTGTGAAATCGAAGCACGAGGAAGCCTTGGCAGAGGTGGAGAGGCTCCAAAACCAAGTGAAACTTGGTGTGTTATCCATACAGGAATTGGTGGAGGTTAAGGAAGTGGACAGGTACAAGGAGGAGGTGAAGAGGCTTCAGGAGTCTTTAACAACATTGGAGCAAAGGAAGCAAGAAGCAGAGCGAAAGGTGACTGGGATGGAAAATGAGCTGAAGACCATGAAGAAGAAAATATTGCAGTGCGTACCAGCTGAAGAGTTTGAGAATCTGAGGAATTCTTTCATCAGTGGTTTGGAAGAGAAGGAGAAGCAGGTGGTAGCGGAGAGGGATAAGTGTGAAAGAGCTTGGAAGGAAGTTGCCCAACTGCAGAAAGGCCTGGAGCGAGAGAAGGCTCAGGTAGCAGCTTGTGTGAAGCTTGAGCAGTATCAGCTGTTGAAGAGTTCCTTTGACAATCAGAGTGGAAAGCTGTCTGGTATAACGCAAATGCAGCAACACCTGCAAAAGGAAAATGAAGCTGTTCAACGGGAAAACGATGCCATCAAATCTGAATTGAAAGCCGTGAAACACAAGATTCAAGCAGAATATGTACCTTTGAGTACGCACGATAAGCTGAAGTCTTCAATGAACCAAACTGTTCAAGATCTGGGCAAACAAATTTCTGAGGCGTCACAAAGGCACAAGGAGGCCGTGAAAGAATCAGAAAGGTTGAGTGTTGAGAATAATGCAATAAGGGAAAATCTGAATTGTGTGCAAACTCAGTACATATCTCCAGGAAAGCACAAGGAGGAAATAGCAACTCTGAATTCCATTGTTGGCAAATCGGAAAAGGAGCTGGAAGAACTCAACCGGAAATACAACCAGGCACAACTGCAGGCAGAAAATGTACTCAAAGAAATTGCTGCCTTGAAAGACTCTTTGAATAATCAATATGTGCCCCTGGAAAAACATGAGCAGTTAAAAAAGATGTTGAATACTACTTCAGAAAAAGCTGCGGTGGAACTATCAGTAGCAACAAAGCAATGCACTGAAGTGCAGGGTGAGATGGTGAGAGCTGAACGTCAAAATAAACAGTTGAAAGAACAACTAATTATCCTTCAAGATCAAATGCAAAAAAAGTATATAACCCTCCAGCAGCATGAAGAAATGAAGACTACCTTGAACAGCAGAATGGAGGAACAGCAGAACAAAGTCAATCAGACTCTGTTGAATTACAAGAAAACTCAGGAGGAAACAATTGAGGTTCGCAAAGAAAAAGAAAACTTGTTGAACGAGCTTCACACGCTACAAGAATCCCTCAAGTCGCAGTTCGTTCCTATGAAAAATTATGAAGAGAAGCGAAATGAACTTGGTGTTACTTTGAAAGAACTGAAAAGCGAGCTGGCAGAGAAAACTCAGCAATGTTGTAGGTTCCAGGAGGAAGCTGAGGGGTACAAGAAAGAGACGGAGGAGCTGAAGAAAACGGTTGGGCATTTGGAAGAAAATTTAGAAAAACATTACATTTCCAAAGATGTATTTGAGGAAATGGAAAGCAAGTTTGTTAATGGTATGGGTGAAAAGGATGAGCATGTAGAAAAAGTGATGAGGAAGTATGCAGATGTTGAACAGCAAAATGAAAGATCACAGGAGGACAATGCCAGGCTGCAATCGGATATCCAGGCATTGAAAGAGAGAATACGGTTACAGTACATTCCTGTTGAAGAGTTTGAGACGATGAAAACATCAATGAATAACAGAATTTTGGAGCTGCAGAGAGAAACCGAGAAGGTGAAGGATTCTTGTCTACAGGAGCAACAGAAAGTAGAAGGCTTGCAGCTCCAATTGGACGATCAGAAGAAGAGTTCTCTTCCACTCCTACAGCATACCCAGTTGAAGGAGAAGATGGACATGGATATTGTTAGGCTGAAGAACCAGCTGAATGAAAAAGAGGAGGAATTGAAAAGAAAAGCCCTTGAACTTTCCCAGCTGCAAGCTGATAGCGAAGCTTTGAGTAGCGCAATTACAGAGCTGAAAGAGAGAGGAGCGTCTGATTCATCAGAGCACGAAACAGTGAAGAGCTCATTAGAGGCTCAGATAAATTCATTAAAAAAAGACTTGGCGGAGTTGAAAGCGAAGGAGGAGCAAATGTGCACTGAAGTGTTACGTGCTAAAGAGGAAGAGCTATCAGCAAAAGATGAAAAGGAGACTTTTCAATCGCGATCCTTCAGCTTTGAACAACAAATTAAGGAGCTTAAAAATAAATACGATGAGTCCATGGTAACGATCTGTGACCTGCAGAAAAGTATTCAGGAGTCTGCCAAACAAATTGAGGCCAAGGATAGCAAGGTAGAGTAAAAGGAATGATGGCTTGCATTAATGCTTGGGTACTATGAGGGGGTTGGGTTTCCGCCTTGGCCGTCAACAGTTTATTTATGTTTAAACAAAACCTTTCCACTTGGAGAGTCCAGCACCGATGGATATAATTTAGTCGCTCATAAAACCAATAAACTTCTTTAGTCAGAGAGTGGTGAGAATGTGGATTTTGTTACCACCTGGGTTAAGATGAATTGATGCATTTAAACTGAGGGAAGCTAGGTGAACGTGAGGGAGAAGAGAATAGAAGGATACGTTGATGGGATGAGATGAAGTAGGTCGAGTGGGAGGGAGGCTCATGCGGGGCATAAATGGTAGCAGAGACCAATGACCCCTTTCTGTCCTGTGAGTTCTATTTATGTTTGTTCTTCCTGAGCTGACAAACTTTGCCTGTTTTTAGACCAGGCGCTTTCATGCTTAACGCTACCCAAAATAAAATGACTGAAACATTGGGAGTAATTGAAGACCAGACTGTTACTTAGGAATGCTTCAAGAAAATTGATACTTTGCGTGCAATAGGATATTGACTGCCCTGTGAGGGGGAAGGGGTTTCAGCCGCCTGTAATGATCGGTTCTGTCATGTGTCCAGCGAGCATATGTGTTTCTTAGCTGGTCTGCTCGCACGCGTGAAGCGGAGGAAGATGTTAAGATGCTCGGCAAGATTCTTTTTTACCTAAATAGACCATATGTATGGTTTTGAGCAGCCAAGATGTCTGGGGATTGAAGTGAGGGAAGAGTAATAACTTGTGTTGAATGAAATGGGCAGTAGTAATTTTTTGCAATGGGTTTCCAACGCATTTCGATCGGCCAGCATTACTTGCAGGTGTTGGCAGTTTAAGTACTTGGAGGGAAAGATTGTTAAACTCAACTACATTTGCAATTTACTTCTTGTGTCTCCACTCTCATTCCAGAGATTTGAATAAGTCCAAAGGTTTTCAAGTGTGTTTGATTCCACCCCTCCCCTTCCCCCCCCCTTTGTGATATGAACCCTAGGTGTGCAAAAGAAATGGCAAAAATGTAAGTTTTTCTCTTCCCTTCTCACAGATAACCGAGCTGTTGAATGACGTGGAGAGGCTGAAACAGGCTTTGAATGGCCTGTCGCAGCTTTCATATTCTGCTAATAACCCAAAGAGACCAAGCCAGCAGATGGAGGCCCTCCAGATTCAAATCAAAGATCTGCAGCAACAGCTGGCTGTAAGTTGACCAGAATGTGTTCACTCGTTGTGCTTGCATCTTCTCAAAACGTACAGGGCATCCAGAGAGAACCCTACGTATTAATTAGGCATTGGCAAACTCCATTGGGGCTGGAGTAACTATTGAAGTCATGTCCTGAGGAGTTCCTGTATACATGGTGCCTTCCCTTGCCACATGGTTGGTTGTAGTTGTCACTTTTTGTTATAAAACCCTGTTTTATATCAAAAGTGACTTTTTGTTGAGTGGGCTGAAGCCACAGAATAAGTCTTAAATGACCAAGCATTTATATCTACACTTTAAAATTAACAAAGAACAGAAATAGAGAAAGCCCACCTATGACAATAAGCTTAAAGGAGTGTGAATTGCCATATCCCAAACTACTCCAGAGATATAATCTAAATATTCAGGTGGGTGAGGACCAAGCCATAAAATCCAATGACTGGACAATGCACCCCAGCTGAACAGGGCTTCACCAACACCTTTATCTCATCACTTTAAACAATGGACCTGAAATAAACTTGTTATGACCATGTTTTGTAACTTGCTAGTTTGTGAAGGAAGGTCATGTGACAGCAAGGGCAATTAAGGGGTGGGCAGTAAACGCTGGCCTAACCAGAGGTGTGCACATCCCATGAATGAATTTAATAAACTCAAGCAAGCCATTTGTGTCCAGAGGCATTGATTTCCAGCGTAAGAGGGCAGATAGACCATGAACTGGCAACAGCAAGAAGATGACTCGTGGTGCAAGTGTACTTGACCAATACGCTGACCAGTCAAATCCCATGTGCAGCGTCTTTAACATAAAACAAGCAGCTGTAGCTGCTGACTCCAGAAGAAGAGACGGGAATCATCTGCCACATATGAAATCATCTCAATGCAGAATATGGAAAGATTGTCCAGGCCAGCCATCTAATTTGTCAATCTGTAGGATCCATGTATTTTTGACTTTCCTTTGGGACCTTGTGTGTGTGGGGTGTGGTGTGGGGTGTGGTGTGTTGCATATCGGGTAAGTACAATGACACTTTTTCCTTTCCTTTTAAAACTTTCAAGAAAACTTGCCTGTGTCTTTTACAGTCACAGCACTTAAACAGTTAAAGACTAAATTTGTACAGTAAGAAGTCTTACAACACCAGGTTAAAGTCCAACAGGTTTGTTTGGAGTCACGAGCTTTCGGACCGCAGCTCCTTCATCAAGTGAGTGCTCATCAGTCCAAAGATGTGTAGATTAGGTGGATTGGCCATGCTAAATTGCCCTTAGTGTCCAAAATTGCCCTTAGTGTTGGGTGGAGTTGCTGGCTTATGGGGGTAGGGTAAGGTGTGGGCTTGGGTAGGGTGCTCTTTCAAAGAGCCGGTGCAGACTCGATGGGCCGAATGGCCTCCTGCACTGTAAATTCTATGATTCACCCCAGTCCAACGCCAGCATCTCCACATTATGACTAAATTGGTAAGCATTTTCTATCTTTTTAAAAAAAAAACACCTGTTGCGGTCAACCAAGAGGTGGGAAGGGAAGGGAGTTCTTCTGCCAATCCCCTCCCAGCCACAACTTTTTATTTCAGAATTAGATAATCTAAAAGGTGTACAAACAACCGCTTGGTGGCACAGAAGAGCGAGGCTTCGTCATGTGCAACATGACTCCTTTCAGCAATATTTAAATTGCTTACTTTGCATGTGGAGTGCAGTTTTGATTTGTAGCAGCAATCTGCCTCCAGTTCGTTGTTTATTTAAGTCATAAGGATGTAACTATAAACTGATTAAATTTTAATCAGCTTGACTCCTAACGTGTTACATTTCAAATTTTTAATGAATCAAATAGCACTTGTACATTTTCAGAGCCTAAAGTTGAAGAGCAATTAATACTTTTCTGGTATTCTACTTGATGTACAACAGAGGAATATCAAATTTCTGTCATACCTGTTCAGAATGTGTTACAGGTGAAGTGTTTGCTCTCCTCCCGGATCACAAAAATCTTCCATGCATTAGAGGTCAGAGCCAAGCTCCCTCTGTCGATTGTTGCAGGAATAGTTGAGCAGCACTGAGACCTCGAGCTCTGCTGCCGCTGGTTAATTAATGGATGGAGATTTAGCGTGGATGCTAGTGGGAATGCCGTTGAGCTAGTGAGTGGCCAAAACCTCCCCAATCGTGAGCAGCGTCACAAACAATCTCCAATGACTTGAATTTGAGTGCACCTTCTCATTCTCAAGTGCCTGGGATGGTGCAGGAATGGAGGAAACTCTGTCCCCAAAACTAACACCCCTCAATTGGCACTCCTTCCAATATCCCATCACTGAGGTGGTGTTGCATTGTTGGAAGTTCTCACTTTCAGATGAAACTTTAAACCAAAGCCCTCTCTGCCCTCTCGGGCGGGTGTAAATGATCCAACAGCCGCTATTTGAGGAATGGTACTGGGCCATATTTATGTATCAATCAACATCACTTAAAGGCCAATAATCCTTTTTGCGCGTGTGGCTCTTGCATCTTGCTGTGTCGACTTTGCTGCTAAGTTTCCTTTGGTATAGCCGACTGCACTTTATCAAAATGCCATGGGACGTGCCACGGTTATGAAAGGTGCATCATAAGTGCCATTTTTATTTTATATATTTTTTTCAGTCTGTCTTTCTCTCTCTGCTCAAACCACAATCTTCAAATTAGAGCTAGCCCCCTGAGAGGAATCAGCAAGCAGAATTTCACAAATGCGGTAACCAAAATGCTTCACCTGTTGCCATCTATTGGATGTCCTATGTTTTTTCATGTATAGATCGATCTGTCTGGACTGTTCGCAGAACAATGTTTTTCACCTCACCTCGGTACACATGACAATAAACGCAAATCGCAGGGCTACACGGTGGCGCAGTGGTTAGCACTGCTGCCTCACGGCGCCGAGGTCCCAGGTCCGGTCCCGGCCCTGGGTCACTGTCCGTGCGGAGTTTGCACATTCTCCCCGTGTTTGCGTGGGTTTCACCCCCACAACCCAAAGATGTGCAGGGTAGGTGGATTGGCCACGCTAAATTGCCCCTTAATTGGAAAAAAATTATTTGGGTAATGCAAATTAAAAAAAAAAAAAAAAAAAAATCCCAATGCTCTGTCTGATGATCGTGAATTTTAAAAAGAAATTAATTTACGGGATGTGGGCATCGCTGGGTAGCCCAGCATTTATTGCCCATCCTTAGTTACCCTTCAGAAGGTGGGGGTGAGTTACCTTCTTGAACCACTGCAGTCCTTGAGGAGTAGGTACACCCACTGTGCTGTTAGGGAGGGAGTTCCAGGATGTTGCCCCAGCGACAATGAAGGAGCGACGATATATTTCCAAGTCAGGGTGGTGAGCGACTTGGAGGGGAACCTCCAGCTAGTGGGGTTCCCAGGTATCTGCTGCTCTTGTCCTTCTAGATGGTAGTGGTCGTGGGTTTGGAAGGTGTGCCCTAAGGAACCTTGGTGAGTTACTGCAGTGCATCTTGTAGATGGTGCACACGGTTGCCGCTGTTCACCGGTGGTGCAGGATTTGAATCTTTGTGCAAGGGGGGACCAATCAAGTGGGCTGCTTTGTCCTGGATGGTGTTAAGCTTCTTGAGTGTTTCTGGAGCTGCACTCATCCAGGCAAGTGGGGAGTATTCCATTACACTCCTGACTTGTGTGTTGTAGATGGTGGACAGGCTTTGGGGGGGTCATTAGGTGAGTTACTCTCCGTAGGATTCCTCGCCTTTGACCTGCCCTGGTATTAATGTGGCCAGTCCAGTTCAGTTTCTGATCAATGGTAACTCCCAGGATGTTGATTGTGGGGATTCAGCGATGGTAATGCCATTGAATGTGGTGCGAATGTCACTTGCCACTTGTCAGCCCAAGCCTTGGAGCTTCCTTGACATCTCTCCACCTGAAGATGCCTTTAGTTTGGTTGCTCTCTGCTGCACGTCTTTGGGTACCTCTATCTGAGCTGCGTGGTCGTGAGAACACTGTCTTTTAGCTTTTTTTCTTCATTTATTAATTCTTGTACCGTGAGCATCAGCGGTAATGCCAGCATCTGTGACTTGTGATGGCTGCAGAATTTGCACATGGCAAACTCCCACCAATACCAGAGAATCTGTTTTTGCAATACCGGTTGAGGGGTAAAGATTGACTAAGATGCCAGACCAATAATGTGATGGGACCCGAGGGTGGCTGATAGGACCTCGGCTTATCTGAAAGACAGCACCTCTTTTAGTGGCCCACACTCCCATGGTACTGCACCAGGAGTGCCAGCGTTGATTTTTGTCCTCAAGTCATCGAATTGGACATGGAATCCACAACCTTCTGCCTCGGGCGAGAGGGCTGCCAACTGAGCCACAGCTGACACTGGCACGCACATCATGTGACTTTGTTTTTAAGCCTTTTGTGAATGGCTATTGGTTCACATTTCCTCAAGAAATGAGATGATTAATGTGCATTGCAGTGAGCTCATTACTGTACAGTCAAACCTGATGCTTTTTGAAGATTTGCCAATTTTTCCACCTTCTTTCTCCTCTGCAGGATGCTGACAGGCAACATCGAGAGGTCATTGCAATCTATCGAACACACCTACTCAATGCTGCCCAGGTAGGTTAAATAGCCTCTGCTCGAAGAGAAATTAGGGGAAAGGCAAAAGAGAGGTAGATCTGTTATTTTGTTCAACCTTGTTCCTCGAACTCTTCCGATATTATGAGAAGATTTGCAAATTAACTGTGGAATGATTCAGTTACGATTCAGTTACCTTTTTCAGCAAGGTTGATGAATACCATTGCTGATCCATCAGAGAACAGTGTCCACAGGACCCTTCCTTGTTCCCTTATGTTTAACTAACGTCAAAGTTCCCCAACCACTCACACCATTGGTCATGTGTGGTTTTCTTTGGTCTGAGGTGCTTGGGTTTCTCTGTCTGCAGTTAAATTCTTGGGTAAGATGCGTCAATGGAGATGTGTGATAGGACAGGGGTGGGGGGGGGGGGGGGTCATCCTACGAGGAAAGGTTGGACCTGTGTCCGTGGGAGTTTAAAAGAATCCGAGGTTATCTGATTGAAACGTGCAAGATTCTGAGGCGACTTGACAGGGTGGATGCTGAAAATATGTTCTTCATTGTGGGGGAGACGAGACCTGGGGGGGGGGCACAATTTAAAAATAAGGGGTCTCCCATGGAGATGAGAAAAAATGTCTTCTCCTGGAGGTCGAGTCTTTGGAACTCTCTTCCCCCAGAGAGCGGTGGAGATGGTGGGGGGGGGGGGATCAATGAATACTTTTAAGACCGAGGGAGATAAGTTCTTGACCAGCAAAGGCATCAAAGGATATCTGAAGTAGACAATGTGAAATTCAGACCACAGTCAGAACAGCCATGATCTTGATGATTGGTGTATGTATGTGCGATATTCACTGAGGATTGACTCTAATCCCATCTTTATACTGCGCCTCAACATGTGCCAGATAAAGCAAGAAAGTTGAACAAAACTTCATTAATCACCAGGCTGGGTGTCAATTGAAGTATGGGGTGCGATTCAACCGAACTATTTCTAAGTGTCCTTTAGGGTGAGTTTGGTGGGGTACTATCCGTCTGCTTTCTGGGTATGATCCAAACGTGCACTCGCCCACATGTGGTCACACTTTTTTGGAGGGCGGGGTCTTGGGGAGTTTCTCCGCAGTCTGAAGTTTTTTTCAGCAGCAGAGAGCTGAAATTGCCAGCGAGACTGGTTCCTCAGATCGGGGTGCCATTTTGAAAGCGTTGTCTGATCTGTAAGTGAGCTTAAGGGATCCCACACCCATGGGCATTACCCTCCCACCCCACCAAGTGAGGACACCCTGTTATCAGGTCGCTGACGGTACCCCCTTTCAATATCCACGCCGCACCCCTCCCAACCTTTATGAAATCCTTCAAACTCTCTCTTTCTCTCTCTTCTCCCCCCCCACCCGCACTCCCTCATGCCCTGACCCTTGGCAGTGCAAACCTGTCACGAGGGTAATTGCCCTGTCCCCAAACACCCTGGGGGCTCCAATAGCCTCCAAGACCCCGAAGTGGCCATCACACCTGGTCTCTGTTTGTGGCTAATCTGTGCCCGGGTGAGACCTCGCCAGTGACTCTGGGGTGCTGGCTAAATGTGGCCTCGAGTTGGCCGTGCATACTTAAATTAACCTAATTGCTCATTTGTGTGTGTCTTGCGATGCCCAATTTGAACCTGTCCCGCGATGCACCCAGCGTATCCAGAATGGCGCTGGGCGTAACATGGTGGTAGAATTGTGCCTACTGTGTCCAATTCTTGGTTTAGGAAGGACAGCTGCAGCATAACTGGCAGCAGCGATGAAAGTTCGTCCGTTATGAGGAGAAACCAGAGACGCTGGATTTGGTTGTCTTCGAGCAAAGATGATAAAAGAACGATTTAATCATAGCATCCCTACAATGCTGAAGTAGACCATTCGGCCCATCTAGTCTGCATCGATCCTCCAAAAGAGCACTCCACCTAGGCCCATATTCTACCTATCTCCGTAACCCCGTCTAACCGGCACATCTTGAGCACTAACGGATAATTTAGCATGTCCAATCCACCTACCCTGCTCATCGGCACTGTAAATGTCAGCCTACTTGTGACAATAAAGATTATTAACTATCTTTGGACTGTGGGAAGAATCCGGAGCACCCGGAGGAAACCCACGCAGACACTGGGTGAAAGTTCAAACTCCATACAGTCATCCAAGGCGTGAATTGAACCCGGGACCCTGGCACTGTGAGGCAGCAGCGCTAACCACTGTGCCACCATGCCACCACCCTTAATATAGGTGTCCAAAGTTATGAAGAGGTTTTGACTGAGGCGATGAGGAGGACGTGTTGCAATTGGCGAGAGGATCAACAACCGGATTTCAAATCATGAGGCAAAGAACCAGACGGAAACGGAAGAGCATTTTTTTTTTTTTTGTTACACTGCCCTGTGGCCTGGAACGCACTAGCTGAAAAGGTGGTGAAAGTAGATTAAGTAGTGACTTTGAAAGTGGAGTAAAGAGGACTAGATTTGCAGGGCTGTGGGGCTAGAACGAGGTATCACTGATTGGAGAACTTTGCAAAGAGTTGGCATAGAGACGGTGGGCCAGGTGACTCCTTTCTGGATTGTACAATTTACTTTCCTGTTCATTTCCTCCTTTTTTTCACTTTTAAGAAAATAAATTGGATGCAAGAGGATCCAATGGCGGAGAGGATGCTAGATGGGGACTCTTCTTCCGAGGTAGTATTGGCTGAAGTTAGAAACAGGAAAGGAGAGGTCACCCTGTTGGGAGTTTTTTATAGGCCTCCTAATAGTTCTAGGGATGTAGAGGAAAGGATGGCGAAGATGATTCTGGATATGAGCGAAAGTAACAGGGTAGTTATTATGGGAGACTTTAACTTTCCAAATATTGACTGGAAAATATATAGTTCGAGTACAATAGATGGGTCGTTTTTTGTACAGTGTGTGCAGGAGGGTTTCCTGAAACAATATGTTGACAGGCCAACAAGAGGCGAGGCCACGTTGGATTTGGTTTTGGGTAATGAACCAGGCCAGGTGTTGGATTTGGAGGTAGGAGAGCACTTTGGGGACAGTGACCACAATTCGGTGACGTTTACGTTAATGATGGAAAGGGATAAGTATACACCGCAGGGCAAGAGTTATAGCTGGGGGAAGGGCAATTATGATGCCATTAGACGTGACTTGGGGGGGATAAGGTGGAGAAGTAGGCTGCAAGTGTTGGGCACACTGGATAAGTGGGGCTTGTTCAAGGATCAGCTACTGCGTGTTCTTGATAAGTATGTACCGGTCAGACAGGGAGGAAGGCGTCGAGCGAGGGAACCGTGGTTTACCAAGGAAGTGGAATCTCTTGTTAAGAGGAAGAAGAAGGCCTATGTGAAGATGAAGTGTGAAGTTTCGGTTGGGGCGATGGATAGTTACAAGGTAGCGAGGAAGGATCTAAAGAGAGAGCTAAGACGAGCAAGGAGGGGACATGAGAAGTATTTGGCAGGAAGGATCAAGGAAAACCCAAAAGCTTTCTATAGGTATGTCAGGAATAAGCGAATGACTAGGGAAAGAGTAGGACCAGTCAAGGACAGGGATGGGAAATTGTGTGTGGAGTCTGAAGAGATGGGCGAGATACTAAATGAATATTTTTCGTCAGTATTCACTCAGGAAAAAGATAATGTTGTGGAGGAGAATGCTGAGCCCCAGGCTAATAGAATAGATGGCATTGAGGTACGTAGGGAAGAGGTGTTGGCAATTCTGGACAGGCTGAAAATAGATAAGTCCCCGGGACCTGATGGGATTTATCCTAGGATTCTATGGGAGGCCAGGGAAGAGATTGCTGGACCTTTGGCTTTGATTTTTATGTCATCATTGGCTACAGGAATAGTGCCAGAGGACTGGAGGACAGCAAATGTGGTCCCTTTGTTCAAAAAGGGGAGCAGAGACAACCCCGGCAACTATAGACCGGTGAGCCTCACGTCTGTAGTGGGTAAAGTCTTGGAGGGGATTATAAGGGACAAGATTTATAATCATCTAGATAGGAATAATATGATCAGGGATAGTCAGCATGGCTTTGTGAAGGGTAGGTCATGCCTCACAAACCTTATTGAGTTCTTTGAGAAGGTGACTGAACAGGTAGACGAGGGTAGAGCAGTTGATGTGGTGTATATGGATTTCAGCAAAGCGTTTGATAAGGTTCCCCACGGTAGGCTATTGCAAAAAATACGGAGGCTGGGGATTGAGGGTGATTTAGAGATGTGGATCAGAAATTGGTTAGCTGAAAGAAGACAGGGTGGTGGTTGATGGGAAATGTTCAGAATGGAGTACAGTCACAAGTGGAGTACCACAAGGATCTGTTCTGGGGCCGTTGCTGTTTGTCATTTTTATCAATGACCTAGAGGAAGGCGCAGAAGGGTGGGTGAGTAAATTTGCAGACGATACTAAAGTCGGTGGTGTTGTCGATAGTGTGGAAGGATGTAGCAGGTTACAGAGGGATATAGATAAGCTGCAGAGCTGGGCTGAGAGGTGGCAAATGGAGTTTAATGTAGAGAAGTGTGAGGTGATTCACTTTGGAAGGAATAACAGGAATGCGGAATATTTGGCTAATGGTAAAGTTCTTGAAAGTGTGGCTGAGCAGAGGGATCTAGGTGTCCATGTACATAGATCCCTGAAAGTTGCCACCCAGGTTGATAGGGTTGTGAAGAAGGCCTATGGAGTGTTGGCCTTTATTGGTAGAGGGATTGAGTTCCGGAGTCGGGAGGTCATGTTGCAGCTGTACAGAACTCTGGTCCGGCCGCATTTGGAGTATTGCGTACAGTTCTGGTCACCGCATTATAGGAAGGACGTGGAGGCTTTGGAGCGGGTGCAGAGGAGATTTACCAGGATGTTGCCTGGTATGGAGGGAAAATCTTATGAGGAAAGGCTGACGGACTTGAGGTTGTTTTCGTTGGAGAGAAGAAGGTTAAGAGGAGACTTAATAGAGGCATACAAAATGATCAGGGGGTTGGATAGGGTGGACAGTGAGAGCCTTCTCCCGCGGATGGATATGGCTGGCACGAGGGGACATAGCTTTAAACTGAGGGGTAATAGATATAGGACAGAGGTCAGAGGTAGGTTCTTTACGCAAAGAGTAGTGAGGCCGTGGAATGCCCTACCTGCTACAGTAGTGAACTCGCCAACATTGAGGGCATTTAAAAGTTTATTGGATAAACATATGGATGATAATGGCATAGTGTAGGTTAGATGGCTTTTGTTTCGGTGCAACATCGTGGGCCGAAGGGCCTGTACTGCGCTGTATTGTTCTATGTTCTATGTTCTAAAAGGTTGTAACTTTTATTCTCTCTACTTTTGTTTTCAGGGTCATATGGATGAAGATGTACAAGCTGCCTTGTTGCAAATTATTCGGATGCGGCAAGAGTTTGTTTGCTAGCAGAATTCCGGAGGCCAGATATTTACTATTGCTGTGTTAAAAGCTATAATCTGACTACTCGAGCTTTGCTGTAGCATTTATCTCGGTGGCCTAAATTATTCTTCCGTGACTTTCTTCTCCCCCGACCTTTAATATATATATTATATATATTTACATATATATAATATGTTAAAGCTATTTCCAATTCCCATCTGCCTACTTTAAGCTATTCCAGGTTTTCATTTAAACATTAATGTGTAAAAAGCAGAGACGTTAATTGGAACATCTCAAAATAAATTCTGAAGACTGACAAAGTTTCCACCTGTCGGAATCCATTGCCAATCGTGTCGGGCTCAAATCAAACTTGGCTACCCGGGGGATTCTGTAACTACAAAGATATGGTTCTCACTCCCTTAAGGTGTAGCATCTGTGATTCAGCATGCAATTGTATTTTGTTGTGCCACAAGTTGATGCAAAAGCCGACCTAACATTGTAAGAATTTTTTTTTGCTTTTGACAAACGACCAAAGTAATAGCTGATTTCACCTGTTCGAGCTCTTGAATCCACAAGAAGATTTCTACACTTGTAATAAATGTAAGAATTTCTTTTTTACATTCAGCCCAAAACTGCAGTGGCAACAGCACTGGAAGAATTTGCTTTTTTATGTTTCGTGAACCATAAGTAGTGGTAGCTTGCTCAGGCAATCAGGTGCATCAGTGCAAACTGACCCTTGACACCTGGGTCACCGAATGGAATGATGTTGTTGCTATCTTTGTCTTTTGTTTTTGTGATTTGGCATTCTATCTTAATTCCACCCACTCATTTATTTTCTGATGCGGAGACTGATTTTGAGCGTCGGAAATATCAGGACTAGACATGTTGGCGTTGAGATTTTAAGGGAAAAGCCAGGTTAACCGTTGAGGTGTTTAGTCAGCGCTCTCGGTGCAGAATAGGACAGCTGAAACTTAACGTCTCCCTTCCAACAACTGGGGAGTAGGTTGTAGTTCCCCAGCATTTTTGACCTTTTATTTTTTATGTGCAGCGTTTGTCTTTTTTAATCTTTCCTCCTCATCGCACCCTGAGCTCTGGTTTTCCCCTGCGCTCTGGTTTTCCCCTGCTACTTTATGATAAGATTTGTGGTGTCCCGTCCCCCCCACACACCCTGTGTCCCCCGCTCCCCGGTCTGATCCGATGCCCTGACCGCGTGGCAGTTCTGTAATAACCGTGTGTCTCTGTCCCTTGATGCGAGGGGGCAGAGGGAAAGGAGGGGACCATAGATCACCGGGCAATCATTCGTTTCCAGGCTTGTGATCGTTGCCGTCAGGCTGTCTTTGGAAAGAAAATGGAATGGATCCTCTTTCAAACGATATCCCCAAGCATTAATGTAATTGCTGGAGAATTAGGATATTATTTTCCTGCTGGATTTCAGGGACCCTGTCTTTAATATGATAGCTTGGGAATGGAGATTGTTGTTTATATTAGAAAAATTTCCAAAAATCTGGACTTGACACAGAAAAATCTTGTACGCATACCTGCAATTTGTTTTTTTTAAATTAGAAAGCCTTGAAATTGTTGTTACGACCATTAGTAAGTTCATCCATACATATTTGTATGAAATTCCTTCCACATTAACAAAAGGTAACCCATTTAGAATTAAAGTGTTAATGCCGCCGGTAAAGTGGTCCGACAAAGCAATTTTGCAATGAGCGCCTTCAACAATGCTCGTCTGGCGCAAGTTCAGTGCCGCCTTGTAATTCCAGATTGAAGCCAACGGCAGTGTAGAGTTTTTCCGATTGTGATACTTGGCTGGCCAAGTCTCAGTTGTAATTTAACTAAGTTGACCAACTTAGTTAATTTAACTAAGTTAACCAAAGTGCTTTCTTTTTGCAAGAACTAACGTAGTTTGTAGATTTGCATTGGGTTCCTGCTGTACTTTATTACTACTTAATGCAGTTGAGAGAACTATTTTTCCAGTATATATCCTTTATAGAACTTGAGTTACAATGATAATTCTCAGCTGGACTGCTCTGTTGTTTTTGTAACTGTATAATGTGGACACACAGACAACTTCTGTTGAATTTTGACAGTACGCATCATTTTATTCTTCCATGTTGAATGGTTGGCAGTTTGTACTGTGACTGGAACAACCGTTTTGTGAATGGATATCATTAATCTAATTGTAGACCTGTAGCTCTTTGTGATAGCTGAACTTACTGTTGGAGCACTGCTCTCTCTGACTTCGTCCCAGTTCTGATACAAGCTGTTGTTCTGATCTGTGAAAGCTGGGGGTTGTAATGAAAAATAATACATGCATTTGAAAAAAAAGACGATTGTGTTTTCAGAGATTTTTACAGTCTTGTGAAGCCGTGACTGCGCCTTGCCGTAGCTAAGCACTTTGCTACTTACGAAGCAACCTAATAATCTGGACAAACAGAGCATTAAATCCAAATATTAACTGGATAAAGCAGATGTGTGCATTATTTAAAATGCAGCTGTTTTTAATTCCCCGAGTTTATGAGTGAACATTTGCACACTTTCCAGTTCGAGATGGTGGCCAGGCAACCTCTTGTCTGTTACACTGATCCCGTACCAGCCTCCCCGAACAGGCGCGCCGGAATGTGGCGACTAGGGGCTTTTCACAGTAACGTCATTTGAAGCCTACTTGTGACAATAAGCGATTTTCATTTTTTATTTCATTTCTATTCCCCCATTTTAAATGATGCCTGATGGTTATGTGGGAAAATGTGTCCTTTTTGTTCTCCTGCTTGCCCCCTTTCCCTCCTCTTGACTGTCTTCACCCATGGTTGACAGCTCTTGATATCTGGTTTGATGAAATTGGGAATGCAGGACCGATGCCCTTCCAGCTAGTCTAATGTTGCAGTAAGTCACCATTGTGTGACACCAGACCATCGTGGAGCTGCGTCGCTGTTGGGCGACAGGAGTTGGCGAGGTCTCCAGCAAGGCTGTCTTCACAGGAATTGTCAGATGAAGAACTGCTGCTGAATTCACCTTCGTCACATGATAGAAGGATAATGGAATTGTTGACTGATCGTTGCAGTCAGATTTCTATCAGCCAGTCTCAATCAATGAGTCTCCAACAGACCCAGACCTGAGGTGAAGGAAACCCCAGTGCTGCCGAGCTTGGGGAACCATGCATCCAAAATCGTCTTTCACACACAAGCACCACACGTACGGGCAGCACGGTAGCACAGTGGGTAGCACTGTGGCTTCACAGCGCCAGGGTCCCAGGTTCGATTCCCCGCTGGGTCACTGTCTGTGCGGAGTCTGCACGTTCTCCCCGTGTCTGCGTGGGTCTCCTCCGGGTGCTCCGGTTTCCTCCCACAGTCCAAAGACGCGCAGGTTAGGTGGATTGGCCGTGCTAAATTGCCCTTAGTGACCAAAAAGGTTATGAGGGGTTATTGGGTTACGGGGATAGGGTGGAAGTGAGGGCTTTAAGTGGGTCGGTGCAAACTCGATGGGCCGAATGGCCTCCTGCACTGTATGTTCTATGTTTTATCAAATGACTCGTATGCTGCATATTTTATGAATTAAATCTGTCCGATTAACATTTGAATGAATTGATACAACCAGCTTCCACCGACTCCCTCGGGAACTTGTTCCAAAGATTGAACACTGAAATAATGTTTCTGCAGATCATTTGAAATTGTCTCTTTCCCCCCCCCCCCCCCCCCCCCCCCCGCGCCCCATCCCAGTTTTTCATAATTGGATTGTACACAAAGCTATTCCAACCATTAAACTGGTCAATGCTTGAGAGAGGTGAATGAGCCTGTTGCTTAATGGAATAGGATTAGCTGGTTATGCTGCTAATAATGCTTGTACCCAGCACAATTCCACTGTCATTCTTGGCCAGTGAAGGTATCCATGCATTACAAAAGGTGCTAAAGACTTTTGGATTTGGAGAATTATGCAAACCTACAGTGAATAGATTTAACAGTTTCAACAGAAACGTTCAGACTTTCAAGTCCGCTAAATAATTGCACCATTTGGTTTTAACAGAAGATGTTTTATTAACAGCTGAGGTACAGAGTGATTATATGCGCAACAGCATTTTAACCTTTGAAGTACTTGATTAAAGATCTCATTACCAGGCACTGTGTGCACTGTCTCTCTGGAGTTTAGCTCCTCTTGTGCTGTGCCTTTAAATATTCATGCTCTCTTCCTGAGATTTCGGTCATTCTATCTTCCAGTTTAAAAATATTTTAAATTGTTCCCTACATCAATGTAAAAATGTCTATTTTATATGTGAACTAATTGAGACTGTTACAGAATATTTGTGCACCAATTGTGAAGGACATCAGTGGTGCTGGTGGGACACCTTCCAATGGTCTGGTTGAAGAAGACCATTAAATTCATTCAGACGCAACTTCCAACTGTTGGCTAAATAATTCTAGGTTTTCAACCTCTGTTACTCTAACCAGATGCCCTTTCAGGTGTTGATAATTCCTGGCGTTAATCCGTTCTCCCGTTACTGTGGTCAAACACCGCGAGGGTCAGGTAAATCTCCCGTACCGCCTCAACAGCAAGCCTTCACTACAACTTCAGCACCATCTGTGCTGACATTTCCCTGAAGTTCGTGAGACCATCTCTGAACCCGCCTCGAATTCGGGCTCGATTTTTGCTCTGGGTTATGGGCAGTTCTGAACCTGCCAACTTGTTTCCTTAATTAAAAGCGAATGACTGCGGGCGCTGGAATATGAAACAAAAACAGACAATCTCCACAGGTCTGACAGCATCTGTGGAGAGAGAAGGGAGCTAACGTTTCGATGACTCATTGTCAAGGACAAGTAACTTCACAGTAATGTTTGGACCGAGTAATGTTTAGGATTTAGGGTGCGATTCAGTGGACAGAAGGTAAAGTCCACTTTTGGGTGCATTTAGCAGGATGTTCCTCGGCGGTTGCTATTCAACGGCACTTTGCCGTTTCCTGTGGAGTTCCTCCCTGTTTAGGCAGCACTTAGTGATTTCAGCTCGCCAGCAGGAACGGCTGTTTGCAGGTTGGGGTGCCATTTTGAGTGGCAGCCCCAATCTTCACTTTCTCTCGCCCAACCCTTGGCGGTGCCATCTGGCAATGCTGCCCGGGTAGCAGTGGGCGTACCAGATGATTACCCTGCCCTGTCCCCGATCATCCGAGGGTCCCCTTTGGCCTTGGGAACCCAAAGTGCTGTTACGCCTGGTCTATGTTTGTGTGCACCTGTACTACAGTCCCCGTATCTGCGTGGGTTTCCTCCCACAGTCCAAAGACGTGCAGGTTAGGAGGATTGGCCATGCTAAATTGCCCTTAGTGTCCAAAAAGGTTAGGAGGGGTTATTGGGTTACGGGGATAGGGTGGAAGTGAGGGCTTAATGTGGGTCGGTGCAGACTCGATGAGCCGAATGGCCATCTGTACTCTTATGTTCACTGTTCTACAATGGTGCCCTGGTGAGGTCTCGCAGGGGTGCCCGTTGACTCCTACGCGGCGGGTAAATCTGGAGTCCAGGTATTAAAATGAGCCTTTAGGCTAATTTAAGCTCATTTTAAATGTACGGATCTGGATCTTGCCCACTGAGGGATCTCCCCCCTCCTCCTCTTTCCCTCCCTCGCTCCAAATCAGTAGAACCCAGCCAACGTTGTGCGCTTTGGCTCAGTTTTATTCCACCGTTGTTTCTGCTGCAAAATTAAGTATTGCTGGTAAAAAGGGCGGCTGTGTTGGGGAGAAGAATATTTTTGGAAAGGTCAAATCCGGCAGGCTGCATCATCCCAGCTTTGAATGGTTGCTAGAGGAAACCAGTAGTTGACAGTACCATCTGGTTGCTCAATTGTTCTTGCTTTTAAATGTTTTTCTTAAAGCTGAGTCCTGATGATCAATTTTATTTTAAATTTAGAGTACTCAATTAAATTTTTCCAATTAAGGGGCAATTTAGCCTGTCCAATCCTGCTCATCTTTGGGTTGTGGAGGTGAAACCCACGCAAACACGGGGAGAATGTGCAAACTCCACACGGACAGTGACCCAGAGCCGGGATCGAACCTGGGACCTCGGCGCCGTGAGTCTGCAGTGTTAAACACTGTGCCACTGTGCTGCCCCTATGATCAATTTTAACCATTTGTTAATCAGCCCAGTCACACTTCCTTGCCAAGACCCTGAATCATGGAGAAATGGACCCTTAATTACTCCATCTATAAATGGTTTAGTTCAAGTAACCGTCACTTTACTGCTGATGCTGTGGGTACATAGTGTGAATATTGCTAATGTTTATTATGCAATATTCCAAAATAGAGATGGTAAATAGGATTGGGGAGTTACAGGCACAGATTGCGTTGTGGCCATATGATGTTGCGGTGATGATACCTGGCTCAAGAAAGAATAAGACTGAGTGCTAAATATTTCTGGGTACAAGGTGTTCGGAAAAGATAGGAAAGAAAGGGGTGGTGGTATTGGTTAGGGAGAGGAAAGAAAGGGGTGGTGGTATTGGTTACGGAGAGCAGTGCAGTCCCGGAAAAAGAGGATGTCCCAGAGGATTCAAGAGCAGTATCAATTTGGCTGGAGCTAAGGAACAACAAAGTGTTCAATGACATTGCTGAGTGTCGTCTATAGACCACCACCTAGTGGAAAGGATGTGGAGTGATATTAGCGAGATGCAAACATTATAGAGCAGTTGTAATGGGGCACTTTAGTTACCCAAATGTATATACTGGGATAGCAGTAGTGTGAAGGGCAGAGACGGGCCAAATTCCAGGATTGGAGAATTTTCTACAGCAGGTTGAGTCCAGTCCAATAAGAAAGGATGCACTGTTGGACCTGGTTCACGTGAATGAGGTGGGCCAAGTAGATCAAGTGTCGGGTAACATTTCGGAGACAGTGATCACTGTATTGCAAGGTTTAGGATGATGATAGAAAAGGACAATTTGGCGATTCGGAATTAAAAAACTGGGGGAGAGCTGACTTTAATGGGGCAAGAACTGATTTGGGCGGGTTAGACTGGAACGAAAGGTTAGCGGGGGAGTAGCTGACTAGGGGCTTTTCACAGTAACTTCATTGAAGCCTATGTTATGGGTCAGGGTTTAGAGAACCCTAAAGTGTATCATGACCCACAACTTTTACTAGATTGTGGTATGGGGAGCACACGGCCCACTCTACAGGTGTGGGACAGCAGAAATGGAAAAGTATTTTTTAAAGCAAAACAAAATGGAAAAGTATTTTTTAAAGCAAAACCATGTTTATTCTATGAACTCAGCTTTTAAAACATACAGTGAACATCTTAGCAACCATTAATTCAAATACAACCCCCAAAGAATACAACACTAAATAATCCTTAAGCTGTCCTTTTAACATCCATAAAACTTATGCCCATCAGGTTAAAGTCACTACTGAGAGCAGTTATTAGTGTTAAATCACCAAAGGATCAATTTACAGTCTTCCGATTACAGAGAGAGAGAGACTCGTACACCTTCTGGCTGTGACTGTAGCTATCCAGCTCTGAAAATGAAACTAAAACACATCCTGCAGCAAACAGCCTAAAACGAAAGTATAAAGCTGACAGCCCAGCTCCACCCACTCTCTGACATCACTGCAGTAATAAACACCCATTTCTTAAAGGTACTCTCACATGACACCTACTTGTGACAAGAAGCGATTATTATTAGCAATGGGATACATTCAAAACAGAAATGTTCTGGACACCGTCACGGTATAGTCCCTTAAAGGAGAAAGGTAGGGCAAAGAAATCCAGAGCTCCCTGGATGAAAAAGGAGTTAGAAGTTAAGATGGGGAAGAAAAAGTGTGTTTATGACAGGTGTCCGGTAGAACGTTTAGTTGAGAACCAAGAGGAATATTGAAAGTTTCAGAGGGGAGGTGAAACAGCTCATTTGACAAGTGAAGAGGAATTGTGAGAAAGACTGTTGGTCAAAGTAGAGGGGAATCCCCAAGTCTTTTATAGGCTTACAAGCAGTGAAAGGGTCATGAAAGGAAGATTAGGGGCCGAAAAGGGAATTTTCACAAGAGGTTGGGGGCATGGCTGAGGTATTAAATGAATACTTTGCCTCCCTTTTTTCCCAAAGAGGTAGATGCTACTCACGATAAGTAAACTCTGCCCCTCGAAGGGTTCAAATTGAGAAGGAGAAAGTGTTGAATGGACTGTCAGTACTGAAAGATGACAAGGCACCGAGACTGGAGAAGATGCATCGAAGGATATTGAAGGAAGTGAGAAGGGAAATCGTAGGGACGCTGGTCTTAATCTTCCCTAGACTCGGGAGGTAACAGAGAATTGCCCTTGCCCATGGTTAGCCCCAGCAATTACAGGCCAGTCAGTTTAACATCAGTGGTGGGTAAGCTTCTAGAAACAATTATTGGGGATAGAATGAGTCGCCACGTGGAAAAATGCGGGCTGACTAGGAAAAACCAGTGTGGATTTATAAACGGGAAATTGTGTTTAACTAACTTGCTGGAGTTTTTTGAGGAGGGAACAGAAAGAGTTGAAGAGGGTAATGCTGTTGATGCGGTGTACTTGGGCTTTCAGAAGGCATTTGATATAGTGCCACACAGCAGACTTCTACTAACCGTTATAGCTCATTGAATAACGGGGACATTAGAAATGTGGATACAAAATGGGCTGAATAATGGGAAGCAGAGAGTAACGGTCAATGTATTTTTTGGGCTGGGGGAAGGTGTGCTGTGGTGTTCTCCTGGGGTCAGTATTGGGACCTTCGATTTTCCTGATGTATATTACTGACCGAGATCTTGGTGGGCCGGGGACAATTTCAAAGTTTGCAGATGACACAAAACTTGGAAGTATTGTAAACTGTGGTGAGGACAGTATAGAAAAGGAGGTAGAAATGTTGGTGGGGTGGGAAAATGGGTGGTAGATGAAGTTCAATATGGAGAAGTGTGAGGTGATGCATTTTGGTCGGAAGAATAAGGGGCAAATGGCGCCCTTCTGCACTGCAGGAATTCTATGTTCCCCCCAACCTTGCTGATACTGCATGAAGCATTCAAGAGGGCATTAGATTGTTTCTATTCAAGTAGCACTGGAGAGCTGTGCACTGCTCCGGGGACGAAAGCCGGCCCTGCACGGCCAGCGCGGGTCCGCGCATGTGCGCCATGGCCCCTGCAGCCAGAACGCCGAGGTCCCGCCGGGTAGGACCATACGTGAATGACGCCGGCGAGCACTTGGCCCGTGAAGCGCACAGCATCGCCGTGGGGGCCGCTTTCAATGGCCCCTGACTGGCACCGCGCCAGTGGGGTTGTCGCTGATTCTCCGGTTGCCGGAAAGCATATACATCTCTGGGAATACTTCTAATAACATCACCAGTGTATGAAACCCATTCAAACAAAAAATGTGCCTTTTCAACGGATCTGCACCAAATTGTCAAATATTGTTGGGGGAGTGGGCAGAAACCTCAAATGTTCCCTGTTTAGAAAGACATACCCAATGGAAAAATTGCAAAAGGAAAATTGAACTTAAAAATTAATGTTATTGGCAAAAACATTCAAATGCGACATGTTCTCTTCTGACACCTCAAAGCCTGTCCACCATCTACAAGGCCCAAGTCAGAAGTCGAAGGAATACTGTACATTTACCTGGATGAGTGGAGCTCCAACAATACCAAGGAGCTTGACACCATCCAGGACAAAACAGCCGGCTTAATTGGCTCACCCTCCACAGTGCTCGTGCGTACTATCTCCAAGATGTGCTGTAGCCATTCACCCACCTCTTTTAAAAGCACTTCTAAATCTGTGACCTTTACCAGTGATGCACCGTCAATTACCACGAGACGAGAATGGTGGAATAATCGAGGCTTTATTGAGCAAGATGTTGTGCCTCCTGTAGCTGGAACCAGAATGGCTGCAGCGCAGAAGAGCACACACTTTTATACGCCGCCTGCTGGGCTGAGCCAGCCGGCAGGGATTTACCCTTGTACCTCTAATATACGGGCAGTGCCGTAATACATATAACATACCAGTAGTGGTGTTCACCACAACCAGCTGGAAGTAGAAGGGCAGCAGATATGTGGGAACACCACCATCACCTCCAAGGTCCCTTTCACAATGCACGACACAGATTCATGAACACAGTACATCAAACGAAACTGCCTCCCATCCATTGACTCCATCTACACGTCCCGCTGCCTGGGGAAAGCGGCAGCATAATCTAAGACCCCTCCCACCCGGGTTATTCTCTCTCCCAACCTCTTCCATCGGGTAGGAGATACAAAAGTCTGAGAACACGCACAAACAGATTCAAAAACAGCTTCTTCCCCGCTGTTACCGGACTCCTGAATGACCCTCTTATGGACTGAACTGATCTCTGCACATATCGCTACTGAGTAGTACAATGCTTCACCCAATGTCTGTGTCTATGTATTTACATCGTGTATTTATGTATGTCGAATGTTTTTTCATGTATTGAACGATCTGGACTGTACGCAGAACAATACTTTTCACTGTACCTCGGTACCACGTGACAAATCAAATCCCAATCTACCATTCTCACTTGGAAACCTATCTTCCTTCCTTACTAGTTCAAATCCCTAGAAACACTGGGAGTACCTGCACTACATGGACTGTAGGGGTTAATAAGGTGACTCACCCCCCCCCCCCCCCCCCACCCCTTTGAGGGCACTAAATGCTTGCTTAGCTAGTGATACCCCCCAGACCACAAAAATAAAAAAACCTTGAATATGCCACCTCCTGTTTTTTTTTTTACTGTATTGTTTGGGATATTATTTGGGATGTTGATGCCAAATATCACTGATCAGCTCTGCCAATAGGTGCCAGAGCACTTTACGCAGCTCACTCTGTCCAGATGTAACACTGATTATTTGGAATATGGGATCTCAATGTGTGTAAAGTTAAAGAGCTTTATGAAATGGAATGTCCACTGCAAGCCGGATATTGCTGGCTCAGTAGGTAATGCACTCACCCCTGAGTTGGAAGAGCCTGGATTCAAATCCCCCATCTAGAAACCGGGACATAAATATCTAATTTGGCACTCTAGTATAAACGGAGGGATCACTCCACTGTTGGGATAGCCGACTTTGATGCAAGATGTTAAACTGGGGCCTAGTCGGCCCTCTTGGGTGACGTGAAGCAGGGTTTTTCAATGTGCGGATTGTGACTCGCGGGTGGGCGTTGGGAAGGTCGTGGAGAGATCGGTCGCGGCATTTCCGCAGTGGTCCTGATCATGGGAGAAGTGTCCACCAGCCGCGACCAGCGTTTGGGGGAATGGCTTCCGCTGCTGCCTTTTAAATGAGAATATGAGGCTGTGCGCAGTCTTCCGGCCATACGTGGCAGCAGTGAGCAGGTCATGTGCCCTTTACATATGTGCTTTTGACACCAAATCACGGAGAAGAGCTTCCATTTTCTAGCTGCTAGGAATCAAGGCAAGAAGACTAAAAACGAATTGTTTTGTTTCAAGGAAGTGACTGCCAGAGACATGCATAGCAGAGTACCTACTGACCAGGATCTCCTAACTGAAATTACTGGAGAGAGCTGCACAGGAGAGTTCAGGCAGGACAGAGGAGCGCTTGTGTTAGCTCTGTACGGAGCACCAGGGCTTTTGGTTAGCAGCCTACAAAGTAGAAACTTAACTCAGGAACACACCAGTATATAATAATAATCACTCATTGTCACAAGTAGGCTTCAATGAAGTTACTGTGAAAAGCCCCTAGTCGCCTGTTCGGGGAGGGCCGGTACGGGAATTGAACCCGCGCTGCTGGCCTTGTTCTGCATTACAAGCCAGCTGTTTAGCTCACTGTGCTAAACCAGATGATTTGTGGGGATATGGTTTTATCAGTTGTGCCAATGCAAATAAAGATGGCAACGCTCATGTGTGCTATATGCAGGGAAGTACTGGCAAATGAGAAAAGTTCCAGATTTTGAAAGAGAAGTGGTGGGTCAAAAATTCCTTTTGAGGTTGAGACCCCAGAGTCTGTTATTAACTTACAGCTGACTCAATTGAAAAGACTTAACTGCTATACCTGATCTATGACAGCATGTTAAAAACACACCCAAAACCCATGAGGCTGTCAGCATTCTGGAGTAGCACCTCCCAGAAGTATCCAGCGCAGAGTAAAACAAGCATTTTGTTGCCATTATCCTTGATGACAACCTACATGTGTGAGCTTGGATTTTCCGTTCTCACAAAGATGAAGACGGCACAAAGGAAGTGGCTGAGGTCTGCACCTGACATGCACATTGCCCTCCCCACCTGTGACCCTGATTGGAGTGAGATCATGAGGACCAAGCAGACTCCCCTTTCGTATTAAAGGTAAGGGATGTGGCGTCTGTTGCAAAGGTCAGCTGGTTGGCAAAAGTGGGTCCCAGGAAAAACATTTGAAAAACATGTAATGCATGCTGTTGGATTACTTTCAAGAAGAGTAGGGGAGGTTTTCCCAGTGGTGTCCTGATCAATATTAATCTCTAATCAATACATAGTAATTCATGTCAAAATGCAGCAAGACCTGGACAATAATAATCTTGCCACACTAGCGCCAGGTAATGATCATCTCCAAAAAAGAGAATCTAGGCATTGTCCCTTGATATTCAATGGCATTACCATCAATTGAATACACTACTATCAACATCTGAGGGTTACCATTGAACAGAAGCTTAACTGGGCCAGCCATATAAATACTGTGGCTACAAGAGGCTAGGGATGCTGTGGCATGTAACTCTGCTCTTGGACTCCCTAAAGCCTGTCCACCTTCAATAAGGTACAAATCAAGAGTGTGAAGGAATACTATCCCTTGGCCGAGGTGAGTGTCGCTCCAACAACACTCGGAACTTTACATTTTTTGAAATTAACTATCCCATGGACAGTTGGGATTCATGTCGCATTACATTCATCCCCCACCATCTGGCCTGCGAAATCCTACCAACTGTCCTGGCTTGAGACAATTCACACCTCTTTAACCTGGGGTTACCCCATCTCTGGATCTGTAAAGATTTAATCACCTGCTAATGCTCGCATTCCAAGCATTGTTTGGCATCTTTGAATTTGTCTATATATGTGTTTCTGGAACATACCTCTTCATTCACCTGAGGAAGGAGCAGCGCTCCGAAAGCTAGTGACATCGAAACAAACCTGCTGGACTTTAACCTGGTGTTGTAAGACTTCTTACTGTACTAACATTTTAGAAAGACAAGAGCAGCAGATACATGGGACCATCACTTCCTGCAAGTGACCCCCCACCCCCTTGCAAACCACTCACCATCTTGACTTGGAAATCTCATTCAAGTAACTGACTGGTTCAGAAATTTTCATTGGAAACATAACATTGTGAGATGGAATACTCTACACTTACCGGCATGCAGCTCCAACAAGAAGCTCAACGCCGTCCAGGACAAAGCAGCCTGTTGGCTTGGCACCCCAACCACCACCTTGAACATTCACTCTCTCCAGCACCGGTGCACAGTTGCAGCAGCGTACACTCTTTAGAGAAAGCATATACATGAGGCACTGCAGCAACTCACCAAGTCTCCTGTGACAGCACCTTCCAAACTGGCAACGTCTGCCAGCTAAACGAACATACGCATGGGAACATCGCCACCTGGAGGTGCCCCTCCAAGTCACACACCATCCTGACGAAATCCTACCAACTGTCCTGGCTTGAGACAATTCACACCTCTTTAACCTGTGATTATCCCTCTCTCCAGTCGCACCGTCTGGACCTGTAGAGACTTAATTACCTGCAAAGACTCACATTCAAAGTATCATCTTGCATCATTGACTTTGTCTGTATATGCTGTGTCTGTGGAGCCCATCTCTTCACTCACCTGATGAAGGAGCTGCGCTCCGAAAGCTAGTGATTCCAAACAAACCTGTTGGACTTTTAACCTGATGTTGTAAGACTTCTTACTGTGCCCACCCCAGTCCAACGCCGGCATCAGCACATCATCCTGACTTGGAAATTTACAGAGCTTGCTTCATTTTCCTTCAACAGTATTTATTGGCTATAACCCGATTTAGGAAGTGTGCTGCACATCTTTACATCCTTCCCCTGAAAGTATAACTTTATTCCTCACCGACATTAGCTTAAAGTCTATCAACTGCTATTCATGGAACTGGGGTCAGTTTTGGATGTGATTTATCACTGACTTGCAAACAAATCTAGTGGAATGTATCAGTGGTGTCCTTGAAATAATAATAATTGTGTCGTGAGGGAAAAGGAGGCAGAAGGTTGAAAGCCAAGTTCTGAAGAGCAAAACACAATTTGGAAAAGCTGGGCGACATCTGCTACCTGAGCCCATGCACAACTCTATTTATTCCTCTTGCATTGGAATCGTACGGAATTATTAATGTAATTTTCTGTCCCTTTGTTCTGAAAGGTTGCAACACAATTAAAAGCAAGGAGATTGTTCTCCATTTTAAAAAGGAGCATTAGTTTGTTCAAATTAAATGTGTGCTGCAAAAAGAGTTTTATTTATTTATTTTTGGTTTCAGAGCATAAAAGAGAGACTTTAGTATAGGACTTTTCACCAACACTGAACAACAGTCGCACTGTTCTCCGTAACAATCACTGCAGAGGAAAGAGATAAAGATTTTAAAATATATATCCTGACCTGAGAACCTCTATTCTCTTTCAATGGCGTATCTCACATTACTCTATTGGATCAGTACAGCCAATCCATTATGCCTCTCGAGTCCACACTGTCACTTCAGCAAAATACGAACATGTGAAATGGGAACAGAACTGTCCTCAGAGAAACAATTTCTCATCTCCGTCCTAAAAGGGTGACTGCCAATTTTAAAACAGCGCCCCCTAGTCCCAGACTCACCCACAACAGGAAACATCCTTTCCATGTCCACCTTGTCAATACTGTTCAGGATCGTATAGACTTCAATCAAGTCACCTCTTCCTCTTATAAACACCAGTGGAAACAAGCCCAGTCTATCCAACCTTTCCTCACAACACAACCTACTCATTCCATGTGCTAACCTAGTAAACCTCCTGTGAAGCGCCTCCAACGCATTTACAGCCTTTTCTAAACAGAAAGGTGTTTTGACTTTGATTTCCCACTTTCATAAGTGGCGGCGGAAATCCCAACCCCTCCGATTTGGTGTGATCTACTTTTTATTAATAAGCCCACAGGAAACTCTAGATCGGGTAAACCCAGAGGTGCAGTTTATACACACAAACTCGAACAATAGAGGATGGGTGGAATGTTGCCTCCTTTTTCACTGGTAAAATTTTTAAAAAGGGGGACAGAGAAAGAAATATTTACAGGGCAAAGTCTACAGAACAAAGAATTATTGTTTCATGTCAGTCCAGAATCAAAGTCCAATGGTGTGTTCTTTCACCGAGATCAGCAGGTTGAAGTCTGATGCTGGATAATTCACTTTTTTCGTAAAGGTGATTTCCATGACAGGATAGGCAGATAGAATTAGTCCTGTGTGCACTGGTACAGAAGTTCCAGTGGAAACAATGTAGATGGGGACCAGGTATTCACCTGGACAGACACCTTTTTCTGAGCAGCCCCCTTTCTAGATGGAAAATGGCAGACTGATTGGCAGTAAACCAAGACAGTGTTACAGGTTACTCCAGTTCAGGGGTCATGCCACGTGATTCTCAACTGCCCACTTTGGCTTTGACAAAGGATATTTGTTCTTTTATCTGGATTCTTGAGATTATTAATGTTCCAGCCATTAGGAATTTCAGAGGAGGCTTCGGGGCCTTTTGTTATCGCAGACTGGTCATCGCCATTGGCTAAGGTTGGCTTAAGATGGCCTTTGTATAATTCCGGTAGAATGTGATCGCTGCAGCCACAGGGAATCGTTGGCATCTCGTCCAAGATAATGAGGTGTCAGCTTCTCGGATATTGCTAGAAAGTTCCATTTGTTCAGGGTTATAGGCAGACATAGCTTCAGACTTTTTAGATTTTAGGAAGTAACCTTGTTTTATATTTATAATATGAAAATATATGTATTTCATAAAGGTCTTGGCTCCACGACATCTGTCTGGACAGAGTGAGCTCCCACAAGCAGCGATGCAATGAGGACATTAAAGACTAATGGAACAAAGTGGTTGAAAACCAGTTCAGCACTGTTATAAGACCATAAAACATAGGAGTAGAATTAGGCCACTCGGCCCATCGAGTCTGCTCCGCCATTCAATCATGGCTGCTACTTTTCTCATCCCCATTCTCCTGCCTTCTCCCCATAACCCCTGATCTCCTTATTAATCAAGAACCTATCTATCTCTGTCTTAAAGACACTCAGTGATTTGGCCTCCACAGCCTTCTGCGGCAAAGAGTTCCACAGATTCACCACCCTCTGGCTGAAGGAATTCCTCCTCATCTCTGTTTTGAAGGATCGTCTCTTTAGTCTGAGATGGTGTCCTCTGGTTCTAGTTTTTCCTACAAGTGGAAACATCCTCTCCACGTCCACTCTATCCAGGCCTCGCAGTATCCTGTAAGTTTGTATATCCTGTCCCTTGATATATTTAAATATTTAAAAAGCCAATTTTATACTTGT
Organism: Scyliorhinus torazame; assembly: GCF_047496885.1. Classification (NCBI taxonomy): domain Eukaryota; kingdom Metazoa; phylum Chordata; class Chondrichthyes; order Carcharhiniformes; family Scyliorhinidae; genus Scyliorhinus; species Scyliorhinus torazame. Next base: position 11,530,762 of record NC_092718.1, read on the forward strand.
AATGACCTCCAATTGGCATTATTGGTTGGCCAATTGGAGTATGAGCTCCCTCAATGATAGCTCATTGAGGGGGCCCATAAAAGTACCTGTGTAGGCATTATGAGGTAGTCTTAAGTTGACTGGAATGCTAGCAGCACTGTTTGGAGCTGCTCGTGTATATAAGTTATTGCAAATAAATACTGGTGTGATGACGGTACCCCTGCCTCCTGTGGATTATTACAATACTGTTGTCTTTTTCCAACCATTTTAGTAGGGTGTCAGCCATGGATCAGTGGCCTTTAGAGTTAGAAGTTACATAGAATTTACAGTGCAGAAGGAGGCCATTCGGCCCATCGAGTCTGCACCAGCTCTTGGAAAGAGCACCCTACGCCAGTCCACACCTCCACCCTATCCCCATAACCCAGTAACCCCACCCAGCACTAAGGGCAATTTTGGACACTAAGGGCAATTTAGCTTGGCCAATCCACCTAACCTGCACATCTTTGGACTGTGGGAGGAAACCGGAGCACCCGGAGGAAACCCACGCAGACACGGGGAGAACGTGCAGACTCCGCACAGACAGTGACCCAGCGGGGAAACGAACTTGGGACCCTGGAGCTGTGAAGCAATTATGCTAACCACCATGCTACCGTGCTCCCCAGGAGAATTGAGCACTAAACCTAGGCTGATAGTCTCCTGCAGGCCTGAGGATGTGCCAGGCACCGGAAGAAGGCGTTATAGAAAATGATCCCGTGACACTGATTCGAAGTGATGCAGAGAGCAGGGGAGTTGGTCCTGACCAATAGTCCCTCAACCAGATTCAACCAGAATCTGGCCATCCATTTGATTACCGTTTGCTGTGCCCAGTTTGGCTGCGTTGTCTCCCATCGGTACAACAGGAATACTGAAAACGATATTTAATTGGCGGCGCAACACTTCGCGATGTCCTGGTTTTATGAAATACACTCGAGGATGAGTATTGCATTTTTAAAAAGTAAGAGGGAGTCCTTCACTTCAATAAATCGATGCAACAATGGCACCCTCTGCTGCTGGAATTAGCTCAAATAATTTTTATTCACCAACAAGATTTCCTCACAAACTGTTCACATTTCGAGCGACTATGTAGAGAATTTGTGATGAAATTGGGAAGTCGCAGTTTGGCTATCAGTGGGCCCAGAAATGAATGAACCAGTTTGTAAAACTGACCCCAGGTTAACCTGGCAGGACGATATTTTTAATCTTTATGATTACAACAACAATCTATATTTGTATAGCACATTTAACACAATGAAGTGGCCCCGAGGTGCTCCCCAGGAGTGTTGCAAAACCAAGTATGACCCAGAGCCTCAGAAAGGAGATATGAGGTTAGATGAACAGAAGGTGGGTTGGAAAGGGTGTCTTAAAGGTGCAACATGAGGTTGAGTCACAGGGAGGGAATTCCAGAGCTTGGGAGCCTAGGCAGCTGAAGACGCGGCCCAAGAATGTAACAACTAAACTCGGGAATACACAAGAGCCCTGGGGGGGGGGGGGGGGGGGGGGGGAGGGGGGGGGGGGTACATAGACGCAGATATCTCGAAGGGTGTGCACCTGGAGGAGGTTACAAATATAGGGAGGAGGCGACGCCATGGAGGAATTTGAAAACGTGGATGAGAATTTTAAAGTCAAGGCATTGCTCGACCCCGTAGCCAATGCATTTTGGATGACCTCAAATTTACAGAGGATAGAGTGGGAGGCGAGCCAGGGGTGTATAGGACTGGAGTCGAGAAATAACAATCATCAAGGTATAGTTGTACCTTGTCTTGGATGTATTAAAAATTCCCAAGGTGTTCACCAACGGTTTAACCAATAAATTAATTATACACCAAAGACTGAATTTTTATCCGGGTGGGGAGACACGTTTAGATGCGCGATTGGCCAAACCAATATTTGGCGGGGGGGGGATCCAATTTTCCTCCACATTCCCGGCACCATGCTATTTTCCCCTGGCCTTTTACCCACCCTCGCTGAAATCGGTTTTCCCATTTTTAAATGTGGCTGTCCCCCTCCCACACTATTGTCATCTGCAGATTCAGGGTTTTGGAAACCCAATAACAACAAATGAAGATTGAGAGTTTGTGAAGAAAATGGAAAACCTGCTGAGGACTCTGCAACATTCCGGAAGGTAAGTGCAAAATGCATTGACACTTTTAGGTGATGTATTGGGATCTAGATGTGTTTTTAATTCAATCACACATCATGGGTAACTTGCCTGCAGAGGTACGTTGACCCTTGCGTTGACCAGCACTTGCATTGACCAGTATTGTGTAAGTGTTCACTTGCATTTTCAGTCCTTTTCAAGATGAAGTTCGATGCAGAGAAGTGTGAGATAATTGATTTTTGGAGGAAGAACTTGGAGAGTCAAAATAAGGAGCACAATTCTAAAGGGGTGCAGGAGCGGAGGGGACCTGGGTCCATATGTCCATAAATTATTGAAGGCGGCAGGACAGGTTGAGAGTGTAGAACATACAGTGCAGAAGGAGGCCATTCGGCCCATCGAGTCTGCACCGAACCACATTAAGCCCTCACTTCCACCCTATCCCAATAACCCCTCCTAACATTTTTGGACACTAAGGGCAATTTAGCATGGCCAATCCACCTAACCTGCACGTCTTTGGACTGCGGGAGGAAACCGGAGCACCCGGAGGAAACCCACGCAGACACGGGGAGAACGTGCAGACTCCGCACAGACAGTGACCCAGCTGGGAATCAAACCTGGGACCCTGGCGCTGTGAAGCCACAGTGCTAGTCACTTGTGCTACCGTGCCGCCCAGTTAATAATGAACACCGCAGCCTGGGCTTATATAGGGACAGAAAATATAAGAGCAAGGAGGTTACGTGAACTTGTACAAGACACCAGTTTGGCGCTGGCTGGGGCATTGCGTCCAGTTTAGGGCGCTGCACTTTCGGAAGGATATGAAGAGATTGGAGAGGGTGCAGAAAAGATTCACAAGAAGGATTCCAGGGATGAAGATGGATTGGAGGAGTTAGGACTGATTTCATTGGAGAGAACTAGGTTGAGAGGAGATTTGATAGCGATGAGTGGATAAGAGAGAACCCTCCCACTCGTGAAGGGAGCAAGAATGATAGTAATTGGTGAATGAAGCAGAAGTTATATGAGGAGGGACCATTTTAGGCAGCGAGTGGTCCGGATGTGAATTACACTGCCTGAGGGTGGTGGAGGCAGGTTCAATTGAAGCATTCAAAAGGAATTAGACTGCTGTCCGAAAAGGAAGAGCATGTGGGGTTACAGGAGAAAGCAGGAATGGCACTAGGAGAGTTGCTCCTTTGGAGAGCCAGTACAGGGTTTGTGAGGCTGAATGGCCTTCTGTGCAGTAACAGTTCTGTTAATTGGGCTGGCAGATCTGGCTACTTTTTCTTTCTTGAAAAAAGCCTGCTTCTAAAAAATCTATACCTGCTGCCTCTCCATTGATCGGCAGGCACTGCGTGTAATAATAATCTTTGGGGGCGGCATGTGGCGCAGTGGTTAGCACTGGGACTGCGGCACTGAGGACCCTGGTTCAAATCCCTGCCCTGGGTCATTGTCCGTGTGGAGTTTGCACATTCTCCCCATGTCGGCGTAGGGTTCATCCCCCACAACCCAAAGATGTGCAGTTTATGTGATTGGCCATGTTAAATTGGCCCTTAATTGGAGAAAAAAAATAATTGGGTACTCTAAATTTATTAAAATAAAATAATAATCTTTGACGTGCTTGCTTCTTTACAAGCCTAATAGGCTCTTAAAGGATTGCAACATTTTTTGATCCAGTATCGATGATAGTGAGTTTGAAGTCAGGGTTTTCGGAGATTGGAAAAACATTAAACATCAAAACAATGTTTTAAAAATAGTTCCCTTTGTTATTGCACAACTCCAGGCGGTAGCATAGTGGTTAGCGCTGTTGCTTCACAGCGCCAGGGTCCCAGGTACAATTCCCAGTTTGGGTCACTGTGCGGAGTCTGCACATTCTCCCCGTGTTTGCGTGGGTTTCCTCCGGGTGCTCCGGTTTCCTCCCACAGTCCAAAGACGTGCTGTTGGATGAATTGGACATTCTGAATTCTCCCTCTGTGTACCCGAACAGGCGCCAGAGTGTGGCGACCAGGGGATTTTCACAGTAACTTGATTGCAGAGTTAATGTAAGCCTATTGATTATTAAAAGTTGAAGGAAACATATGAGATGCCCAAAACGAATGGCTTCAGATACCTGCAGGTTTGGGATTTGGTGAGGAGGGGGGTACCATCCTTCCCGGGGCTGACGCCTCCGGGATTGCCGGACAAGTTGTTGTCGGAGGATGATATTGGGGAGGGAAGGGTGTCCTATATCTACAGTGAGTTGATTGAGAAGGAGGGCGCTCCGGTGGAGGAGATCAAGTGTAAATGGGAGGAGGAGTTGGGTGAGGAGGTGGGGACCGGGACGTGGGTAGAGGCCTTGTGCAGGGTGTGGTAGTCGGCATTAGGGGTATTACGGTACCCTGAATAATGCTGTAAGACCATTGGTGTGGGAGGTACCTGAGACTGCTATTCTCATTGGTGAAGCCTGCCTGCTGGTTCCGCCCAGTAAGGCGGAGTATAAGAGCCTGTGTCTCCCCAGCAGCTGCATTCTGTACCTGCGCTGCTGGGGGAAACATCTAGTGCAATAAAGCCTTCAATTGTCTCCATTCTCGTCTCAGGAGTTATTGATTGAGCATCACAGGGTGTACCCGTCCTCATTGTGTGCGAGGTTAAGCCTCATGCAGTTTAAGGTGGGGCCGAGGGCCCACTTGACGGTTGTGAGGGTGAGTCGATTCATTGCGGGGGGGTGGAGGACAGATGTGGGAAGTGTGCAGTGGGGGGGGGGGGGGGGTCCTGCGAATCACATCTACATATTCTGGGTGTGTCCGAGATTGATGGGGTTCCAGCGGGAGTTCTCGGACGTGATGTCCGAGATTCTGGGTGTTTGGGCGACTGTCATAATATACACCAGTATATCATGGTGCAGACACACACACTGATGGACACACAGCAAGACCAATCAACACACACAACACCGCAGCCAATCACCAGGTAGAGCACACTCACTATAAAGACAGGGGGCATCAGAGTTCCCGCTCATTCGGGATGCAGCCTCTCAGAAGGACAGAGCTCACAGTTTACAGCACAGACCTTCACCATGTGCTGAGTGCATAGACTGGTTAGGACAGGCATAGGTCTTTAGTTTAATCTAACATCGTGTTAACCCAAAGTGAAAGTATGTTCAACAGTTTCTAGCTTATTAAAATAGTGTTGTACTATTACAAGTGTTGGTAGCCTGTCTACGTTACTGCTAAGGTAAACGCAGTCTCCACAAATCCAGAGTACCCAACACATCAGTGACCCTGAGCCCGGAGGTGGCGACATTTGGAGTGTGTTATGGACCAGGGTTTAGAGAACCCCAAAGTGTATCATGGGGTTCACCTGACCCAGAACTTTTAATAGATTGTGGTATGGGGAGCACACGGCCCACTCTACAGGTGTGGTACAGCAGAAATGAAAAAGTAATTTTTAAAGCAAAACAATGTTTATTCTATGAACTCAAGTTAACCTTTTTGAAACATACAGTGAACATCTTAGCAACCATTAATTCAAATACAACCCCAAAGACTAAGTAATCCTTAATAACTTCCCAAACAACATCCCGAAGACCAAAGAAACACCTTTTAACAGAAGCACATTAGATTTACATTGACTACTGAGAACATTTATAAATCTGAATTCACCAAATAATCAAGAGATAGTCTTTTGATGGCAGAGAGAACAGCAGTACAGCTGCTTGGTCTGGCTTCAGCTCCAACACTGAAAACAAAGCAAAAACACACCCAAGCAAACAGCCTAAAATGAAAGTAAAAAGCTGACAGACAGCCCAGCTCCACCCACAGTCTGACATCACTGATAAACACCCATTTCTTAAAGGTACTCTCACATGACAAGTGTCTCAAGAAGCGGGATTCCAGGTGGGGACAGAGACGTATTGGCCTTTACCTCCCTCATAGCCCAGAGACGGATCCTGTTGGGCTGCCGGGACACGGAGCCGCCAAAGGCGGGGTTATGAGTGAGTGACCTGGCAGGATTCCTGTGGTTGGAGAAGGTCAGGTTTGCTTTGCAGGGGTCGGCGGAGGCGTTCACGCGGAGGTGGAAACCGTTCATTGATTTCTTCAAGATGGATAGAGGGGTTAGCGGGGTGGTGGGTCGGAGGGGGGGGGGGAGGGGGGAAGTTAGTAAGATGGGGTTTTGGGGGTGTTGGTATTGGGGGAGGTTGGGGGCTGGTGGTTTCTGTTCCTGTGGATATTTGGTCTGATATTTTCATGTATATATGTAAAATGCCTTGAATAAAAATATTGAAAGAAAAATAATTTTTATAGCCAGAGGTAGATTGATGAGGGAGTCAAGGGCAAGGGAGTCGCAGGCTATCGGGGGTGGGTGGAATGTGGAATTGAGGCTACAGTCAGATGAACCATGATCTCATCGAATGGCTGAGCAGACTCGAGGGGCCGAATGGCCCACTCCTGGTCCTAGTTCAGATTATCATATTATTACGGACCACGCTGAAGTTAAATGTGAGGGTATCCCAAAGCCCCAGAAAGGTAATGTCTAACACCGGTTTGTAGTGGTGTGTGTGTTTTTTCTGGTATATTGTAAAGAGCGATGTTCAGCCCAGTGAGGAATAATCCAATCAGTGTGAACAATTCATAAAGAATATTTAGTAACTTAAAAGAAAGGCAAAACCACGCAGCAAGAATGACTATAATACACTACGACACGCATGATTATAGATGGCCACTAACCTCCAAGGTGAGCACCTATGCCAAGGAAGGACATCAGTTGCTCAGGTGGGTACCTTTATCCAAATAAGGCATAGGCTCCAAGGGTGGACACCTGCTCCCAGGTCTTTGCTGGTGCTAATCCCTAACCTGAATAATGGGGTTTCGGATTATTTCCCTTCCCATCCCAGTGATTCATACCTGAAGGGTTGCAACTGATAAATTGAAGCAGTAAGTGTCATGATATGCAAACATGCAGCTAATGAACACATAGAATAGGACACGACCAATGAGCAGTCAGGACACTCAGGGGTGGTATCTCACTATAAAAGGGATGAAGCACTCACACCCCGCCTCTTTCCACAGACCAACATCTACAGAGTGAGACAGGGTGTATCCTCAGCATCACACCCCAGCACGTGGCTTAGAGCAAGGCTGGTTCAGTTAGACTGAGGTACTACATTTAGATCAGCATGGAGTCGAACTCATTGAGAACTGTGCTAATAGTTCAATAAAACACATTGAACTCACTTCAAAGTCTGGAGCATCATTTACTCAAAACTGCATCAAGTGGCAGCTTGCGTTATTCCAAATTACATAACACAACAGAAAGCACATTAGAATACTAATACTTGTATATGGTGTCTTCCAGTGCGGTGCAATAATAATTAAGTGACTGTTGTGTCAAGTACTGGATGAACAAGATTTTTTTCCCTGACTTCCTGGTCTTTTTATTAATTCCAAATGGAGTTTCAGCTGATAGACACTGGCCAGCTGTGCAGATTGGCTAGTAGAGACCTAACTCCAACATCTATGTATACCCACACACACACACACACAATGTAAGGAACAGGTGTGGGTCATTCAGCCCCTCGAGCCTACTCCGCCATTAAGATCATGACTGATGTGATTGTGGCCTCAAATCTACTTTGCTGCCTGACCCCCATAATCTTTGACTCCTCGTAAATCAAAAACCTGTTTAACTCGGCCTTGAATATATAATAATAATAATCTTTATCGTCACAAGTAAGCTTACATTAACACTGCAATGAAGTTATTGTGAAAATCCCCTAGTCGCCACATTCCGGCGCCTGTTCGGGTGCACAGAGGGAGAATTCAGAATGTCCAATTCACCTAACAAGCACGTCTTTCAGGACTTGTGGGAGGAAACCGGAGCACCCGGAGAAAACCCACGCAGACACGGGGGGGAATTGCAGACTCCACACACACACTGACCCAAGCCGGGAATCGAACCTGGGACACAGTGCTAACCACTGTGCTACCGTGCTGCCCTTCAATGATCCGTAGCCTCCATTGCGCTCTGGCGCGTAGAATTCCAAAGATCAACGACCCTCTGAAAGAAGGAATGCCTCTTTCATCTCCATCTCAAACGTGCAGCTTTTCACTTTGAAACTATGACGAGATGTACAAAGAAATGAGATGGAGTGTGTGTGCTTTACTGGAGTTTCTGTAACTTTCACCATGTTGCCTCCAGAGAGATCTCCTGGCAGTCTCTCACCTTACGCCATTATTAATCTTAAACTCATACCGAACTCTGCAGTCTGCCTCCTAATTTGCAACAATGTTCACACCCCTGTAACCCGTCGTGTTGTGTGGCCTCCTGGTGGAGTAATGCCTCAATGTTAATGTTCTTGTACATGCTTTAATATCCCACCTTCATCTTTGCCCACTTTACCTCTGATTTAATGTTCAATGAGGGACTTCCTTCAGCGCTGCACCCCTCTCACAGACTCCAAATCTGCTCTCTTTGTCTTCTCTGATTCAAACCTCTTCACCATTGGCAGCTGTGCCTTCAGCTGACTGAGCCCCGTAAACTCTGGGATCTCTTCCCTAAGCCTCTATCCCTTGGTGTCTTCAAAATGCTCATCAAAACCTACCAGTTTGACCAGGTTTTTAGCCCCATCACCTCCTTCGGTGGCACGGAGTCCGATGTGGTCTGATACATTCCTGTCTTGGGGACATTTTCCCATGTTCAGGTGCTATCTGAATGCAAGTTGTTGCAGCTCTGAAACCAGCTCTGTGATGGGGATATCAAGCTGCCAGGAACCATCCTACAATCACAGAACCAACCTGCTGCGTGGACTCAGTATTCAGCTCGAGCATAACCTTGGAAAATGTTCGAAATTTGCTCCATAAACATTCATCCGTAACTCAGTGAGTGAATGGGGATAAAAGTCTCCTGTATGTACTTTGCTTGGATACAGACGCCTGCATTTGAAAAAACTGTAAGTGACGGCTGGTCCATGTGGAGCGGGGAGAGAAGGAGATTCACGTGGGTAAGTCCTGCAAGGCCAGCTACACAGTAGGCATCCTGCCAAGCTCAGTTGGAGGAGCTGATGAGAAGCAGATGGTTAGGTGGTTCCAGGAACATTCATCATCACGGTCGAAAACTGCACAGCTGCAGCCTCAGTGACCAAACAGTGAGATGTTCCAGACCATCTCTGCCAAGCCCTTTCAAGTGGTTTGATGGTTCAGTTCCGATGACCAGGCTGGTTTGAGTTAGTTGGCTTGAAAGAAGAACTTGTTGCGTGTCTTGGATTTGGTTCAGCACATGGTGCATGGCCAATGTTTACCTCCAACTCCCACATTGTTGTTACCTTTCATCAGCTCCACTCACATTAATCCACCTTGTGAGTGTGTCAGCCACACACTTCTGGGAGTTAGAAGCTGGCTGACAAAGTTACCAGGTTTAGACGGAATTCTTTGAGTATTCTTGATTTTAATGAGGTGTTTTTATCTGAATATTTGAAAAATGTTAACATGCTGTTCCCTTACCCAGCTTACTTTATGGTCCTTTCACTCTTTTGGATAGATGTTGGATCTTGCATTGCACATGGTGTTAATCTACTGCTCATTGGTTCAATATGCTTGTGACTAAACATTTGGTCTGAATTGTGGACCCAATGTGTTTGACTGCTTTCCCAGCTGTGATCCTCGTCATTCCTTTACATTCCAGATCAGATGTTGGGAGTGTTCGGAATCAGAAGGAAGGCTAACCAGAAGGGACGTTTAAGGGGTTTCAGAACTTCCACATTAAAATCGGATTCTCTCAGTTCAAAGAATAATTCTCTCGTTAGGAGGGCCAGCCAGATCTCGCAACACAAACAATGGCAAAAGCACTGCCAAGTTATTTTCCTGTTCTGTGTTAAAACAAAAGGAGGGAAGAGGGAATTGAAAAGTTTTAGTATACAAGTAGAGCCTGGTCTTTATCACATTTATAGCTGTGGGACCTGGATGTGCATATTGGCTCTTGGTTGGGATTCCGCCGCATTATAGGAAGGATGTGGAAGCATTGGAAAGGGTGCAGAGGAGATTTAGCAGGATGTTGCCTGGTATGGAGGGAAGATCTTATGAGGAAAGGCTGAGGGACTTGAGGCTGTTTTCGTTAGAGAGAAGAAGGTTAAGAGGTGACTTAATTGAGGCATACAAGATGATCAGAGGATTAGATAGGGTGGACAGTGAGAGCCTTTTTCCTCGAATGGTGATGTCTAGCACGAGGGGACATAGCTTTAAATTGAGGGAAGATAGATATAGGACAGATGTCAGAGGTAGGTTCTTTACTCAGAGAGTAGTAAGGATGTGGAATGCCCTGCCTGCAACAGTAGTGGACTCACCAACACTAAGGGCATTCAAATGGTCATTGGATAGACATATGGACGATAAGGGAATAGTGTAGATGGGCTTTAGAGTGGTTTCACAGGTCGGCGCAACATCGAGGGCCGAAGGGCCTGTACTGCGCTGTAATGTTCTATGTTCTATGTTACCTGTGGGCGCAAATCCCGTAATGGCTGCAAAATATTGCGAGAGGCCAACAACAAGATTTGCACTGACGAGATTTCAGAATGTGGACCCTAATGCCTGCCACAGAGGATCCATTAACTCCCAAGTTGACTCTGCCCATGAGGGGTGGGTGATCGAAGAAACCTCCCGTCAGAACCCGCAGGTGAAGAGAAAAGGGAAGGGACAACCAGTTGGGAGGCCAGAGGCGACTCGCAGTGAGGGCAGTGACCGGGATCATACATGCTATGGAGCTGGAAGGACACCTGAGCTGTGTGAGTGGCAGCCACTGGGTAAGGTATGGCACTGGATGTTTCTAGGACCAGGAAGCCAATGGGTGAGAAGAGGCCCGAGGCTGGAGCCGAGGCCCGAGGCTGGAGCCGAGGCCCGAGGCTGGAGCAGAGGCCCGAGGCTGGAGCAGAGGCCCGAGGCTGGAGCAGAGGCCCGAGGCTGGAGCAGAGGCCTGCTACAACAAGGCTGACAGTGCCAACCAGTCTATGATGGAGCAGTGCATTGGAACCCTTAAGATGCGTTTCCCCTGCCTCGATAGGCCCAGAGGGTCTCCCACACCGTGATGGCTTACTGTGCTTTATATAACCTGGCTCAGCAGTGGGGCAACAACATTAGCAATGAAGACTTGGAGGAGTAAATGTCTCATCTGATGATAAGGAAGTCCAGGAGGGAGTAGAGGCCGAGGAGGAACCAGAGGATGGATGTCAAGTGGGGGCAAGAGTTCACATGGGCAGGAGGATCAGGGATTTCCCCATTGCCTCACGCTATAGGACCATCATTTAAAATTTTAAAAAAAATTTAGAATACCCAATTCATTTTTTTTCCAATTAAGGGGCAATTTAGCGTGGCCAATCCACCTATCCTGCACATCTTTGGGTTGTGGGGGTGAAACCCATGCAACAACGTGAAGAATGTGCAAATTCCACATGGACAGTGACCCAAAGCCAGGATCGAACCTGGGACCACAGCGCCTTGAGGCAGCTATGCTAACCACTGTGCCACCGTGCTGCCCTTCGCTATAGAACCATCATGTGTGGTGATGTGCATCAATGTAAATGCATGTAGGCTAGCTAGACACTAGAGGGAGCACCAGAAACAACACACACACACACACACACACACACACACACACACACACACACTCAACCAATAGATCAGTTAGATAGGACACGACCAATGGACATTCACGAAACACAAGGAGGTAACACGACCACAGGGGGGCATTACACCAACCCATATATAAAGGACACCACACACATGATCTGCCTCTTTCCAGTGGAGCCAGTCAGTGAGTACAGACACAGTGTTGATTCAATATTAGACCCACCACGTGGATTGCAGCAACTGGTTAGTCAGTCTGGGTAGCTATAGTAGGATTAGCAGTAGTGTCGAACCCGAGTAATAGAAGTGTAAATAGTTTAATAAACGTGTTGAAGTTATCTCCACGTCTGAATCTTCCTTTGCCAAGTGCACCACAAGGAAGCCGCTTATGTTACACCTACAACATAACAAATCATGGTACCAGCAGTGAGCTGTTTCAATCCATATAGCCATACCTCAGCGTACAGTGACAGCCAGCAACGATACCCAGGCAAGATGTTCGAGATCCGGGTTCCGCAGCAGCTCCAGTGCCACGGCGATCTCCGCGAAAACTGGCGGGTATTCCGGCAAAAGTTTGAAATCTTCCTGGTGGCAGCCGAACTAGAAGAAGGGCCGATGCTGAAAAGACAGAGCTTCTGCTCACCATCGCCGGTGCCAGAGCAGAAGAAATCTTTTAAAAATTCAAGTTCTCCAAGGGGCAAAACAGGAGCGACTTCCAGACAGTCCTGGACAAATTCGGCAAATACTGTGAGGAAAACACACTCCAACCAGCAAGAAAAGGTAAGAGAAGCGCCAGTACTCACCTCGAGGCCGAGATCCCGGAGCAGAGAACGATTTTGGTCAGCGGCCATCTTTCTACAGGGACTGCACTTGCGCAGTTGCGCGAGAAGCGCACAGAATAGGAAGGTCCCTTTGCGCATGCGCATGTGCAATCACGAAACAGCCATCGGTAAAGGAACAGTGATCTGCGCATGCGCAATCGCTTCCTACGCGCTACAGCACGCGCGTCATGACATCAGAGGCCCCGGACCACGCCCATTTAAAGGGGAAACATCCCAAATCAAAGAAAAAAACGTTTAAAGTTGTAAAACAACCTTCCTGTACCTGGAATGACAGCACAATGCCTCAAATTGAACCAGGAAATGAAATTAACATCAGAAGAACCCTGCAACAAGCAGTTACCTACGCCCAAACCGTTGGACTTTAACCTGGTGTTGTAAGACTTCTTACTGTGCTCACCCCAGTCCAACGCCGGCATCTCCACATCATGGCGACCAACTAGCGGCAGACGATGCAAGTCTGCCATGCTCAAGCAAACAGCAAGAGGACTATGACAGTCTACCACCCTCCAGTGCACAGCAACACATCACCTGGCCCTCCAACCCGATTTAATTCAATTTTCAATTTGTTTTTAATTTTACTGCTGATCTTTTGTGGTGAAAAGCATCACTGTAAATACACAAGAGGTTAATGCAAATACACTAAGACTAAGTAAACACTAGAGGGAGCACCAGAGACATCAAGACACACAGACATTCACACAGCTAAATCGCTGGCTTTTAAAGCAGACCAAGGCAGGCCAGCAGCGCGGGTTCAATTCCCGTACCAGCCTCCCCGAACAGGTGCCGGAATGTGGCGACTAGGGGATTTTCACAGTAACTTCATTGAAGCCTACTTGGGACAATAAGCAATTTTAATTTCATTTCATAGGTCGGTAAGATTGAACACGACCAATGGGCAGTCAAGACACCCAGAGGTGACACTACCACAAGGGGGCAACCCATATAAAAGGACAGGGCACACATGCTCTTTCTCTTTCCATAGGCGACACTCAGAGTGACAGGGGCAGGTCAGGAAGCATCACACCCACCGCATGGATTAGAGCAGACTGGTTAGTTAGATTCAGTTACTATAGCAAGATCAGCAGGAGAGTCGAACTCAAGTAGGAGAATTGTTAACTGTTCAATAAATGTGATAAACCTATCTCCAAGTCTGAACCTTCCTTTGTCAGAGCATACATCAAGCATGCAGCTTATGCTACATGAAGAAGCAGAACACAAGTTTTTACCCTAACATTTTCAACCTAGCCTTCAATTTCAAAGCAAGTTTGAAAAGGTAGAAGAGAGGAGTACTCTCACCTGTCAAACACTTACCTGTGATATCACGCGGGCGTGTTCACTCGACGTTGAAGGACTGCTGCAACTTATCTCCCAGCTCTCCGGTTTTGGCCTTCTCCTGTTCAACTGACCTGCGAACGTAGCAATGGAAACGAAACACTGCAATTCCTCCCGCAATTCGCACACTTTACTCCAGAGTCTCATGCCATAGCTAGCATTTGTGCAGACCGTGCTTTTGAGGCCTGTTTTTATGCTTTCAGCCTCTCCTGTTTAAGGGACTGGTCTTAACCAGTTACTAACTGCCCTAATTAACCCCCCTGGCTTGCCCCTTTAGGACAACTTGTTTTTACTTGGGCTTGAAACGACGCTTAAACGTCTATCCTTCAATTACAAGCAATTTGTGTTAGATTTTTAAGAAGGTAAAAGATTAAGATTTATTAAGATTTATTCTCTTATACTTCCGCACTTAACCCCTTTCCAGAGCCAACCTCAAGGTGGGAGTGCGGAGGTGGGTATCATAGAATTTACAGAATTTACAGAAGGAGGCCGCTCGACCCATCGAGTCTGCACTGGCCCTTGTAAAGAGCACTCCACTTAAGCCCACACCTCCACCCTATCCCCATAACCCAGTAACCCCACCCACCTAATGAGGTGATTTATTTTGGAAGGAATAACAGGAAGACAGAGTACTGGGCTAATGGTACGATTCTTGGCAGTGTGGATGAGCAGAGAGATCTCGGTGTCCATGTACATAGATCCCTGAAAGTTGCCACCCAGGTTGAGAGGGTTGTTAAGAAGGCGTACGGTGTGTTAGCTTTTATTGGTAGAGGGATTGAGTTTCGGAACCATGAGGTCATGTTGCAGCTGTACAAAACCCTGGTGCGGCCGCATTTGGAGTATTGCGTGCAATTCTGGTCGCTGCATTATAGGAAGGATGTGGAAGCATTGGAAAGGGTGCAGAGGAGATTTACCAGAATGTTGCCTGGTATGGAGGGAAGATCTTATGAGGAAAGGTTGAGGGACTTGAGGCTGTTTTTGTTAGAGAGAAGAAGGTTAAGAGATGACTTAATTGAGGCATACAAGATGATCAGAGGATTGGCTAGGGTGGACAGTGAGACCCTTTTTCCTCGGATGGTGATGTCTAGCACGAGGGGACATAGCTTTAAATTGAGGGGAGATAAATATAAGCCAGATGTCAGAGGTAGGTTCTTTACTCAGAGAGTAGTAAGGGCGTGGAATGCCCTGCCTGCAACAGTAGTGGACTCGCCAACACTAAGGGCATTCAAATGGTCATTGGATAGACATATGGACGATAAGGGAATAGTGTAGATGGGCTTTAGAGTGGTTTCACAGGTTGGCGCAACATCGAGGGCTGAAGGGCCTGTACTGTGCTGTAATGTTCTATGTTCTAACCTTTTTTGGGCACTAAGGGCAATTTAGCACCTAACCTGCACATCTTTGGACTGTGGGAGGAAACCGGAGCACCTGGAGGAAAGCCACGCAAACACGGGGAGAACGTGCAGACTCCGCACAGACAGTGACCCAAGCCGGGAATCGAACCTGGGACCCTGGAGCTGTGAAGCAACAGTGCTAACCACTGTGCTACTGTGCCGCCACTTGATTGGAGGTCGTAGGTCATGTGATTAAAAACGCCAGGAATATGTCCAGAGTTGATAACCCTACCTGTAAGTCACATCCATTTTTGAAAAAGGAAAATCAATATTATGATCATCACAATTGGTTTACCTGGGTAACCACAGCTCAAAACTTTGAATTGGCAACAGCGAATAAGGAAGTGTGAGCTCACCACAAACATTGGGCAGACAACGATTTCCCTGTTACTTGAGAAAGATAAGGATTCGACAGAGTGCGGGTCGTATAGGCCCATATCACTTTTAAACATGGACACAATGATATTGGCGAAGGTACTGGTGGGTAGGCTGGAGGAGTGCTTCCCGAAGTGATAGGTGACGATCAGATGGGGTTTGTGAGACGGAGGCAGCTCTTTTCGAACATTAGGAGGGTTTGAAAGTGGTTATGGTACCGGAGGAGGGGGAAGGAAACAGAGGTGGTTGTGGCATTGGACGCCGAGAAAGCGTTTGACCGGGTAGAATGGGGGACTTGATGGCAGTTCTAGAGCGGTTCGGAATTGAACCCAGATTTGTGGACTGGGTAAAGCTATTATATAAGGAGCCGAGGGCGAGTGTCCGCACAAATAACATCAGCTCATAATACCTTTCTCTCCACCGTGGGATGAGGCAGGGATGTCCTACGTCCCCCCTGTTCTTTGCACTCACGATTGAGCCGTTGGCCATTGCATTAAGAGGTTCAGGCATATGGAAAGGGATAGTGCGGGGGGCGGGGGGGGGGGGGGAGGGGGGATGGCGGATAGAGCATAGGGTGTCCTTATATGCCGATGACTTGTTATATTACGTGTCGGAACAGAGTGTGTCTATAGGGTACTGGAGCTGCTTCAGGTGTTTGGGTCTTTCTCTCTTTTTCCAATTAAGGGGCAATTTAGCGTGGCCAATCCACCTAGCCTGCATATCTTTGGGTTGTGGGAGTGAAACACACGCAGACACTGGGAGAATGTACAAATTCCACAAGTGACCCAGAGCCGGGATCAAACCTGGGACCTCAGTGCAGTGAGACAGCAGTGCTAACCACTGCGCCGCCGTGCTGCCCGCTTGGGTCTCTCTCGGAGTACAAATTAAATCTAGACGAGTGAATATTTTGTGGTGTCTCGGCCGTGGGTGGGGGCCGGGGGTGGGGGCAGGGGTGGGGGGGGGCTGCCATTTCGTAAGGCAGGGACTCACTTTAGATACCTGAGGGTGCAGGTTGCTGGGCGGCGAATGTGGAGAAGGTACGGAGCTGGGTCAGAGGGGTTGACTCCCAATGAGTCAGAATGGAGGAGAGTTTGTGTAGGGGGTTGGGATTGAAGGCGCTAGCGACAGCGCCGTTCCCACCGGCCCCGGGCAGATACAGAACTTCCCAGTAGAGCCGCTTTCACGTTGCTGGAGGAGGTGCTGACGACAGGGGGCCTGGAGAAAGGGGTAGTATCGGCGGTTTACGGAGCTATTTTGGAAGAGGAGAAGGCACCACTAGACGGGATCAAGGCAAAGTGGGAGGAAGAATTGGGAGAGGGTATGGAGGAGGGGTTCTGGTGTGAGGTGCTCCGGAGGGTGAATGTCTCCACCTCGTGTGCGAGGTTGGGGCTGATACAGCTGAAGGTGGTATATAAAGCACACCTTACTAGGGCGAGGATGAGCCGGCTCTTTGAGGGTAGAAGATGTGTGTGAACTTTGCAGGGAGCGGGGGGACCACGTTCATATGTTTTGGTCCTGTCCAAAGCTGGAGGATTACTGGAAGGAAGAGTTTAGGGTAATCTCTAAAGTGGTGCACGTGAAACTGGACCCGGGCCCTCGGGAGACCATATTCGGGGTGCTGGACCAGCCGGGGTTGGAAACGGGTGCGGAGGCGAATGTTGCAGCCTTCGTCTTGTTGATCGCCCGAAGGCGGATCCTGATGGGATGGAGAGCAACCTTGAGAAGGTCAAATTTGATCTGAGGGGGAAGGATGGAGGGGTTCTACAATTCATGGGCATTATTCATTATGCACTTTCGAGAATTGGGTAACATCAAACATTGGGGGCAGGGGGATTGGGAGGGTTGGGGGAGGGGGGGCGGTGTGTGTTAATGGTGACTATGGGTGATTCCTGATGCCTTTTTGTCATTTGTTTATGTGAACATGCGGGCTAATGTTTGGGGTTTGGTGGGAGGATGGGATCGTTGTTATTGATATGGGGATTGACATATTTGTTACTGATTATTGTTTATTGTTGGGTGTAAAATTTGAGAAGATGTGAAAAAGGGGGAGAATAAAAATATTTTAAAAAAAACGTATGTGGGACTGCCCGGTGGGAATTTGCAAAGGGCTGTTTGGTTTGGCAGTGAGCATATCCAGTTGTAGGAATAGGCTGGAATCAATTCACGCAGCCTATCTCCAAACTAGTGATCAAATCGTAGCTCTGTTATTTTTAAAATTCATTTTCGGGTTTATTTTCCGTTGCTCGCTGTGCCTGACCACGAAAGCTAAGCTCTAATTTCAACAGATTCCACTGGCCAGATTTATTTAGGACCTGATGGTAATCTAACACGTTAAATAATACAAACGACAAATCCTACCCTCTTTGTGACCTCTTCAAATAATTCATTAGGGTTGGTTGAGCAAGATTTTTCCTTTTAAAAACGACATTGATTATTCATGACAATATTTTTGATTTTTTGGGGGGCATTTTTCTATTTTTTTCCTTTAGCGGGGGGTCAAATTCTTTGTCCTCTTATTAATGTTAAACTGACTGGTCCATGGTTCCCTGAAGATGTTCCATCTTCATTTCTTAATCATAGGTATAATGTCAGCTATCCACCAGGCCCCTGGGACTATACCGTTCTCCAATGAATTATTAACCTTGTGAAGTTGTAGCTCTGCCGTCTCTTCCCTCGATTCTTAGAATGTGAGGATGGAATCTCTCTGGATCATGGATTTTATCGTCTTTGAGTCGATTTAGTTTATTTAATATTTCTCCTCTTATTTTAAATGCTGTTGTGTAATTTCCAATCTCGCCCTCCAATATAATGTTCACAATGTCCTCCATCTCCCTGGTAAATAGAAGGCGATATGAGGATGCTGTCAGAGCCACAAGGTTTTACCGGTTAGACACGGGGGAAGAGTTGGAAGAGACTTGAGAACACAAGAAGTAGGGGCAGGCCATTCAGCCCATCTTGTCTGCTTTGCTTTCCAAGTAGATCATGGCGACTCTTCTGCATCAATTCCACTTGCCTACCCTGCCAAAGGCACCTCCCCGGACAAGTAAAGAGAAGGAACCCCAACAATGGCTCAACCGTCGTTCCAGGCAGGAGGCCCAGTTCCCTGTCTTTTAGCATCTGTTTCCTGTCATTTCTGTTTGAAGATGGTAACAAATCCACAAATGATGAATGGGAGAGTAGAATGAGAGAATGAGTGATATGTGGGTCTTTCAATTCCAGCCTGTCTAGACCAACAGGAAAGACAGTGTCATCTGCTCTTCATTCCCTGCGATGTTATCCATCTACTAGCCCCAACCCAATCTACCCGGCGACCTACAGCATATATTTCATATTGAGTTGACTTTCTCTGCCAAAATCTTAGAAACATGTTCCTGATCTGCAATATGTTTGGGAATGCGTGCGCTGTGCCTGAGCTATATAACGTACAGGTAAGGAAAGGAAAGTCGCCAGAGTCTCAGATGACCACAGGCTGCTCTTCCCATTGAGGGGGGAGAGCTGACTGGTGGCGATTTAACCCCAGTGTCCCCACACCTCAGGTGAGAAGGTTGAGAAAGCAGGGCCTTCATGAATAACCTCATAGCACGGTAGCCTAGTGGTTAGCACTATGGCTTCACAGCGCCAGGGTTCCAGGTTCGATTCCCAGCTTGGGTCACTGTCTGTGCGGAGTCTGCACGTTCTCCCCGTGTCTGCGTGGGTTTCCTCCGGGTGTTCCATTTTCCTCCCACAAGCCCCGAAAGACATGCTGTTAGGTGAATTGGACATTCTGAATTCTCCCTCTGCGTACCCGAACAGGCGCCGGAGTATGGCGACTAGGGGATTTTCCCAGTAACTTCATTGCAGTGTAATGTAAGCCTACTTGTGACAATAAAGATAAAGATTATTATTATAAAAGAATCGCTACAGCGCAGAAGGAGACTATTTGGCCCATCGAACCTGCACCAGCCATTTGCAAGAACACCCTACACAGATCCAATCCCTGCCCTATCCCTGTAACCCCACCTAACCTTTTTGACACTAAGAGCAATTTAGCGTGGCCAATCCACCCAACGTGCAGATGGTTGGGCTGTGGGAGGAAACCGGAGCACCCGGAGGAAACCCACGCAGACACTGGGGAGAACGTGCAAACTCCACCCAGTCACTGAGGTCGGAATCGAACCCGGCTCTGCTCTGTGAGGCAGCAGTGCTAACCACTGTGCTGCCGTGCCGCTCCGGTACCTCAGCCGGTGCAGGAATCGAACCCGCGCTGATGGCCTCGCTTTGCATCACAAACCAGCCGTCCAGCCAAGTGCGCTGTGTGAGTGGCTGACTGACCCGGATCGCCACCCCATCCATTTTCCTGACTTGTGCACCCAGGGAACGAGCCACTCCCCTCGAGCCGATCCAGAGATATCACCGTGAATAACATGCAATGAACTGTTTTTAGGTGCAATGGTTGTTATTTAGATAAATATTGCAACCAACATCCCAGCAACAACAACTTGGATTTATGTAGCAACTTTAGCATTCAACGTTACAAGTCCTTCACGGGAGTGTCCAATCAGAATTAAGGACCGAGCCACATCAGGCAATGTCAGGATAGGTTGACGTAAGCTGTGTCAGGGAGATGGATTTCTAGAAGCATCTTAAAAAGGGTAGAGAGGGAATTCCAGAGGTCGTAGCCCAGGCAGCTGAAGGCACAGTCACCAGTCACGGAGCAGTGAAATTTGGGAATGCACAAGAGGGCAGAGTTAGACAGCTGCAGATTTTTTCAGACGGCTGATACGATTATGGTGAATAATCAGTTCAACTGATTTTAGTCGTGTTGGTTGAAGGAGGAATATTCATCCGGACAGTGGGAACTCCAACGCTCAACTCAAAGGCATCTCACACGAGGACTGAAATCTTGTGAAGTCTGCGCAGCCGCTGCCCTTGGGAAGATGGTGGGTGAGCCGCCTTCTTGAACCCGCTGTAGTCCAGGTGGTGTAGGTACACCCACAGTGCTGCTAGGGAGGGAGCTACAGGATTTTGATCCAGCGACAGTGAAGGAACGGTGATATATTTCCAAGTCAGGGTGATGAGTGACTTGGAGGGGGACTTTGAGCTGGTGGGGTTCCCAGGTATCTGTCCTCCTAGCTGGTAGAGTTTGCAGGTTTGGAAAGTGGTGTCACAGGAGCCTCGGTGAGTTGCTGCTGCGCATCTTGTAGACGGTTCTGCTGCCACTGCACACTGGTGGTGGAGGGAATGAATGTTGAAGGTGATGGGTGGGGTGTCGATCCAGCGGCTGCTTTGACGGGATGTCGAAGAGTCGCCATGGTCTTGTTGAACGGCAAAGCAGACTCGATGGGCTGAATGGGCAGCACTATGGCACAGTGGTTAGCACTGCTGTCTCACTGCGCCAGGGACCCGGGTTCAATTCGGCCTTGGGTCACTGTCTGTGCGGGGTCTGCACGTTCTCCCCGTGTCTGCGTGGGTTTCCTTCCTCCCACAAGTCCAAAGATGTGCAGGTTAGGTGGATTGGCCATGATAAATTGCCCTTAGTGTCCAAAAAAGGTTAGCTGGGGTTACGGGGATAGGGTGGAGATGTGGGCTTAACTAGGGTGCTCTTTCTAAGAGCTGGTGCAGAGTCGATGGGCCGAATGGCCTCCTTCTGCACTATAAATTCTATGATTCTATTGGGCCTCGAGTGCTGTTGGAGCTGCCCTCATCCAGGTAAGTGGGAGTAGGCCATTACACAGTGCTACGCTTCGAATGAAAGATTCTAAACAAGTCAGTTGTTTGGATTAAATTGAAGTCATTGTGAGGCAAGGAAAGATAATTATATTCTGCATACATTTAGAGGCAGCACGGTGGCGCAGTGATTAGCACTGCTGCCTATGGCGCTGAGGACCCGGGTTCAATCCTGGCCCTGGGTCACTGTCCGTGTGGAGTTTGCACATTCTCCCCGTGTCTGCGTGGCTCTCACCCCCGCAAGCCAAAAATGTGCAGGGTAGGTGGATTGGCCACGCTAAATTGCCCCTTAATTGGAAAATAGGAACTGGGTACTCTAAATTTATTTTAAAAAAATATTCTGCATATATTTCAAAGAGCTTTATAGATATCAAATTACCTATGATAATTATGTAGACAAACAATTCATTGAGAATCTTAAACAATATTCTCAGTCATAAACTGGTAACAGTCACTTTTCTTTTAAGACGATTAATTTCGCAACAGCCAGGACTTTGTGCAACTTTGATCTCCTGTACGTAAAGGACTGGGGAGTGGAAAGTGTTTTTTGTGAGGGCCACGAAGAATCCAGCACAAGTTTTAAGGATACAAAGTAGTAAGATTTATTTACAATAGCATATATATATAAAAGCAGCAGCAACTTCCCTTGCTGCACACTCCTTCCGGCTGGTTCCTAAACTGGCCAGCTTTATTTATACTAGGAGTTTACTAATGGTTTCTCCGCCCCCCTCATTGGGGAAGCTCATACTCCCACAGGATTGTGGGATTGTCATTAGTCCCCAGCCAATGGTAAGTAGGCAGGTTATAACAGTGTTAAAAACAAGAGATGCGTGAAGGGTAATTGAAATATTTCTGGTGTCCATCTTGCTGCGCAGTACAGTGAATGGGCTGTAGATGGCAGCAGCTGCACATGTGAGGAGAAGCCTCACAACCCAACCTCACTGCGGCTGCAGAGGTTTGAGATAATCACAGAGGGCGATCAGGAAACTATGATACTGAGCTCGCTCTTTCATCTACCGGCCCAGGCCAGTCCAGTGCCAACGAGGCCTGCTGAGAAAATCAATGAGGCAGATTACAAATCCAGTCAAATGTAGAGAGATATTTATTTTATACATGTGCAGATTTCCACACCCTCCCTGCCTGCTCATTTTCCAATCTATAGACATGGTGTAAATAGGTGAATGCCCAGAAGGTTACACGGCACTTCCGGCTTTGTTATCAATGTAACACTTTAATCTTCAAAGATAACAAAGGGAACAAGAATATGTTAAAGTGAAATTTCACATAATTCTTAAACATGCTAGTAACTCTGAATTAGCACTTACTCCTGTGTTTAATGATACTGAATACCTTGTTACTGGACAACGGACATCACCCAGGCACAGAGGAGGGATCCCTGCCCCCGGCACAGTATTTAGTTTCCACCAACATAGTTACTTTCCCCGTTTTAAGACCATAAGACATAGGAGCAGAATTAGTCCACTCGGCCCATCGAGTCTGCTCCGCCATTCTATCATGGCTGATATTTTTCTCATCCCCATTCTCCTGCCTTCTCCCCATAACCCCTGATCCCCTTCTTAATCAAGAACCTATCTATCTCTGTCTTAAAGACACTCAGTGATTTGGCCTCCACAGCCTTCTGCGGCAAAGAGTTCCACAGATTCACCACCCTCTGGCTGAAGAAATTCCTCCTCATCTCGGTTTTAAAGGATCGTCCCTTTAGTCTGAGATCGTGTCCTCTGGTTCTAGTTTTTCCTGCAAGTGGAAACATCCTCTCCACGTCCACTCTATCCAGGCCTCGCAGTATCCTGTAAGTTTCAGTAAGATCCCCCCTCATCCTTCTAAACTCCCAACGAGTACAGACCCAGAGTCCTCAGCCGTTCCTCATACCGTCTTCTCCCTGGAAAACCCCAATCAAATGGGGTAAGGTGTGGGAACCTTTGAAGTAGACGTTAATTAACCCGCCGTGTTATCCGGGGCGAGAATTCCCTTGGTTCCTGAACCAACCTTTCCAAAACACTGACCATTCTTCCATTGCACTTTGTGGGATCTCCCTGTGTGGAGGATAATGCCCACTGTACTCCACACACAATTTACTGATTAAGAGTTTTGATGACTTGTTACATAAATCTAAGTCACGCTTTCTTATAATATTAATAATAATCTTTACTAGTGTCACAAGTAGGCTTACATTAATACTGCCATGAAGTTACTGTGAAAATCCCCGAGTCGGTACAGCGCGGTGACCAACTGCTGCCTCACAACGCCGAGGACCCGGGTTCGATCTCGGCCCCGGGTCACTGTATGTGTGGAGTTTGCTCATTCTTCCTGCGTGGTCTCACCCTCCACAACCCAAAGATGTGCAGGTTAGGTGGATTTGCCACGCTAAATTGCCCCTTAATTGGACAAAAAAAAATTGGGTACTTTAAATTTCTTTTTAAAAATCCCCTAGTCGCCACGTTCCGGCGCCTGTTCGGGTACACAGAGGGAGGATTCAGAATGTCCAATTCGCCTAACAGCACGTCTTTCGGGACTTGTGGGAGGAAACCGGAGCACCCGGAGGAAACCCACGCAGGCACGGGGAGAACGTGCAGACTCCACACAGACAGTGACCCCAAGCCGGAATTGAACCTGGGTCCCTGGTGCTGTGAAGCAACAGTGCTAACCACTGTGCTACAGCGCTGCCCATAAGGCTTTGGATATCCCCATTGACCATCAAAGAGCCTGAACATTACGGTTGTGGAAACCTCACGCAAGCCATCTGTTCCCTGATTGCCTCAACCCAGTCCTTCGAAAGCAGAAAGCGGAGGCGACTGAGAGATGGTGGTGAAGAGGTGCGCCTCAAACCATACGCTGGATTCTCTGCTCCTTGACGCCGAAATCGCGTTCGGCAACTGGGCGTAGAATCCGTTTTGGCGCCAAAATAGGGAACAGTGCCGGTTTTTGAATTCTCTCCCCCCCCCCCCCCCCCCCCCCCAAATTATCCACCACCTCAGGCCATTGCCTGAGACCTGCCCCGCGATGCTCCATCCCTGACCGGCCGAGTTCCCCACGGCGTGGGTTACGTGTGCTCACACCATTCGTGAACTCAGTGTGGCGGCTGCGGACTCAGTCCGGGGCCTCCACAGTCAGGGGAGGGCCGATCTGCGTGCATGGGGGGGGGGGGGGGGCTTCATTCGGGGCTGGGGGGCACTGTGGGCGGGAGGTCCGGGGCACGCGAGTGGCCGAAAGGGGGCACTACTTTAGCGGTCCAGGTCCGTGGGCTGGTGCTCCATGGAGCATGGTGCGGCCTTGGAACTGGAAGCGCTGGGGGCTATATCGGCAGCTGGATCTGCGAGCTCTACGCTGCCTCCCTGCTAGCCCCCAGCAAAACGGGGAATTGGTAGCCGTTTTCACGCTGGCGTTGTGCTTAGTCTCCAAAACGGAGAATCCAGACCCTTGTACTTCAACTTTCAAACGTTGGAATAGAGGTGTTATTCTCTGCGGTCCATGGCCAGGCCAAGAATCTGGGTGCGTAGTTAGGACCAAGTCATAGAACTGCAGGATGATATAGCTCAAAAGGAGACCATTCAGCGGTCTTTGAAAGAGCTTCTAATAAATCCCACTCCCCACCTGTACCCCACAGCTCTGCACTGTTTTTTATGCATCGTGTAATTATCAATTCCCCTTTTGAAAACCCATCAGAAGCCAGCACAGTGAGTTTATTTAGCATTTTACTGATGTCGCTGGTTCAATCCGCTCAGGTTCCTGGTCCACGTTATCCACCTGGCTATCTCCTGGATGTTGCCTGTCTGTGGATGTTGGATTTGAACAGGACTAAGCTCAGCTCCAATGCCACCCTGCACTCCCTGTCCAAATACTGCAGAGGATTGAGGAACTAGTAGCTGACGACGACCACGGAACTGACCCCATGCCGGAGTCAACATCCTCAGCGGGGGGAAGAGAGACTGAAGCATTGAGGTGGTGAGAACTGGCCACTTGCCTCTTTGCTGCTTCTGGGATCTTGCTGTGCCATGTTTGGCTACTTCATTGTATTTTGAATGCAATTTATTGCACGTGCAGTGTTTTGGGACATTTATGAAACCTGTTCAAAAGTACTATCTGCAATTCTTTCAGTTGTATACCTTGCCTGTGATCATTAGTTTTCAAAAGTTAATTCAAAACAACAATGCAAAGTTAAAATGCCGGCTTTCTGGAAGTACTTACAGCACAAAGAACAAAGAACAAAGAAATGTACAGCACAGGAACAGGCCCTTCGGCCCTCCAAGCCCGTGCCGACCATGCTGCCCGACTAAACTACAATCTTCTACACTTCCTGGGTCCGTATCCCTCTATTCCCATCCTATTCATATATTTGTCAAGATGCCCCTTAAATGTCCCTATCGTCCCTGCTTCCACTACCTCCTCCGGTAGCGAGTTCCAGGCACCCACTACCCTCTGCGTAAAAAACTTGCCTCGTACATCTACTCTAAACTTTGCCCCTCTCACCTTAAACCTATGCCCCCTAGTAATTGACCCCTCTACCCTGGGGAAAAGCCTCTGACTATCCACTCTGTCTATGCCCCTCATAATTTTGTATACCTCTATCAGGTCTCCCCTCAACCTCCTTCGTTCCAGTGAGAACAAACCGAGTTTATTCAACCGCTCCTCATAGCTAATGCCCTCCATACCAGGCAACATTCTGGTAAATCTCTTCTGCACCCTCTCTGAAGCCTCCACATCCTTCTGGTAGTGTGGCGACCAGAATTGAATACTATACTCCAAGAGTGGCCTAACTAAGGTTCTATACAGCTGCAACATGACTTGCCAATTCTTATACTCAATGCCCCGGCCAATGAAGGCAAGCATGCCGTATGCCTTCTTGACTACCTTCTCCACCTGTGTTGCCCCTTTCAATGACCTGTGGACCTGTACTCCTAGATCTCTTTGACTTTCAATACTCTTGAGGGTTCTACCATTCACTGTATATTCCCTACCTGCATTAGACCTTCCAAAATGCATTACCTCACATTTGTCCGGATTAGACTCCATCTGCCATCTCTCCGCCCAAGTCTCCAGACAATCTAAATCCTGCTGTATCCTCCGACAGTCCTCATCGCTATCCGCAATTCCACCAACCTTTGTGTCGTCTGCAAACTTACTAATCAGACCAGTTACATTTTCCTCCAAATCATTTATATATACTACAAAGAGCAAAGGTCCCAGCACTGATCCCTGTGGAACACCACTGGTCACAGCCCTCCAATTAGAAAAGCATCCCTCCATTGCTACTCTCTGCCTTCTATGGCCTAGCCAGTTCTGTATCCACCTTGCCAGCTCACCCCTGATCCCGTGTGACTTCACCTTTTGTAATAGTCTACCATGAGGGACCTTGTCAAAGGCCTTACTGAAGTCGATATAGACAACATCTACTGCCCTACCTGCATCAATCATCATAATGACCTCCCCGAAAAACTCTATCAAGTTAGTGAGACACGACCTCCCCTTCACAAAACCGTGCTGCCTCTCACTAATATGTCCATTTGCTTCCAAATGGGAGTAGATCCTGTCTCGAAGAATTCTCTCCAGTAATTTCCCTACCACTGAAGTAAGGCTCACCGGCCTGTAGTTCCCGGGATTATCCTTGCTACCCTTCTTAAACAGAGGAACAACATTGGCTATTCTCCAGTCCTCCGGGACATCCCCTGAAGACAGCGAGGATCCAAAGATTTCTGTCAAGGCCTCAGCAATTTCCTCTCCAGCCTCCTTCAGTATTCTGCGGTAGATCCCATCAGGCCCTGGGGACTTATCTACCTTAATATTTTTTAAGACACCCAACACCTCGTCTTTTTGGATCACAATGTGACCCAGGCTATCTACACCCCCTTCTCCAGACTCAACATCTACCAATTCCTTCTCTTCGGTGAATACTGAGGCAAAGTATTCATTTAGTACCTCGCCCATTTCCTCTGGCTCCACACATAGATTCCCTTGCCTATCCTTCAGTGGGCCAACCCTTTCCCTGGCTACCCTCTTGCTTTTTATGGACGTGTAAAAAGCCTTGGGATTTTCCTTAACCCTATTTGCCAATGACTTTTCGTGACCCCTTCTAGCCCTCCTGACTCCTTGCTTAAGTTCCTTCCTACTTTCCTTATATTCCACGCAGGCTTCGTCTGTTCCCAGCCTTTTAGCCCTGACAAATGCCTCCTTTTTCTTTTTGACGAGGCCTACAATATCACTCATCATCCAAGGTTCCCGAAAATTGCCGTATTTATCTTTCTTCCTCACAGGAACATGCCGGTCCTGTATTCCTTTCAACTGCCACTTGAAAGCCTCCCACATGTCAGATGTTGATTTGCCCTCAAACATCCGCCCCCAATCTATGTTCTTCAGTTCCCGCCTAATATTGTTATAATTAGCCTTCCCCCAATTTAGCACATTCATCCTCGGACCACTCTTATCCTTGTCCACCAGTACTTTAAAACTTACTGAATTGTGGTCACTGTTACCGAAATGCTCCCCTACTGAAACATCTACCACCTGGCCGGGCTCATTCCCCAATACCAGGTCCAGTACCGCCCCTTCCCTAGTTGGACTGTCTACATATTGTTTTAAGAAGCCCTCCTGGATGCTCCTTACAAACTCTGCCCCGTCTAAGCCCCTGGCACTAAGTGAGTCCCAGTCAATATTGGGGAAGTTGAAGTCTCCCATCACCACAACCCTGTTGTTTTTACTCTTTTCCAAAATCTGTCTACCTATCTGCTCCTCTATCTCCCGCTGGCTGTTGGGAGGCCTGTAGTATACCCCCAACATTGTGACTGCACCCTTCTTATTCCTGATCTCTACCCATATATCCTCACTGCCCTCTCAGGTGTCCCCTCGCAGTACAGCTGTGATATTCTCCCGAACAAGTAGCGCAACTCCACCTCCCCTTTTACATCCCCCTCTATCCCGCCTGAAGCATCTAAATCCTGGAACGTTTAGCTGCCAATCCTGCCCTTCCCTCAACCAGGTCTCTGTAATGGCAACAACATCATAGTTCCAAGTACTAATCCAAGCTCTAAGTTCATCTGCCTTACCCGTAATGCTCCTTGCATTAAAACATATGCACTTCAGGCCACCAGACCCGCTGTGTTCAGCAACTTCTCCCTGTCTGCTCTGCCTCAGAGCCACACTGTACCTATTCCCTAGTTCTCCCTCAATGCTCTCACCTTCTGACCTATTGCTCCCGTGCCCACCCCCCTGCCATACTAGTTTAAACCCTCCCGTGTGACACTAGCAAACCTCGCGGCCAGGATATTTATGCCTCTCCGGTTTAGATGCAACCCGTCCTTCTTATACAGGTCACACCTGCCCCAGAAGAGCTCCCAGTGGTCCAGATACTGGAAGCCCTCCCTCCTACACCAGCTGTTTAGCCACGTGTTTAGCTGCTCTATCTTCCTATTTCTAGCCTCACTGGCACGTGGCACAGGGAGTAATCCCGAGATTACAACCCGAGAGGTCCTGTCTTTTAACTTTCTGCCTAGCTCCCTGAACTCCTGCTGCAGGACCTCATGCCCCTTCCTGCCTATGTCGTTAGTACCAATATGTACAACGACCTCTGCCTGTTTGCCCTCCCCCTTCAGGATGCCCTCTACCCGTTCGGAGACATCCTGGACCCTGGCACCAGGGAGGCAACATACCATCCTGGAGTCTCTTTCACGTCCACAGAAGCGCCTATCTGTGCCCCTGACTATAGAGTCCCCTATTACTATTACTCTTCTGCGCTTTGACCCTCCCTTCTGAACATCAGAGCCAGCCGTGGTGCCACTGCTCTGGCTGCTGCTGTTTTCCCCTGATAGGCTATCCCCCACGACAGTATTCAAAGGGGTATATCTGTTCGAGAGGGGGACAACCACAGGGGATTCCTGCACTGACTGCCTGCCCTTTCTGGTGGTCACCCATTTCTCTGCCTGCACCTTGGGTGTGACCACATTTACATAACTGCGATCTATGACACTTTCCGCCACCTGCATGCTCCTAAGTGCATCCAATTGCTGCTCCAACCGAACCATGCGGTCTGTGAGGAGCTCCAGTTGGGTGCACTTTCTGCAGATGAAGCCATCCGGGACGCTGGAAGCCTCCCGGACCTGCCACATCTCACAGTCAGAGCACAGCACCCCTCTAACTGACATTGCATCAATTAATTAAAATTAAAATTAAAATTTGTCTTTTTTAAAAAAATATTTTTAAAAAAATTTCAAAGTTACTGTCAACTATCTGTTTCCTAGCACTAGATTTCTAATAGAAATGCGATAACTAACTATAGTACTCTCCGATCTCTGGCTTAGATATCCCTCTAAATTATAATTAAGTTATTATGTTTAATTAGTTACCAAATACTAGCCACAGCTTTTCTGTGATGTCACTTCAGTTTCCCCCCGACACACACAATTTGAAAAAAGGTATAAAAGTAAAAATTAGTAAAAATCACTTACTTACCTTCTTACCTTCTGAGTGTCTTAGATGTTCTCAGGTTCTCTCGCTGACAGAGACTGCTCCTCCACCTCCGAACCTTGACCTGCACAATGCTAATAATATAATAATATAATATGGCACTTACCTCACACCAATGGGTCTTATTATTAGGTTAGTGGAGGAGAGCGGGTGGGAGACACTACACGTGTAGTGTCTCGGGTTTCCTCTCCACCAGAATTTATTGGTTGGGGGGGGGGGGGGGGGGGGACTTCCCAGAGGTCTGCGGGTCGAACTTCCGGTTCCCGCCTTATATAAAAACAAATAAAACAGAAAAAAACAGACACGGGACCAGGTAAGGGTTTTTAAATTCACTACTCACCTCCCAGAAGGCCCCTGCGCACCGCTGCCGCCGAAATCCAAAGCACAGAAACAGGCCATTCAGCCCTGTGGATACATGCTGGTATTTATGTTTCATTCCTCCCTAACCCTAACCAAATATCCTTCTATTCCTTTCTTCTAGCTTCTCCTTGGATGCATCCCTACCATGAAGGAACGTTTTGCAGGGGCGGCACAGTGGCTAGCACTGCTGCCTCACAGCACCAGGGACCCGGGTTCAATTCCGGCCTCGGGTGACTGTGTGTAGTTTGCACTTTGTCTGCGTGGGTTTCCTCCGATTTCCCCACACAGTCCAGAGATGTGCAGGTTGGGAGGGATTACAGGGATAGGGTGGGGGAGTGGGCTTTGATAGGGTGCTCTCTCAGAGGATCGGTGCAGACCCGATGGGCCGAATGGCCTCCTTCTGCCCTGTAGGGACTCTCTATGAATACACTCCTCGGGATGCTCAGCCAATTCTTGGCTTTGAAAGCAGACCAAGGCAGGCCAGCAGCACGGTTCGATTCCCGTAACAGCCTCCCCGAACAGGTGCCGGAATGTGGTGACTAGGGGCTTTTCACAGTAACTTCATTTGAAGCCTACTTGTGACAATAAGCGATTTTCATTTCATTTTTTCAACAGTAAACATATTATTGGGCTTCCTCATCCACCAGGTGTCTCAACCTCCATCGGATAATTGCATCACCAACATCCATATCAATTGGGACCATATTCTTCTCCTGCTCCAGCTAAAATCCTTAATTTATTTGAGGGACACAGCAATGAGATGAATGGCCAGTTAATGTGTTTTTTTATCCTCACCACCTTGACCGTTTAGTTAGTCTTCTCTCTTACCAAGGATGCCGGTTGTGTGACCAGCACGAGCTCTCCTGTCTCCTTCAACCGTCTACTACAGGCAGGGGAGAGAAGGTGGGCCCGCAGACTACCTCGGCTGGAACGGGGACCAAACTCCGTTGGGTTGGCGTTATTCTGAACCACATGCTAGCTGTCAAGACAACCGACCCCTCAAGGCCAAAATTGGGGTTAGCTTCATACCACGTGCTCATTTACGTTAGAAACTGGCTTCAGATCACATTTATTGGAACAGAGTCACTGTTAGGAGGGAGACCCATTCCGTTAGCCCAGATATATCCAAACCCATTTACAGGTATTTTCTTTATGTCTGTGTGGTTCTGACATCCATCCACTGAACTAAGCCTATGATCCCTCCATTGGGATAACCGAGCTGATCTTAGCAAACTAAACCCAAACTCAATTGTAGCAAAGTGGTACCCCATGGTTCAAGAAGGAGCTCACCACCACCTTCTCGAGGGCAACGAGGGATGGGCAATAAATGCCGGCCTAACCAGAAACGCACACATCCCGAGAATGAATTTTTAAAATAGCATCATCTATTGCCTCAGTCAAAGCATTGCAACATTCTTAGATCAGGGAAGCACGGTAGCATAGTGGTTAGCACAATTGCTTCACAGCTCCAGGGTCCCAGGTTCGATTCCTGGCTTGGGTCCCACCCTGTGCAGAGTCTGCACGTTCTCCCCGTGTCTGCGTGGGTTTCCTCCGGGTGCTCCGGTTTCCTCCCACAGTCCAAAGATGTGCAGGTTAGGTGGATTGGCCATACTAAATTGCCCCGAGCTTTGACAAAGAGTTATTGGACTCGAAACATTAGCTCTTCTCTCTCCCTGCAGATGCTGCCAGACCTGCTGAGATTTTCCAGCATTTTCTCTTTGGTTTCAGAGTCCAGCATCTGCAGTAATTTGCTTTTATCCAGGTTAGGTGGGGTTACGGGACAGGGTGGAGGTGTGGATGACTCGTTGGGCCAAATGGCCTCCTTCTGCACTGTAAATTCTGTGTCTATGTCAGCATTAGGAAAATAGGGAATATGCCATATGGGTTTAGTTTCTGACATTTCCCCGTGGGTAGTGATCAGTCAGGAATAATCGAACTCTGTCAGCAATAGCCATCTGGTTTCAATTTGTTGAAAGGTTGGAAAATTACAAACTTTATTACACGTGATTCCTTCCCAACCTCCTCCTGGCTGGGCAGATTTATATATATTGCCCCTTCTGTTGGGCACTTGCGCTGTGGGTGGTCTATTTGCCATTTGCTTTTAGATTTGTATGTCTGGATTGTCACTTTACATTAACTAATGGAAAACAGCGCAGCAGCATTGATTGACTGCATTTATATGAATGCAGTGATTTAATTACGTAGATTGCAGATAGGGAAAAGAAATAAGTTGTTGTACATTTGCATTGTGGGGTTTTAAACTAAAATCTCTGCTCTCATTCTTCATAATGTGGAGATGCCGGCGTTGGACTGGGGTGAGCACAGTAAGCAGTCTTACAACACCAGGTTAAAGTCCAACAGGTTTGTTTCGATGTCACTAGCTTTCGGAGCGCTGCTCCTTCCTCAGGTGAAGGAGCTGCACTCCGAAAGCTACTGACATCGAAACAAACCTGTTGGACTTTAACCTGGTGTTGTAAAACTTCTTACTGTGCTCATTCTTCATGGTTAAGAGTAGAAGCTTTATAACTGGTTAGTTACTCCTTCTCAGTCAATAGCAATCTACATTTATATAGTCAAAATGTGCCTCCCAAGTGTGTAGTCAGAATTTGAAAGCAAGCTACGTATAGTGATGTTAGGACAGGTGACTAAAACCTTGGTCGAATTGGTTGGTTGTAAGCAGCGTCTTAAATGAGAAGAAAGGCTTAGGGAGTGAATTTTAGTTCTTGGAGCCTCAGCAAGGCTGCCAATGGTGGAGCGATGGAAATCAGGGCTGCTTTCAAAGCCAAAATTGGAGGAGTGCAGCGATATCAGAGGGTTGTCTGGCTGCGGGATGTTACAGGGATAGGAAGGGATGAGGCCTTGGAACATGAGGATTTAACATTGATGCGTTGCCGGAATGGAGGGGTCAGTGTAGGTCGGTGAGCATGAGAGGGTGGGTGAATAGGTTTCCGAATGGTCCTTGATGTCCTGTGCAAAACACCAGAAAACCAATGTTCTTGACAACATCATAGATACATACATAGATACATAGAAGATAGGAGCAGGAGGCCTTTTGGCCCTTCGAGCCTGCTCCGCCATTCATCACGATCATGGCTGATCATCCAACTCAATAGCCGAATCCTGCTTTCTCCCCATAACCTTTGATCCCGTTCTCCCCAAGTGCTATATCCAGCCGCCTCTTGAATATATTCAATGTTTTAGCATCAACTACTTCCTGTGGTAATGAATTCCACAGACTCACCACTCTTTGTGTGAAGAAGTGTCTCCTCATCTCTGTCCAAAATGGTTTGCCCTGAATCCTCAGGCTGTGACCCCTGGTCCTGGACACACACACCATCGAGAACATCTTCCCTGCATCTACCCTGTCCAGTCCTGTTAGAATTTTATAAGACTCTATGAGATCCCCCCTCATTCTTCTGAACTCCAGCGAGAACAATCCCAACCTAGTCAATCTCTCCTCATATGACAGTCCCGCCATCCCAGGAATCAGTCTGGTAAACCTTCGCTGCACTCCCTCGAGAGCAAGAACATCCTTCCTCAGAGAAGGAGACCGAAACTGCACCCAATACTCCAGGTGTGGCCTCACCAAGGCCCTGTACAATTGCACCAACATATCATGTGACGATATCCCAACCCAGACAGGAGGAGCCCAATTTCAACCTTAGACAATTATGACGTCTTACTTACTTGATCTTTGATGTACAAAGGGTGTAAGCATGCAGGTCCAGCAAGCAGTTAGGAAGGCAAATGGTGTGTTGGCCTGCATTGCAAGAGGGCGTACGTACAGTAGCAAGGATGCCTTCCTGCAGCTGTACAGGGCCTTGGTGAGACCACACCTGGGGGGTATTGTGCACAGGTTTGGTCTCCTTTATTGAAGAAAGAGCACACTTGCCAAAGAGGGGGTTCAGCGCGGGAGTTCGCCAGACTAAGTCATGGGATGGCAGGATTGCCGTTTGAGGAGAGATTGGGTCAACTGGGCCTGGATTCGCTGGAATTTAGAGGAATAAGAGGAGATTTGATTGAAACATAAAACTCTGCCAGGGCTGGATTGACTGGATGTAAGGATGTTGTTCCCTCTGGCCGGGGAGGGGGGGTCTAGAACAAGGGGTCACAATCTCAGAATACGGGGTGGGCCATTGAGGACTGAGAGTAGGAGAAACATCTTCTCTCAGAGGAGTTCTCCCCCACCGAAGGCCTTGGAGATCCAATCGTTGAATATATTTAAGAAGGAAATAGAACAATTCTAAGGGGGTTGGGGAGAACGTAGGAGTATGGTGTTGAAGATCAGCAATAATCGTACTGAATAGCAGAGCAGACTCGAAGGGCCGAAAGGCCTCCCCCTATTTTCTATGTTCTGGGGTTGAGATTAATAGAGCTACCGGCACTCTTAGAGCTCCTGGGTTAAGAAGGGGAAAATGAATCCGGGTTCCCACCTCGCCTGGTACAAAGTTGTTTTCTTACAATCCATTGCTGTTATATTTTCCCCTTAAACCTCCACGAGACGCAGATTAAATGACCCTTAATTTCATTTGTCGCTGGTGCACTCAAATGGGCTGTCAAATCTGCAGCGGTGGTAATTCGGCACCATTGGAATTAACAAGACTGGGAACAGTAGGTTTCCATGCGGCAAGTGTCTTCAGGGATGTGGAGTTCAGGCCAGCCAATGGAATTATGCTGCAACTCCACCATGATCGAATTGAATGTTGGAGCAGGATTGAGGGGCTCTCTCTCGATAACGCCACCCAGGGCCTCAATTTAACACCTCCCCCAAAGGCAGCACCTCTGACCAGGCAGCGCTCCCTCGTTGGACCCTGTCCTGCGTAGCCATGAGTGTGACTTGAACCTGTGACATTCTGACCAAGAGGCATGACCCGCTGAGCAAAACTGGTGTGGCGACATGTAAGTTGGAATAATGGGAGATTAAAGCTCAGGTTCCGAGAATCAATACTGGCAATAAAACAGTTCTTGTTGCATATTCAAATTCTTCCCTTGGGGAGCCATGTGAATTAATGTCAGGTTAGGTGGACTGGCCATGCTAAATTGCCCTTAGTGTCCAAAATTGCCCTTCGTGTTGGGTGGGGTAAGTGGGTTATGGGGATAGGGTGGAGGTGTGCAGTTGGGAAGGGTGCTCTTTCCAGGGGCCGGTGTAGACTCGATGGGCCGAATGGCCTCCTTCTGCACTGTAAATTCTATGGGAAAAAAAAATTTGATAAGCTCGCAGACACATTAACAGGTCACGGCACCATCTCTCCATGGACTTAACCACCACCGCTACACCGGTTGATAGGAAGGGAAATTTGTCCGATGGTGGCGGAAGGCTTTTGTGGGCTATCGCAACACGTGAGAGAATGATGAGGGGTGGGTTGAGGGGGGGGGGTCTCCACTCACCAGAGTGGCGTTTGACCCGTCCACTTTCTGACCCAGTGGTGGGAATGTTAATCCAGAGGCGCTTGCTCTAAGAACACAGTGAACGGTAAGATTGTGCTCGTGCGTGGTTTGAAGCTGGAGGCTTGCGACAATTTTTTTCTATTAGATGGGAAACATTTTTCTGGTAAACTGCTTCCGAACATTCTACAGCTGAAAATATGTTCAATATTCTGAAATTACAAAGTGTGGAGAAAAATCACTGTGACCAAGCGCAAACCAATTACACAGCTCCCAGTTTAATCCATGTGACCCTCATTTGCTGTAACCAACTCATAAAAATTTATAGCACTTGGGAGCTAGATAAGTAGGATGTTAATCTTCCTGCCTGCTGCAGTGTTATGTACCTGTCACTGATAAGTCTGATACCAGAGGCCTTTCAAACACATGGCTATACATACAAAGAACATCACATGTGAGACGAGATTTATATAACAGAATAAACTAATAGACTGACTGTATCGCTGGGTGATTATACTTAGAAACTAGTACTCTCTTGAGTTTCAAAGGTTGTGAGGCAATCTAATTGAGGTCTTTAAAATGAGAAGAATACAAGGTGTTATGATCCCCACAGGGAAAGTGCAAACCAAAAAACTAAATTTACGGAAAGACAGACAAATGAAGAAATCACCAAAAAGATTCCATCTCTTGTAGCTTTTACATTAACACTAATCAGAACTAAATTACACATGAATTAAGAGGCAAATGATGCGTCAAATAAAAATGCATATTTCACTTTAAATAGTCAATGTAACAAAGATTATGGGCGGGATTCACTGAAAATGGGACTAAGTCCCCACGCCGGCGAGAAAACCGGCTCCAACAATTTTGGCGTCAACGGCCCCCCCAAGGTGAGGAATTCTCACCTTTCTAGGGGGCTAGATTGCCGCCAGAGTCGTTCCCTCTGCTCCAGCCGGCGCCGAAGGGCCGGCGCGAGTTCATGCATGCGCAGAACGGCTGGCGTGATCTCGTGCATGCGCGGACCGGCCAGCGTATGTCCACAAATGCACGATGGTTCCTTTCTCTGCGCTGGCCCCCGGGCAATATGCCAAAGCCTTAGAGGGGCCTGGCGCTCGGCCCATCGGGGCCCGGAGAATCGCCGGGGGGGGGGGTCTCTGTCAACGGCCCCCGACCGGCATGGCGGGAATCCCGCCGCCCCCCCGAAAAACGGCAGCGGAGAATAGAGCAGCTGGCGTCGCGGCGGGATTCGTGCCTCACCCTGGGGATTCACCGAGAATCCTGGCCTATGTCTTTCACAATCATTTGTATCACTCTGTGCCCAAATGTGGCACGATATGGCTACACAGTTCCACAATATGATGCTCTTTATTCACAAAGGGTACCCAACAATTGCTTTCACCTTTCGGTTTTATGGATACAATTATCAACAGCAAAACATACTTCTATGGCCTCGATACCTTGAGTCACGAGAATCCTGTTCATGATTTGGCCGTTTCTGGGAAAGCATCTAGCTCTTTCGTGTCTCTGAGCTATTCATGCAGTTTTACAGGTTTTAGACCTTGTAAGACAGCTCACAGGTCACCACAAAGAGCTCCTGTCTCCTTTTTGGCGAACAAAAAATACTGACCACTTCCTGAGAGTGATTTGCTTCTTTTCCTCACAGGAATTCTGTGTCCCTCTTTCTGATTTCTATATTTCTCTCTGCATCTGTGAACTTATTGCTCCCCCGCACTCCCCCCCCCCCCCCCCCCCCAAGCTCCTCTACTTCTAGCTTTCCCTTGCGTCTGCCAGCCTCATGGCTTCGTTTTTAACTTACTTCCAGTTGCCCCACGTGGACTGATATTCGTTATTATCCAAATAAATTACAATTGACTTCTTAAAATTAATGCAAACTTTTAAAAGTCGCTTTCAAACATTCTTAAAAACAATATTACAGATTCCACGGACATTTTGAAGGAAATTACAAATTTTCGTCACCGTACTTCTTCAAAGGTCACAAGAGAAACTATTTTGTCTGGTGGGGAATCCAGCAGAATGTGGCCAGATCTTCATATTAGAGGGAGACCATTTAGGAATGACGTAAAGAAGAGATTCTTCACAAACCTTCATGGAAATCTAAAACTCTCTCCCTTGAAAAGCTGTGGATGGTGGGGGCAAAGGGCAAGGGCCGTTTAGAGGGGGATGGTGGCATTGTGATGACATTGCTGGATGAGTAATCCAGAGGCTCGGGCCAATGCTTGAGGACACGGGTTCAAATCCCAGTATGGAATTTGAATTCAATTAATTAACTAATCCGGGATATGTTGCTGATCTGCCCTCCGTTACCTTGTCTGGCCAATCTGGGGAGTCCTGATCTCCAGCAATGTGGTTGACCCTTGGCTCCCCTCTGAAATGGCCCAGCAAGTACCTCAGTTCAAGGGCAATTAGGGATGGGGAACAAATGCCGGCCTTGCCCAGTGACACCCACATCCCATTAGAGAATAAGAAAAGAGAGATTCAGCCTTCTTTGAGATAACCTGAAGGTTTGAGAGGCCCCATCAAAGGCTCTGCGGGCGCTACCCCCGGTGGTTGTGTGCGGTCTGGGCCTATAGTTAAAAAAGAAAACGGGCGATACCTGGGAAACCCGAGGTCTGTTTCCGCAACCCGAGTTCAAACGTCTGCACTGCTCGTTCGGCCAACCCATTAGATGAGGGGTGATAAAGTGCGGTTCGGACATGACCGACCCCATTTTGTTTTAGAAAACAGGCAAACTCCGTACTTGTAAAGGCGGTGCCATTGTCCGACATCAGTACCTCGGGAAGTCTTGAACGCTCAGGATTGCTGGAGCCGCTTGATGGTAGCTTTGTGATGTCGTCGAGGTCATTCGGTCAACATCCGTCCATTTTGAATGTGCATCCCGATGATTAGATACATCGCCCCTTGAAAAAGCCCTACGAAACCAACATGGAGGCAGGACCGTAACTGGGCCAGCCATTCTCATGTGGAGCTGCCGACAGGAGCTTTGGGTGTTCCTGGTACCGTGTACATTTCTTTGCTAACTTCTCGATATCTGCGTCTATTCCGGGCCACCACACATAGCCTTGGGCTAACATTTCGATTTTAGGGACGTGAAGCGAATGCAATGGCTCGCTCCGTACCATCGGCCATCCTGTGTGCCGGGACGGTCCCGATGCTGTCAGGGACGTGGTCGCATGTTAGCACTAAAGGTTTTGACGGGTCGAAGTGTCTCGGCAGATGTGACGATGATAGTCGTCGCTTTACTTGGTCAAAAGCTGTCTGCTGTGGCGGGTCCCAAAACCAATGTTGGCCCTTCTTTAACAACCGGTGCAGCAGAGCCAACACTGTGGCCAGGGTTGGGATGAACTTGCCGTAATAATTTATAAGGCCGAGAAAGAGCGGAGCTCTGTTTGATCCTTTGGCATGAGTGCCTGCCGGATTGCCCGTACCTTATTGTCCACTGGGTGTAATGCGTTTCTGTCCAGCCTGCAGCCTACATAGACTACCTCTTTTGTGTGGAATAAGCACTTTTCACGACGGACACAGACTTCCTCAAACCAACACAGGACGTCCTCCTGATTCTTCATGTGTTCCTGGCCAGAGGAACCGGAGATCAATACGTCATATAGGTAAACCACTACCTGCGGTAATCCTCGGAGGATATTCCCCATCGCTCGTTGGAATATGGCACATGCTGAAGAAACTCTGAACGGCAGCCTGGTGTACTCATACAACCCCCTATGTGTGTTGATGGTTACATATTTTAAGAGGATGGGTCCAGGACTAACTGAGGATAAGTGTGGCTTGTGTCGAGCTTGGATACGCTGAGTCTCGCGTGTAGATTCTCCATATTGGGTACCAGATAATGATCCAAACAGGATGCTCTCTTGATTGTCATTTTATAATGTCTGCAAAGGCGATCAGAACCATCAGGCTTCATTACTGGCACGACCGACGCAGCCCAATCTGTGAATTGCACCGGGTGGATGATTACCAACTGCTCTAGACGGTCCAATTCTGCATCAACCGTTGGTTTCAGTGCATAAGGGACAGGGCGGGCCCAAAATACCGTGATTGGGTCTCTGGGTCCACTGAGATCTTGGCGGAGGCCCCTCAAATGATACTGAGTCCTTCTTGGATAACCCTCAGGAAGCGTGCCAATACCGTGTTGGGTACATATGGCACACTTGCTGCCAGTCCAGCCGGAGACATTTCAGCTAATCACACCTCAGCAAATTTGGGCTTGGGCCTTTTACTACCCCCAATGGTAGGTTTGCCGACTGTGCGCCATATTCCACGGGGACGTCCGAGGTGCCCGCGTCCTCCAAAGGTTCCCCAGTGCATGTCGCCAGCCGAGCATTGGTGTCTCGCAGCGCCAAAACATATATGCCTGAGCGGATTTGGTCATAAATTCAGCGGCTGATCACTGAAGTCAAGGCTCCGGTTATGGAGCTCCATTTGTATTGGGAAACCGTTGATTCGGACCATCACTTGGATGGGGCGCCGAGATGTAGTAAAGGTGGTGGGCCCCCTCCAGCTGGCCACCTATGAAATGTGTCCGCCCTCTGGGACGGTCATCGGGGTAATGGTGGTGGGTGAGCTTCCTTGGCGGCGGCTGTTTCATCGGCTTCTCTTGGTACTGGTGTTCATCCCGTATGTCGCGAGTCTCCAGTGTGTGGGAGGTACGGCGTCTCTCGCTGGGAAATGTTGCTGTTGGTCCTGGCCTCTTGGAGTACATCTCCGATGGCGGGAGTCTGGAGTTACAGCATGGAAGAAGGGGCGCTTCCAGCCCTGCTCGGCGTCCTAGGTTCAGGACGACCATTCCCCGAAGCTCCTCGACGCCGCTTCCAGCCCCCTCCCCTCCCGGGACCAAGCTATTTCGGTTGCTTTCTTCGGGTCAAGATGTGTCCCTCCCAACAAACGTTCTTGAGTTGCCACTTCCCGGATGCCACAGACCAGCCGGTCTCCGAGCGCCTCAGGTAATGTCGGGCCGAACTCGCAGAACTCGGTGAGTTTCCGTAAACGGCTCAGGGATTCAGTAACAGATCCTCCCTGGTTCTGGGCAGTCGTGTGGGAACGATAATGGTGGACAATTAGCGGTGCACAATTAGTGGTGGTTTTGGGTCAAAATGGCTGCCTACTAGGGTATCTAAATCCGCAAACCGGCGGGTGTCGGGTGAATCTGGAGAAGTCAAACGTTTGATGATGCTGTAGGTCTCCGCAACGCCGACCGCCAGGGGGGTCACCGTCTGTCTGTCGTCCCCGACAATGTTGTTAAGTCGGAAAAATTAGCCCATTCGTTCAATGTATTGTGTCCAGCCCCCAGTCTCGGCGTCGAACACCTCCAGCTTACTGATAAATGGCATCCCCGCTGCCTGAAAGGAGGCCTCCTGAGGCCTTATTGAGGTAGGCCTGGTCTACAGGAAGTGGTGTCTCCTGCAGCTCCACTTTATCCTCGTCGCTGGTGTAAAGTCTCAGGGGAAGCAGCAGAAAAAGTTAGATTATTTCCTTATATATTTACACCTACTCCCCGAAGAATCTCCCGCACCCGGCCCACACTCGGGGCGGGGTATTTATGCCCCAGCAGTCTCTGGTTTAAGGGGGTGGCTCCGCATCTCCCCCTCCCCATCTCATCTGGGTAGATCATGTTCAGGCGAGGCCACAGGGACTCTGAGGCTTACAACAGCGAGGATCCCAGAGCGGCAGAAATGTGTTTATTATTCCTAGATCCTGACAGCGTTTCTCGATGTTTGTTTTCCCTCAATTGTAGTTTGAGGCGAAGTGTGTTGGTGTTGGTAATCTTGGCCATTCATTACCGCTTTCAAATTGCATAACAAAACAAATGTGATGGTAATGAAGAAAACCGCATTCTTCACTTTGCCCAAACCAGCTGCTGTGCAGATGTTCGTAATCTGCTGAAAATCTGAGCGCGCGTTCCAAAGGCTGAAGAAAAAACAATCGCATTAAATTCGTAAAACACACAAAAATGATTTCAGCAGTGTTTGTAATTTAATTGCAGATGGTAGCAGATTTCTAAGTGATCCTTGATGTATGACCTGAAGCCAGGATTGCTCACCCATATGTTAGCACTTAAACTAATCTGATGGAGTCTCCTTCAGACTACGGTTTAACATGTGCTTCTCTTTACTGAATCGGTTTCCTTTGCCAATTTGACATTGGGGAAATGTGATTTGCAAGTTAAAGGTTTGCACCGACTCAGATTGGCCAACTTTGCAAGTTTGAGTGAATCAAATCGACTATTTTGAAGTCTAGACAATAGTTTATTAGGCCCGCGCTTTGATTTTGCAAACTTCAGTTCATCGAAGCCACGGTGCAAGGCAGTTCGGATTGAGTTGGAAATCAATGGGCCTGCAGAATCCCCGGGGGGTCGGAAGGCTGGGAGAGGGGATAATGGAGGACCAGTTCCTTCTGAGAAATTCTCAATCACCAGCAGCATTTCATCGAAGGTGCAACGTTGGAACAGGCTGTTTGGCTGAGCTGGTTGATGCTGTATGTGAGCCTCCTCGTCAGCGTACCCCTCTATTGCTTCATCCCTCCTGTGTTGTACAACTTCCCCTTAAATGTATCTGTGGTCAGAATTTTAAGTTCAAAGTGCGGGCGCGCGCCCGAAGCATAAGCATGAAAAATCACGTGGTGAGATGTCAGGTGCACGCCGGGCATCACCACGCACCCGTATGATTTTTTTCGGTTGGTGGGCATGAGCGGAAATTGGACATGCCCCTGCCGACAGTCGCGAAGCCAATTAAAAGGATTTAAAGGGCAATTGACTTGAACTTTATGTCGCCCATGCAATTTTTTTTTAGGTCGGCGCATGGGCACCACCGTGGGCAAGCGGTCAATCCATTTTTGCCAAGGTCCAGATAGAAAGAGCCTATCCAGGCAGACTGAGGACTGGCTGGCCCTTAATTGATCAGCCAGCCAGCGTAATATTGCGTGTTCTCATAGATCCTTATTAATCTATCAATGACGTTGACAGAGAGTAAAGTTTGCTGATGATACCAAGGGCGAGGTTGAAAGCTCAGCTGTGGAGAGGACACAGAGAGGTTGCAAAGCGGGTATCAGCAGGTTAGGTGACGGGAGGACAAGATGGCAGATGGAGCATAGTACAGGGAAGTGCAAAGTTGTTCACTTGGTCAGAAGAATAAAAAAGCAGAATATTTCTTTTTAAATATGTGAAATTTGCAAGTGTCGATGTTCAAAGATACTTGGCTGTGTTCGTACGAGGAAGGCAGAAAGTTAGGCAGGTGGGGCAAGCAATGAGGGAGGTGTAGCGCACAATGACTTACGAGAGAGACGAGAAGTGATGAAGTCGATTGAGGCTTTATTAAGCGAGACTTGTCCCCAGCAGTTCAGCAACAGAATGAAGCGGCGGGGAGAAGCTCTGGTTCCTATACTCCGCCTTCAGGGCGGAGCCAGGAGTCAGCAGCCAACCAGGACCCGGGATCTGTCAGCCAATAGCATCACGGCTTCACAGTCCCACATGACCCCTAATACATACCACCACATTCACCCCTTGTTAAAAAGGAACCCGGCGGGGTGGTGGTTCGCATGGTGGTAGGGGTTTACAAGGCTGGTCCTGGGAGGAAAATTTCGGACATGTTACTACAGTTTTAGCCCTACACTGGGCTATGTACAAACTATTTACAATATAAGTAAGAGAAAAAAATTTTATTTTTTTGTTACAATCCAACAACATTCTTGGTGTCACGCGGATGCCACGAGTCGAGCGGGCGGTCTGGTCTTCCTCGTCGATCGCTTCAGCCCCGGTGGTGGTGCAGTGCTTGTTCAGGCGTTGTCGTCTCCGGGGGCGTTTCGGTGTTTGTTCCTGTTTCACTCCTGGGCGGGCACGGGAGGAGGACCGATCCTCCCGGGAAGGGGGCGGTCGCGGGGTGCGCCGGTGGTAGGGAGGGGATGATTGGTGTCGGGGGGGTGTGTGTGTTGCTGGCGGGCGCCAGGTCTCGCAGGGAGACCGTGTCCTGTCGGCCGTCGGGGTATGCCACGTAGGCGTACTGCGGGTTCGCGTGGAGAAGGTGAACCCTCTTGACCAACGGGTCCGATTTGTGCGCCCGCACATGTTTCCGGAGCAAGATGGGTCCTGGGGCCGCCAGCCAGGTCAGCAGTGACGTTCCGGAGGAGGACTTCCTGGGGAAGACAAGGAGGCGCTCATGAGGCGTTTGGTTGGTGGTGGTACACAGCAGCGACCGGATGGAGTGGAGAGCATCCGGGAGTACCTCCTGCCACCGGGAAACTGGGTGATCCCTGGACCGTAGGGCCAGCAGGACGGTCTTCCAGACCGTGCCGTTCTCCCTCTCTACTTGCCCGTTCCCCCAGGGGTTGTAGCTGGTCGTCCTGCTCGAGGCTATGCCCTTGCTGAGCAGGAACTGGCGCAGCTTGTCACTCATGAAGGAGGACCCCCTGTCGCTATGGATATATGCGGGGCAACCGAACAGTGTGAATATGGTGCCAAGGGCTTTAAT
Source organism: Scyliorhinus torazame (assembly GCF_047496885.1). NCBI lineage: Eukaryota > Metazoa > Chordata > Chondrichthyes > Carcharhiniformes > Scyliorhinidae > Scyliorhinus > Scyliorhinus torazame. The sequence continues at coordinate 11,574,826 of NC_092718.1, forward strand.
GACTGTGGCCGCTGTCATGTCGGGGCAGGGGATGGCGAAGGGGAAACGAGAGTACTCGTCCACCACGTTCAGGAAGTATGCGTTGCGGTCGGTGGAGGGGAGGGGCCCTTTGAAATCCAAACTGAGGCGTTCAAAGGGGCGGGAAGCCTTGATCAGGTGCGCTCTATCCGGCCTGAAAAAGTGCGGTTTGCACTCTGCGCAGATGTGGCAGTTCCTGGTGACTGTACGGACCTCCTCCACAGAGTAGGGGAGGTTGCGGGACTTTATGAAATGGTAGAACCGAGTGACCCCCGGGTGGCAGAGGTCCTCGTGGAGGGCTTGGAGACGGTCTATTTGTGCGTTGGCACATGTGCCGCGGGATAGGGCATCGGACGGCTCGTTCAGCTTTCCGGGACGGTACAAGATCTCGTAGTTGAAGGTGGAGAGCTCGTTCCTCCACCTTAAGATCTTGTCATTTTTAATTTTGCCCCGCTGTGCATTATCGAACATAATGCACCGTTGGTCGGTGAGGAGAGTGAATCTCCTGACGGCCAGGTAATGCCTCCAATGTCGCACAGCTTCCACTATGGCTTGGGCTTCCTTTTCCACTGAGGAGTGGCGGATTTCTGAGGCGTGGAGGGTTCGGGAGAAAAAGGCCACGTGTCTGCCCGCTTGGTTAAGGGTGGCCGCCAGAGCTACGTCGGATGCGTCGCTCTCGACCTGGAAGGGGAGGGCCTCGTCGATGGCGCGCATCGTGGCCTTTGCGATATCCGCTTTGATGCGGCTGAAGGCCTGGTGAGCCTCTGTCGACAGGGGGAAGGTAGTGGTCTGTATTAGCGGGCGGGCCTTGTCTGCATACTGGGGGACCCACTGGGCGTAATATGAAAAGAACCCCAGGCAACGTTTCAGGGCTTTGGAGCAGTGGGGGAGGGGAAATTCCATAAGGGGGCGCATGCGTTCGGGGTCGGGGCCTATTATCCCATTGCGCACTACGTATCCCAGGATGGCCAACCGGTTTGTGCTAAAAACGCACTTTTCCTCGTTGTATGTGAGGTTCAGGGTGTTAGCGGTCTGGAGGAATTTTTGGAGGTTGGCGTCGTGGTCCTGCTGATCGTGGCCGCAGATGGTTACGTTGTCGAGATACGGGAACGTGGCCTGCAACCCGTGCTGGTCAACCATTCGGTCCATCTCCCGTTGGAAGACCGAGACCCCGTTCGTGACACCAAATGGGACCCTTAGGAAGTGGTATAGACGCCCGTCTGCCTCAAAGGCTGTGTACTTGCGGTCACCTGGGCAGATGAGGAGCTGGTGGTAGGCGGACTTGAGGTCCACGGTGGAGAAAACCTTATACTGGGCAATCCGATTTATCATGTCGGATATGCGGGGGAGAGGGTACGCATCTAGCTGTGTGTACCTGTTGATGGTCTGGCTATAGTCTATGACCATCCTTTGCTTCTCCCCGGTCTTTACTACTACCACCTGGGCTCTCCAGGGACTATTGCTGGCCTGGATTATGCCTTCCTTCAGCAACCGCTGGACTTCAGACCGAATAAATGTCCGGTCCTGGGCGCTGTACCGTCTGCTCCTAGTGGCGACGGGTTTGCAATCCGGGGTGAGGTTTGCAAACAAGGACGACGGTTCAACCTTAAGAGTTGCGAGGCTGCAGTTAGTGAGTGGGGGTATTGGGCCGCCGAATTGAAATGTTAGGCTCTGCAGGTTACACTGGAAATCTAATCCCAGTAATGTGGGCGCGCAGAGTTGGGGAAGGACGTAGAGCCTGTAGTTTTTAAACTCCCTCCCTTGCACCGTTAGGTTCGCGATGCAGAACCCTTTGATCTCTACGGAGTGGGATCCTGCAGCTCGGGAAATCTTTTGCGTACTTGGATGGATGGTCAGAAAACAGCGTCTTACCGTGTCTGGGTGAATGAAACTTTCGGTGCTCCCGGAATCGATCAAGCATGATGTCTCGTGTCCGTTGACCAGCACCGTTGTTGTCGTCGTCTGGAGCGTCCGGGGCCGCGATTGATCCAGAGTCACCGAAGCCAGTCGTGGTAGTAGTGTCGCGGCGTCTTCTTCGGACCCCGTGGAGCCGTCGATGCTGGGGTCCTTTGTTGTCATCCAAGATGGCGGCGTCCGTGAATCGCACGCGGCCGGGGGTGGACAAAATGGCCGCCCCCATGGATCGCACGTGGTCGGGGGTGGACAAAATGGCCACCCCCATGAATCGCACGTGGCTGGGGGTCACAAGATGGCGGCGCCCATCCTCCCCTCGTGGTGCCTGGGACCCAAAATGGCGGCACCCGCGGGTCGCACATGGGGCGCTGGGGGGGGGTTGGGGAGCGTTTGGGCTATGCTGGGCTCGTTCTTCTCCGGGGATTGCGGCGACCCCCCAGGACCGGCACACAGCCGCGTAATGGCCCTTCTTGCCGCAGCTTTTACAAATAGCTGCGCGAGCCGGGCAGCGCTGCCGGGGGTGTTTCGCTTGCCCGCAGAAATAGCAGCGGGCCCCCCGGGATGGTCTGGCGCTTTAACCGCGCAAGTTTGCGAGGGGGGGGTTTGTCGCGACGGGGGTCCACGGAGCCCAAGGGGCTGCCGCTCGGTCGAGGCCGTAGGCACGGGCGTTTTGCGAGGCCACATCTAGGGAAGCTGCAATGGCCCATGCCTCTGAGAGCCCTAACGACTCTCTTTCTAAAAGTCTTTGGCGGATTTGGGGAGAGTTCATACCTGCCACAAAAGCATCGCGAATTAACATGTCCGTGTGTTCGATCGCGTGCACCGGCGGGCAGCTGCAGCCCCGTCCCAAAATTAGCAGCGCAGCGTAGAACTCCTCTAACGATTCTCCGGGACTTTGCCGTCTCGTTGCGAGTTGGTAGTGCGCGTAGACCTGGTTCACGGGGCGGACGTAGATGCTCTTCAGTAATGCGAGCGCCGTCGGGAAATCCTCTGCGTCTTCTATGAGAGGGTAAATTTCCGGGCTTACCCTCGAATGCAGGACCTGCATTTTCTGGTCTTCTGTGATCCGGCCGGGGGCCGTTCAGAGGTAGCCTTCAAAACATGCTTGACAGTGTTTAAATACTGCTGCCGAGTTCGCTGCGTGGGGGCTGATCCGCAGGCATTCCGGGGCGATCCGGAGCTCCATAGTCCTTTAAGCTCGCTTAATAAATTGTAGCGCACAATGACTTACGAGAGAGACGAGAAGTGATGAAGTCGATTGAGGCTTTATTAAGCGAGACTTGTCCCCAGCAGTTCAGCAACAGAATGAAGCGGCGGGGAGAAGCTCGGGTTCTTATACTCCGCCTTCAGGGCGGAGCCAGGAGTCAGCAGCCAACCAGGACCCGGGATCTGTCAGCCAATAGCATCACAGCTTCACAGTCCCACATGACCCCTAATACATACCACCACAGGAGGCCAATGGACAGTTGGCCGTTATTGAAAGGAGATTAGAGCTCAGGAATGAAGAATCCTTGCAACAATTGTACAGGGTTTTAGCGAGACCACATCTGGAGCTCTGGCTGCAGTTTCGGCCTCCATGCTTAAGAAAGGATAAACTTGCATTGGAGACGATGCAGCAACGTTTGGCTAAATTGGTCCCTGGGCCCTGGGAGGAGGGGATTGTCCACTGGTGAGAGGCTGAGCAAATTGGACTTGTCGGCCAGGAGTTTCTGGCCCGGCTGGGTGGGTTCTCCCTGTGGGGGGATGCGGCAGCCATGCGAACGTCCATTGACTTCTGCAGCACTGGAAGATCCCAATAGCGGGAAAACCGGAGAACTAGGGGCACAGTCTCCAGAGTTCAGAAGGGAGGTCATCTCATTGAAATAGAGAAGATTCTCAAGAGGCTTGATAGGGTGGACGCTGAGTGATTGTTTCTGCTAAGTCAGGGGGGCTGAAACACAGAGGAACAGACTCGGGATAAGAGGGCGATCATTCAGGACCGGGGATGAGGAGAAATTTCTTCACTCAAAGGATTGTGAATACTTGAAAATCTCTACCAGAGAGAGTTGTGGATGCTCCATCCTTGAGTACATTTAAAGCTGAGACGGACACGTTTTTTGGTCTCTCCGGGAATCAGGGAATGTGTGGAGTGGGCGGGAACGTGGATCAGAAACCCAAGATCAGCCATGGCAGGACTGAACAGCAGAGCATGTTCGACGGGCCGAATGGTCTACTCCTGCTCCTAGTGCTTGTGTTGTTGTGTCACCAGGCCTAATATCAGGACTGTAGCTCTCCACCATTCACTGCCTGCCAACTTAAAAAAGCCCCATCTATGGCCACCCTCTGTTTTATATCTGTTAACCAATTCTCTACCTACGCTAATATGTAACCCCGACTCCATGACTGGAAGATTGGTTAAAGAGGTAGATTTTAAGGGCTGATTCTAAGGAGGAGAGAGAGAGGTTTAGGGAGGAAATTCCAGAGCTAAGGTCCAAGTGGCTGAAGGTACGGCCACTAATCGTGGAGCGACTCAAATTGGAGCTGTGCACGAGGCCATCAGCGTAGGAGGTGTGGGTGACGAGTGTGTGTGGATTGTGGGGCTGGAGGAGGTCACAGAAATAGTCCGGGGCGAGGCCCTGGACGGATTTAAAAATAAAGGTGAGAATTTCAAAATGGAAGCTTGGCCAGACCGGGAGCCAATGAAGGACAGCAAGCACAGGGGGGTACTGGGTAAACGGGATTTCTGGGTTATCGGCAACAGAGATTTGACTGAACTCATGTAAAGTTGACTGAACTCGAGTGGAAGGTGGCCAGGGGGAGCATTGGCATAGCCGGGAATCTGGACATGTCAGAACCATGGATGAGCGTTTTCTGCAACAGATGAACTATAGCAACACAAGTGGCAAAACTCCACCTTTATTTACGCCCATGTACGGATACTCGGTGAAAGTAAAACCTGAAAACACCGGTTTTAAAATTAACATTTAACAGTAACAGGAAACGAACTCCACTGCAGATTCAAGTCAAGCCAGTTTGTGAATGATCTGACCTACACTGTCCCGATTGTATCGAAAGACTCAACATAATTTCACCTTGCCCATTACGTCCTTAATTAAAATATTCAAAACCATGTTCCTAATAAGGCTTTAGATTGATGGATTCACACTCACGTCTCATGTGTTTTGACCCTTGACCTGTGCCGGTCATGTGACACTACCCGAAGCAGTATTCCTGTCTACTGATGTGTGCACTTGTCCTCATTAGAATACTAGCCTGCAGTAATCCCTGTGTTTGTGGAGCAATTTAATTCAGTCATCGTCTGTAAAGATGACACCTAACGCTGGTGCTAATTAAATGGGCTGGCAGCAACCTTGTGCAGGCTTCAAGTCCATGACCAGACCTGTACTTTGATGCGCAATGTCATACAATGGCATTTTTTTCTAATTAAATGAAAGAAAAGACATAAAAGCTGTTTGATTGTTCCGATGATTCGATATTTTATGGAAGAATAGAACATTTGTAAGGGAGAATGTTTGATTTGATTTTTGCCTCTCATTGTGACAGATGCACAGATCTAGATTGCTTCTGCCCAGTGCGTTGTTACCCCAGGAAAATCACTGTGTGCTGGAGAATTGTTTGACTTTGCTCATTCCCTCCGAACATTGTTTGTTTTTGACGAGCTGCTGCTATTTCAGGCTCACTTACCAACGGTGCTATTTAGAGTTCTCATTCCCTTTGTCCCTCTTGTCGTTCCGTACCTGTTGAAACTGATTCAAGAACAACAGCAGCAACTTGCATAGAAACATAGAAAATAGGAGCAGGAGGAGGCCATTCGGCCCTTCTAGCCCGCTCCGCCATTCATTATGATCGTGGCTGGTCATCCGGCTCGATAACCTGTTCCCGCTTTCCTCCCATATCCTTTGATCCGTTTAGTCCCAAGGGCTATCTTCAACTCTTTATTGGATTCTCTGATTTTGAGGCTATGACCGGAGGAAGTGTCTAGTTTTATGATGAAAAAAATCGTAAAACACATGGGGCGGGATTCTCCGACCGCCCGCTGGGGCGGAGAATCGCCGGGGGGGGGGGGCGGCGTGAATCCCGCCCTGCCGCCGGCTGCCGGATTCTCCGGCGCCGGTTTTTCGGCGGGGGCGGGAATCGCGCCGGTCGGGTGCCGTTGGCAGTGGCCCCTCCCCCCCGACCATCCTCTACTCCGCGATGGGCTGAGCCGCCGCCCATTTTCGGCCAATCCTAATGGCGTAAATCAAACCATGTCCTTACCGACGGGACCTGGCTCTGCGGGCGGCCTGCGGAGTCCTCGGGGGGCGCGCAGGGGGATCTGGCCCCGGGGAAGGGGGGGGGGGGCGCCACGGTGGCCTGGCCTGCGATCGGGGCCCACCGATCTGCGGGCGGGCCTGTGCCGTGGGGGCACTCTTTCCCTCCGCGCCGGTCGCTGTAACGGTCCGCCATCGCCGGCGGAGAGAAGAACCCCCCTGCGCATGCGCTGGGATCACGCCAGAACACGCCGCGCTCCCACGCATGCGCTGGGATCACGCCAGAACACGCCGCGCTCCCATGCATGCGCCAACTCGCACAGCCCCTGATTTACTCAGAAAAAGGGATTCTCCGCTCGATTGCCCATTACGACATCTGCGTTGGCAAGCGGTGAATCCCATCTACAATCTTTTGGCCTTAACGACTTTCTGGTGTAACGAATTCCACAGGCTCACCACTCTCTGGGTGAAGACATTTCTCCTCATCTCCGTCCTAAATGACTTTCCCCGTATCCTCAGACTGTGCCCCCTGGTTCTGGACACCCCCACCATCAGGAACATCCTTCCTGCATCTACCCTATCCAGTCCTGTTAGAATTTTATAGATTTCTATAAGATCTCCCCCCATTCTTCTAAACTCCAGCGAGTATAATCTTAATCGGTGCAATCTCTCCGCATACGTTAGACCCACCACTTCAGTGATCAGTCTGTAAACCTTCGCTGCACTCCCTCGTTAGCAAATTCATCCTTCCTCAGACGAGGAGACCAAAACTGCACCCAATATTCCAGGCGTGATCTCACCATGGCCCTGTCTACTGCAGCAAGACGTCCCTGCGTCTGTACTCGAATCTTCTCGCCATGAAAAGCAACACACCATTTGCCTTCTTTTCCGCCTGCTGTATCTGCATGTTTACTTTCAGTGACTGGTGTACAAGGACACTCAGGTCTCGCTGCACATTCCCCTCTCTCAATCTATAACCATTCAGATAATCTGCCTTTCTGTTTTTGCTACCAAAATGAATAACCTCACATTTGTCCACATTATACTGCACCTGCCCACTCACTCAACTTGTTCAAATTACACCGAAGTACCTCTGCATCCTCCTCACAGCTCACCCTCCCATCCACCTTTGTGTCATCTGAAAATTTTGTTGGTAAACCAAAAGCATGGCGAAGATGATTCTGGATATGAGCGAAAGTAACAGGGTAGTTATTATGGGAGACTTTAACTTTCCAAATATTGACTGGAAAAGATATAGTTCGAGTACAATAGATGGGTCGTTTTTTGTACAGTGTGTGCAGGAGGGTTTCCTGAAACAATATGTTGACAGGCCAACGAGAGGCGAGGCCACGTTGGATTTGGTTTTGGGTAATGAACCAGGCCAGGTGTTGGATTTGGAGGTAGGAGAGCACTTTGGGGACAGTGACCACAATTCGGTGACGTTTACGTTAATGATGGAAAGGGATAAGTATACACCGCAGGGCAAGAGTTATAGCTGGGGGAAGGGCAATTATGATGCCATTAGACGTGACTTGGGGGGGATAAGGTGGAGAAGTAGGCTGCAAGTGTTGGGCACACTGGATAAGTGGGGCTTGTTCAAGGATCAGCTACTGCGTGTTCTTGATAAGTATGTACCGGTCAGACAGGGAGGAAGGCGTCGAGCGAGGGAACCGTGGTTTACCAGGGAAGTGGAATCTCTTGTTAAGAGGAAGAAGGAGGCCTATGTGAAGATGAAGTGTGAAGTTTCGGTTGGGGCGATGGATAGTTACAAGGTAGCGAGGAAGGATCTAAAGAGAGAGCTAAGACGAGCAAGGAGGGGACATGAGAAGTATTTGGCAGGAAGGATCAAGGAAAACCCAAAAGCTTTCTATAGGTATGTCAGGAATAAGCGAATGACTAGGGAAAGAGTAGGACCAGTCAAGGACAGGGATGGGAAATTGTGTGTGGAGTCTGAAGAGATAGGCGAGATACTAAATGAATATTTTTCGTCAGTATTCACTCAGGAAAAAGATAATGTTGTGGAGGAGAATGCTGAGTCCCAGGCTAATAGAATAGATGGCATTGAGGTACGTAGGGAAGAGGTGTTGGCAATTCTGGACAGGCTGAAAATAGATAAGTCCCCGGGACCTGATGGGATTTATCCTAGGATTCTATGGGAGGCCAGGGAAGAGATTGCTGGACCTTTGGCTTTGATTTTTATGTCATCATTGGCTACAGGAATAGTGCCAGAGGACTGGAGGACAGCAAATGTGGTCCCTTTGTTCAAAAAGGGGAGTAGAGACAACCCCGGCAACTATAGACCGGTGAGCCTCACGTCTGTAGTGGGTAAAGTCTTGGAGGGGATTATAAGGGACAAGATTTATAATCATCTAGATAGGAATGATATGATCAGGGATAGTCAGCATGGCTTTGTGAAGGGTAGGTCATGCCTCACAAACCTTATTGAGTTCTTTGAGAAGGTGACTGAACAGGTAGACGAGGGTAGAGCAGTTGATGTGGTGTATATGGATTTCAGCAAAGCGTTTGATAAGGTTCCCCACGGTAGGCTATTGCAAAAAATACGGAGGCTGGGGATTGAGGGTGATTTAGAGATGTGGATCAGAAATTGGCTAGCTGAAAGAAGACAGAGGGTGGTGGTTGATGGGAAATGTTCAGAATGGAGTACAGTCACAAGTGGCGTACCACAAGGATCTGTTCTGGGGCCGTTGCTGTTTGTCATTTTTATCAATGACCTAGAGGAAGGCACAGAAGGGTGGGTGAGTAAATTTGCAGATGATACTAAAGTCGGTGGTGTTGTCGATAGTGTGGAAGGATGTAGCAGGTTACAGAGGGATATAGATAAGCTGCAGAGCTGGGCTGAGAGGTGGCAAATGGAGTTTAATGTAGAGAAGTGTGAGGTGATTCACTTTGGAAGGAATAACAGGAATGCAGAATATTTGGCTAATGGTAAAGTTCTTGAAAGTGTGGCTGAGCAGAGGGATCTAGGTGTCCATGTACATAGATCCCTGAAAGTTGCCACCCAGGTTGATAGGGTTGTGAAGAAGGCCTATGGAGTGTTGGCCTTTATTGGTAGAGGGATTGAGTTCCGGAGTCGAGAGGTCATGTTGCAGCTGTACAGAACTCTGGTCCGGCCGCATTTGGAGTATTGCGTACAGTTCTGGTCACCGCATTATAGGAAGGACGTGGAGGCTTTGGAGCGGGTGCAGAGGAGATTTACCAGGATGTTGCCTGGTATGGAGGGAAAATCTTATGAGGAAAGGCTGACGGACTTGAGGTTGTTTTCGTTGGAGAGAAGAAGGCTAAGAGGAGACTTAATAGAGGCATACAAAATGATCAGGGGGTTGGATAGGGTGGACAGTGAGAGCCTTCTCCCGCGGATGGATATGGCTGGCACGAGGGGACATAACTTTAAACTGAGGGGTAATAGATATAGGACAGAGGTCAGAGGTAGGTTCTTTACGCAAAGAGTAGTGAGGCCGTGGAATGCCCTACCTGCTACAGTAGTGAACTCGCCAACATTGAGGGCATTTAAAAGTTTATTGGATAAACATATGGATGATAATGGCATAGTGTAGGTTAGATGGCTTTTGTTTCGGTGCAACATCGTGGGCCGAAGGGCCTGTACTGCGCTGTATTGTTCTATGTTCTATGTTCTAAAAGCAGTTTTAAGGGATTTATATTTGTATTGGTAAATAATAATATATAATAATAATCGCTTATTGTCACAAGTAGGCTTCAATAAAGTTACTGTGAAAAGTCCCTAGTCGCCATATTCCGGCGCCTGTTCGGGGAGGCCGGTACGGGAATTGAACCCGCGCTGCTGGCCTTGTTCTGCATTACAAGCCAGCTGTTTAGCCCATTGTGCTAAACCAGCCACATTAGTAATTAGTACCACATTCGTGGTAAACATTAGAAATAAGGTTTAGTTTCAAGTGGGTTTAATTTAATGTTTGTGTGTCTGAAAGGGTAAAACCTGTAGTTAGATTCATGCTGGACAAAGGTGTATGTGTGGGGATTGGTTACATTCCGACTGTGTTTCTGTAGTGCTTAGAGAGGGCTACGACACAAAGAGTAAATAAACCAGCAGTGGTTGTTTAATAACTGGGGCTTAGAAAGGTAGAGAAACCAATTGGAACAAGGGCCAGTTACTCCTGCTTTTTGTTTCCAAACAGTTTTCTGTCCATCTCAATTTTACACACTAATCTCTTACGTGGGACTCTGTCGAAAGCCTCCTGAAAATCTAAATAAACCACATCCACTGGCTCCCTCTCGTCTACTCTACTACTTACCGATCCCGGCCCCGGGTCACTGTCCGTGTGCAGTTTGCACATCCTCCCCGTGTCTGCGTGGGTTTCACCCCCACACCCCAAAGATGTGCAGGCGAGGTGGATTGGCCACGCTAATTTGCCCCTTAATTGGAAAAAGAAATGAATTGGGTACTCTAAATTTATTTTTTAAAACTCTACTGGTTACATCCTTGAAGAATTCCAGTAGAGTTTTCAAGCATGATTTCACTTTCGTAAATCCATGCTGACTCTGTCCAAACCTGTCACTGTTTTCCAAGTGCCCTGCCATTAGAACCTTTTCTAATGGACTCTAGCATTTTCCCCACTGCCAACATCAGGCTGACTGGTCTATAATTCCCTGTTTTCTCTCTACCTCCCTTTTTAAACAGTGGGATTACATTAGCCGCCCTCCAATCTGGAGGAACTGTTCCAGAGTCTACAGAATCTTGGAAGATGACCACTAATGCATCCACTATTTCTAGGGTCACTTCCTTCAGTACTCTGGGATGTAGATTACCAGGCCCTAGGGATTTATTGGCTTTCAATCCCATCAATTTCCCCAACACCATTTCCCTACTAATACTGATTACTTCCAGTTCCTCCCCTTCACTAAACCCTGCATTCCCCAACATTTCTGGTATGTCACTTGTATTCTCCTTTGTGAAGACAGAACCAAAGTATGTATTTTGTTAGTCAGCCATTTTGTTGTTCCCCATTATAAATTCCCCTGTTTCAGTCCAAAGATGTGCAAGTTAGGTGGATTGGCCATGCTAAATTGCCCTTAGTGTCCAAAAGGTTGCTGGGGCATCACCTGAGGAAGGAGAAGTGCTCCGAAAGCTGGTGATTCGAAACAAACCTGTTGGACTTTAACCTAGTGTTGTACGACTTCTTACTGTGCTCACCCCAGTCCAATACCAGCATCTCCACATCCAAAAGGTTAGGCAGGGTTACTGGGTTAAGGGATAGGGTTGAGGCGTGGGCTTAAGTAGGGTGTTCTCTCCAAGGGCCAGTGCAGACACGATGGGCCGAATGGCCTCCTACTGCACTGTAGGGATTCTATTCTTTGACTGTAAGGGACCTACATTTGTCTTCACCAATCATTTTCTCTTCACATACCTATAGAAGCAGTTACAGTCAGTTTTTATGTTCCCTGCAAGCTTTCTTTCATATTCTATTTTCCCCTTCTTAATCAATCCCTTTGTCCTCCTTTGCGGAATTCTAAACTGCTCCCCATCCTCATAGGGGCTGGTTTAGCACAGTGGGCTAAACAGCTGGCTTGTAATGCAGAACACGACCAGCAGCGCGGGTTCAATTCCCGTACCAGCCTCTCCGAACAGGCGCCGGAATGTGGTGACTAGGAACTTTTCACAGTAACTTCATTCTGACAATAAGCGATTATTATTATTATTATTATTATTATTATTTATCTGCTGTATTTTCTGACCAATGTGTATGAATCTTCCTTAGATCTAATACTATCTCTAATTTCCCTTGTAAGTCATGGTTTTGCCACCTTTCCCTTTTTTGCATCCGCCAGGAGTAATGAATTGTTGCAGTTCACCCAAGCGCTCTTTCAATGTTGCCTATCCACCATCATCCCTTTAAGTAACATTCCAAAATCCATCATAGCCAACTCATGCCTCATATCATTGTAGTTTTCTTTATTTGGATTCAAGACCCTAGTCTCAGCATCCACTTCGTCACTGTCCACCTTGATGAAAAATTCCATCAACTAGATTTCCAATGATTCCGTTCTCAGTACACACTACCCAGTCTAGGATGGTCTATTCTCTTGCTGGTTCCTCAACATATTGGTCCAGAAAACCACCCCGTATACACTCCAGGAACTCCTCTCATATGGTATTGTGACTAATTTCATTTCCCCAATCTATATGCATATTAAAATCACCCATAATTACAGATGTTCGTTTATCGCATGCATCTCTATTTTCCTGTTTAATGCCATTCCCAATATCACCGCTACAGTTTGGTGGTCTACATACAACCCTACAAATGTTTTTCGTCCCTTGGTGTTCCTCAGCTCGACCCAGATTCCACATTGTCAGAGCTAATATCCTTCCTCACTATTGCGTTAATTTCCTCTTTAGTCAACAATGCAACCCCACGGTCTTTTCCCTTTTGTCTGTCCTTTCGAATACCCTTGCATGTTCATTGATATAGCACTTTGAAGATATAAATCTACCCCAAGGCTCTTATCATGGTCTTGGCTCCTTACTGTACCTTGCCTTAGTGGCATTCGGCATGTATCAAGACTTAACAGTGAATGTTAATGGGCTACTCTGCTAATGGCAGCATCACCCACTTTGCCTTTTCATCAGGAGGCACGTGGGGCAGCACGGTAGCACAGTGGTTAGCACTGTGGCTTCACAGCACCAGGATTCTAGGTTTGATTCCCTGCTGGGTCACTGTCTGTGCGGAGTCTGCACGTTCTCCCCGTGTCTGCGTGGGTTTCCTCCGGGTGCTCCGGTTTCCTCCCACTGTCCAAAGATGTGCAGGTTAGGTGGATTGGCCGTGCTAAATTGCCCTTAGTGACCAAAACGTTTAGGAGAGGTTATTGGGTTACGGGGATAGGGTGCAACGTAGAACATAGAACATACAGTGCAGAAGGAGGCCATTCGGCCCATTGAGTCTGCACCGACCCACTTAACCCCTCACTTCCACCCTATCCCCGTAACCCAAGTGAGGGCTTCAGTGGGTCGGTGCAGACTCGATGGGCCGAATGGCCTCCTTCTGCACTGTATGTTCTATGTTCTAAGGTAGCAATTGAGAACTGAAATCTTGGCTGGTTTTCCCTTTTCCATAATGAATTTTCCTGCAATACAAAAATGACTGTATATCAAAAGTACTTCATTGACCGTAAAGCACTTTGGGCCGTCCTGAGATTGTGAATGGTGCTGCAGAAATTCAAGTCTTTCTTGCTTTGAGTGGCGCCGAGGTCAGCTGCAGCTCTGCAAGGCTCCGCCACGATCAATAAACCCAACCTAAATTGAGACAAGGCCTGCATTTGGAAGAGGTAAATTCAAAACTCATCTATGGAATCAATATTCCAGCGAGTGAGTGGAACAGCTCCCTAGCGGCACAATGGAAACAGTATTGATCCATTCAAATTCAGCATTTAACTTTGTTGCAGGGAAAACATTTTGAGATCCGGTGCATGAGTAATTTGAGACATGACGTGTGGCGATTGACGTGCGCTCAGGATGAAACGGTGACTTTGGACCTGTGGCCCTTATTGTTCTCTGTCCCCGGGGGTTTCCCTCACCTCATGTCTGGGTCTGTTGTCGACACATTAATAGAGATTGATCACTGTGATTAGGCAACAATCCCATTATTATTGGATCATTTTGCACCAGGGTTGTAGAAGGTGAGCTCGATGGACCCTGGACTATCATCATCTAAAAGTATGGAACAAGCAAAGGCCTTTTAACTCATCAAGGAGAGTCTTTGCTCTTGCGGTACACCCTAAAGTGGACGTGTTTATGCTTTCTGTACACATCGTGAGAGGAGAAATGATGCAATGTATCATGTGATAGTCTCAGCTGCAGGTGGTCTGCGGCAATTACCAACTCAGATCATAGAATTTTTACAGTGCAGAAGGAGGCCATTCGGCCCATCGAGGCTGCACCGGCCCTTGGAAAGAGCACCCTACTTAAGCCCACACTTCCACCCCATCCCCGTAACCCAGAGACCCCACTTAACCTTTTTTATTCCGGAAACTAAGGGCAATTTTAGCATGCCCAATCCACCTAACCTGCACGTCTTTGGACTGGGGGAGGAAACCGGAGCACCCGGAGGAAACCCACGCAGACACGGGGAGAACGAACGTGCAGACTCCGCACAGACAGTGACCCAAGCCGGGAATCGAACCCGGGACCTTGGAGCTGTGAAGCAACAGTGCTAACCACTGTGCCACCGTGCCGCCCCATGAGATGTGTGTGTAACTCCCCCAACTCCGTAATGCTGTTGCCAACCTCTCAAATCCTTAATGAATGAATCTATGACTGGGATATTCTGGCACTGTCGTGGTGGGACCCGCCACAGGAAATTTGGCGGCTCAATCTGCCTTACTTTCGTTCGGGTTGGGAAGTCCTGCCCTCGCCATTTTTTTTGTGTGAGCCAGTGCCTTAGTTGTGATTGGTGCCTTGATGAAGTAACCACAGGGACAAGAAACAAAAAGCATTTCACAGACACGGCACTTGCCCATGCTTTAGGGTTGTTGCCCTGCTTGTGGATGGCGCTCCCAATCTCTGTCCCAAAAGACACATCCAGCAAACATCCAGAATATCCATTTAACTTGGCCGCATGTGCCATAATATTAGTTATAGCTAAAGGGATCATGGGATATGAGGGGGAGAAGGCGGGATCAGGGAATTGAACTTGATGATCAGCCATGATCATAATGAATGACGGAGCAGGCTCGAAGGGCCGAATGGCCTCTGCCTGCTTCTATTTTCTATGTTTCAATGATACTTTCATGGTCCCAGCAACTCCACAGCCGTCATGCCCAATGCACCTTTAAACCGACTGCATCTGTATGTCCTGTAAAACCCAGAGCACCAGACAGTCCAGTGAAAAGGGGCTGGATTCTCCGGTTGTGAAGCTATGTCCGGAGGAAGCGTCTAGTTTTACAAAGGAAAAGTCGGCGGTGCCCCCTCACCGATTCCCCACCCGGTGGGAGGCTAGCAGCCGCGCCATGTAAATCTCCTGCCGTTCCTGACATAAACGCGAGGCTCCAAAATGTTGCAAACGTGGCAAAAACAATGGGCGGGATTCTCCGACCCCGCGGTGCTGTTCTAACCTGCTCCTAGCCGGCGGGACCGCGCCGTTGAAGGGTCCGGGTGCGGCCTGCGTGGGGGGAGGGGGGGGTCCGACCCCGAGGGGGGCCTCCGTTGTGGCCTGGCCCGCGATCGGGGCCCACCGATCAGCAGGCCGGCCTCTCAGGCTGGGGGCTTCCTTTCTTGGATGCCGGCCCCTGTAGCCCTGCGCCGTTTGGCGTCGGGGCCGCCGCGGAGAAGGGAGCCACAGCGCATGCGCGCGTTGGTGCCGGTGCCACTGCGCATGCGCGGACCCCACAGTGCCCAGTTGATGCTGGGGTCAGCAGCTGGAGCGGCGAGGGCCTGTCGACGCCGGAGTAAAACACTCCCGTTTTTACGCCGGCATCAACACTTAGCCGCGCGATGGGAGAATCCCGCCCAATGAATCAGCAGACCACGGGACCATTCAGCCATTCTGTCCCTGCCGACCGTCTGCAAGAGTAATTTAGCTTGTGCCATTTCTCCTCCTTTTCCTTGTACCCTGGCAAATGCAATCATCCTTTATAAGTTCATAAGATATAGGAGCAGAGCTAGGCCACTCGGCCCATCCAAGTCTGCTCCGCCGTTCTATCATGGGCTGAGATGTTCCTCATCTGCTACCTACAATGTTACAGACCAAGAGCTGGATTGCAAAATCAGCCACAGCATCTCCTCCCTAGAACACATGATCTAGGAGCGGGAGTCGGCGAATTAGCCTCCCGAGCCGAACACCCTCAATGTGATCATAGCTGATCCCATCCTGGCCTCAACTCCACCGCCCTGCCCGTTCTCCTTAACCCTTCAGCACATTACCAATTAAACAACTGTCTTAACTCCTCTTTAAATTTACTCACTGTCCCTGCATCCACCGCACTCTGGGGTAGCGAATTCCACAGATTCACAACCCTTTAGGAGAAGTAGGTATTCCTCAAATCTGTTTTAAATTTGCTCCCTCTTATTATGACCTCTCGTTTTGGAATGTCCCACAAGAGGAAGCATCCGCCCCACGTCTACTTTATCCAGACCTTTCAGCGATTTGTATACCTCGAGTTAATCTCCTCTCATTCTTCTAAACTCTAGAGAGTATTGGCCCAAACTGCTCAATCTCTCCTCATACGACAAACCCCTCATCTCTGGAACCAATCTGGTGAACCTCCTCTGAACTGCCCCCAATACCACAACATCTTTCCTCAAATAAGGGGACCAAAACTGTGCCCAGTACTCCAGGTGCGGTCTCACCACTGCCTTGTATTGTTGCAACGCTTCCTTACCTTTATACTCAATTCCTTTTGCTATAAATGCCAAAGTTAGAATAAGTTATTTCAACTCATGTAATGGTAATAGATCCCAGTTTGAGATTCACAGTGATCTGCTGTCTAAGTGTCCAAGATTAACTTACATTGGGTGTAAATCTGCTATCAAACCTCACTGCTCTGGACTTTGGCCTCATGCCACTTGGTGTAAATGTATCTTTTGTGGCCTGAGCTGTCAAGTTGGTCAGGCTAGCGAGTACCATTTCAGGGGTATTTTAAGACCACTCCTCATATTGCTCACATCTCATGTTCCTCAAATCATCAAGTGTTTCAGTTCTAACTGATAGCTTTGAACTTTGAATGAGCTTTAATGATTTGACACGTTTCATTTACTCACACATACTGTTTATATTGAGCAGTGGGAGTTGTGATGGACACAGCGAATCATTTAGGAATCTGACCTACAGATGCTGTTTAAGCTGGGTGTTCAGAATGATACTTGCCCTTAAAGAACACAAAGAGATGCATTTCTCTAGAATCTCAGGACATCCAGGTACATCACGGCCAATGCAATACTTCGAGAGAGTAGTCAGTCTTAATGATGGGAAATGTGACAACCAATTTGATCACCCCAGGGTCCCACATGGAGCAAAAATGTTGTCTGTTTTCATGATCTTGATTGAGGCATAAATACTGGCCCAGAACACCAGGGAGAACACAGCTGCTTTTCACAAAATCACACAGCGGGAAGAGGCCCTTCGGCCCATCGAGTCGGCACCGACATTTAAAAAACACCTGACCTGCCTGCCTAGCCCCATTGGCCAGCACTTGTCCCACAGCCTCGAATGTTACGATGTGCCAAGTGCTCATCTAGGTACTTTTTAAAGGATGTGAGGCAACCCGCCTCTACCCCCCTCCCAGGCAGTGAGTTCCAGACCCTCACCATCCTCTGGGGAAAAAGGTTTTTCCTCAAAGCCCCCTAAATCTTCTGCCACTCACCTTGAACCTGTGTCCCTCATGACTGACCCTTGAACAGCTGCTCCCTATCCACCTTGTCCATGCCCCTCATAACCTTGTCCACCTCGATCAGGTCGCCCCTCAGTCTTCTCTGCTCCAGCAGAAACAAGCCAAGCCTATCCTCTCTTCAAAACTAAAATGTTCCATCCCAGGCAACATCCTGGTGAATCTCCTCTGCACCCCCTCCAGTGCAATCACATCCTTCCTATAATGTGGCGACCAGAATTGCACACAGTACTCTAGCTGTGGCCTCACCAAAGTCAAATATAACTCCAACATGCTATTGTAATCTATACCTCGATTGATAAACGAAAGTGTCCTGGTCAATATTTGTGTCATCCGCAAACTTACTGATCCCCCACATAGTCATCCAAGTCATTTATATAAATGATGAATAATAGGGGCCCCAGCACAGATCCCTGTGGTACCCCACTGGCTTCCAGTCACTGAGATACCCTCTGTCTCCCACAACTAAGCCAATTTTGAATCTATTGCATCAAATCGCCTGTATCCCATGTGCATTTGCCTTTTTAAGTCTCCTTTGTGGGACCTTGTCAAAGGCTTTGTTGAAATCCATATAAACCACATTAACTACGCTCCCCTCCTCTACACACCTGGTCACCTCCTCAAAAAATGCAATCAATTTTGTTAGGCCTGACCTCCCTCTGACAAAGCCATGCTGACAATCCCTGATCAAACCTCGCCTCTCCAAGTGAAGATTCATTTTCTCCTTCAGAAAGTTCTTCAATAATTTCCCTGCCACTGACGTGAGCCTCACTGGTCTATAGTTCCCTGGCTTATCTCTATAACCCATCTTTAATAGTGGAACCACATTAGCTGTTCCCCAGTCCTCTAGCACCTCCCTCATGGCCAGAGAGGAATTAAAAATCTGAGTCAGAGACCCTACAATCTCCTCCCTCGCCTCCCACAGCAGCCTGGGACACAATTCATCCGGACCTGGAGATTTGTTCACTTTTAACTCTACCAACACCTCCAATATCATAGAATTTTCAGTGCAGAAGGAGGCCATTCGGCCCATCGCATCTGCACCCAAGCCCACGCCTCCACCCTACCCCCGTAACCCAGTAACCCCACCTACCCTTTTTGGACACTAAGGGCAATGTAGCATGGCCAATCCACCTAACCTGCACATCTTTGGACTGTGGGAGGAAACCGGAGGACCCGGAGGAAACCCACGCAGACACGTTGGGGGGAGAACGTGCAGACTCCGCACAGACAGTGACCCAAGCCGGGAATCGAACCTGGGACCCTGGAGCTGTGAAGCAACTGTGCTAACCACTGTGCTACCGTGCTGCCTTGCTGCCCCCATTTATATCTTATCCCTCCCTACATCAATTTGTTCAAGAAACTCAGTCTCACTCCCTGAGTTTCACACCTACATCCTCATTCTCTTGGGTGAACACGGATGTGAAATATTCGTTCAACACCTTACCAATGTCCTCTTACTCCACCCACAGATTTCCCCCTTGGTCCAACAGGGCTCTATTCTTTCCCATGGATCCAAAGTGCCATTGGATCTTTCACGACCACCTGAGAGGACAGACTGTTTAATGTCACATCTGAGCACTCCTCCGGGTGCTCCGGTTTCCTCCCACAGTCCAGAGATGTGCAGGTTAGGTGGATTGGCCATGCTAAATTGCCCTTAGTGTCCAAAATTGCCCTTAGTGTTGGGTGGGGTTACTGGGTTATGGGGATAGGGTGGAGGTGTGGACCTTGGGTAGGGTGCTCTTTCCAAGAGCCGGTGCAGACTCGATGGGCCGAATGGCCTCCTTCGGCACTGTAAATTCTATAAAATGGCATCCCTGACAATGCAGCACTCCCTCAGTACTTAGCAGATACTACAATGCAATAATTGTTTGATATTGTCTTTTTATTCATTCATGGGATGTGGGCATCCACTGGCCAGGTCAGCATTTATTGCCCATCTCTAATTGCCCTTGAGAGGGTGGTGGTGAGCTGCCTTCTGGAACTGCTGCAGTTGAATGTGTTGCCGTGAGCTGCCATTTAATAGAGCGAGCCTTTTCCATAAGGACTGAACAGAGGCAACTATGGCAGTGCTCAACGTTGGCGCCCATCACCAGCACGCTTGCAACCATTCAGTATGGACCCAATCTGAATTGGTAAGGGTGGAGTGGACAAGGATTCATTTAGGAATTTGGGAGGTCAGCACAGTGGGGAGTTTGGGACTGAGGTACAAAGTTTCAAAATCATAAGCCCCTCAATCCTGTGAAATGTATGGTCTCGCCGACTTTAAAGGGACTCAAGACATGGCAAGCTATGATGCTGGTCAATTTTCATGACCACTCGACAAACAGCACCTATATTGAGACTGCCTCTGACCTCCAGCTTATAAGCCGCGCCCTATTTGTCCAGTAAGTGATTGAGCAGAAAATTACATTCTGACCGTTAGAATTTTGGAATGTAGTGTCCATAGGAGCAGGTGAATTCCAGAATCTTGGTCCTTGGCTCAGTTATCCCCATAAGCCAAGGCAATGAAGCATAATAATAATCTTTATTGTCACAAGTAGGCTTGCATTAACACTACAATGAAGTTCCTGTGAAAATCCCCGAGTGGCCACACTCCTTCGCCTGTTCGGGTACACAGAGGGAGAATTCAGAATGTCCAATTCACCTAACAAGCACGTCTTTCGGGACTGCGGAAGGAAACCGGAGCACCCGGAGGAAACCCACGCGGACACGGGGAGAACGTGCAGACTCCACACAGACAGTGACCCAAGCCGGGAATCGAACCCGGGACCCTGGAGCTGTGAAGCAACAGTGCTAACCACTGGGCTACCGTGCCGCATAGTTCAGGCTTTACATCCAGATCGGAGAGATGTGTCTGAGAAAACTTCTAGAAAGGGTTCCAAATGTGCACTGAATGACTTTATAGCCAAATTTACTTTTGTTCTCGTTGTCATCACTTTTATGCATAATTTAGGTTATATTTGTAATTTTTAAAAGTATAAAAGTGAATTTTCTGGGATTACAATTTTACAGCATTTGGAAAAATGTCCTCCAGTATTTGATTTTTTGGGTTTTGCCGCACTTATTGGAATGGTTTGCTAGCTTCTTACAAGCTTTGACTTGTCTAAGGACAGGTTTCTGTCCTTGCCTGGCATTGGGTGGGATGCTGCTATTGCCTCATTCTCGCCCCGCCATCTCCTCCAGCAAGGCGGAGTCATTTGAATTCATCGAAAGCTCTCCTGCCCATATCCACAACCATTCACTCCCTCCACCACTGATGCACCATGGCAGCAGTGTGTAGCAGCTACAAGATTCACTGCAGGAATGTTCCTCAGGCAGCACCTTCCACACCCACTACCATCTAGAAGGACAATGGCAGCAGATACCTGGGCACCCCACCACCTGGAGGTTCCCCTCCAAGTCGCCCACCATCCTGATTTGGAAATATATCGCCGTTCCTTCGCTGTCGCTGGGTCAAAATCTTGGAATTCTCTCTCTACCAGCACTGTGGATATGCCTACACTTCAGGGATTGCAGCACTGTGAGAAGGCAGCTCACCACCCACCTTCTCAAGGGCAAAGAGTGATGGGCAATAAATGTTGACCTAGCCTCCAATGCCTATGTCCTGGAAATGAATCTAAAAAATATCCTAACTCACACCAAGTTCCATTCAGCAATCACTCCTGGTCTGGCAATGCCTCGATTTTAAAATTAAGACCCATTTTTCTGAAGCCCTCCATACCCCTTCCTAATACTCCAACCTCCTCTAGCCCTGCAACCCTGGGAGGTCTCTGCATTCCTCCAATTCTGGACACTTGCACATTCCCATTTTTAATCACTCTACCATTGGCAGTTGTGCCATCAGCTGCCTAGACCCGCAGCTCTGGAATTCCATCCACTTTTTAATTTTTATTATCCATTACTTTATCAGAGTTACAAAGCCAGGGCTAAGAGTATGGACAGGGGTGAACCCCAAATCCAGCTCCTTGCCTGATCCAATTCAAATTGAATCCACTTCATGGTCCCCACGAGAGAGACGTACCAGATCCAGGCATTGCACCTGATCCCACGCTCATCTTAGCCAAAAGGCCGAGAAGCAATGGAATTCCATCCATAATCCTCTCTGCCTCTCTCTTCTCCTTCATCCTGTAAAATCCACCTCTTTGACCAAGGTTTGATGCATCTTCCTAATATCCCCTTACGTGACTCAGTGTCAAATTTTGTTTGATAACACTCCTGAGAAATGCCAGGCGATGCTTTACGATGTTTAAAGCACGACAAAATGAAGACTAGTTGTTAACTATTTCATTCACACAACCATGGGACTTATCAGCTAATTTTTATCGAGGGTCTAACGCTGTCGTCTGGGTCTTGATGTAGCCGGGGTGGACTTCCGAAGACCTGTTTTTGGAGTAAGAAGTCTTACAGCACCAGGTTAAAGTCCAAAAGGTTGGTTTTCGGAGTGCAGCTCCTTCCTCAGGTTTTTAAAGTTAGTCTTTCTGGAAATCAGCCTCAGCAATGGTTACACGTGGGCTTGCCATGGTCTGCGTTGAATAGCGGGCGAGTGAGATATCAGGATCCGACTAAACCCACAGTAAACACAGTTAGGAAAAGCTTAGAAAAAAAGTTGTTGTATTGTTTAACTCTGCGCGCTTTTCACGGTAAATAATCAGCTCAGCAAATGCACTGTAGCGGTACTCGCTCTGTGAAGATTTGCAAAAATGTGTGAGCAGCCTTTAAATGCCGTTCCTCTGGGAAAAAAACACACAAGATGAAACGCAGCAATTAATTCTTGGAAGATGTGTCTTTTGGGAATAGTGCGGAGAGTGAATATCAAAAAGGAGAGCCCTTTGAAAGTAATGAAATGTGATTATAACTGGACCAGTGCAGGCATAAGAAGTGATTAAGTCTGTTTAAATGCAGTGCATGGCATCTACATTTGATGATTTTGCTCATCCCAATTACCAGTGCCTTGTCTGTGCTCTTTGATGTGTTGAGAGGTGCAAAAGATTGTGTGGGATCTTCCTCAACACATTTTCATTCAACATCCCTTTTTTTTTGCTTCATTAGCCAAGTTAATATATTAACACCTTTTTTTATATAAAAATCTACCAGCGGGAGGAAAGAAATCTGTTTAATCCAAATGCCTTTCATCTCCATTTTCACATTTCTTCTGTAACTTTGATCTGCTGCACTTTGATCGCACCTTTGTGTCTAATTTGTTTTTGAATTTCCCAATGCAAATTTCCTTTATTAACCATATTCGGTACTTCATGTTTCTTTAGACTTGTAAGTGTTCTGAGCATTTTTCCTGGTGAGCTGTGTATATCATTCTATCTGGTCTGTTGGCAATGCCTGGAGTCTCCCTCTAACTCTCACCCTTACACCCGGACAGGACATGAGGAAGAGTTAATCTTCCGATGCACAATCCTCCGCCATCTCTAATCGTTTATCTCTCTTTCTCTTCCACGTCTCTCTCTGTCTCCCTCTCATCTTTTGGGTTGGTCTCTGTTCGTACGTACCCTTATGTCCTTTCCTCTCAAAGGTAAAAAAATTTCCATAGAACCTTTCACAAACTCAGGATGTGGGCAGCACGGTGGTTAGCACTGTTGCTTCACAGCGGCAGGGTCCCAGGTTCGATTCCCGGCTTGGGTCATTGTCTGTGTGGAGTCTGCACGTTCTCCCCGTGTCTGTGTGGGTTTCCTCCGGGTGCTCCGGTTTCAAGTCCCGAAAGACGTGCTTGTTAGGTGAATTGGACATTCTGAATTCTCTCTCAGTGTACCCGAACAGGGGCCGGAGTGCGGCGACTAGGGGACTTTCACAGTTACTTCATTGCGGTGTTAATGTAAGCCTACTTGTGACACGAATAAAGATGATTATTATTAGGATGTCTCACAACCCTTAATGGCCAATGAGGTGCGTTTGCAGTGTGGTCACTATCATAATGCAGGAGAACGCAGCAGCCGATTTGCGCTCAGTAAGCTCCCGCATACAGCAAATGAAATAATGACCAGATTTTAGCAAGGTTGGTTGATGAGTGAACATTGGTCACGACAGCGAGGGTGTGAACCCTCCGGCTCTTCGTTAAAATATTGCCACAGGATTCTTTTCTCCACCTGAGGCACGGATTTGGTTAAACGTCTCGTGTGACTGACGGCATCGCCAACAGTGCAGCGCTCCCTCAGTACTGTACTGCGAGCGGCAGCCTGCATTATATGCCCACCTTTCTGAAGTGAACCATCCTAACCCTGACTCAGAGACAAGGGAATTACCCACTGAGCCATGGCCGGCAGAGGAATGCAATCTCTAGTGGTATTATGTAATGCAGCCCTAGGCAATATTTACCCCTCATAGAATCATAGAACTTACACTGCAATGGAGGCCATTTGGCCCATCGACACTGCACCGGTCCTTGGAAAGAACACCCCACTTAATCCCAAGCCTCCACCCCATCCCTGTAACCCCACCTAACTATTTTTTGGTCACTAAGGGCACTTTAGCAGAACCAATTCACCTAACCTGCACATCTTTGGACTGTGGGAGGGAACCGGAGCACCCGGAGGAAACCCACGCAGACACGGGGACAACGTGCAGACTCCGCACAGACAGTGACCCAAGCCGGGAATCGAACCTGGGACCCTGGAGCTGTGAAGCAACTGTGCGAACCACTGTGCAACTGTGCTACCCTCAACTAACACCGGCAAAAAAAGCAGATTCCCTGACCACTGCGGTTTGTGACAGCTTTCACTGTACAAATCGGATGTCGCCGTTCCCACATTGTAACAGCAATTGCACATGAAAAGTACTCGATTGGCCGTAAAGGACTTTGCAATGTCCTGAGGTTGTGAAAGGCGCTATAGGAATGCAGGGGCGGCACATTAGCACAGTGGTTAGCACTGTTGCTTCACAGCACCAGGGACCCGAGTTTGAATCCTGGCTTGGCGTACAATCTGTGCGGAGTCTGCACGTTCTCCCCGTATCTGCGTGGGTTTCCTCCGGGTGCTCCGGTTTCCCCCCACAGTCCAAAGAGGTGCAGTTTAGGTGGATTGGCCATGCAAAATTGCCCTTAGTGTCCAAAAAGGTCAGGTGGGGTTACAGGAGAGGGTGGAGGCGTGGGGTGAAGTGGGATGCTCTTTCCAAGGGCCGGTGCAGACCCGATGGGCCGAATGGCCTCCTTCTGCACCGTAAATTCTACGATTCGATGAGGTCTTTCTTTCTTTCCCTCCAACATTAGTTTTGTTCATCGGGAAAGAAGTCTGGCTTTGCGCCACCCAGGAGTTGGGCAGCTCGCAGGGTGGAGGGTGTGAACCTGCAGCCGGCGACCTCAGGCTGACGCAGCCCGAAGCTCCCACCAAACCTCCAGTCGTCAAGAAATGATTCAGTTACATAAATGCAGTTGATCGCTGCTGTGATCCTGTGGCGAGCTCTCAATGCTGCAGGATTTCCTAAGTAGTTTTTAATTGACTCGGCACAGCCAAGAGTCAATTTTAGTCTCCTTTTAACTCTCAAGGGCCCTTACATGAATCACAAAATTGTCTTTGAAAGCAGATTTATACAGAAGGTTGAATCCACTTCATGTTATTTTTCTGTCTGACATCATGGTTTTGTTTCAACTGTTACAAGGAATAGCTGATGTCTGATTATCTGTCCTTTTGGAATCTATCTCCTCTATCGCAAGTGATACAAAATGATACAACACTGAAGGAGGCCATTTGACCGATTGTTTTTGTGCTGTTCCTCTGAAAGAACCCACCCCGCGTGGTCCTTGCCATTCTCTGTTTCATTGATGTTATTGATAACGGGTTGGGCGACGCGTCTCCTCAGCTCAAAATAGTCTTAGTCTTAGCGAAAGTGAGAATGTTTGTTTCATCTCTTGCTCTCGTTCTTCCGCCTTAGGACTTTATAACCTCCAAGTCTTCCCTTCCCCGGTTTGTTCTCACTGGAACGACGGAGGCTGAGGGGCGACCTGGTCGAGGTCTACAAAATTATGAGGGGCATAGACAGGGTGGATAGTCAGAGGCTTTTTCCCAGGGTAGAGGGGTCAATTACTAGGGGCATAGGTTTACGGTGCGAGGGGTACCCGAACAGGCGCCAGAATGTGACGACTATGGGCTTTTCACAGCAACTTCATTGCAGCGTTAATGTAAACCTACTTGTGACACTAATAAAGAGTATTATTATCTGAACGTTCTATTCTTCTGGTCCTTGTACATTCATCCCTCCCTTCTCTGAGATTGCAGCCACTATGATCCGAACACCTTCATCACCTTTCCCTTCACCTTTGGAGAACTTCCTTAAAGCCACCATGTTGTTTACCCCCCCCCCCCCCCCCCCCCACCCCCGACTCCCCACCTCGATGTCGACCTTGTGATGTCTCTTGGGACGTCACTTTAGGGAAAAGGTTTTTTTTTTGTCCTGTCATCTGTCCCACCAAGAAAGACAAGAGGAAAAACACCGCGGGAAGGGGTGGAGCCTCCTGATCAGGGTCCAATGCGGTTCAGTGAGAACAGGGAATGGTGGGTGGGTGAGAGGGCACTCTGTATGGGCAGCACGGTTTTGGGTGAGTTTAGACTGGCTCGTCGCCAAACGCTGTCCAAATCCGTGAATGCAAAGCAGCCGACAGATGAGGTAACTGCAGGAAGGCCTTTGGAGGATGAAAAGGACGGAGCGAGCGGAACAAAGATCTGAATCCTTTGTAAGGAAACAGCAATCTCTCGTCTGTTGCTGAATGCCAATTCTCCCTACTGTAAATGTACTTACCAGATTGTCACTTCACCATACACTACCTAATCTAATTATTTACATTTTTCTTTGCAATTTATTGCTGAGGGAGCGAGGCTCAGTTGGATACGAACAAATATTCAATTCACGCTGCAAATTCCTTTGTTGCCCTAAGCGGTTTAACCTTCTTTTTTAACAAGGTTTTCTCGATATCATTGTACCACAATGAATTCAGATTTACTTCTGAAAGATTTCCTCTTCCCCGACGCTACAAGGAGATGTCTATTTTAATTCGGCATCTCAATCTGGCCTCCGGGGGTGGGTTGACAATTGAGTGTTGAAGGCTACATCGGCTTTGATGCATTATTTGCCAGCTTTAAGACAGCAGGGATAGCTGCAGGAGGCTACGGTATGTGATGTATGGGAACAGAAGGAGAGATTGCCAGTGCCTCTGAAGGTGCTGAGATGCACTGACATTTATCTTTGAGCTGTCGAGGAGGAAACTGCTAATGTGACATGACATCAGATGTTTGTAATGCTGGTAACAAGCTAAGGACTCAGCAGCTTTTTTGGATAGGTGGGGATGTAATATATACATAATATCATGTTTCAGGCTGTTCCCCTTGAAGAGAGGGAACAAGAGATTCAGAACAAGAACTCACTGACAAGACAGAAGTGTACCCTGTGAAAAGAAGGATTGTGGTAACTAGCAAGGAGTTGACAACGGGTTCGTTTTAAATCGAGATTTTTAAGATTTAAGAGCAGGCATAGGCCATTCAGCCCCTCGAACCTGCTCTGCTGTTCGATTAAGAGCAGAGGAAATAAGAGCAAGATTAGGGGCAGCACGGTAGCATTGTGGATAGCGCAATTGCTTCACAGCTCCAGGGTCCCAGGTTCGATTCCGGCTTGGGTCACTGTCTGTGCGGAGTCTGCACATCCTCCCCGTGTGTGTGTGGGTTTCCTCCGGGTGCTCCGGTTTCCTCCCTCAGTCCAAAGATATGCAGGCTAGGTGGATTGGCCATGATAAATTGCCCTTTGTGTCCCAAATTGCCCTTAGTGTTGGGTGGGGTTACTGGGTTATGGGGATAGGGTGGAGGTGTGGATTTAAGTAGGGTGCTCTTTCCAAGAGCAGGTGCAGACTCGATGGGCTGAATGGCCTCCTTCTGCACTGTAAATTCTATGACAAATTAGGCCATTCAGCCCTTCAAGCCACTCAATGCGATCATGGCTAATCTTTCATTTCATCTCTACACTACCTTAATGCCCAAAAATCCATTGATCGCTGTCTCAGTGGGAGGTCTTCCAGGAAGGAGGTAGCAAGAGTACAGGGCAAATATGGCCC
This sequence comes from Scyliorhinus torazame, assembly GCF_047496885.1. Taxonomy (NCBI): domain Eukaryota; kingdom Metazoa; phylum Chordata; class Chondrichthyes; order Carcharhiniformes; family Scyliorhinidae; genus Scyliorhinus; species Scyliorhinus torazame. Next base: position 11,602,429 of record NC_092718.1, read on the forward strand.
CGTAAAAACCGCAGCGGATAACCTCTATCATCCAGGAGCCAACCCCTCAATCGGGGGGGGGAGGGGGGTCTCGAACATGTCAGGAATCGTCGAGTGTGCCAGGGTGAAGGCATAGTACACACTGCCCGGGTATCAGCGCAGAGGTGAATGATGAGCAGCTGATTGTCACACATCAGCTGAACGTACATCGAGTGGAACCCCTTTTGATTGGTGTAGAGCGGTCTGTTAATCGCAGATTCCCATAAGGGGATGTGCATCCCGTCGATCGCCCCCCTGACCTGGGGCATCCCGGTGATGGCGGCGAATCCTGCTGCCCGGCATCCTGGTGGGCTCGGTCCACAGTGTAGTAGATGCATTGATCCGTCTGGGCATATTGGGCCTCCGTGATGGAGCGGATGCACCTGTACACCAACGTCTGTGAGATCCTGGACAGGTCCTCATTCAGCATATTGAAGGACCCTATGGCGTAAAGGTTCACGGTGACCATCACCTTGACGGCCACCGGGAGTGGGTGCCCTCCCCCATACCCCGTTGCCGGGTGTGCCATCAGCTGGCAGTTGTGTCGTACTGTCTCCTTGCTCAGCTGGAGTCTGACAAGTGGCAAGTTACATTTGTACCAAAGAAGTGCCAGTCAGTGACCATCTCCTACAAGAGAGGATCTAACCACCGCCCCTTGACATTCAAGGGCATTGCCATGGCTGAATCCCCCACACTTAGCATCCTGGGGGTTTCCATTGATCAGAAACTGAACTGGACTAGCCATATTAATACTGTGGCTACCAGGGCAGGTCAAAGATTAGGAATCTTACGGCGAGCAACTCACCTCCTGACCACCCAAACCTGTCCACCATTGACAAGGCACAAGTCAGGAGTGTAATGGAATACTCTCCATTTGGCTGGAGCTCCAACAACACTCAAGAAGCTCGACATCATCTAGGACAAAGCAGCCCACCTGATTGCTCCCCCTTTCACAAACATTCAAAGCTTTCACCACCGATTCACAGTGGCAGCCGTGTGTACCATCTACAAGATGCACTGCAGGAACTCACCAAGGCTCCTTAGACAGCACCTTCCAAACCCACGACCACTACCATCTAGAAGGACAAGAGCAGCAGATACCTGGGGACCCCACCACCTGGAGGTTCCCCTCCAAGTCACTCACCACCCTGACTTGGAAATATATCAGCCATTCCTTCACTGTCACTGGGGCAACATCCTGGACCTCCCTCCCTAACAGCACAGTGGGTGTACCTACACCAGGGACTGCAGCGGTTCAAGAAGGCAACTCACCCCCACCTTCTGAAGGGCAACTAGGGATGGGCGACAAATGCTGGGCTTAACCAGCGACGCCCACATCCCGTAAATGAACAATAAACAAAGGTCCCAATCAGATCAGCAATGATCTTAGCGAAGGGCAGTGCCGGCTCAAGGGGCAAATTGCCCACCCTTGCTCCTAATTCTTTTGTGTAAATGGGCCGAGTGGGGAACATGCATCCTGAGCTCAAAAACGTAATTTACAAAAGGAACCCGTGACATTACACCCTCAGGAGAGATGCTGCTTCATTACTTTATGGGTGTAGATGAAATAAGTTGGGTTGATAAGTAGGAGTTACCGTTTCCGCCACACAAGTGCCAGGCAACGATTGTCATCATATCCACTCATGTATATAATGAGATGCAGACAGGCAGTGCTTGACTCACAGGATAACCAATGAACACACACGACACAGAACAACCAATCACCAGACAGGACACGACCACTATAAAGCACACAAGGCATTAAGACTCTCCCTCTTCTCACAGGATACAGCTGCAGAGATAGTTAGAGTGCACAAGGCCATGAGCACCGTCTCCATGCGACAGAGAGCTAGTCTGGTCAAGCCAGTCAGAGGTTATCAGTTTAGATTAATAGAATGTCAACACACAGCAGATTGTGTACAGCAACCAGCAGGTTCAATAAAACAGTGTTGGACCATCTCCTGTGTCGGAAGCCTGTTTCTAGTCTCACTGCATCCAGTTGCAGTTAATGTTAAACCAACTCAGATAACACATCAACGATCATCTCCAAAAATTGAGAATCTAACCATCCTCCCATGACATTCCACAGTGTTAACAGTGCTGAATTTTCCACCATCAACATCCTGGTATTCATCATCAACCAGAAACCTAACTGGACCAGCCAGATAAATACTTAGCACTCAGTAGGTCAGGGGCTGGAAATTCTGTGGCGAATAACTCATCTCCCGTCTCTCCACCACCTACAAGGCACCAGGCGGGAGTGTGATGGAATGCTCTCCATTTGTCTGGATGCATGCAGATCCAACAGCCCTCAAAAAGCTCGACACCATCCAGGACAAAGCAGCCTGCTTGACTAACACCGCATCCGCCACCTTAAACATCCCCTCCCTTCATCACCACTGCACATCAGCAGAGGGTGCACCATCTGCAAGATGCAATCACCCATCCTCCTCTGAAAGCACTTTCCAAAACTGCGACCTCTACCACCTGGAAGGACAAGTGCAGCAGACACATGGGAAGACCATCGCCTGCAGGTTCCCCTCCAAGCCACACATCATCCTGACTTGGAAATATATCGGCCATTCCTTCACTGTCGCCGGGTCAAAATCCTGGACCTCCCTCCCTAACAGCACTCTGGGTGTACCTACACCACATGGGCTGCAGCGGTTCAAGAAGGCAGCTCACCACCACCTTCTCAAGGGCAATTAGGGACGGGTAATAAATGCTGGACTAGCCAGCAATGAGCACATCCTGTAAATGAATAAAAATACCTTCCTTGAACCTCCACAAACCTTACGGTGACTCAACGCGGTTTTATGCTGATATAAATAAATGTGGGAAAACTTGGAGGGCAACAGCACATGAAGGGTTAAGAGTGTACGTGATCCTGAAAGCTCAGTTGATCCCCATCTATTAAATTAATCTCTAAGGGTCATCTTATATAATGTATGGAATGTATTCCACCCGATTGCAGAGTTCCGTTTAATCTCTACAGTTACCATAGCCCAGGGCTGTGACACTTATTGGATTGGATTTGTTTATTGTCACGTGTACCGAGGTGCAGTGAAAAGTACTTTTCTGCGAGCAGCTCAACAGATTATTAAGTACATGGGAAGAAAAGGGAATAAAAGAAAATACATAATAGGGCAACACAACATATACAATGTAACTACATAAGCACCGGCATCGGGTGAAGCATACAGGGTGTAGTGTTAATGAGGTCAGTCCATAAGAGGGTCATTTGGGAGTCTGGTGACAGTGGGGAAGAAGCTGTTTTTGAGTCTGGTTGTGCGTGTTCTCAGACTTCTGTATCTCCTGCCCGATGGAAGAAGTTGGAAGAGTGAGTAAGCCGGGTGGGAGGGGATCTTTGATTATACTGCCCGCTTTCCCCAGGCAGCGGGAGGTGTAGATGGAGTCTGGTATTTACCGGACTGATCTGTTACTGCTACTGAAGTGTTGGGTGCTCTGAGATACAGACAAACCAACACGGTTGCGATTGGTACAACGCAGTTTTATTCCTTTAAACTATTTATATAACAAACTTGGTACTCAGCACGTTGTGACGGTGTGAGTGTCTGGCTTTGAGGTCCTTGCCCTGTGCCATCTCCTGATGGACTGCCCAGGAAGTGTTGTGTTTCTTGTTTTGTACTGTGTATGCTCTTGTCTGTGATTGGCTGTCGTGTTACGTGTGCTAATTGGTCCGTTGCTCTGTCTATCATTATGTATGTGTGTATGTGCTGTGATGTTCACTTGAATATCATGACAGCTACCAGCATCAGCACCCAGGCAAGATGATCGAGATTCCGGTTCCTCAGCAGCTCAGGTACCACGGCAATCTCCGTGCCAACTGGCGTGCATTCAAGCAGAGATTTGAGATTTACATGGTAGCAGCCTGTGTTATCCCAGAGTACACGACACAACGTCCCTCGGGACATTGTCGGTGAAACTAGGGATGGACAATCCATGTCGACCTGACGAATGAACTGGCGGGAACTGAAGAGCATAGATTGGGGGCGGATGTTTGAGGGCAAATCAACATCTGACATGTGGGAGGCTTTCAAGTGTCAGTTGATAGGAATACAGGACAGGCATGTTCCTGTGAGGAAGAAAGACAAATACGGCAATTTTCGGGAACCTTGGATGACGAATGATATTGTAGGCCTCGTCAAAAAGAAAAAGGAGGCATTTGTCAGGGCTAAAAGGCTGGGAACAGACGAAGCCTGTGTGGCATATAAGGAAAGTAGGAAGGAACTTAAGCAGGGAGTCAGGAGGGCTAGAAGGGGTCATGAAAAGTCATTGGCAAATAGGGTTAAGGAAAATCCCAAGGCTTTTTACACTTACATAAAAAGCAAGAGGGTAGCCAGGGAAAGGGTTGGCCCACTGAAGGATAGGCAAGGGAATCTATGTGTGGAGCCAGAGGAAATGGGCGAGGTACTAAATGAATACTTTGCATCAGTATTCACCAAAGAGAAGGAATTGGTAGATGTTGAGTCTGGAGAAGGGGGTGTAGATAGCCTGGGTCACATTGTGATCCAAAAAGACGAGGTGTTGGGTGTCTTAAAAAATATTAAGGTAGATAAGTCCCCAGGGCCGGATGGGATCTACCCCAGAATACTGAAGGAGGCTGGAGAGGAAATTGCTGAGGCCTTGACAGAAATCTTTGGATCCTCGCTGTCTTCAGGGGATGTCCCGGAGGACTGGAGAATAGCCAATGTTGTTCCTCTGTTTAAGAAGGGTGGCAGGGATAATCCCGGGAACTACAGGCCGGTGAGCCTTACTTCAGTGGTAGGGAAATTACTGGAGAGAATTCTTCGAGACAGGATCTACTCCCATTTGGAAGCAAATGGACGTATTAGTGAGAGGCAGCACGGTTTTGTGAAGGGGAGGTCGTGTCTCACTAATTTGATAGAGTTTTTCGAGGAGGTCACTAAGATGATTGATGCAGGTAGGGCAGTAGATGTTGTCTATATGGACTTCAGTAAGGCCTTTGACAAGGTCCCTCATGGTAGACTAGTACAAAAGGTGAAGTCACACGGGATCAGGGGTGAACTGGCAAGGTGGATACAGAACTGGCTAGGCCATAGAAGGCAGAGGGTAGCAATGGAGGGATGCTTTTCTAATTGGAGGGCTGTGACCAGTGGTGTTCCACAGGGATCAGTGCTGGGACCTTTGCTGTTTGTAGTATATATAAATGATTTGGAGGAAAATGTAACTGGTCTGATTAGTAAGTTTGCAGACGACACAAAGGTTGGTGGAATTGCGGATAGCGATGAGGACTGTCTGAGGATACAGCAGGATTTAGATTGTCTGGAGACTTGGGCGGAGAGATGGCAGATGGAGTTTAACCTGGACAAATGTGAGGTAATGCATTTTGGAAGGGCTAATGCAGGTAGGGAATATACAGTGAATGGTAGAACCCTCAAGAGTATTGAAAGTCAAAGAGATCTAGGAGTACAGGTCCACAGATCACTGAAAGGGGCTACACAGGTGGAGAAGGTAGTCAAGAAGGCATACGGCATGCTTGCCTTCATTGGCCGGGGCATTGAGTATAAGAATTGGCAAGTCATGTTGCAGCTGTATAGAACCTTAGTTAGGCCACACTTGGAGTATAGTGTTCAATTCTGGTCGCCACACTACCAGAAGGATGTGGAGGCTTTAGAGAGGGTGCAGAAGAGATTTACCAGAATGTTGCCTGGTATGGAGGGCATAAGCTATGAGGAGCGATTGAATAAACTCGGTTTGTTCTCACTGGAACGAAGGAGGTTGAGGGGCGACCTGATAGAGGTATACAAAATTATGAGGGGCATAGACAGAGTGGATAGTCAGAGGCTTTTCCCCAGGGTAGAGGGGTCAATTACTAGGGGGCATAGGTTTAAGGTGAGAGGGGCAAAGTTTAGAGTAGATGTACGAGGCAAGTTTTTTACGCAGAGGGTAGTGGGTGCCTGGAACTCACTACCGGAGGAGGTAGTGGAGGCAGGGACGATAGGGACATTTAAGGGGCATCTTGACAAATATATGAATAGGATGGGAATAGAAGGATACGGACCCAGGAAGTGTAGAAGATTGTAGTTTAGTCGGGCAGTATGGTCGGCACGGGCTTGGAGGGCCGAAGGGCCTGTTCCTGTGCTGTACATTTCTTTGTTCTTTGTTCTTTGTTCTTTGAAACGCACATTAGAAGCGAATGCATGGTGTGGTCACCTGACAGGGCCTAGTTTTGAGCCTGATTAAATTCGATGTCCTAAATTAAAGAATTGAACACTGTAAATTAAACTACAGTCCACACCTCAAGCAGGCTGATGGGAATTTGGACTTGACCAAAGACACAGTACACAACCCACAGAGCAAGTGCTAGAACATGTCTGGACCTGCCCTGTCAAGCGCACTGATAGCTGTGGCAGTGAAAAACAAATAGTAGCAGCGAATTTAACAACAGCTCACATTTATGGAGACCATCGCGCCCTATTGAAATGCATATTGATGTGCAATAAGAGGGCGGCCCGGCCGCACAGTGGTTAGCACAATTGCTTCACAGCTCCAGGGTCCCAGGTTCGATTCCGGCTTGGGTCACTGTCTGTGCGGGGTCTGCACGTCCTCCCCGTGTCTGCGTGGGTTTCCTCCGGGTGCCCCGGTTTCCTCCCACAGTCCAAAGATGTGCAGGTTAGGTGGATTGGCCGTGATAAATTGCCCTTAGCGTCCAAAAAGGTTAGGTTGGGTTACGGGGATAGGGTGGAGGTGTGGGCTTAAGTAGGGTACCCTTTCTAAGGGCAGGTGCAGACTCGATGGGCCGAATGGCCTCCTTCTGCACTGTAAATTCTAAGATTCCTACAAATCCACCTCTTTGACCAAGCTTTCAATCGCTTCTCCTAATTCTTCTTCCTCCGGCTTCATTTTTCAGTTTTCCTCACCATGAAAGACCTCAGAAGACTTTTCTCTACAAAAAAGAGGTGGTACATCAATGTGAGCTGTTGTTAAATTCTCTGCTACTATTTGGTTTTCACTGCCTATCAGTGAATGTTAAGGGGCTTTACAGAATTTATATTATTGATTGTTCACACCATTCCCTGAGAGCCTTCATTAAACGTGACGGAGGCGACTGTCGGAAGACAGTCGGCGGTAGCGGCGGCCAGCGTACGGTCGGGCGAGCTGGGTTCCCGGGAGGCAGCGGAGGGACCCCAAGATGGCGGCCCTCATGAGTCGCATGTGGATGGGCGAGGTGCAAGGTGGCATCCAAGATGGCGGTCCCCGTGGGTCGCACGTGTTGGCTGAGATTAAAGATGGGGGCGCCCACGGGTCGCACATGGCGGGTGGCGCGGCAGGCAGCGCTGCTGGGCCTAGAAGATTTAGGGGGGGATCGGGCCTGGCAGGCTTTTGCGAAGTGGCCTTTCTTCGCACAGCCGCTACAGGTTGCGTTCCGTGCCGGGCAGCGTTGTCGGGGGTGATTATTCTGGCCACAGAAGTAGCACTTTGTCCTCCGGCGTTGGCGGGCCGCTGCGCAGCGCAGGCTTGCGTCGCGCCCGGGTCGGTTGATGGCTGCGCCCACGAGGCCCACGAGGGTGCCGTGCAGTCGGAGGTGTAGGCCCCATGTGCTGGGAGGCCACCTCCAGTGAGTTGGAGAGTTATACTGTCTCTGGGAGGCCGAGTGTCCCCCCTTCTAATAAACGCTGGCGGATACAGTTTGAGTGCATGCCCGCGACATAGGCGTCCCTGATCAGCAGCTCCGCGTGCTGGGTAGCCGATATCGCCCGGCAGTCACAGTTTCGACAGAGGATGTACTAGGCGCACAGAAATTCCACGAGTGATTCCCCAGGGCATTGGCGTCTCGTGGCGAGGAGGTGCCTAGCATATACCTGGTTAACAGATTTCACATAATGTCTTTTTAGCAGCGTTATCGCCTTTGTGTACGAGGGGGCGTCCCTGATGAGGTTAAAGACTCTTGGGCTCACCCGTGCGTGGAGAACCTGCTTCTTCTGGAGGTCCGTGAGGTCTTCGTTGAAGGACGCGAGGCACGCCTCGAAGCAGCTTAGCCAGTGTTCAAAAGTGCTGTACTGAGGGAGGGCTGTACTGGGGGAGCGCTGTATTGAGGGAATATAATGCTGTCGGCACCATTCGCAGTTTGCAATTTAAATTGCCTTTTCGGATGGTTATGAGCGCAATCGCCTAATGAAAGCTAACACTTTGGTGCAATTGCCAATCAAATCCTTACCTGTGAGGTTCTGAGAGAGGGACCCCAGCCCATTTTTGGGATACGTCCCAAATCCGTCACTGGGGATCTCGGATGTTGGGACAAAGATTTATCAGTCCTTCACAGTTATGTATTGGTAACTAAACATGAACATTTATTGTAAATAGTTCCACCGCTTTGGAAGGGGGAAATGTGTCTTTAAAAAGAAAGAGGGATGTTGTCATATGCTTTAAAAAAATTAATTTTGGCGCATGTGGGTGTTGCTGGCTGGCCCAGCATTCATTGCCCATCCCTAATTGTCCTTGAGAAGGTGGCGGTGAGCTGTCTTCTTGAACCGCTGCAGTCCCTGAGGTGTAGGAAGGCTGGTAAACCAGAGACCGAGAGTATTGCTCTGGGGTCCCAGGTTCAAATCCCACCTGGCAGATCGTGAAATTTGAATTCAATAAAATTCTGGAATTAAAAAAAAGAAGATTAATGATGATCATGAAACCGTTGTCGATTGTTGTAAAAACCCATCTGGGTCACTAATGTCCTTTAGGGAAGGAAATCTGCCCTCCTTACCCGGTCTGGCCTACATGTGACTCCAGACCCACAGCGACTTGGTTGACTCTTAACTGCCCCTTCAAGGGCAATTAGGGATGGGCAATAAATGCTGGCACAGCCTGCGACGCCCACGTCAAAATATAAAAAAGGTACAACCTCTGTGCTGTTAGGGAAGGAGTTCCAGGAAAGGAACTTGACCCAACGACAGTGAAGGAATGGCCGATATATTTCCAAGTTGGCATGGTGAGTGACTTGGAGGTGGTGGCTTTCCCATAAGACAGTGGGTGGGATTCAGCCAATGCTGAAATCGGGAATGGCGATTGGGCCGGCAATAGGATCCCGTTGCCGAAATTGCGATGCTCCGCCTCCTCCAAAACGGCATCATTGCATTACACGCTGTGCGTAGTTGAAGCCCCATTCGCATCTCAATAGCGGGCCCACCGTCTCCGTCTCCGACTCCGATGGGCCGAGTTCTCGATGGCGCGGTCCACGTGTGCTCTCAACCATCGTGAACCATGAAGCTGCGAGCAACAATAGCGGAGCGATCAAAATCGAGGATTCCCGAGTGCCAGAACTGGGCGTACGGAAGTCTTGGAGGTTTATGGAGCTGGAGGCAAGGTGAAGCCATGGAGGGATTTGAACACAAGGATGAGAATTTTAAAATCGAGGGGTTGCTGGACCAATTGACGAGGTAGATCAACGAGCACACATTACATCATTGGAAGCTGCAAATTGTTCACCCTGGAACGTTGGTGGGCACCGACTAATTTTTCTACAGGAGATAACATGGAACAGAGACCCGGCTCAAGAACATACAAAATAAGTGCTGACCTCCATGATCGCGCTCTCTGCAACCGCGATCACGGGTCCCCAGAAACTTCCAAAAGAAAACCTCGGCAAGCTGAGGTCTGGAGTTTAATAATTTTAATAGTAAAATAATTGCAACCTTCCAATTAACGGAACAGTCATAAATCAGTGGGGCCTGAATTCTTTTTAAGAAAATGAAACACTTGATTACTTGACAAGTAGTACTAATGAGACAGGAATGAAATATTTTACTCATTATTGCAACATTATCTATACAGTAGCTCTATCCGAGTTCACTGGACTCTTCCCACAGTCACAAAGAGAGTCAGGATATGACATTGGTAATTACAGTGACAAACGTGGCCTTGTTATAAACACTTACCCAAGGCGGCAGCTTCGGTGAAATCATTTTGTGTCTTATGTCCTGGATTTTAAATTTTAAGATCCTATCAAAGTGTTTGCTAATTGGCTTTTCCTTCATTAATAAGCCACCGACTTTTGGTGTCTTGTATTCACGTAGTGGTGACCACTATGAGTTTTGAGTAGTTGGATAACCCTTGTTGTGTGCCAGGGAAGGTTGTGACTTAGTCAAAACGCAATTTGATAAAGGATGTAACATAATAATAATCTTTATTGGTGTCACAGGTAGGCTTACGTTAAGACTGTAGTGAAGTTAGTGTGAAAATCTCCTAGTCGGCACATTCCGGCGCCTGTTCGGGTACACAGAGGGAGAATTCAGAATGTCCAATTCACCTAACAAACGCGTCTTTCGGGACTTGTGGGAGGAAACCGGAGCACCCGGAGGAAACCCACGCAGACACGGGGAGAACGTGCAGATTTCGCACAGACAGTGACCCAAGCCAGGAATCAAACCTGGGACTCTGGTGCTGTGAAGCAACAGTGCTAACCACTGTGCTACCGTGCCGCCCTCAAGGGAAACCAATCAGATCCGAGCATGTCAACTTGTAGGTTGCCCAACTGATTGGGCGTATTCCTGGAGAATTTATCTCTTGACCTTTCACCCTGCCGTGTCCTGCCCTCACACTCCCATCATTGGCCCATCCTCCAGGCACTCCGCCTTCCCGCAGCCAATTGGAAAGCAAACAGTTTATTTGCTCCCCAAATAAATGTTTATTCTTCTGTTCTGCTCCACCATCTAAAATATTCTTATAACCAATCAAAGAAAGTGGTCATAGTAAATGGAATGGGCAGAGAGAATGGTGGCCCCATATCTCCATGAGGGGCCTAAAATCTCCAGGCCTCAAATCGAGATCAGGGCATAAAGACGATGGGTGGGTGGGGGGGTGGGGGGTGGGGGGGGGGCCCTGGGGGTGGGGGCTGGTGGGGGGGACCCCCAGCCTGATTTCCTTGTTTTTGAGTTGCTCTTCCGCCTGACCCTCAAGGGGGATAGCGAGGAAATCTCAGGGCAAGGTCGCCAAATGCACGGCATGAAGTCTTGCATTGTTCAGTGTCTGGACAGTGCTGTCGACGTCAAGCTCACTGAGTCATACTCGCTTCATTTGAGATTGAGCTGGGAATGCCGCCCAGAGGAATGAGATGAAAGTCTTGACTTGCTGAGAGCTGTTGAGGGTCAAAAGTGAGCTGACTTCAGTTATATACAACCCGTGTTCCCGACAGACATAAAAATGCAGCTTGAGTAAGCCAGTGATGTAGAAAGTAGGAACACAACATGCATTCCACAGAAAAGGGCAGAGAGGAATTCTTTAGGGGCTGAGGTGTTTGGCTGAAACAGGTCAAGGAAACCTTTACTTTGCTGTTACCCAACACTATATCTGACCTAAGTGTTCTGAGTGTTTACAGCTCCAGCATGCTCTGTTTCATTCTTTGACACATTTTTAAGTCCAAGGTCAGATGTGATTTAAGTGGTGCAGAAATGGAGCAAGAGAGCAGGGTCAAAGCGGTCCCCATTCAAAGGAACTCTTCGAAGAATTTCAAGTTTCCAAGTCACATGTTTTGATTTGTAGACAGACTGATCGATCCGCACAGTCCAGAATCTTGGCAGAAACCACGGCCATTACAGTAAGATTAATAGCGTAACCTTTCAAAAACAAAATTAGCAGCATCCAGCAAGCTGCTGAGAACATCCACAGAATGAGGGTTTCGAACAGCACTAAGGAAAACAATCAACAAAAGACAGAAAAGACAGAATAATTTTGAATAAAGTTACTGAACATACATTGCAACTGATTGAAAAAAAATTTCTGGGTAACCGTTTTGCTCTTTAACATCTTGACCTAGTTAAAAGTTTCACTTGAGAGCTTGTTAATTCCAGCCGCCGGCTTGTTAAACTGTTAAGCCTGTCTAATACTCTTCCAACATACACTGGTGTCTGATGGTGATAATTTTTGGTTCCATGTTTCACGCTGTGGGTAATTGTCTTTTCTCAAAGCACAGCGCAGATTTCAGAGTCGCTGAATCTCCAGGTTTGCACCATTAAAGCGATGGGGTATCTTGAAAGCAGTGATAAAGTTTATAAAAATAGGTTTAATGGAACATTCCAAGTTAATTCAGGGGTGTCCGCCTTATTGATGGCACCGTTACTGTTCCAGACCGGGCCAATCTACAAGAGAATCTACAAGGGGCTGGTTTAGCACACTGGGCTAAATCGCTGGCTTTTAAAGCAGACCAAGGCAGGCCAGCAGCACGGTTCGATTCCCGTACCAGCCTCCCCGAACAGGCGCCAGAATGTGGCGACTAGGGGCTTTTCACAGTAACTTCATTTGAAGCCTACTTGTGACAATAAGTGATTTTCATTCATTTTCATTTCAGTTAGTCACTGTCCCAGTCACCACAATAGACCTTGCTCAGTGATGCTCACCAACAACAACCTGTATTTATATAGCGCCTTTAACAAAGTAGAATGTCACAGGGCACTTTGCTGGTGCACGATCAAACACAATTTGACACTGAACAAGGTAAGGAGATATTAGGACAGATGAACAAAAGTTTAATCAAAGAGATAGGTCTGAAGGAATGACAGATTTCCTTCCCTAAAGGGCATTTGTGAACCAGATGGGTTTTTACGACAATCAACTAGACTTTTCAGGCTAGGTTTTCATTGAATTCAAATAGTCACCATCTGCCCTGGTGGAATTTGAACATGGGCTTTCAGAACATTACCCAGGGAATGGGAATCGGGGGGAAAACTCCCCGCTGGTTGGAGTCATACCTGGCACCAAGGAAGATGGTCTTGGTGGTTGGAGGTCAATCATCTCTGCTCCTGGACATCACGGCAGGAGTTCCTCAGGGTAGTGTCCTCAGCCCAACCATCTTCAGCTGCTTCATTAGTGATCTCCCTTCCATCATAAGGTCAGATAGATGTTTGCGGATGACTGCACAATGTTCAGCACCATTTGCGACTTCTCAGATTATAAAGCCGTCCATGTCCAAATGCAGCGAGACCTGGTCAGTATCCAGGCTTGGGGCTGACAAGCGGCAAGTAACATTCATGCCAGGCAAAGACCATCTCCAACAAGAGAGGATCTAACCATTGCCCCTTGACATTTCATGGCATTACCATAGCTGAATCCCCACAACCAACATCCTGGGGGTTACCATTGCCCACAAACTGAACTGGACTAGCCATATAAATACTGTGGCTACAAGAGGAAGTCAAAAGCTAAGAATCCTATGGCCCCCAAAGCCTATCCATAATCTACAAGGCACAAGTCAGGAGTGTGATGGAATACTCTCCACTTGCCTGGATGAGGGCAGCTACAACAACACTCAAGAAGCTCGACACCATCCAGGACAAAGCATCCCGCTTGTTCGACACCCCACCCACAAGCATTCAATCCCTCCACCACCGACGCACAGTGGCAGCCGTGTGTACCATCTACAAGGTGCATTACAGGAACTCGGCAATGTTCCTCAGACAGCACCTTGCAAACCCACGGCCACTACCATCTGGAAGGACAAGGGCAGACACATGGGAAAAATTACGGGTGATCAAGTGGCCAGAATGGGAGGGAGTGCAGAGATCTCAGACGTTTGTAGGGCTGGAGGAGATAATGAGGGGGGCAATGCCAGGGTGGGGATTTGAACACTCAGATCCACTGTTATCAACCGGGAATATGATAAGGCATTGAAATTGGAAAAGTCAGGCCCATGTGGGTCTGCGAAGTCCATCTCGGTGCCCATGTACATAGATCCCTGAAAGTTGCCACCCAGGTTGAGAGGGTTGCTAAGAAGGCGTACGGTGTGTTCGCTTTTATTGGTAGAGGGATTGAGTTTCGGAGCCATGAGGTCATGTTGCAGCTGTACAAAACTCTGGTGCAGCCGCATTTGGAGTATTGCGTCCAATTCTGGTCGCCGCATTATAGGAAGGATGTGGAAGCATTGGAAAGGGTGCAGAGGAGATTTACCAGAATGGAGGGAAGATCTTATGAGGAAAGGCTGAGGGACTTGAGGCTGTTTTCGTTAGAGAGAAGAAGGTTAAGAGGTGACTTAAGTGGGCAGCACGGTAGCATTGTGGATAGCACAATTGCTTCACAGCTCCAGGGTCCCAGGTTCGATTCCAGCTTGGGTCACTGTCTGTACGGAGTCTGCACATCCTCCCCGTGTGTGCGTGGGTTTCCTCCGGGTGCTCCGGTTTCCTCCCACAGTCCAAAGATGTGCAGGTTAAGTGGATTGGCCATGATAAATTGCCCTTAGTGTCCAAAATTGCCCTTAGTGTTGGGTGGGGTTACTGGGTTATGGGGATAGGGCGTAGGTGTTGACCTTGGGTAGGGTGCTCTTTCCAAGAGCCGGTGCAGACTCAATGGGCCGAATGGCCTCCTTCTACACTGTAAATTCTATGACTTAATTGAGGCATACAAGATGATCAGAGGATTGGATAGGGTGGACAGTGAGAGCCTTTTTCCTCGGATGGTGATGTCTAGCACGAGGGGACATCGCTTTAAATTGAGGGGAGATAGATATAAGACAGATGTCAGAGGTAGGTTCTTTACTCAGAGAGTAGTAAGGGCGTGGAATGCCCTGCCTGCAACAGTAGTGGACTCACCAACACTAAGGGCATTCAAATGGTCATTGGATAGACATATGGACAATAAGGGAATAGTGTAGATGGGCTTTAGAGTGGTTTCACAGGTCGGCGCAACATCGAGGGCCGAAGTGCCTGTACTGCGCTGTAATGTTCTATGTTCTATGTTCTAAGTCTTTTCCTAGCTTGAGTGAACAGGGCTGCATCAAGCATCAGAATTCCTCATTTCAATCAAGCCCACCAGGGAAGTCAACAAAAGACAGAAAAACAAGCAAAGTTATTGACTATTTATTACAACTGATTGAATTATTTTAAGCACTTTCCTCTTAAACATCTTGACCTAGTTAAGGCTTCTGCCTGAGAGCTTGTTAATTCCAGCCACCAGCTCGTTAAGCTGTTAAGCCTGTCTAATTCCTTTCCAACTTGCTCTGGTGTCTGATGGTGATAATTTTTGGTTCCATGTTTCACGCTGTGGGTAATTGTCTTTTCTCAAAGCCACAGCGGAGATTTCAGTCGGAGTTGCTGAATTTCTGAAGGTTTGGACCAGGAAATTGATGGGTTAGCTTGAAACAAGAATGGAATCAAAAGTGTGGAAGTGACGAGAGAATTCGTTTGATTTGAACATAGCAATCTGACAAGTGTGGCTTTTAAAACTTGGTATAGTTCATAGTAAATCAATACCTGCTCACAATTCCGACATTATCGGCTTCCAGTGACTTGATTGCAGCATGTATTTCTGTCTCTTTCCTGAGCCTGTATTATGATATTATTTGCCTTAAAAGCTTCCACTTTCTACGTTATTAGATGTTTTTTTTAAAGCAATCTCACCCTGGTCTCTCTCTTAATGTCACATTCTCTCCCACTGCACATCTGTCACGATCTTACCGTGCGATACCTGTACTTTGACGTTTTCTTTGATCAGCTCTCTCACATTCTCTAATCTCACAATCTTACTCTCTGGTCTCTGACTACATTCTCTCCAGCACTACATTTTTCCCATCTGGGCGGCACGGTAGCACAGTGGTTAGCACTGTTGCTTCACAGCTCCAGGGTCCCAGGTTCGATTCCCCGCTGGGTCACTGTCTGTGCGGAGTCTGCACGTTCTCCCCGTGTCTGCGTGGGTTTCCTCCGGGTGCTCCGGTTTCCTCCCACAGCCCAAAGATGTGCAGGTTAGGTGGATTGGCCATGATAAATTGCCCTTAGTGTCCAAAAAAAAGGTTAAGTGAGGGTTACTGGGTTATGGGGATAGGGTAGATACATGGGCTTCAGTAAGGGCCTCTTTGTAAGGGCCGGTGCAGACTCGATGGGCTGAATGGCCTCCTTCTGCACTGTAAATTCTATGATTCTATCTCTCTTTCCATCATTTCACTCTTTTTTGTGGCCATTCCCCTTTCTCGTCCACTTCCTTTATTCTCCTCATTCTTTCCCCATCTCTCCTCCCACCCGCATCTCTCCCCCTCTCCAGCTCCCCTCTCACAATCCATTCTCTAAGCCCGCCCCCCCCCCCCCCCCCCCCACACACACACACACTGCTACCACTTCCCCTGCCCCCTCTAAACCTCACCATTAGGCCCTCTTCCCTCCCCTCTCGCCTCCTCTCTACCAACCCATTCGGGGTCCACCCTCCCTACTCCTTCCGCCCCCTTCCGTCCCCATCCTCCCCCTTCTGCCCCCTCCCTCTCTCCCCATTCCGCCCCCTCCCTCTCTCCCCATTCCGCCCCCTCCCTCCACCCTTCACCACCCTCCCCTCCCTCCTCCCTTCATCCCCATCCCCTCCCTCCACTCCCCCTCCCTCTTACCCTCCCCCTTTCTTGCCACTCTTCCCCTTCCCATCCCCACTCCCCATTCCCCCTCCCCTGCCTCCCCTCCCCCTCCCCCCTCCCCCATCCTTCCCCCTCCCCCCTTATCCCTCCCCCTCTCCCCTCCCCCTCCCCCTCCCACCCCCTCCCCCCTCCCTCCCCCACCTCTGCCTCCACATCCCCCTCCCCCTCCCCATACACACCTCCCCCACCACCCCCTCCCCTACCCACCTCCCCTACCCACCTCCCCCACCACCCCCTCCCCCTCCCACCTCCCCCTCCCCTCCCCTCCCTCCTCGCCCCTCGCCCCTCCCCTCTCCCCCTCCCCATTCCCTCCCCCTGCCCCCTCCCCCCTCCCCCTCCCCTCCCCCTCCCCTCCCCCTCCCCTCCCTGTCCTCCTCCCCTCCCCCTCCCCTTCCCCCCCTCCCCCACCCCCTCCCCCCATCCCCCTCCCCTTCCCCCCCTCCCCCACCCCCTCCCCCATCCCCCTTCCCCTCCCCATCCCCCTCCCCCTCCCCCATCCCCCTCCCCCTCCCCGCCCCATCCCCCTCCCCGCCCCATCCCCCTCCCCGTCCCCCCTCCCCCTCCCTCTCCCCCTCCCTCTCCCCTCTCCCCCCTCCCCATCCCCTCCCCTACCCACCCCCTCCCCCCACCTCACCCTCCCCCTCCCCTCCACTCCCCCTCCCCTTCCCCCTCCCTCTCCCCCTCCCCCACCCCCTCCCCCTCCCCCACCCCCTCCCCCTCCCCCTCCCCCACCCCATCCCCCTCCCCAGCCCCCTCCCCCTCCCCATCCCTCTCGCCCTCCCCATCCCGCTCCCCCTCCCTCTCCCCCCTCCCCCATCCCTCTCCCCCCTCCCCCATCCCTCTCCCCCCTCCCCATCCCTCTCCCCCCTCCCCCATCCCTCTCCCCCCTCCCCATCCCTCTCCCCCCTCCCCATCCCTCTCCCCCCTCCCCATCCCTCTCCCCCTACCCCATCCCTCTCCCCCTCCCCATCCCTCTCCCCCTCCCCATCCCTCTCCCCCCTCCCCCATCCCTCTCCCCCTCCCTCTTCCCCCTCCCCCATCCCTCTCCCCCCTCCCCCATCCCTCTCCCCCCTCCCCCATCCCTCTCCCCCCTCCCCATCCCTCTCCCCCTTCCCCATCCCTCTCCCCCTCCCCATCCCTCTCCCCCTCCCCCATCCCTCTCCCCCCTCCCCCATCCCTCTCCCCCCTCCCCCATCCCCCATCCCTCTCCCCCTCCCCCATCCCTCTCCCCCCTCCCCATCCCTCTCCCCCCTCCCCCATCCCTCTCCCCCCTCCCCCATCCCTCTCCCCCCTCCCCCATCCCTCTCCCCCCTCCCCCATCCCTCTCCCCCCTCCCCCATCCCTCTCCCCCCTCCCCCATCCCTCTCCCCCCTCCCCCATCCCTCTCCCCCCTCCCCCATTCCTCTCCCCTCCCCCATTCCTCTCCCCCCTCCCCCATTCCTCTCCCCCTCCCCATCCCATTCCCTCCTCCCCCACTCCCCCAACCCCCTCCCCCTCCCCAACCCCTCCCCCTCCCCAACCCCTCCCCCTCCCCTTCCTCCAAACTCCCTCCCCCCAACCCCCTCCCCCCAACCCCCCCCCCCCCCCCCGGCTCCACCCTCCCCTTCCCCCACTGTCATAATATCCACTCATGTATATAATGAGATGCAGACACGTAGTGATTGACACATAGGATGACCAGTAAGCATACAACACAGCACAGCCAATTACCAGACAGGACACCACCATTATAAAGCCAGAGGGCACTAGGTTTCCCGCTCTCTCGGGACCCAGCTACTGAGACAGTCAGATTCCTCGAGCTAGCAAGCACAAACACCATGCGGTAGCTAGTAAGTCTGGTCAGGCTACTACAAGGTCACTAGTCAGATCAGTGTAGTGTCGACCCACAGCTGAATATGTACAGCAGTTCATCTAGTTGAATAAAACAGTGTTGGATCTTCTCCTGTGTTAGACGTCTGTTTCTAACTTCCCTGCATCGACTTCAGTCCACTTCGATCCAACCTGCCTAACACATCACCCTCCCCTTCCCCCACTCCCCTCCCTCTCCCCATCCCTTTCCCCCCAACTCCTCCTCTTCTCCCCACTCCCCTCCCCTTCTCCCCACTCCCCTCAACCATCCCCTTCCACCCCATTCCCTTCTCGCCCCACTCCCTCTCCCCGAACCCCCTCTTCTCCTCCCCTTTCCACCCATTTTCCTTTGTCCCCTCTCCTTCCCCCTCCCCTTCCCTCTCCCCCTCCCCTCCCCTTCCCTCTACCCTCCCCTTCCCGCCCACTCCCCTTCCCCCCACTCCCCTTCCCCCACTCCCCTTCCCCCCCACTCCCCTTCCCCCACTCCTCTTCCCCAATCCCCTTTCCCCTTCCCATCCCCTTCCCACCCCTTCCCCAGCCCCCTCCTACCACCTCCCACCCCTCCTCGTCTTTCCCCCCCCCACACGACTCCCCTTCCCCCCTCCCACCTCCCTCTCCCCTCCCCCTCCCTTCCCATCCCCCTCCCCTCGCCTCCAGCCTCCCTCTCTCTCTTCCCTTCCCCTCTCTCCCCTCCCTCTCACCTCCATGCCGCCACTCTTTCTCGCGCCCCCCCCCCCCACTCTCTCCCCTCTTCTCTACCTTTCCCTTTCCCTTCTCTCTCTCCCTCCCTCACCTCTATCTCTCACCTCTATTCCCTCTTTCTCTCCCTGCGTGTCTCTCTCTCCTTCTCCCTCTTTGTGGTTTCAAACTGTCTCTTGTAATCAAACTCTGTATTTGGTGCATTTTACTGGTCAGGTGTCTTATCGCTCTGCTCCCATTTTTCATGGTTTTTTTTGTTATCTTTCTGTAGTTTTACACAAGTCTCTTCTATTTAGCTTCTGAAACCAACCAGTCTTACACAGGAACCCCAATGAATCGCTTCTCTCTTGTGGTAATCCACACCATTGCTCACAATTGACAGAATCTCCTTCAGATAAAGTGTCATCGAAATCTTAAACTTTCTCCTCCAAAAGGCTGGAGGTCAATGGGAAAAATTCAGAGCTGAGATCGCTAGATTTTTGTTGGATAAGGGGGCCGGCGTTTCTGCGATTAAGACGGATCAGTGGCACTAAGATGCAGATCATCCATTACCTAATTGAATGGCAGAACAGGTTTGAGGGGCTGAATGGCGTTCTTTCCCTATGTTCCAACAGTTGCACATAACTTGTTGCTGTTGACTCTCTCCTATTATTCTGGGTTATGTTATATCATTTATTGATCGTTTAAATATCTAGTTAATCTTATTTAATATAGGCTGCGTATTTTCCTGGGAGATAGGAAAGTAAATTGTAAATAAGGACGCCATGGCCGGGATTCTGCAATATCGACGCCGGCGTCAACGGGCCTCCAGGGCCAGTGATTCTCCTGTTCCTCGGGGGCTAGAATGGCGCCGGAGTGCTGTGCTCTTCTCCGGCGCCGAAAGCCGGCCCTGCATGGTCAGCGCGGGTCAGCATATGCGCGCGGCGGCCGTCTCCGTGCTGGCACCCGTACAACATGGCGGAGCCCTACAGGGGCCCTGCGCGGAGGAACATAGGCTCCCCCCCCCCCCCCGGAATGAGCCCCCCCCCCCCCCCCCCCCCGCCGATCGGTAGCCCCCGATCGCGGGCCTGGCTACCGTGGAGGCCCCCCTGGAGTCGAATCCCCCCCCCCCCCGCACCAGGACGGCCCCCGCAGCCAGAACGGCGAGGTCCTGCCGGGTGGGACCATAGGTAAACCACGCCGGCGGGACCCGGCGGGCACTCGGCGGGCACTCGGCCCGTCGAGCGCTTTGAATGGCCCCCAACCGGTGGCGCGGCGACCGTGCGGGCGCGATTGCCGCTGATTCTCCGGTCGCCGGACCGGACCGGCGGCGGACCGGCGTGCCGGGAATCTGGCCAGTGATTCTCCGAACCGATGCGGGCTCGGAGAATCCCAGCCCATAAAGGGACATAGATAGATTAAGTGAGTGGGCAAAACTCTGGAAAATGGAGTACAATGTGAGAAGATGTGGGATTGTCCATTTTGGCCAGAAGGATAAAAAAATAAGCTTATTATCTACATGGTGAGAGGTTGCAGAGCTCGGAGGTGCAGAGGGATCTGGGTGTCATAGTGCATGAATCATAAAAGGCTGGGTAATTGGGAAAGTGAAGAGAATTGTTATTGTTTATTGTGAGGGGAATTGAATATAAAAGTAGGGGGGTTATGTTGGGGCATTGTTGAGACCACATCTGGAATATTGTGCACAGCATTGCTCTCCTTGGGCGGGATTCTCTCGAAACGGCAGCAATGTGTTGACGCCAGCATTAACACCGGAGAATTTCACATCGGCGTCAACGGGCCCCTTGGCTCAGTGATTCTGTGGCCCACTGGGGGCCAGCAGGGCGCTGGGGTGCTCCACGCAGCTCTGGCTGCCAATACGGGGCCCTGCACGTCCGACCGCGCAACATGGCGGACCCACACAGCCAACCGGCCCCCTTAAATATAGACACTGCCCCAGATCCCTAATTGCCCTTGAGAAGGTGGCGATGAGCTGCCTTCTTGAACAGCTGCAGTCCCTTGGTGTAGGTACACCCACAGTGCTGTCGGGGAGGGTGTTCCAGGATTTTGACCCAGCGACAGCGAAGGAACGACGATATATTTCCCAGTCAGGATGGTGAATGGCTTGGGGGAGAACCTGCAATTGGTGGTGTTCCCAGGCATATGCAGTCCTTGTCCTTCTCTGGGGTAGAGGTTGTTGATTGCAAGATGCAGTAGAGTGTAGAGTGAGGCAATTCTGAAACTTGGCTTAACAAGAGGCTCCGCATTGAAGGTGAGGTGGTCTGGACCCCAACCTCAATATAAAAGATTTCATTCTGGCCAAACCTTTCTTGAATTCCAAATGGATGATTTCCAGCCACCTTTTTTTAGATTTATTTTTTCTTTTTGTGTTATAAATTTACGGTACCCAATTCCTTTTTCCAATTAAGGGGCAATTTATTGTGGTCAATCCACCTACCCTGCACATCTTTGGGTTGTGGGGGCAAAATCCACGCAGACACGGGGAGAATGTGCAAACTCCACACAGACAGTGACCCAGAGCCGGGATCGAACCTGGGACCTTGGCGCCGTGAGACTGCAGGGCGAACCACTGCGCCACCGTGCTGCCCTTTTAGATCTTTTTTATTGTCACAAATAGGCTTACACTAACACTGCAAATGAAGTTACTGTGAAATCCCCTAGTCGCCTGTTCAGGTACACAGAGGGAGAATTCAGAATGTCCAAATTGCCTAACAAGCACATCCTTTGGGACTTGTGGGAGGAAACCGGAGCACCCGGAGGAAACCCACGCAGACACGGGGAGAACGTGCAGACTCCGCACAGACAGTGACCCAAGCCGGGAATCGAACCTGGGACCCTGGCGCTGTGAAGCAACAGTGCTAACCACTGTGCTACCGTGCTGCCCCACGGCACTGGGCTACTGTGACCAAACAATGCTCTAGCCTTGTTGATGGGATAAATGGTTGCCTCCTGTGCTGTTAATTCCAAGTCCGTATGGACTGCATTTGCATTGAGCGATGGGACAGCCTGCTTTCAAAAAGGAGTCAAGGATGATCAACATTTAAATGTATCTTTCGGGTCTTTTTAATTATACCTGTAATTAGTCATTAAGAAAGGTTTTATAAACTCTGGAGGGCAGACTTGTCTGTCAACAAACCTTTCTGCTCTGAAGTAATTCTTTAAATTGTTTTTCGCCCACTAACTACCCTTCTCCATTGCTTTTTGATTTGAGTGTTTCCTGGAGATTTGATCAACTGATATCTGATCACGTGATGTCGACACGGGTGTCCCTGTCTGTCCCTTTATCGAGATTGGTCCCATATCGCTGAGGAGCTTTCCTCATGGCTTCCCCTCAGCAGCTTTGGCCGACCCAAGCTTTAATCGTCAGGGCAAGCCTGGAGGTTTGGCAACCTCCTAGTGTGAAACAGAGTGAACACCTTCCAAGGAGAGATGTGGGAGGATCAGAAAGAAGCAGGGAAGATGGTCACAGAATATAAAAATCAGCTGGCAGAGAAAGACAACTAAAGTAAAGGTTATGCCCTTTGACATGTACAGGACAACCTTCTATATATGTGTGCATAGTGCCCTTTGCATGGCCTCACATTCCAAGGCAATTCTCGGGAGGATAATAAAACAAATTTTGGCACAAAGCCACACAATGTGACACTAGGACAGCTGACAAAAAGCTTAATCGAGGAGGTGTTTTAAGGAGTGCCCTGGTGGAAGATTGAGAGAGAGGGAGCGAATCAGAGGGAATTCTAGAACATTAGGATCTGGGCAATTGAAGGCGTTGCCACTAATGGAGGAACACTTTAAAATAAGAGGCAGAGATTCGGCCAGAATTGGAGTAGGGTGGGTTGGTGGGGATGGGAACAATTCTATCTCGCCTGATAGGAGCCTGCATCAAGCAGCTTGTGAAATCATCTGAAAGTGGTTCTTGTGGTTGTTACTGGGTGGAGATTAGTCATGTTTCTATGAACGAACCCCAATGGCACCACATTTCAAAATAAATGTAACAGTGTCATCATTTCACCCAACCACTTCCTCCCAGTTAACTGGCAAGGAGGTCACATCAATTACTCACAGGCCAAACGGCACATCTGAAACATATTAAGAAGCTGACGACTGGGGGCAGGGTGCTTGTCCATCAAACGATGCCTCGAGTAAGCTGGAACACAAACCTGTTTCAATCTGTGTCTGAAGCTGTTTCCACCAACTCAGAATCACAGAAAAATACAGAGCAGAAAAGGCCCTTTGGCCCAGCGAGTCTGCACTGCCGCATGAAAGGCACCTGACCTGACAATCCTAACCCCATTGGCCAGCACTTGTCCCACAGCCTCGAATGTTACGATGTGCCAAGTACTCATCCAGGTACTTTTTAAAGGATGTGAGGCAACCCGCCTCTACCCCCCTCCCAGGCAGCGCGTTCCAGACCGTCAGCACCCTCTGGGTAAAAAGGTTTTTCCTCAAATCCCCCCTGAAACTCCCACCCCTCACCTTGAACTTGTGTCCCCTCGTAACTGACCCTTCAACTAAGGGTAACAGCTGCTCCCTATCCACCCTGTCCATGCCCTTCATAATCCTGTCCACCTCGATCAGGTCGCCCCTCAGTCGTCTCTGCTCCAGAGAAAACAAGCCAAGCCTATTCAGCCTCCCTTCAAAACTAAAATGTTCCACCCCAGGCAACATCCTGGTGAATCTCCTCTGCGCCCCCTCCAGTGGAATCACATCCTGCCTATAATGTGGCGACCAGAATTGCACACAGTACTCCAGCTGTGGCCTCACCAAAGTTCGATACAACCCCACATTCCCGTACCAGCCTCCCCGAACAGGTGCCGGAATGTGGCGACTAGGGGCTTTTCACAGTAACTTTATTGAAGCCTACCCGTGACGATAAGCGATTTTCATTTCATTTCATTTCACATGACCTCCCTGCTTCTGTAATCTATGCCCCGATTGATAAAGGCAAGTGTCCCATATGCCTTTTTCATCACCCTGTTAACCTGTCACAAACACGCCAGAGTCTCTTTGTTTCTCAGGACTTCCCAGTGTGGTGACATTCATTGAAGGGGCGGCTAGCACTGTGGCTTCACAGCGCCAGGGGCCCAGGTTCGATTCCCGGCTTGGGTCACTGTCTGTGTGGAGTCTGCATGTTCTCCCCGTGTCTGCGTGGGTTTCCTCCGGGTGCCCCGGTTTCCTCCCACAGTCCAAAGGTGTGCAGGTTAGGTGGATTGGCCACGCTAAATTGCCCTTAGTGTCCAAAAGGTTAGGAGAGGTAGGAGGGGTTATTGGGTTACAGGGATAGGGTGGAAGTGAGAGCTTAAGTGGGTTGGTGCAGACTCGATGGGCCGAATGGCCTCCTTCTGCACTGTATGTTCTATGTTCTAATATTTCCTTGTCAAATTACTCCTTCCAAAGTGTAACACCTCACACTTTTCAGGATTAAGTTCCATCAGCCACATTCTGCCCATTGGACCATCCCGTCTACATCTTCCTGTCACCCAAGACACTCAACCTCACTGTTAACCACCCGGCCAATCTTTATGCCATTTGCAAACTTAATGATCCTACCCCCCACATAATCATCTCTGTCGTTTATGTGAATGACGAATAATAGGGGACCCAGCACAGATCCCTGTGGTACATCACTGGACACTGGCTTCCAGTCAATATAGCTGCTGTCTGTCATTACCCTCTGTCTCCTACAGCTCAGCCAGCTTTGAATCCACCTTATCAAGTTCACCTGTAACCCACGTGCAATTGCCTTCTTTAGAAATCTCCCATGTGGGACCTGTCAAATGCTTTGCTGAAATTCATGTGAAACTCACCCAACAGCAGCTAAACTGTGGTTTCATCTCTCTCTCTCTCTCTTTCCACCCCTCCACCATCTTTTGCTCCAGAATTTATCAACGTACGTCCTTATTTTTATTGACAGCAAGGATCTGCACTGTGCTTTCACCGGCTCAGCTGAGGTTTTGGAGACACAGGATGAAATTCTCCCATCTGGGACTAAGCCTTGTGCGGGGGTGGAGACGGATGTTAATGGCAAGCCCCTTCTGGCCTCAACCTCATTAATGATGCATCTGGGAGTTTAGTGCCACATTCCCTGGTGGGGCGGGCTTGGTTGCAGGCATAGTGCTGGCACATCTGGGTGCCATTTTTCAAGGTGCCCAACATCAGCGACTCACTGTTGAAGAAAGAAGATGGATCTCCGGAGAAAGATGTCTCTCAAGGAACACTCTGAGGCTGGACGCTGGACCTCGGGTTGTTTAGCACAGGGCTAAATCACTGGCTTTGAAAGCAGACCAAGGCAGGCCAGCAGCACGTTTCAATTCCCGTAACAGCCTCCCCGAACAGGCGCCGGAATGTGGCGACCAGGGGCTTTTCACAGTAACTTCATTTGAAGCCTACTTGTGGCAATAAGCGATTTTCATTTCATTTCATGACTCTGAATCTGGAAGATCTACCTGACATCTGCTCCCTCTGCCGCCCCCCCCCCAATCCCCGCTGCAGGTTGCTGCTGGCCCCCATCCTGAACTCGGGAGGCAGCCTCAGATATTGTTCAGGTGAGTGCTGACATCTCCACGCCACATTCTAGACCAGTGCCCGCTGGCGTTGTGGAGAATCAGGCAGGGGGCTGTGGTAGATTCCGGTCAGGCCTCCATCTGTATATCATTAGCGGGATACAAATCAGTTTCATTCCGACCTCCAAGAGGTTTCTTGATTCGCCATGGCAGGGGACCAGCGGAAGATCCCGCGGGAAATCCACGCCAGCGGAAAAATTATTTTTGGGCCTCCAGTCAAATATCCCACAGGCCACTCCACTGAAGTCGCCAGCAGGGGGATGGGAGAGTTCCGCACACAGTATCTGGAAGGTTTATCTGCGGGATTGGTTCTACTTCAAAGCTTGTGGACAGCAAGTGACCCTGGTACCTCACGCCGTTCCTGACATTTCTCGACAGTGTACGAGAGGGGTCCAATCTGGCTCACTGGGTAGGGCTCTCGAAGAAGGTCATGGGTTCAAGTCCCATTGCAGAGATTTGTGCACAAACACAACGCCATTGCTTGCAGTGCTGAACTGTCAGAGAAACCGGCTAGAATTCCCCGGCCATTCTTTTTTTTTAATAAATATTTTATTGAAAATTTTTGGTCAACCAACACAGTACATTGTGCATCCTTTACACAACATTATAACAACACAAATAACAATGACCTATTTTATAAACAAAAAATGAATAAATAATAAATAACAAAAATGAAAACTAACCCTAATTGGCAACTGCCTTGTCACAAGTAACACTCTCCAAAAATATAATTTAACAGTCCAATATATAATTATCTGTCGCAACGACCTATACATATTATACAGTATATATTAACAACCCTGAGAGTCCTTCTGGTTCCTTCCCCCCCCCCCCCCCCCCCCCCGCGCCCCCCCCCCCCCCCCCCCCCGATCCTGGGCTGCTGCTGCTGCCTTCTTTTTTCCATTCCATCTATCTTTCTGCGAGGTATTCGACGAACGGTTGCCACCGCCTGGTGAACCCTTGAGCCGACCCCCTTAGGACGAACTTAATCCGCTCTAGCTTTATAAACCCTGCCATGTCATTTATCCAGGTCTCCACCCCCGGGGGCTTGGCTTCTTTCCACATTAACAGTATCCTGCGCCGGGCTACTAAGGATGCAAAGGCCAAAACATCGGCGTCTCTCGCCTCCTGCACTCCCGGCTCTTGTGCAACCCCAAATATAGCCAACCCCCAGCTTGGTTCGACCCGGACCCCCACTGCAGACGACACAAAGGTTGGTGGAATTGCGGATAGCGATGAGGACTGTCTGAGGATACAGCAGGATTTAGATTGTCTGGAGACTTGGGCGGAGAGATGGCAGATGGAGTTTAACCTGGACAAATGTGAGGTAATGCATTTTGGAAGGGCTAATGCAGGTAGGGAATATACAGTGAATGGTAGAACCCTCAAGAGTATTGAAAGTCAAAGAGATCTAGGAGTACAGGTCCACAGATCACTGAAAGGGGCTACACAGGTGGAGAAGGTAGTCAAGAAGGCATACGGCATGCTTGCCTTCATTGGCCGGGGCATTGAGTATAAGAATTGGCAAGTCATGTTGCAGCTGTATAGAACCTTAGTTAGGCCACACTTGGAGTATAGTGTTCAATTCTGGTCGCCACACTACCAGAAGGATGTGGAGGCTTTAGAGAGGGTGCAGAAGAGATTTACCAGAATGTTGCCTGGTATGGAGGGCATAAGCTATGAGGAGCGATTGAATAAACTCGGTTTGTTCTCACTGGAACGAAGGAGGTTGAGGGGCGACCTGATAGAGGTATACAAAATTATGAGGGGCATAGACAGAGTGGATAGTCAGAGGCTTTTCCCCAGGGTAGAGGGGTCAATTACTAGGGGGCATAGGTTTAAGGTGAGAGGGGCAAAGTTTAGAGTAGATGTACGAGGCAAGTTTTTTACGCAGAGGGTAGTGGGTGCCTGGAACTCACTACCGGAGGAGGTAGTGGAGGCAGGGACGATAGGGACATTTAAGGGGCATCTTGACAAATATATGAATAGGATGGGAATAGAAGGATACGGACCCAGGAAGTGTAGAAGATTGTAGTTTAGTCGGGCAGTATGGTCGGCACGGGCTTGGAGGGCCGAAGGGCCTGTTCCTGTGCTGTACATTTCTTTGTTCTTTGTTCTTTGTACTTTTGAAAGCACCTTTGTCACCCCCATCCAAAACCCCTGTAGTGCCGGGCATGACCAAAACATATGGGTATGATTCGCTGGGCTTCTCGAGCACCTCGCACACCTATCCTCCACCCCAAAAAATTTACTGAGCCGTGCTCCAGTCATATGCGCCCTGTGTAATACCTTAAACTGAATCAGGCTTAGCCTGGCACACGAGGACGACGAGTTTACCCTGCTTAGGGCACCTGCCCACAGCCCCTCCTCGATCTCCTCCCACAGCCCCTCCTCGATCTCCTCCCCCAGCTCTTCTTCCCATTTCCCTTTTAGTTCATCTACCATAGTCTCCCCTTCGTCCCTCATTTCCCTATATATATCTGACACCTTACCATCCCCCACCCATGTCTTTGAGATCACTGTGTCCTGCACCTCTTGTGTCGGGAGCTGCGGGAATTCCCTCACCTGTTGCCTCGCAAAAGCCCTCAGTTGCATATACCTGAATGCATTCCCTTGGGGCAACCCATATTTCTCAGTCAGCGCTCCCAGACTCGCGAACTTCCCATCCACAAACAGATCTTTCAGTTGCGTTCAGTTGGGACCCCCCCAAGGCTCCAGTCTTTCCCCTATGCCGTCTCCACTGTCCCCAAATCTTCAGTGTAACCACCACCACCGGGCTTGTGGTGTAGTTCCTCGGTGAGAACGGCAATGGGGCTGTCACCATAGCCTGTAGGCTAGTCCCCCTACAGGACGCCCTCTCTAATCTCTTCCACGCCGCTCCCTCCTCCTCTCCCATCCGCTTACTCACCATTGAAATATTAGCGGCCCAATAATACTCACTTAGGCTCGGTAGTGCCAGCCCCCCCCTATCCCTGCTACGCTGTAAGAATCCCTTCCTCACTCTCGGAGTCTTCCCGGCCCACACAAAACCCATGATGCTCTTTTCAATCCTTTTAAAAAAAGCCTTCGTGATCACCACCGGGAGGCACTGAAACACAAAGGGGAATCTCGGGAGGACCACCATCTTAACCGCCTGCACCCTCCCTGCCAGTGACAGGGATACCATATCCCATCTCTTGAAATCCTCCTCCATTTGTTCCACCAACCGCGTTAAATTTAACCTATGCAATGTGCCCCAATTCTTGGCTATCTGGATCCCCAGGTAACGAAAGTCCCTTGTTACCTTCCTCAACGGTAGGTCCTCTATTTCTCTACTCTGCTCCCCTGGATGCACCACAAACAACTCACTCTTTCCCATGTTCAATTTATACCCTGAAAAATCCCCAAACTCCCCAAGTATCCGCATTATTTCTGGCATCCCCTCCGCCGGGTCTGCCACGTATAGTAGTAGCAAATCGTCCGCATACAAAGATACCCGGTGCTCTTCTCCTCCTCTAAGTACTCCCCTCCACTTCTTGGAACCCCTCAACGCTATCGCCAGGGGCTCAATCGCCAGTGCAAACAATAATGGGGACAGAGGGCATCCCTGCCTTGTCCCTCTATGGAGCCGAAAATATGCAGATCCCCGTCCATTCGTGACCACGCTCGCCATCGGGGCCCTATACAACAGCTGCACCCATCTAACATACCCCTCTCCAAAACCAAATCTCCTCAACACCTCCCACAAATAATCCCACTCCACTCTATCAAATGCTTTCTCGGCATCCATCGCCACTACTATCTCCGCTTCCCCCTCTGGTGGGGCCGTCATCATTACCCCTAACAGCCTCCGTATATTCGTGTTCAGCTGCCTCCCCTTCACAAACCCAGTTTGGTCCTCGTGGACCACCCCCGGGACACATTCCTCTATTCTCATTGCCATTACCTTGGCCAGGATCTTGGCATCTACATTTAGGAGGGAAAAAGGTCTATAGGACCCGCTTTGTAGCGGGTCCTTTTCCTTCTTTAAGAGAAGCGATATCGTTGCTTCAGACATAGTCGGGGGCAGTTGTCCCCTTTCCTTTGCCTCATTAAAGGTCCTCGTCAATACCGGGGCGAGCAAGTCCACATATTTTCTATAGAATTCGACTGGGAATCCATCCGGTCCCGGGGCCTTTCCCGCCTGCATGCTCCTAATTCCTTTCACCACTTCTTCTACCTCGATCTGTGCTCCCAGTCCCACCCTTTCCTGCTCTTCCACCTTGGGAAATTCCAGCCGATCCAAGAAGCCCGTCATTCTCTCCCTCCCATCCGGGGGTTGAGCTTCATATAATTTTTAATAAAATGTCTTGAACACTCCATTCACTCTCTCCGCTCCCCGCTCCATCTCTCCTTCCTCATCCCTCACTCCCCCTATTTACCTCGCTGCTCCCCTTTTCCTCAATTGGTGTGCCAGCAACCTGCTCGCCTTCTCCCCATATTCGTACTGTACACCCTGCGCCTTCCTCCATTGTGCCTCTGCAGTGCCCGTAGTCAGCAAGTCAAATTCTACATGTAGCCTTTGCCTTTCCCTGTACAGTCCCTCCTCCGGTGCTTCCGCATATTGTCTGTCCACCCTCAAAAGTTCTTGCAGCAACCGCTCCCGTTCCTTACTCTCCTGCTTCCCTTTATGTGCCCTTATTGATATCAGCTCCCCTCTAACCACCGCCTTCAACGCCTCCCAGACCACTCCCACCTGGACCTCCCCATTATCATTGAGTTCCAAGTACTTTTCAATGCACCCCCTCACCCTTAGACACCCCCCCTCATCTGCCATTAGTCCCATGTCCATTCTCCAGGGTGGGTGCCCTCCTGTTTCCTCCCCTATCTCCAAGTCTACCCAGTGTGGAGCGTGATCCGAAATGGCTATAGCCGTATACTCCGTTCCCCTCACCTTCAGGATCAACGCCCTTCCCAGCACAAAAAAGTCTATTCGCGAGTAGACTTTATGGACATAGGAGAAAAACGAGAACTCCTTACTCCTAGGTCTGCTAAATCTCCACGGGTCTACACCTCCCATCTGCTCCATAAAATCTTTAAGTACCTTGGCTGCTGCCGGCCTCCTTCCAGTCCTGGACTTCGACCTATCCAGCCCTGGTTCCAACACCGTATTAAAATCTCCCCCCATTATCAGCTTTCCCATCTCTCGGTCCGGAATGCGTCCTAGCATCCACCTCATAAAATTGGCATCATCCCAGTTCGGGGCATATACGTTTACAAAAACCACTGTCTCCCCCTGTAGTTTCCCACTCACCATCACGTATCTGCCCCCGTTATCCGCCACTATAGTCTTTGCCTCGAACATTACCCGCTTCCCCACTAATATAGCCACCCCCCTGTTTTTCGCATCTAGCCCCGAATGGAACACCTGCCCCACCCATCCTTTGCGTAGCCTAACCTGGTCTATCAGTTTCAGGTGCGTTTCCTGTAACATAACCACATCTGCCTTAAGTTTCTTAAGGTGTGCGAGTACCCGTGCCCTCTTTATCGGCCCGTTCAGCCCTCTCACGTTCCACGTGATCAGCCGGGTTGGGGGGCTTCCTACCCCCCCCCTTGTCGATTAGCCATCCCCTTTTTCCAGCTCCTCACCCGGTTCCCACGCAGCTGTATCTCCCCCAGGCGGTGCCCCCCCGCCCATCCCCTCCCATACCAGCTCCCCCCTCTCCCCAGCAGCAGCAACCCAGTAATTCCCCCCTCCCACCCCCCCCGCCAGATCCCCCGCTAGCGTAATTACTCCCCCATGTTGCTCCCAGAAGTCAGCAAACTCTGGCCGACCTCGGCTTCCCCCCGTGACCTCGGCTCGCACCGTGCGACGCCCCCTCCTTCCTGCTTCTCTATTCCCGCCATGATTATCATAGCGCGGGAACCAAGCCCGCGCTTCTCCCTTGGACCCGCCCCCAATGGCCAACGCCCCATCTCCTCCACCTCCCTCCTCCCCCCATCACCACCTGTGGAAGAGAGAAAAGTTACCACATCGCAGGATTAGTACATAAAACTCCTCTTTCCCCCCTTTTTAACCCCCCTCTTCGCCCCCCACATTCGCCCCACCACTTTGTTCAAACGTTCTTTTTAATAACCCGCTCATTCCAGTTTTTCTTCCACAATAAAAGTCCACGCTTCATCCGCCGTCTCAAAGTACTGGTGCCTCCCTCGATATGTGACCCACAGTCTTGCCGGTTGCAGCATTCCAAATGTTATCTTCTTTTTATGAAGCACCGCCTTGGCCCGATTAAAGCTCGCCCTCCTTATCGCCACCTCCGCACTCCAGTCTTGATAAACGCGGATCACCGCGTTCTCCCATTTACTGCTCCGAGTTTTCTTTGCCCATCTAAGGACCATTTCTCTATCCTTAAAATGGAGGAATCTCACCACTATGGCTCTAGGAATTTCTCCTGCTCTCGGTCCTCGCGCCATCACTCGGTGTGCTCCCTCCACCTCCAACGGACCCGCCGGGGCCTCCGCTCCCATTAACGAGTGCAGCATCGTGCTCACATATGCCCCGACGTCCGCTCCCTCCGCACCTTCAGGAAGACCAAGAATCCTCAGGTTGTTCCTCCTTGCGTTGTTCTCCAGTGCCTCCAACCTTTCCACACATCGTTTCTGATGTGCCTCATGCGTCTCCGTCTTCACCACCAGGCCCTGTATGTCGTCCTCATTCTCGGCTGCCTTTGCCTTCACGACCCGAAGCTCCCGCTCCTGGGTCTTTTGTTCCTCCTTTAGCCCTTCGATCGCCTGTGGTATCGGGGCCAACAGCTCTTTCTTCATTTCCTTTTTGAGCTCTTCCACACAGCATTTCAAGAACTCTTGTTGTTCAGGGCCCCATGTTAAACTGCCACCTTCCGACGCCATCTTGGGTTTTGCTTGCCTTCCTTGCCGCTGTTCTAAAGGATCCACTGCAATCCGGCCACTTTCTCCTCCTTTTTTCATCCGTATCCAGGGGGGATTCCCTTCTGGTTTACCGCAGTGTTTTTAGCCGTCAAAATTGCCGTTGGGGCTCCTATCAAGAGCCCAAAAGTCCGTTTCACCGGGAGCTGCCGAAACGTGCGACTCAGCTGGTCATCGCCGCACCCGGAAGTCCTTCCCCGGCCATTCTGTAGTGGGGGCATGGAATGCACTGCCTGTGGAAGTAGTTGAGCCGGAAACATTAGGGACCTTCAAGCGGCTATTGGATAGGTACATGGATTACGGTAGAATGATATAGTGTAGATTAATTTGTTCTTCAGGGCAGCACGGTAGCATTGTGGATAGCACAATTGTTTCACAGCTCCAGAGTCCCAGGTTCGATTCCGGCTTGGGCCACTGTCTGTGCGGAGTCTGCGCGTTCTCCCCGTGTCTGCGTGGGTTTCCTCCGGGTGCTCCGGTTTCCTCCCACAGTCCAAAGATGTGCAGGTTAGGTGGATTGGCCATGATAAATTGCCTTAGTGTCCAAAATTGCCCTTAGTGTTGGGTGGGGTTACTGGGTTATGGGGATAGGGTGGAGGTGTTGACCTTGGGTGGGGTGCTCTTTCCAAGAGCCAGTGCAGACACGATGGGCTGAATGGCCTCCTTCTGCACTGTAAATTCTATGATAATCTATGATTAATCTAGGACAAAGGTTCGGCACAACATCGTGGGCCGAAGGGCCTGTTCTGTGCTGTATTTTTCTATGTTCTATGTTCTATGTTCTCTGGTGGCGGCATTCTCTGGTGGCGCTGGCGTTCAGGGCGGCTTCAATGGGAAATCCCATTGACAAGCGGTGGGAGTGGAGAATCTCACCGCCAGTAAACGGCGTGGCCACCTTTCTGGAGCTGCAGCGGTGGTTATGCGGCGGATTCGTAACGGAGAACCGAGACCACCGTCTTCTGGATGAGATGTTAAGCTGAGGTCCTGCCTGCCTTCTGCGGTGGATCTAAATGTAAGTGTTTCTTCTTTCCTGGAGCAAGAGCACTTGAGTGATGGCAATCCGCCCTCCCATAGCCTGTCCCATGTGAACACAAACTTTGAAGCTATTGAAACATGGGTTAAATGTGTCTTCAGCCAGTGACAAGGTTTTCCAGTCGGACTGACTGGGTAGCAAGTAGAAGTGGGAACCTTGGCTAACATTTTCCTCCCACCTATTGCTGTCCCAGCCACAACATTGAATCCCTCTGTTCCTTCAACACCTCCTGGATAAGAAATTGTAACATCGTAACATCATTACAGCAAAGCTCAGCTGGCACGGTGGCACTGTGGTTAGCACTGCTGCCTCACAGTGCCAGGGACCCGGGTTTGATACCGACCACGAGTGACTGTCTGTGTGGAGTTTGCACTTTCTCCCCGTGTCTACATGGGTTTCTTCCGGGCGCTCCGGTTTCCTCCCACAGTCCAAAGATATGCAGGTTAGGTGGATTGGCCGTGATGGGCGGCACGGTAGCAGAGCGGTTAGCACTGTTGCTCCACAGAGTCAGGGACCCAGGTTCGATTCCCGGCTTGGGACACTGTCTGTGCGGAGGTCTGCATGTTCTCCCCGTGTCTGCGTGGGTTTCCTCCGGGTGTTGGGTAAATTGGACATTCTGAATCCTCCCTCTGTGTACCCGAACCGGCGCTGGAATGTGGCGATGAGGAGCTTTCACAGCAACTTCATTGCAGTGTTATTGTAGGTCTACTTGTGACAATAATGAAGATTATTATAAAAAATTGCCCCTTGGTATCTCTGACCAACTTTTACAGATGCATCATAGAAAGCATCCTATCGGGCTGCATCACAGCCTGGTATGGCAACGGCTCGGCCCAGGACCGCAGAATCGTGAACACCGCCCAGTCCATCACACAAACCTGCCTCCCATCCATTGACTCTGCCTATACCTCCCCCTGCCTTGGGAAAGTGGGCAGCATAATCAAAGACCCCTCCCACCTGGGTTGTTCTCTTTCCCAACCTCTTCCATCGGGCAGGATATACAGAAGTCGGAGAACACTCACAAATCTCCCAGTGGATCGGAGGCCCTTGGATGCCCTTTGAGCTGGGTGGTGTCCTGGCATTGCTGGTGCCACCCAGACTCAAGATGCCCAGGTGGCATTGCTAGCTGGCATAGGCACTGCCAAGGTGCCAGGTTGGCATGGCTAAGGTGCCAAGCTGGCATTCTTTGCGTGCGTGATCTGGCTGGGGATATCCTGCATGGGTGTTGGGGGGGGAGTTGGGGACCCTCTGTGGGTGGTTTAGCACAGGGCTAAAGAGCTGGCTTTTAAAGCAGACCACGGCAGGCCAGCAGCGCGGGTTCAATTCCTGTACCAGCCCCCCCGAACAGGCGCCGGAATGTGGCGACTAGGGGCTTTTCACAGTAACTTCATTTGAAGCCTACTTGTGACAATAAGCGATTTTCATTTCATTTCATTTCCCATAGTCCATTCGTGCCATTTAAAAATGGCATCCCAATCTCTTGCTACTCTGGGGAATTCCAGCAAGTGGAGCTCCCCAGTGTACAAAAGGGGGGTATGCGCAGCCTCGGCCACACGTTCCCCGCTGAGTCCCCTTATATACACAAGTCGCGTTGTGTCGCCGCGTGTTTCTCGACACTGCGAGTGGCGGGAAACAAGTGGCTAAACGCGCTCGCTCGGGGACTTTGTCCCCATTTAGTTGAATCGAGCCCCATGAGTCTATGAGTCAGCTCAACTTCACACAGACTGTGCCTCAATTTGATGCAGAACCGGAGCTTCCCGAGCTTTTCCAGTATATTTGTGTTCTTTGGATAAAATGATAAGGGGCGAAATTCTCCCCAAACGGCGCGATGTCCGCCGACTGGCGCCCAAAACTGCGCCAATCAGATGGGCATCGCGCCGCCCCAAAGGTGCGGAATGCTCCGCATCTTTGGGGGCCGAGCCCCAACATTGAGGGGCTAAGCCGACGCCGGAGGGATTTGTTGCCCCGCCAGCTGGCGCGGAAATGCCATGTCGGGGCGGCGTATGCGCGGGAGCGTCAGCGGCCGCTGACAGTTTCCCGCGCATGCGCAGTGGGGAGAGTCTCTTCCGCCTCCGCCATGGTGGAGACCGTTGCGGAGGCGGAAGGGAAAGAGTGCCCCCACGGCACAGGCCCGCCCGCGGATCGGTGGGCCCCGATCGCGGGCCAGGCCACCGTGGGTGCACCCCCCGGGGCCAGATCGCCCCGCGCCCCCCCCAGGACCCCGGAGCCCGCCCTCGCCGCCTTGTCCCGCCGGTAAATAGGTACTCTAATTTACGCCGGCGGGACAGGCAATTTATCGGCGGGACTTCGGCCCACCCGGGCCGGAGAATCGAGCGGTAAACAACGTACTTGTTTCCCCGCTCCCGGCTTAGTTTCGGGACTGCGGGAAATTCAAATTCTTTTTAATTTTCTTTTCAACCCAATGGGAATTTCCTCCCCACCCTTCATTGTGACACTACTACACCCGGAGTATTTCACCATTCAAACCACACTCACTAACCACACTTTCAAAGTATGCTTTTCATTCCCGTCTCCTCCCCCAGTACCGCCCACCCCCATCTACACAGATCAGCTTTGGGCTAATTGGTGATGAATTGTTTGGCAGGGGCGAGAATGGCTTTTCCAAACCACCCACAGTCAATCCTTTCATATCCAACATATCCCCAGGAAACATCCTGTGAGGCTCCTCCCTGCCTCACAGATCGATGATGCAGCAATGTGTTCATGTTACTGGGTTTGGACCGGTCCTGAAATGTGGGTTCAAATCTCAGATTGCGGGTTCAAATTCAGAATCTGGAATTTTAATAGCGTCAATAACGGTGATCATGAAATTCACCGGGTTCTCTAATGCCCTTCAGGGAAAGAAATCTGCTATCCTTCCGCAGTCAGGCCGATACGGGTCTCCAGACCATAGCAATGTGCTTGATACTTAACTCCCCCGTTAAATGGTCGAACAACGCATTTCAGTTGACATCTTGGGTTGTTAGCGGGTTTATAGTTACAGTTTGTGATGTGCGATCAATTACACTCAAGACGAAGTGATTTCATAACTGAAGGCTTTAATCTACTAGAACTTGTTCCCCAGCAGCTTCAGTACAGAAAGTGAAGGCTGCTGGGACGGCACCGGTTCTTATACTCTGCCTGTCAGGGCGGAGCTATGTAACAACAGCCAATGGTAGACTCCTGGGTCTAACCATGGTCATCAGCCTCTTAGGTGCCGCAATACCTGGTACTACCACAGTTTGGAAGACCCTCTGTCCCAACCGCTGTCTTCGGGCACCTCTCCCACTATCCCGGACCTGTTTCCGGAGTTATTTTCGGGGCCTTCCGGTGACCAGGCGGTGGGGGTGGAGCAGGCATCTGCACCACCGCCTCCCGCTGGCACGGGACCTCGGGAGGAGCCTGAGGAGATCCCGCCTGTCGATGATCCCGGTGGCAAGATCAAGTCAGGCCCTGGGTTGGTTGGTGGGCCCGTGTTGCCCGCCACACTCAGTGTGGTGTATGATTCGGGCCCGGAGGGAGACTCTCCGAAGGTTGTCAGCCGCCCAGTGTCTGGAGCGGAGGGTGCACATGAGGCTCTCTGTAGCGGGGTGCGGGTCTCACTCGTGCCTGACACTGTGTCGCCCCTCACCCCCTCTGGGAGACTCCCAGAATCTGGCACATCATAATCGAAGGTTATTTGTTTTTCTGCCTCCATAGATAGTTCAGGCAGTGTCCGATTGAGCCCCCTCCACCAACATCCCAACTCCCTCCCTCCCACCACCTTCCTTTCCCCTCTCCCCCCACCACCCCCTTCCTATTCCTTCTGTTGGTACAGAGGCGAGGGTATCTGGTCTCCCCAGCGCAAGGTTTAGTGCTTGTACCATTTGTTTTTTGTACGACTGTGTAGTAAACTGTTTTAATAATTCCCCCCTCCCTGTACGTCGGTACTGAGGGGAGGGCACCCTGTTTATCCAACCCAAAATTAGTGTTTGTACCGTTTGGCCTTGTATACATTTTTAAACTGTTTTTAATAAAAAGACATGGGGCGGGATTCTTCGGCCCCCCCGCCGGGTCGGAGAATCGCCGGGGGCTGGCGTGAATCCCGCCCTCGCTGGTTGCCGAATTCTCCGGCACCGGATATTCGGCGGGGGCGGGAATCGGGCCCCCCCCGGCGATTCTCCGGCCCGCGATGGGCCGAAGTCCCGCTGCTGGAATGTTGTCCCGCCGGCGAGAATCAAACCACCTCTCTTACCGGCGGGACAAGGCGGCGCGGGCGGGCTCCGGGGTCCTGGGGGGGTGCGCGGGGCGATCTGGCCCCGGGGGGTGCCCCCACAGTGGCCTGGCCCGCTATCGGGGCCCACCGATCCGCAGGCGGGCCTGTGCCGTGGGAGCACTCTTTTCCTTCCGCCTTCGCCACAGTCTCCACCATGGCGGAGGCGGAAGAGACTCCCTCCACTGCGCATGCGCGGGGATGCCGTGAGCGACCGCTGACGCTCCCGCGCATGCGCCGCACGGCAAAGTCAGTTTCCCGCCAGCTGGCGGGGCGGAAATCAGTCCGGCGCGGGCCTAGCCCCTCAAGGTTAGGGCTCGGCCGCTCAAGGGGCGGAGGTTTCCGCACCTTTGGGGCGGCGCGTTGCCGGACTGATTTGCGCCGTTTTTGGCGCCGGTCGGCGGACATCGCGCCGATTACGGAGAATTTCGCCCCACTGCCACCTTTAGCAGGTGGAAATTAAAGGTTGGGAATAGCTGTTGGGATTTGAACCTCAGTCTATAAAGCCTAGGCCTCTGGATTACTAGCCCAGTGGCATGACCACGATGTCACCATCCCCCCAAATTGGGAGTAGCATAAGTTAAAGGTGCGGTAAAATCCCTTCTGCTCTTTATCATAATGATGTGACCTCCAACTGAAGAGGAATATTTATGCTGCATATTGCCTTCACTCGGGGCACCGTCCTGCTGCTGTGATTGAGACTCTTCGACCTCGCTCCACTTGAACCCTTCCCAGCTACGAAGAGCGGGAACTCGCCCGGGTAAAACATTTTAGGGTCATGAATCCGTCTCGAATGCTACAGTATTATTCATCTGTTCTACGCACTGCCCAATATTTGGTTCCATTCCGTCACAACATTAGTTCCCAATTTCTGCCAATGCCAGGCACGGTCAGGTGTAAAGTCCTTCCCAAATCTGTGAGCTCCCGCGCAAAGCTCACCGCCGGTTGAAGAGCAGGATGTCACAAAGTGCTCTGTGTTTTGCATTATGTTTTTGGAGTGTAGTCGCTGCTGTGATGTCGGAAACACAGCAGCCAATTTGCGCACAGCAAGCTTCGCAAACAGTGGTGTGATAATTAGTGACATCAGTTAAGGGATACATGTTGCTCAAGGTCATAGGTAAGTGGAAAGCGCGTGACATCCGGCGGTCAATTTTTCGGGGGGGGGGGGGTTTGGAATGTGTCAGAAAGTGGGATAATGTTGGAACAGAAAACCAGACTCTCAGTTTACAAGGGGCTGAAGATATGCCTCGTGTTCTGATTTGCATATCTGAGGGATTTGACTGAATTTTAATCTTTTCATTGGAATGGCAACAGAAATGAATTTTTAAGACGGAAATAATACATGAATAACTTGGGGGAAAAATGTCTTTCTTAATTTGATTAGCTTATCTCCAACCCACCGTTTAATCCAAGAACTCATTACACTGCCTGCTGCGGAGTAATGTCAGGAACAGATGTGATGGTGCTCCAGAAGACTAGCAAGTTGATAGCAGAACTAATTATCATTTATATTTAAAACAAATTTTTTTGGCGTTTTTTTTTTTTTGGAAACATTTTATTTCCTTCAGTTCAGGCGTTAATCTCTCCTCCCTCATCCCGCCAGCTGACAGGCTATTAAACAGCCATTGCTAAGGCTGCTAGTTGCTACAGGGTGAGGCAATGATGGAAGAATTAGACGTGCGATGGCTTTTCGATGTCGCAGAGGCGACCTTGTAAATATAGAAAGACACAACATGTTATTGAGAGAGAGGCCCGAAGGAATGTATCCAGGCAGATAAGTTAGCAGAACAACAAGGTGGACTCTCAGGGTTGTGAAAATATAAAGCTTTGGAGGAAGAAGAAGACAGTGATATCTCAACAACAACCTACATTTATATAGCGCCTTTGACATAAAACATCTCAAGGTGCTTTACAAGAGCATTATCGGATGAAAAATTGATAACAGAAACTATATGAACTAGCATCAGGGGTAGGCCCCTCAGCGTTTCATATCTGCCCCGCCATTCAATAAGATCATGGCCGATCTGAATGTAACCTCGACCCCACATTCCTGCCCCACCCCCGATAACCTTTCATCCCCTTATTAATCAAGGTAGCACAGTAGTTAGCACAGGTGCTTCACAGCCCCAGGGTCCCAGGTTCGATTCCCGGCTTGGGTCACTGTCTGTGCGGAGTCTGCGCGTCCTCCCCGTGTCTGCGTGGGTTTCCTCCGGGCGCTCCGGTTTCCCCTCACAGTCCAAAGACGTGCAGGTTAGGTGGATTGACCACGCTAAATTGCCCTTAGTGTACAAAGAAAAGGTTGGGTGGGGTTACTGGGTTACGGGGATAGGGTGGGCGCGTGGGCTTGGGTAGGGTGCTCTTTCCAAGGGCCGGTGCAGACTCGATGGGCCGAATGGCCTCCTTCTGCACCGTAAAGTTTATGATTTTATGAATCTATCTACTTCAGCCTGAAGAACACTCTGCTTCCACTGCCTCTTGAGGAAGTGTTCCCAAAGAATCACGACCCTCCGCGAGAAAACATTTCTCCTCATTTCTGTCTTAAATGAGTTACCCTTTATTTTTAAACAGTGACTCCTGGTTCGAGATCCTCCCCCAAGAGGAAGTAGCATCCTTTCTGCATCCACCCCGTCAATACCCCTCAGCATATTACACACTGTAATCAATTTGCCTCATCTTTCTAAACTCCACTCAGAGAGTGGTTAGGGTGTGGAATGGACTGCCTGCTGCGATAGTGGAGTCGGACACTTTAGGATCTTTCAAGCGGTTATTGGACAGGCACATGGAGCACACCAGAATGACGGGGAGTGGGATAGCTTGATCTTGGTTTCGGACAATGTTCGGCACAACATCGAGGGCCGAAGGGCCTGTTCTGTGCTGTACTGTTCTATGCTCTATGTTCCAGCAGGTAGCCTGATGTGTCCAACCTTTCCTCAAGGCAAGCCACCTATCTCAGGTATCAGCGGGGTATTCCAGATATCTCAAGGGTTGTATAAAGTGCCAGGTAAGGAGATGTTAGGACAAGTACACCAAAAACTTGGCCAAAGGCAGAGGCCGAGAGATAACCACGGCTAATTGAGTTCGAAGGGATGTTTAGCAGCAGGAATGAAGCAGGCCGATTTGACTGGAAGTAGGCCTTGATGATGGACACGTTTATGGCATCAGAAGCTCAGCTTGGGGTCAAGTAAGATGCCAAAGCTATGAGTAGTCAGGTTCCTAAATTCAGACAGTGACTCAGAGTAACTCCATGACTCAGTGATGGCTTCTGAGTCAAGAGGTTATGGGGGTCCAGCCTCATAAACCTCAAGTCACTAAAACACTTATTTTGTTGTTTGTGGCCCAACAAGCAGACTCTTCGAAAGAACAACTGCTTAATTGTAGGTCTGGGTTTTCCAAACTAGTGTGTGCCTTACTCTCTCGACATTTGCACTGATTGATAAACATCCACGAGGTTCACGGCGTCTTAGAATCGTCATGAGACTGTGGCACAAACAGGAGGTATTATCCCACCCCCTGCTTCTGGAAGTTGTATTTTGGGTTTCTGCAAATAAAATAAAGTTTCTAGCTACTCTCCCCAAGTCCCCCAAGAGCAGTGCTGAAAATGAGACTTCCTCTGATGAGCACCGAGTGCTTTTCTCCACGGACGGTGCGACGGACACAGCCAGGCTTAGATCGAGAGAAACACGTTCCTTTGACGGATGAGTCGAGAACAAGGGGGCTTAACCTCAACATTAGAAGCTGGCCAATGCGGGGTGATGTTAGGAAGCACTTCTTCACATTAAGGGCGGGGGAAATCTGGAACAATCCCCCCCCCCCCAAAAAAAAAGTAATTCTGGCTGGGAAGCAATAGAAAACTTCAAAACACGAGATAGATTTTTGTTGGGAGGAAATCGAGGGATTGGGGGATATGGAATAGAGATGGGCAAATGGAGTTGAGGTATAGAACAACCCCATTCTAATTGAATGGCAGAACAGATTGGAGAGGCTGAATTATCTTCACTTGCGGTTCAGGTTCACGGTCCAATGACTTGCTCAGCCAAGACAGGAAAGAATTTCTGACAAAGATTGCTTAGTCCAAATGGGAGTTGGATTTGGACCTTGATAATAATAATCTTTATTACTGTCACAAGTAGGCTTACATTAACACTGCAGTGAAGCTCCTGTCATAATATACACCAGTATATCATGGTGCAGACACACACTGATGGACACACAGTGGGACCAATCAACACACACAATACCGCAGCCAATCACCAGTGAGAGCACACGCACTATAAAGACAGGGAACATCGGAGTTCCCGCTCATTCGAGTAGCAGCTAGCTAGGAGGACAGAGCTCACAGCCTGCAGCACAGACATTCACCATGTGCTGAGTGCATCGACTGGTTAGGACAAGGCAAAGGTCTTTAGATAAAGCTTGTATCATATTAACCCACAGTTTAAACAGTTAATGATTCAATAAAATAGTGTTGCACTATTTCAAGTGTTGGTGACCTGTATGTGATCCAGAACACCCAACACATCATGATACCAGGCGTGGTGGGATACTCGCAATTCTTAGACCTACCTGCAAGTGATCTGCCTTCCGCCAGCATTCCGTCATCCTGCAACATGGACAACATCAGCCCGCCGCCGCCGCTCCGCATCGCCGGCAACCTCGGGGCCAACTGGAAGATTTTCAAACAGCGCTTCCAGCTCTACCTCGAAGCCACGGACAGGGAGGGCGGCTCGGACAAAGATTGCTCTTCTCTCCACAGCCGGGGACCATGCCATCCACATTTTCAACTCTCTCACCTTTGCAGATGATGAAGACAAGAGGAAGTTCAAGACGGTTCTCCTCAAATTTGACACTCACTGTAGCGTAGAGGTGAATGAAAGTTTTGAACGCTACATGTTCCAGCAGCGTTTGCAGGGTAAGGATGAACCTTTCCAATCCTTTCTCACGCACCTCTGCATCCTTGCGAAATCTTGTAGCTAAGGGCCCACATCCGACTCCATGATACGCGACCAGATCGTTTTCGGTGTTCAGTCGGACCCCCTACGTCAGCAGCTCCTCAAAGTAAAGCAACTCACCCTAGCGACCGCCATCGAGACCTGTGTCTTACATGAAAACGCCACGAGTCGGTATTCCCATATAGGAGCGGCTGAAACGGCGCGGCAAGGTCCCCACGAGGCGGAACAGGTCCAAGTGATTGAGCACCTCCAGGGCCTCAGCCCTCCAGGGCGGCCATTTTGCGCGCTTTTCGCGGACTCCCGCGCTTGTGCGCACCAAACGAGGGGACGTTGACGTTGACGAACGTAATGCGCAGGCGCGCACCATGCACGACCGCACTGCACATGCACGGTGGCGCAGCGAACGTGCTGACGCTACGACGTGCGGCAACTGTAGCTCCGCCCATTTAAAACGGCAATGCCACGCAAAATCTCGCCAATGCCTAAGATGTGGCAGACTTGGCCACTATGCTGCCTGCTGCCGAGCAGCTCAGCCTGCCAACTCATACCGCTTCAGCCAGCCTCGCAGGAATGTTCGGGCAATTCAACCCACGGTCACCGAGTCCGATTCTGACCTCCCACACAGCAGTGACACCGAGGACCCGAAGGCGCCTTTTCGGGTCGGTGTCGTAACGGAAAACAGGCTGTCCCCGAAGCAAAGACACCAGCCGCTGTCGGTATACA
This sequence comes from Scyliorhinus torazame, assembly GCF_047496885.1. Taxonomy (NCBI): domain Eukaryota; kingdom Metazoa; phylum Chordata; class Chondrichthyes; order Carcharhiniformes; family Scyliorhinidae; genus Scyliorhinus; species Scyliorhinus torazame. The sequence continues at coordinate 11,645,768 of NC_092718.1, forward strand.
GCATCGATCCAGACGATGAGTGGTGTGCCACCCTGACGGTCAACCGGTCCCAAATACGATTCCGCCTGGACACTGGTGCCTCCGCCAATCTTATGGCATGGTCTGCTTTCCAAAGCCTTCATGTCAAACGAGCCATCCTTCCATCGGCCTGCCAGCTACTGGACTACAATGGCAACATCATTCCTGCTACCGGCTCATGCCAACTTGAAGTGACGCACAAGTCACGGAAAGCCATCCTTCCTTTCGAGATCGTGGGCTCCTCGAAGGACTCCCTGCTTGGCGCACAGGCGTGCAAGCTGTTGAACCTCATTCAAAGAGTTCACTCTCTCTCTCCTGATGACACGCCCGCCTTCCAGGATGCTGACTTCAGGGCACAGCTCGACGTCATCATCGACCAGCACCGCGACGTCTTTGAAGGCATGGGCACGCTCCCATATACTTACAAGATCCTACTCAAACAGAACGCCACGCCTGTGGTGCACGCACCTCGCAGGGTCCCAGCACCCCTCAAGGACCGCCTCAAGCAGCAGCTGCAGGACCTCCAAGACCAAGGAGTGACCTCCAGAGTTACGGAACCAACCGACTGGGTCAGTTCCATGGTGTGCATAAAAAAGTCTTCCGGCGAGCTGAGAATTTGCATTGATCCCAAGGATCTGAATCGCAATATCATGAGGGAGCATTATCCAATTCCCAAGTGCGAAGAGGTCACATGCGAGATGGCTCGCGCCAAGCTCTTCACCAAACTTGACGCCTCGAAAGGATTCTGGCAAATCCAGGTTGATAAATCCAGCAGGAAATTGTGTACCTTTAACACCCCCTTTGGCAGATATTGTTACAACAGGATGCCGTTTGGTGTCATATCGGCGTCAGAAGTGTTCCACAGGGTCATGGAACAAATGATGGAAGGCATTGAAGGTGTTCGCGTTTATGTCGACAACATAATCATTTGGTCCACCACCCCACAGGAGCATGTCAGCCGCCTCCAGCACGTGTTCAAACGCACATGGGAGCAGTGCCTATGCCTCAACAGAGCCAAATGCTCCTTTGGTCAGATCGAACACAAGTTCCTCGGGGACCACATCTCCCAGTTGGGTGTGCGGCCGGATGCGGACAAGGTAGCTGCTATCACAGCCATGAAAACGCCAGAGGACGCGAAGGCGGTCCTCCGATTTCTGGGCATGGTCAACTTCCTAGGGAAGTTCATCCCTAACCTCGCCTCTCAAACCACGGCTCTCAGGAACCTGGTCAGGAAGACGACAGACTTTCAATGGCTTCCTGCCCACGAGCGCGAATGGACAGAACTTAAAACCAAACTCACCACGGCCCTGGTCTTAGCTTTTTTTGATCCGGCGAAAGAGACAAAAATTTCGACCGATGCCAGCCAATCTGGCATTGGGGCAGTGCTCCTGCAACGCGATGAGGCCTCATCATGGGCCCCCGTTGCATATGCGTCACGCGCCATGACCCCCACGGAACAGCGCTACGCGCAGATAGAGAAAGAGTGCCTGGGCCTGTTGACAGGTGTCGTCAAATTTCATGATTATGTGTACGGCCTTCCCCAATTCACCGTCGAGACTGACTATCGCCCGCTGGTCAATATAATACAGAAAAACTTGAACACCATGACGCCTCGCCTCCATCGTATTCTGCTCAAGCTCCGGCGATACGACTTCCAGCTGGTATACACCCCGGGCAAAGACCTAATCATTGCCGACGCTCTCTCCAGGGCAGTCAACACTCCGTGTGACCCAGCAGGATTCGTCTGCCTGGTTGACGCCCATGTGGCCTTCGTGGCCTCTAATCTACCTGCCACGGATGAACGCCTCGTCCAAATTCGCCGCGAGACAGCGGCTGACCCTTTGCTACAGCGTGTCATGCGCCACCTAACAGAAAGGTGGCTCAAGGGCCAATGCCCGCAGTTCTACAACATTAGAGATGATCTGACGGTAGTCAATGGTATTCTCCTGAAACTGGACCGCATTGTCATCCCGCACAGCATGCACCAGCTCGTCTTGGAACAGCTACACGAGGGCCATCTTGGCATGGAGAAGAGCTGCCGACGGGCCCGAGAGGCAGTGTACTGGCCCGGCTGAGGAGCGGGCTGGACTGCGTCAGAGTGAGGAGGATGCAGAGTGACCGGAATCTCTGCATAGTCTAGGTCAGGGTGAACAGGAGGGCGTGGCAATGGTGGAGGATCACGTAGTGAGCGCGGAACGAGACGAAGGGCACGTCGATTGTGGCGCAGAATGGAGCCATCCGGTAGACGAACCAGGAACGAGCGGGGAGCCACCTGCCGAAGAACCACAGCGGTTGCAGACCAGCCACCATCCGGAAGATGGATGCGGACGTTGTCAACTGTCCCACTTGTCAGCGCTTCCAGCCGGCCCAACCACGTGAGACCCTACAGCCCCATGAGTTGGTCATGTCCCCTTGGTCCAAGGTCGGCATCGACCTGTTCCACGCGCTGGGCAGGGACTATGTCCTGATTGTAGACTATTTTTCAAACTACCCGGAGGTGGTACGTTTACACACCATCACATCGTCTGCAGTCATCCGTGCCTGTAAGGACACCTTTGCTCGACACGGCATCCCACTCACTGTGATGTCGGTCAATGGCCCCTGCTTCGCAAGCCAGGAATGGTCCAACTTTGCCAGGGGGTACAACTTTTTGCATGTGACATCCAGTCCCCTGTACCCCCAATCCAACGGCAAAGCGGAGAAGGGCAGCCACATCGTCAAACGGCTCCTCTGCAAGGCTGCCGATGCTGGGTCCGATTTCTACCTCGCCCTGCTGGCCTATCGCTCGGCCCCTGCGAGCATTAGCAGGTGATTAAATCTTTACAGATCCAGAGATGGGGTAACCCCCCAATACTCGCATTCCAAGCATTGTCTTGCATCTTTGAATCTGTCTACATATATGTTTCTCGAACATACCTCTTCATTCACCTGAGGAAGGAGCAGCGCTCCGAAAGCTAGTGATATCAAAACAAACCTGTTGGACTTTAACATGGTGTTGTAAGACTTCTTACTAAGTAAGTTTAAACAGTTAATGATTCAATAAAATAGTGTTGCACTATTTCAAGTGTTGGTGACCTGTATGTGATCCAGAACACCCAACACTTCAGTTACTGTGAAAAGCCCCTAGTCGCCACATTCCGGCGCCTGTTCTGGTACACAGAGGGAGAATTCAGAATGCCCAAATTACCTAACAAGCACTCTTTTGGGACTTGTGGGAGGAAACCGGAGCACCCGGAGGAAACCCATGCAGGCACAGCGAGAATGTGCAGACTCCGCACAGACCGTGACCCAAGCTGGGAATCGAACCTGGGTCCCTGACGCTGTGAAGCAAAAGTGCTAACCACTGTGCTACCGTGCCTCCCTTTTGCTTTTGAGACAAATTGTCACGGTCAAGGCCGCGTGTCAGCTTTTAATGACCTCCTGCCCGATTTGGAAATCCCAAAATGGAGTGAAGAGTCTGGACCCACAGCACAGAACAGCCAGCAAGCAACCGAACAGGGACGGCAAGGTAAGTTAGGAGGGGAGGGCAGCGATCAATGCTTCGCATATGTGGGAGGTAAGGAGGTCCACATAGTCTGTGACCTTTGGATAGGGTGTGTAGTGGTTGGAAAGACATTTCCACCACCATTGATAGTCCCTTTGTTTTGGGTTGCATGACATCGTTGTCAAAACTCTCTCCAGCTCCCACCTATCGCTGACCTTCGACTTTGTCCCCCCCCCCCTCTTATAAACGATACCAAATCCATCACTTTTCTCCTTCTCTTCTTCATCGCTGAAGAAACGTCAGAAAGACCCGAAACGTTAACTCTGTTTCTACCTCCACAGATGCTGCCAGGCCTGCTGAATTCATCCAGCGTTTTGTTTGGGATTTTACTAAGACAATTGCAGCATTTTCGAACTCAGCCGGCAGGGTTGACCGGGGGTGGAAAATGGAGCTGTAAACCTGTTGGCGCATGATGTTAAAACGGGGGTGAGAGGTGTGCAGCTGATGCTGGCCCTGCACGCATTGCTGAAGACTTGTAAAGAGCTCTCCTATCAGCCTGTGGCAGCAGGTTGGGTAACAGATTAGCAAAGGCCAGGCAGGGCTGGACATAACACGTTGGGCGGAGTGGGGAGGCGGGGGGAGGGGGGGGGGGGGGGAGGGGTGGGGGGGGGGGGGGTGGCCTGATGACTGGTCTCAGTGGGTGAGATAAGATAAGTCAGCAGCTGACTTGGAGGAAGCGAAAACAGTTTTTGCAGCACTTGGATTCCTGTCAAAAAAAACTTATTTTGTGGTTAGTTTGAGTTTCTGGGACAAGAAGACCTGCTATAAACTGACAGATTTTTGCAGCCATAAATTTTCATGAATTAGCAAGGCTGGCAGCATCTCCCACACTGTATTAGCACGCTATATGTGTGCAACCATCTGTTATCCTTGCTTCGTTTTACACTCCGCATTGATCTATCCTGTCACCACACCACTCCTGTTTTCTCTAATTATTTTATTATAATATCATGAATGTTCCAACATAACTTGGGAAATGCAGCTGCGCGAAGGTTTACTAGCTCTTAAACCTTCCCCGCGTTCGTTATTTTCCTGCAACGCGCTGCCCCCAGCACCTGAAAGATACTTCCCACTCGGTCTGAAGCCTGCAACGTTGGAAGAGAAGCGAGAAAAGCTATTTGTTTATCCATCGAGAGGACCACCCAGCCTCCCTGCCTTAACGCTATCCATTTCCTGCCTCCCCTTCGCCCTCTGGGACTCTTGCGACTGGGAAGAAACAAAGAACTTCCTGTCGCAGTTCTGAACTTGTCAGCCACCGTTTTGAACCTTAGGCCCAATTGTTGGCCTGTTCTGATCCTCTTGTTTATGTTGGCGCCATAACATTTTTCAACAAATTCCTCCCTCCCTCTTAAGTATTTCCATTTCTTTTGATTGACGCTTGTTATTGATGCGGCGAGGCGAAGTTACTCTGCAATTTGTAGGAAAGGTTAACTGTGGCACTCACAAAAATGTAAAACACAAAGATAATTTGTACTGGAAACAGGAGTCGAGTTAAACCGGCAAACCTGATCTTGATCACTAGGGGTCACTGTGACTGAAGAAACCAACTTGCTCGCACACTATTCGCTACTGCATACAATTTTGTGTTGCAATGTCAAAGGGGAGATCTGTCCAAGAAGCATTTAGGCTGTGTAGAGTCAACTTGAGCTCACCCAAGAATCTGATGCCTGCATCCCAAGACCTGTTCCCCTCGCCCATGCGTTTGATGACTTACATTTTCATCTGTGCCTCGATTTTAAAATGAAGAGGGACACTTAAGAAAGACTCGAAACGTTAGCTCCGTTTTCTATTTCCTACTAAGGTTGTCCTCCAGCATCTTCTGTTCTTGTTTAAAATTATCTTTCCTGTTTTCGTTGTCCTTCCGTGCCCTCGTGCCTTCAATTGCCCCTACTGGCTGAGCAGTTCATAGAATTCCATAGAATTTACAGTGCAGAAGGAGGCCATTCGGCCCATCGGGTCTGCACCGGATCTTGGAAAGAGCACCCCACCCAAGGTCAACACCTCCACCCCATCCCCATAACTCAGCAACCCCACCCAACACTAAGGGCAATTTTGGACACTAAGGGCAATTTATCACGGCCAATCCACCTAACCTGCACATCTTTGGACTATGGGAGGAAGCCGCGGTGAGCACCCGGAGGAAACCCACGCAAACACGGGGAGGATGTGCAGACTCCACACAGACAGTGGCCCAAGCCGGAATCAAACCTGGGACCTTGGAGCTGTGAAGCAATTGTGCTAACCAGTATGCTACCGTGCTTCCCATGAAGTTGTCCATGAAGTGCCGCCTTCTTAACTTTGTCCCTCGCCTGAGGTGTGGCGACCCTCAGGTTCCATCACCCGCAGTCAGCTCTCAAAAGGGAGAGCAGCCCCTGGCCTTCTGGGACTACGGCGACTTTCTTCAACCCCCCCCCCCTCCCCACCGATCTCTGTGCTTATGCAATTCTGGCCCCTTGCACACACCCCAATTCCATAGTGCTGGCTTTGGGAATCTTGCCGTCAGCTCGCCACAGCCCTAACTCTGGAATTCCCTCCCTAAACCTATCTGCCTCTCTCTCCACCAGAAAACCTACCTCCTCGACCAAGCTTTTGATCATGTCCTAACATCTCTTGTGGCTTAGCGTCACATTTTGTCCGATTATCGTTCCTATGAAGTGTCCTTCTTATGTTAAGGAGGCTACCTAAATGCAAATGGGTGTTGTTGTGTGGAGGGTGTGCTTTTCTGAGGGGCTAAGGAATCATAGAATCACTGCGGTGCAGAAGGAGGCTATTCGGCCCATCGAGTCTGCACCGGCCCTCCGGAAGAGCAGCCTAACCTCGGCCCCCTCCCCTTCTCTGTCCCCGTAACCCCAACTAACGTTTGGATAATAAGGGGAATGTCTGCTATTGTGAAAGATCCATTGAGATATAAACCTCTTTCTAAACGGCTGCTCTTGTTCCTGTTATTTAAGGCTGCAGCCTCTGTACCAGATGGAAGGTTGAAAACTTCTGTCAAAGTCGCTGCCACCAAAGTACACGACAGGTTGGCGTCTTTGGGGTAGGGGTGTTGATTGTGGAGGGTGAGGCTCCGTTTGACTTGAATTGACCTTGGGGGTCCTCTGCCTGCGGAGTTTCATAAAAGTTTGGGATGCTTGGCACTAAAAAGGTTATTATACCACCAGCACCAAAGGTCTGGGAGTTGCCTGACCTCAATGCGAAGCCGTTAATGTCCCGTTAAGATTAGACAAGGGGCAGTGAATATTGAATGTAAAGAATAACCACCATGTAGGAGGGAATGATGAACTGTTGGTTCAGGTAGCAGGGGTAAAAAGTACCTTGGAGTCATTTAAGAAATAATTGGACAGTGTAATTGGATGGAGGAGGAGATTATTTTAATGAAAGATGGTGCGAGGCGGCCTTCCTTACTTGTATGTAATCACACGCAGTTACCTTAGCATCATCCACAATGACAGCTCCAACCCCATTGCAGAAAGACCCATGTCAATACACTTAGTGCCTATTAAAAACAGCAGAGAACATTCAAAATGAACACGATACTCCCTCTTAGTGAGAGTGTCAGCCTACATTCTATGCTCAATTTTTTGGAATGGATCTGAAACCCACAACCTCTGGCCCAAGCAAGAATACTTCCATTTGATGAGTTGGCATCATTGTTGAAGGTTAACCTTCTGAAAATGGTGGGCTGCATGTGGCTGAACGTTGGATCGGTACTCCGGAGGGTGAAGCTCCCCACCAGGAGAGCAAAGTGACATCAGTTAGAGTCCTACTAGACGTGACCACGAGCTAGGTCGAGTGGAGGGTGCTTATAAAAGGTCAGGATTCCCGAGAAGGTAAGTTAAACAGTATTTAATAAACCCACACAAAGTGAAGGTGGCAACGCGGCAAACAGTTCAAAGGCCCCAACTGGGACTATCGATCTCGCCGGTCCCAGTCCAGACGGGAGGCAAATCATAGAATTTACAGTGCAGAAGGAGGCCATTCGGCCCATCGAGTCTGCACCGGCTCTTGGAAAGAGCACCCTACCCAAGCCCACACCTCCACCTATCCTCATAACCCAGTAACCCCACCCAACACTAAGGGCAATTTTGGGCACTAAGGGCAATTTATCATGGCCAATCCACCTAACCTGCACATCTTTGGACTGTGGGAGGAAACCGGAGCACCCGGAGGAAACCCACGCAGACATGGGGAGGATGTGCAGACTCCGCACAGACAGTGATCCAAGCCGGGAATCGAACCTGGGACCCTGGAGCTGTGAAGCAATTGCGCAAACCACTATGCTACCGTGCTGCCTTTAAAAAAAAAAGCAGGCAGTGGTGTAATGGTATTGTCGCTGGACTAATAATCCACAGACCCAGGGTTATGCTCTGGGGGCCCGGGTTCGGATTCCAGCAAGGCAATTGGTGGAATTTGAATTCAATAAAAATCTGGAATTAAAAGTCTTTAAAAAAAAGGTGACCATGAAATCACTGTCGGTTGTCGTAAAAACCCATCTGGTTCACTAATGTCCTTTAGGGAAGGAAATCTGCCCTCCTTACCTGGTCTGTCCCACATGTGACTCCAGACCCACAGCAATGTGGTTGACACTTACAACTTCGACTCAGGGATGGGCAGTAAATGCTGGCACCGTCAACGACACCCACATCCCACGAACGATTAAAGAAAAGGCCGGCTTTTATTAGGCGGATTTATGAGCCCCAATTGGGTGGGACTCCCCACTAGCAAGGGGGCTTATTCCATGAGTCCCATGGGGAGGTCAATTGAGGGCCCCGTAGCTCTTTGGAGGGTTATTACAGTGCTGCCAATGTAACAAAATAGAGGAGCTTCGGGTCTCACAGGATGGGACAGAGATCATTGGAGGAAATGGAGGAAAACACAAGATAGCGGAAGAACACTCTAGGTTGAAGGAGCAGGAGAGTGAGACCATAAAGGGACTTAGAAGTGTGAATGAAGTCTTTGAACTTGCTACTTTATGAGACAGGAAGCCAATGGAGCTTTGTTAAGATAGGGCTCGTAGACAAGTTGGAGTTAACGCAAGCCAGGATGTGGGCGGTGGAAATTTGGATGAGTTGCTGTATTGTCTGGGCCGAAACTTGAAAGCTGGTGAAAGGGAGACCGGCAGAACGAAGCCTGAAGATGGCAGAAGAGTCGGATGGAGGTCGAGCCACAGAGGGGCGACCATTCAAAGATTTTCCGACATGTCAAATAAATTTAAATTCCCACCGTTTGCAATGTTTCTTTTTATCCCTTCCTCCGGGGTCTGTTTCCTTTCTCTCGATCCCCCATGTCAGCATCTGGGTCACAGTAAGATGAACATACAGCCCGGACCACAGTAAGAGCTGGAGGTATTTTCGAGAGAAAAAAATTCGATCACATAGAGTTGGGTTAACCAGGATAGCTGCTTGAAACCGCAGCTAAGAGTCAAACTTCTACATTGCTGCATTAGTCAGGATGTTGTGTGTTTTTTTGTTTGTGGTGTGCCATATTTATATAAGAAAATTATTTTCATGGATGATGTCCAAGTTTTGCTGATCCAAAGCTTGATGATGTTTCCCTGATTGTAAAACACTTCAATGTCTCCTGCTCCTCAGTGAACGAGAGACGCCGGTCCCAGAGAGAGATTTGCTACATTAATTGTGCCCAGGATTAAGACACATCATATTGCTCTGTATGCAAAGCCACTTTGAACCTCCCCTGAATTACACATCAAAACTTAAAAAAAGATAAATATCGAACTTCAACATTGTGTGAATACGATTACCATTTGTTTCAGGCACGAGTTTAGCGAGACCACACTTTATATTTAGATTGCAACCACTTGTAGACCCCACAAGCTGTTACTCGCAGTTCTAAATATAGATTTGCCTGTCTATAATTATCATTTTTATTAATATTGTTTGCGCGTTGGGCAATTTCCTCATCTGACTTCAGTAAAGTGGCAAGGGCGCCACTAAATGATGGATGGTTGGTTCTCACTGAGCCACGCAAACTAGAAGCTCCAAACGGGGATCCGCACTCTGCTCAGCTGACCATAGCTGAACTTGGCGAGAGGAAGGGGCTCATCTGGGGTTGGGCCAACAATGGGAAATTAAAAAGTAAGGAAAACATTTATATACACCCTTTCGCAACTTCTGGTTCCAAAGTGCTCTGCAGCCAATTATATACCAGTAGCTGTGATATTTTCTGAAACGTGGCAACTAATTGGGCACAGCAAGCTCCCACAAACAGTCACGTGGCGAGGGTCAGGTAATCAAGCAAAATTGGATGGGGGATAGATATTGGCCAGGCCGCCATTTTGGAAAACTCCCCCACTCTTCTTCAAATGGGCAGCATGGCAGCATAGTGGTTAGCACAGTTGCTTCACAGCTCCAGGGTCCCAGGTTCGATTCCCGGCTTGGGTCACTGTCTGTGTGGAGTCTGCACGTTGGTGTTGGGTGGAGGTGTTGAGTTTGGGTATGGTGCTCTTTCCAAGAGCCGGTGCAGACTCAAGGGGCAGAATGGCCTCCTTCTGCACTGTAAATTCAATGATAATCTATGATTAATCTAGGACAAAGGTTCGGCACAACATCGTGGGCCGAAGGGCCTGTTCTGTGCTGTATTTTCTATGTTCTATGTTCTCCCCGTGTCTGCGTGGGTTTCCTCCGGGTGCTCTGGTTTCCTCCCTGATGTGACCATCAATTCACTGAGAGACACGTTGAGAAGTAAACCGTGGTTTTAATCAGCTTACAACTGAGCCTGCCTGTGACCGGTACAACAATGAATGCGGCCCCGCAGGTCAGCTGCCTTTATACTTCCTGTAAGGGGTGGAGCCATGGGCGAGCCCGTACATGCCCCGACATATCCCCCTGTGGGTGAAGCCGTACAATGGCCCATAGGTGGAGCCCACAGGGTTAAACACATAACGTAACACGATACAGCAGCAACATGATATCACAGTGCACTGGTGAATTAACAGTAGTTCCATTCACCACACTCCCACAGTCCAAAGATGTGCGGGTTAGGTGGATTGGCCGTGCTAAATTGCCCTCAGTGTCCAAATGGGTTAAGTGAGGGTTACTGGGCTACGGGGATAGGGTAGATACGTGGCTTGAGTCGGGTGCTCTTTGTAAAGGCCGCTGCAGACTTGATCAGCAAAATGGCCTCCTTCTGCACTGTAAATTCTATGATCTATGAACTAGCATCATGGGACCATCTGTACCAATCTGAGGTTAGGCCCTGGATTGAAAGACATTGCCTCCGACAAGGTGGCACTCTCTCTGTCCTGCCCCTCCAACAGTGCGGCCTCTTTACTGAGTGTCAACCTGGATTGCGAGTTCAGCTTTCTACAGCATGACGTGCACCCACACAGTCCAAGGTAACAGGACGAGGGGACATAAGTTTAAAGTGCATGGAGAAATGTTTGGAACAGATGTGCGAGGCACATTTATTACACGGAGGATGGTAAATATATGGAACGTGCTGCCTGGGGAGGTGGTGGGAGCAGGCACGATAGCGGCATTTAAGGGACATCTAGACAAATATATGAATAGGGTGGGAAAGAAAGAATTGGTAGTCAGAGGCTTTTTCCCAGGGTGGAGGGGTCAATTACTAGGGGGCATAGGTTTAAGGTGCGAGGGGCAAGGTTTAGAGGAGACGTATGAGGCAAGTTTTTTTACATAAAGGGTAGTAGGTGCCTGGAACTCGCTGCCGGAGAAGGTGGTGGAAGCAGGGACGATAGTGACGTTTAAGGGCAACTTGATAAATACATGAATAGGATGGGAATAGAGGGATACGGACCCCGGAAGTGTAGAGATTGTAGTTCAGTCGGGCAGCATGGTCGGCACGGGCTTGGAGGGCCGAAGGGCCTGTTCCTGTGCTGTACTTGTTTTTGTTCTTTGTTCTTTGATATGGACTCCGTACGTGCAGACAGTTTTAGGTTAGGCAGGTACCATGGTCGGCGCAGGCTTGGAGGGCCGAAGAGCCTGCTCCTGTGCTGTATTATTTTTTGTTCTTTGTTCTGTGTTCTTTGTTCTTGGTTTGGGTCTTTGTAAGAGTGCTACCTGCTGATCGATGGCTGACACCCATGTTATTTACTCTCCTGCACCTTCTGGTGTGAACAGCACCCATGTATGTACTAGGCACGCATGATGTCCAACTGGGTCGAATAGCCAGTTGTCATTCATTAGTTAAGTTCTCGCATGCAGAATAGACATGTGGGGGTGGGGAAAGCTGGCGATTGGAGGGGGGAATGTTGATGGGGGGATGGTGGGGGCGATGGTGGGGGGAATGTTGATGGGGCATGGGGGGAGAATGTTGGTGGGGGCGGTGGGAGCAATGGTGGGAGAATGTTGGTGGGGGCGGTGGGGGGGGGGGAATGTTGGTGGGGGCGGAGGGGGTGATGGGGGTGGGGGGGGAATGTTGGTCGGGAGGTGGCACCGTCTTGTGAGTCAGCAACTCCTGGTGAAGATCTGGCAGCATTACTGAGTCTGAACTGCTGTCTGCTGGGCCATGCCAAGAACAACAGGTATTTTTCATGTGGTAACAGTTACTTGTCAGTAACCACTGGTGCTGACTTGGAACATCCGAAGTCTGCGAGAGTTACCACAGCAGGAAAATAGAGCTGCCATGCTGCAGTAGGAGGTAACAGAAGAAAGCCTGGAGAATACTCTGTGGGAGAACTAAGAGGTTAATTAAAAGCAGAGAGAATTCCACTTATGTTTTCACTTAGTGCTTTGAGCCAGTCATGTTGATTGAGACGAAGTGGTTATGTGTAAGTGCCAGATAGTATTGCGAATCCAAGTATGAAGTTAAAGTGGCTGATTTTATTTACCGCATGACGAACTAGAAGCTTCCGCCTCTGAACTCTTTAATATATGATTGTTAAGAGCCCGTCTTGTACCTTGGATGTGGGAGCGCAGTATTGGTATTATGGTTCAAGGTCCCGAGCCATCTTAGATCCTGAACCACTGTGAGGATGTGGGTTTGTAAACACTTTATTTACCTTTTTAACAGAGTTATAAAACCCAGGGACAATTCCAAAACTCTACAATATTGCGCTTTACATTTTACATATGTTATTGAAATCCTGGTGGCAAAATGTACATCACACAGTTACCAACCCGTGTCTATAATATAAGAATAATCTTTATTGTCACAAGTAGGCTTTCATTAACACTGCAATGAAGTTAGTGTGAAAAGCCCCTAGTCGCCACATTCTGGCGCCTGTTCGGGTACACAGAGGGAGAATTCAGAATGTCCAATCCACCTAACAAGCACGTCTTTCGGGACTTGTGGGAGGAAACCGGAGCACCTGGAGGAAACCCACGCAGACACGGGGAGAACGTACAGACTCCGCACAGACAGTGACCCAGCGGGGAATCGAACCTGGGTCCCTGGCGCTGTGAAGCCACAGTGCTAACCACTGTGCTACCGTGCCAGGCACAATTCACCTATTTATCAGAAGTTGGTTATTATGTGCCTTTGGTACACTGGAAAGAAAATATTTTTGGTGACTTTAAAGAGAATGATTGATCCTCCTATTTTTCATCACCAATCCTTCCCTCATTCTTGTCTCCTCAGCTGATCTCGTGTTTTGAGGCATGTTGAAGGACTCCAATGTTTTCCTGATTCTCCATTTGATAATTTAAATGAATTTTCATCCACCTGGTTATGGTTTGTTTCCGTTTGTTTAAACCGACATTTCTTTTTACCGTGAAGCTAAAGTTCCCTCCTTAAACAAGGCAACTGAATGACGGAGGGTCAATTTGCTGTTAGCAACTCTTAAGTGGCCAGCTCAAAATCAGCATCGGAAGACCCATGACCACCTCTAGGCTGAGGAATGTTTCTTTGATTAATCTTTCTCGGGCTGCGTCAACATTCATCGGTGCACTGTCTTGATGCAGCAATCTGGCTCACTTGAGAACGGGAGGCAGTTAATCATCAGCCACGTTGGTGTGGGACAGAGGGTTCGATTCGCCGCTGGGTCACTGTCTGTGCGGAGTCTGCACGTTCTCCCCGTGTCTGCGTGGGTTTCCTCCGGGTGCTCCGGTTTCCTCCCACAGTCCAAAGACGTGCAAGTTAAATGGATTGGCCTTGCTAAATTGCCCTTTGTGACCAAAAAATGTTAGTAGGGGTTACTGGGTTAAGGGGATAGGGTAGAAGTGAGGGCTTAAAGCGGTCGGTGCAGACTCGATGGGCCAAATGGCCTCCTTCTGCACTGTATGTTTTATGTTCTATGAGTCACGTATAGGTAAAGATGGCAAATTTCCTCCCGCAATGGATGTGGCCAAAGCAGTTGGACTTTTTCACAGCTTCATGGTCTCACAGAATCATACAGCGCTGCGGGGAGCATTTAGCTCACTGTGTCTGTTCCAACTCTTTAAAAGAGCTAATCAATTAGTACCACAGCCCTCTGCTCTTTCACCTACAGCCCTGCCAATATTTCCTTTTCAAATATTCTTTGAGTTCCTTTCAAAAGTTATTAATGAATCTGCTTTTGCCACCCATCCAAGGGCTGGCACGGTAGCACAGTGGTTAGCACTGTGGCTTCACAGCGCCAGGGTCCCAGGTTCGATTCCAGGCTTGGGTCACTGTCTGTGCGGAGTCTGCACGTTCTCCCCGTGTCTGCGTGGGTTTCCTCCGGGTGCTCCGGTTTCCTCCCACAAGTCCCGAAAGACGTGCTTGGACATTCTGAGTTCTCCCTCTGTGTACCCGAACAGGCGCCGGAGTGTGGCGACTAGGGGATTTTCACAGTAACTTCATTGCAGTGTTAATGTAAGCCTACTTGTGACAACAAAGATTATCTTTAAAAAAGCAGGGAAATCCAGAGCACGACATCTAACTGTGTGAAAATAATGTTTCCTCATTTTCCATCTAGTTTTGTTGTTAATAATCTTCAACTCCTGTTCTCTGGCTACCACCTCTCCTGTCAATGGAAACAATTTCTCAGTTTTTACTCTCTTGAAGTCCAGCATAATTATGACGTGATATCAACTTTATGTCAATTGCGGGGCGGCATAGAACATAGAGTGCAGAAAGAGGCCATCCGGCCCATCTTAAGCCCTCACTTCCATCCTATCCCCATAACACAATAACCCCTCCAAACTTTTTTGGTCACTAAGGGCAATTTATCATGGCCAATCCACCTAACCTGCACGTCTTTGGACTGTGGGAGGAAACCGGAGCACCCGGAGGAAACCCACGCACACACGGGGAGAACATGCAAACTCCGCACAGACAGTGACTCAAGCCGGAATCAAACCTGGGACCCTGGCGCTGTGAAGCCACAGTGCTATCCACTGTGCTACCTTGCTGCCCGGTATGTGGTGCACTCAACCTAAAAGCCAGTCACAGCGACATGATGGCGCAGTGGTTAGCACTGGTACTGCGGCGCTGAGGACCCGCTGCGACGCGTTCGAATCCCGGCCCTGGGTCACTGTCCATGTGGAGTTTGCACATTCACCCAATGCCTGCGTGGGCTTCACCCCCACAACCCAAATATGTGCAGGTTAGGTGGATTGGCCACTTTAAATTGCCCCTTAATTGGAAAAAAATAAAATAATTGGATACTCTAAATTTTTAAAAAACCAATTTTATTTCAATTGGATTCAAACTCTCAGACTGCTACGGTGGGATTTGAATTCACACATGCACCATTATTAATCCCTGTTTTCAGCATTACTGGCCTACTGGCATAGCCACTGCACTGGCATACCCTCTTACAGTGGTGGAGACCCCCAAGAAAGCAGAGCTCATCAGGGTTGTCTCCGAGGGGGCGATATAGAGATGGACAGTTAATGGGAAGTTAAGCCTGGAACAATGCTGTCAGATGCATTGAAGCTGTAATACACAAGGGTGCTGGGTTATGAATGCCACAGGCAAGATAGGGTAGATACCAGGAGCTATTTTTTCCCACAGGGGGTGCTCCACAGCTGGTCAGGGTCCCAGGAAGGGTGATTGAGGCCAGGATACAGGACTGATTTCAGGAACAGCTGGAGGCTGTGATGAGGAAATGGCTGGATTGCTATTCTGAAGGACCTTCTATTTAAATCTTCCCTGATCCATTCTGAACTGCTACATGTTGGGGGCTCAATACACCAACTTCTTATTAAAAACACATTTCTCCTGCCTGAATGGATGTATCACATCAATGAACGAGTTCAAGTCCAGTTAAGGTGAGCTGATGATAAATCTACTTTGTCAGGTCTCATATGTTTGCAATAATGAGGTTCAAATGAGGATTACTTTTGGATGATGCCTTCCCGCATTTCAAAGAGATGTACTGGTGAAAGAACCAAATGCCTGCTTTAAGCCCAGAGCTAATGACAAGAGCTTCCAGGTCAGATATCGCTGTGATACATGTTTCATAGAATTTCATAGAATTCACAGTGCAGAAGGAGGCCATTCGGCCCATCAAGTCTGCACCGGCTCTTGGAAAGAGCACCTGACCCAAGGTCAACACCTCCGCCCTATCCCCATAACCCAGTAACCCCACCCAACACTAAGGGCAATTTTGGACACTAAGGGCAATTTATCATGGCCAATCCACCTAACCCGCACATCTTTGGACTGTGGGAGGAAACCGGAGCACCCGGAGGAAACCCACGCACACACGGGGAGGATGTGCAGACTCCGCACAGACAGTGACCCAAGCCGGAAT
This sequence comes from Scyliorhinus torazame, assembly GCF_047496885.1. Lineage (NCBI taxonomy): Eukaryota > Metazoa > Chordata > Chondrichthyes > Carcharhiniformes > Scyliorhinidae > Scyliorhinus > Scyliorhinus torazame. The sequence goes on from NC_092718.1 coordinate 11,661,967, forward strand.
CGAACCTGGGACCCTGGAGCTGTGAAGCAATTGTGCTATCCACAAGGCTACCGTGCTGTTCATTGGGTGAAACTTCCTCTTTAGTATCCCAACAACACACTTTAACTCCATTCTTTGGAACAATACATTCTCTGAGCTTCTGTTAATTATTGCCAAGTTATAATAATAACAATCTTTATTGTCACAGGTGGGCCTACATCAACCCTGCAATGAAGTTACAGTGAAAATCCCCTAGTCGCCACACTCCGGCGCCTGTTGGGTACACTGAGGGAGAATTCAGAATGTCCAATTCACCTAACAAGCACGTCTTTCGGGGGGAAACCGGAGCACCCAGAGGAAACCCACACAGACACGGGGAGAACGTGCAGACTCCACACAGACAGTGACCCAGGCCGGGAATCGAACCTGGGACCCTGGCGCTGTGAAGCAACAGTGCTAACCACTGTACTACCGTACCAGTTTGACCTTAAGGAATGCGCACAGAGGCAGTTGTTCTGGGTCACTGGCGTGTAAATATACTTTAATTGGCTGAAATACCCACAGTCCATCCAATCACCCTGTCAGGAAGTGACTCCTGCCTCCCCAAACAGGTGCCGGAATGTGGCGACTAGGGGCTTTTCACAGTAACTTCATTGAAGCCTACTTGTGACAATAAGCGATTATTATTTAATAATTGTTAGACTCTGTTAGTTGTAACTCGGACACTGTGCATGGTTCACTATCCTGCCTGACACCTTGTATTGCAGCCCACAACAAATCAGGGGCGGGATTCTCCGTCCATCCATGCCAGCAGGATTCCCGGTCCCCTGGTGATTGGGAGCTTTGGCTGAGTGTCAAATTGTTCGTCCTCGCGAGCAGCGGTAACGGGGCGGACTCGCCACGGAGAATCCCGGCCCAGAAGTAGAAACCTGCAGCGCCTTGTGGAACGAGCTAGGGAAAGAGAAACTTCAACTCATCCAAAATGCTGCTATCGATATCCCTTCTCGCTGAGTCGGAATCCTGGGACCCACTCTCTAACAGCGCTGGGGGCGTACCTACGCCACACGGACAACAGCAGTTCCAGACGGCAGCTCACCACCACCCTCTGAAGGGCAATTCGGGATGGTCGATAAGTGCTGGCCTGGCCAGCGACAACCACGACCCGTGAATGAATTCACCTTTCACCCCGGTTGCTGGCTGGTCATTGGCTTCCAGCCAACAACGCCTCCATTTTGAAATCCGCAACAGTGGGCCTTCCGTTGTTTGAGCTCTAAACTCTGCAATCAATTCCTTCGCTAAACCTCTCCCAACAATCCTTCAAATCTACCTGAGCGATCGGGCTTTTGGTCACATATCCTAATATCTCCTCATGGCTCCGTGTCTGGGAACAGTGGTGTGAAGTTCCTCCGGGCACTTTAGATGCACCTCGTATCAATGTACATTGTTGCTAAGGAACCTACAGTGCCACAAATATCTTCAACATTGAAAATTCCACCTGGATGCTCCATTGTCCATTGCAATAATGCATTGCTGTAAATGTTCCGGATAATTGGTGCTGAGGACCAGGGACGAGATATTGAATAAACAAGACTGGTGCCGGAATGTGGGAAGATTGCTTCCTGCTGTGCAGTGTAACCTTTCAACGTGTAGAAACAGTGTGGCCGCTTGACTGATGAATTCTCGCGTACCGGCGCAGTCTGTGCACGGGAAGTGTCCCATTACAGGGCTCGTTTTCACTCTCCATTTGTTCCTCCTGAATCCTGCTCCTGGAAAAGCCAAAATGCCCGACGGAAAAGTCAGTCATCGGTAGAACAGTGAAAGACATATAAACACACATGCTTTCCCACAAACCTTAGTTCCTGTCTTCATGGCTTTTGGGTCACACTTTTCTGTTACAGTTGTAAGTTGCTGTGTTCGCACATTTTTCACCCCCTGCCAAATAAACTGAGAGTTTACTATTTTACGCAGCGAGTTGTTGTGAGTGGGAAGGCGCTGCCTGAAAGGGCGGTGGAAGCAGATTTAATAGTGACCTTCAAAGGAGAGATACATACAGGCCATGATGGGATTCGCGGCCACGACTAACAGACCCAATAAATTGTGTTCCTTGTATATCATAGAATCATAGAACTTACAGTGCAGAAGGAGGCCATTCGACCCATCGACTCTGCACTGGCCCTTGGAAAGAGCACCCCACTTAACCCCACACTTCTACCCCATCCCCTCAACCCAGTAACCTCACATAACCTTTTTGGACACTAAGGGCAATTTAGCATGGCCAATCCACCGAACCTGCACGTCTTTGGGCTGTGGGAGGAAACCGGAGCACCCGGAGGAAACCCACGCAGACACGGGGAGAACGTGCAGACTCCGCACAGACAGTGACCCAAGCCGGGAATCGAAGCTGGGACCTTAGAGCTATGAAGCAACAGTGCTAACCATAGTGCTACCGTGCTGCCCAATGTAAAGAGGGGAATTTTACCAGGCGCTTGGAGGTGCGGGGTGGGGGGAAGAGGGGCTGGTGGGCGTGCGAGTAATACCAGAGCGAAATGTTGATGCTTTCCTTTCTCCAACTGCTTGCCACAGGGACGGGCTGAGTCCAATGTTGGTAACTAGCTTGGCGGCAACGGGAAGCCAATAGAATTGGATAATTAGTCAATTAACTGCAAATTCCACTGACAATGCGATTTTCCCAGCGTCACACGTTGTGTCAACACCTTGGCAACTCAAAGGAGGCAGCTGCACAGCAGGAGGTCAGGACAGTGCGAGAGTTCACGGCTTTCTACCCATCAACAGCAAAAAGGGCAAGGCTGATGTCTTCCACTGGCTGGGGCTTGCTGTTGTGCGGGGAGTTCCCGGGCTCTGGTGTCTCTGGTAGTGCTGGGAGCTGATGCAGTGGCCGCTGCTTCCACCGGGCTCTCCGCTCCTGCTGCTATTCCCGCGGCTGCAAGCGCACTGCACACATGGTGACAGAAAGCTGCCCAGTAGGTACCCTCGCAATGGCCTCTGTAGAATTGACCTTCTGCCCCCTCAGGCCACACGCCATCCGTAATTGGACAGTGATCCCAGAGGCCAATCTTAATTGGCCGCTTTCTGGAAGACTGAACCTGAAGCCAGACTGAGATTGTGATCAAAGAGGCCACGAGAAAAACCCTGGCGGCCAAAGGTACTCAAAGCTGTTGCCCTTTTTAATAATGTTGCTCTACTTATGATATGATGTTATGTCCCAACAGCATCGCCAATACTCTGGGTGTTTCTATTTCTCTTACTGAACTACAAGACTTTCCCGTATATCAGTCAAATGACCACACAGCCAGTTAGTCAGGTCAAAAGATGGTTTATTCACACACAAGGGTTACTTTGGCATGCAAGCACAATATACTACAAGTTAAACTACACCTATCAGCTACAATAACCTATACTTAACTTCAGGCAACTGATCTCACGTGGCTGGTTTGAAGAAGTGGCTCTGTCTCTGCTGGGCTCATCCGTCAGGTAGCGATCGTTGGTCTTGAACTTGGCTGTCTTGTCGTTATGCCCCTTAGTGTCCTAACAGGTTAGGTGGGGTTACAGGGAAAGGGTGGAGACGTGGACTTAAGTGGGGTGCTCTTTCCAAGGGCCGGTGCAGACTCGATGGGCCAAATGGCCTCCTTCTGCACTCCCAATTCTATGTTCGATGTTGGGTTCCTAATTGGAAGCTGCGCAGGGGCTGGTGTTTCAGTGTTTTGCCATATTTCAGAGGAGACGTTAAACCGAAGATTTGGCTCCTCTCTCAGGTGGGCACACAGACCACACGTTTTCACACCATACCCGAGCAGTCGCTATTTTCCGTTACTCTATGACCGTTGAGTCAAAGTCGGGAGATGTGGTTGTTTTTTCCCGTGATATAACCTGACGCTTGACCAAGCCAGAACCAGAGATTTGTGACAAAGTTTTATATATATATATAAATCCCTTATTTTGCTTTATTTCCTCTTTTCACTTAGACTATTATAATTTCGCATTTGCACCATGAGAAAAGTGATAATTGTAAGGGCAATTTCCACAATTTGGATGTTTGTTTCTTTACTTGATTCAGCTTTCTGATTTGGGATTACTGAGCGCGTTATTCAGCGCTGGCTTTGCTCTGACTTAAACATTCTTCCCCTCACATCTCACTCCTTATTCTCACCGTTTACACGTCCACCCTATGCCTCGGACGCAGTTGTCCGTGTAGACTGTGTCATAATATACATCTATGTATATAATGAAGTGCAGACAGGCAGTGATTGACACACAGGATGACCAGTAAGCACACAGAACAGAGCAACCAATCACCAGACAGGACACAACCACTATAAAGCCAGAGGGCACCAGTTTTCCCGCTCTCTCGGGACCCAACCCCTGAGACAGTCAGAGTTAGTGAGCTGGCCAGTGCAAACACCATGTGGTAGCTAGTAAGTCTGGTTAGGCTAGTATCAGGTCTCCAGTCAAATCAGCATAGTGTCAACCCACAGTTGAACATGTATAATAGTTTAGATGTTAAATAAAATTGTGTTGCATCTTACCCAGGGTCCCGGGTTCATTTCCGGCTTGGGTCACTGTCTGTGCGGAGCCTGCACATCCTCCCCGTGTCTGCGTGGGTTTCCTCCGGGTGCTCCGGTTTCCTCCCACGGTCCAAGGATGTGCAGGTTAGGTGGATTGGCCATGATAAATTGCCCTTGGTGTGCAAAATTGCCCTTATTGTTGGGTGAGGTTACTGGGTTATGGGGATAGGGTGGAGGTGTTGACCTTGGGTGAGGTGCTCTTTCCAGGAGCCGGTGCAGACTCAATGGGCCGAATGGCCTACTTCTGCACTGCAAATTCTATGATAATTATGATTAATCTAGGACAAAGGGTTGGCACAACATGGTGGGCCGAAGGGCCTGTTCTGTGCTGTATTTTTCTATGTTCTATGTTCTAAGTGTTGGAGGTCTGTCTCTCGCTACACTGCATCAAGTGCAGTCTACATTGACCCAGCCTACCCAACACATCAGACTGCACACTGGGAGAGCATTTAGGAATGTAAGGGCAGGCCATTCAGCCCCTCGAGCCTGTTTTTTTTCAAATTTAGAGTACTCAATTTTTTTTCTCCAATTAAGGGGCAATTGAAAGTGGCCAATACACCTATCTTGCACATCTTTGGATTGTGGGGGTGAGACCCACGCAGACACGGGCAGAATGTTCAAACTCCACATGGTCCGTGTCCCAGGGCCAGGATCGAACCTGGGTCTTCGGCGCCGTGAGGCAGCAGTGCTAACCACTGTGCCACCGTGCCGCCCTCCCCTCGAGCCAGCTACTGCCGTTACTTGGCTCCATAGTTTTATTCAATTTTTCAATGTCAACCGTAGCGGTGTAGTTACATGATGTGGCCATTGGGTGACTCAGTGGAGCGGGTTTCTGATGTCTCAAGTACCTGGGGCTGGGTTTCGGGTCGGATCACTGATGTCAGGATCAAATGGGGGTCCCGACCCCACCACCGGTAGTGATCTTCCATGGATTGGCTAGTTTGTGGCCAGAAAGTAGGCTTGCATTCCAATTATGGACAGTGGTCAGGTTCTCTGACAATAGGCCTTAAGTGGCCTTTTAACCCCTTCAATTGGATAGCTGCCGCTGGAGCGTGGGCAATCCTAACTACCCCCCCCCCCCCCCTCCCCCACCCTCATCACACTTTCGGGAAAATGACCCGGGAGCAGGACAGTATTGGCAAACCAGCACTCCGATTGACAGAGCAAGTCTCTGCCCCTGTCTGCACCGCCCACAACACCCCCCCATTTTGTGCTGCCCCCACTGTGGCCAAAGTTCTCCGCCATATGACAGGAATTACAATCAATGGTCAGAGCTCTTTCACACGAGTGTCGATGACCAAGAGTGCTAAAGCGCTACTTTTTCTTCACAAATTGCATCAACCGTAGCTCGTGAGTCTGTTGCTGAAGGCTGTGCGTACAAACTCCAGACTCGTACTGCAGTGCAGTACTGAGGGAGTGCCGCACTGTCAGAGGGTCAGTACTGAGGGAGTGCCGCACTGTCAGTGGGTCAGTACTGAGCGAGTGCCGCACTGTCAGAGGGTCAGTACTGAGGGAGTGCCGCACTGTCAGAGGGTCAGTACTGAGGGAGTGCTGTATTGTCAGAGGGTCAGTACTGAGGGACTGCTGCACTGTCAGAGGGTCAGTACTGAAGGAGTGCTGCACTGTCAGAGGGTCAGTACCGAGGGAGTGCCGCACTGTCAGAGGATTAGTACTGAGGGAGTGCCGCACTGTCAGAGGGTCAGTACTGAGGGAGTGCCGCACTGTCAGAGGGTCAGTACTGAGACAATGCTGCACCGTCAGAGGGTCAGTACTGAGGGAGTGCTGCACTGTCAGAGGGTCAGTACTGAGGGAGTGCTGCACTGTCAGAGGGTCAGTACTGAGGGATTGCCGCACTGTCAGAGGGTCAGTACTGAGGGAGTACTGCACTGTCAATGGGTCAGTACTGAGGGAGTGCCGCACTGTCAGAGGGTCAGTACTGAGGGAGTGCTGCACTGTCAGAGGGTCAGTACTGAGGGAGTGCTGCACTGTCAGTGGGTCAGTACTGAGGGAGCGCCGCACTGTCAGAGGGTCAGTACTGAGGGAGTGCTGCACTGTCAGAGGGTCAGTACTGAGGGAGTGCTGAACTGTCAGAGGGTCAGTACTGAGGGAGTGCCGCACTGTCAGAGGGTCAGTACTGAGGGAGTGCTGCACTATCAGAGGGTCAGTACTGAGGGAGTGATGCACTGTCAGAGGGTCAGTATTGAGGGAGTGCTGCACTGTCAGAGGGTCAGTACTGAGGGAGTGCCGCACTGTGGTAGGGTCAGTACTGAGGGAGTGCCGCACTGTCAGAGGGTCAGTACTGAGGGAGTGCCGCACTGTCAGAGGGTCAGTACTGAGGGAGTGCTGCACTGTCAGAGGGTCAGTACTGAGCGAGTGCCGCACTGTCAGAGGGTCGGTACTGAGGGATGCCGCACTGTCAGAGGGTCAGTACTGAGGGTGTGCTGCACTGTCAGAGGGTCAGTACTGAGGGAGCACTGCACTGTCAGAGGGTTAGTACTGAGAGGGTGCTGCACTGTCAGAGGGTCAGTACTGAGAGAGCGCCGCACTGTCAGAGCGTCAATACCGAGGGAGTTCTGCACTGTCAGAGGGTCAGTACTGAGCGAGTGCCGCACTGTCACAGGATCAGTACTGAGGGACTGCCGCACTGTCAGAGGGTCAGTAATGAGCGAGTGCCGCACTGTCAGAGGGTCAGTATTGAGGGAGTGCCGCACTGTCAGAGGGTCAGTACTGAGCGAGTGCCGCACTGTCACAGGGTCAGTACTGAGGGAGTGCCGCACTGTCAGAGGGTCAGTACTGAGCGAGTGCCGCACTGTCAGAGGGTCAGTAATGAGCGAGTGCCGCACTGTCAGAGGGTCGGTACTGAGGGAGTGCTGCACTGTCAGAGGGTCAGACTGAGGGAGTGCTGCATTGTCAGAGGGTCAGTACTGAGGAAGTACCGCACTGTCAGAGGGTCAGTACTGAGCGAGTGCGGCACTGTTAGAGGGTCCGTACTGAGGGAGTGCCGCACTGTCAGAGGGTCGGTACTGAGGGAGTGCTGCACTGTCAGAGGGTCAGTACTGAGGGAGTGCTGCACTGTCAGAGGGTCAGTACTGAGGGAGTGCTGCACTGTCAGAGGGTCAGTACTGAGCGAGTGCCGCACTGTCAGGGGGTCGGTACTGAGGGATGCCGCACTGTCAGAGGGTCAGTACTGAGCGAGTGCCGCACTGTCAGAGGGTCGGTACTGAGGGAGTGCTGCACTGTCAGAGGGTCAGTACTGAGGGAGTGCTGCATTGTCAGAGGGTCAGTACTGAGGAAGTGCCGCACTGTCAGAGGGTCAGTACTGAGCGAGTGCCGCACTGTTAGAGGGTCGGTACTGAGGGAGCGCCGCACTGTCAGAGGGTCAGTACTGTGGGAGTGCCGCACTGTCAGAGGGTCAGCACTGAGCGAGTGCCGCACTGTCACAGGGTCAGTACTGAGGGAGTGCCGCACTGTCAGATGGTCAGTACTGAGCGAGTGCCGCACTGTCAGAGGGTCAGTACTGAGGGAGCGCCGCACTGTCACAGGGTCAGTACTGAGGGAGTGCCGCACTGTCAGAGCGTCAATACTGAGGGAGTGCCGCACTGTCAGAGGGTCAGTACTGAGGGAGCGCTGCACTGTCAGAGGGTCAGTACTGAGGGAGTGCCGCACTGTCCGAGGGTCAGTACTGAGCGAGTGCCGCACTGTCACAGGGTCAGTACAGAGGGAGTGCAGAACTGTCAGAGGGTCAGTACTGAGCGAGTGCCGCACTGTCAGAGGGTCAGTACTGAGCGAGTGCCGCACTGTCAGAGGGTCGGTACTGAGGGAGTGCTGCACTGTCAGAGGGTCAGTACTGATGGAGTGCTGCATTGTCAGAGGGTCAGTACTGAGGAAGTGCCGCACTGTCAGAGGGTAAGTACTGAGCGAGTGCCGCACTGTTAGAGGGTCGGTACTGAGGGAGCGCCGCACTGTCAGAGGGTCAGTACTGAGGGAGTGCCGCACAGTCAGAGGGTCAGCACTGAGCGAGTGCCGCACTGTCACAGGGTCAGTACTGAGGGAGTGCCGCACTGTCAGATGGTCAGTACTGAGCGAGTGCCGCACTGTCAGAGGGTCAGTACTGAGGGAGCGCCGCACTGTCACAGGGTCAGTACTGAGGGAGTGCCGCACTGTCAGAGCGTCAATACTGAGGGAGTGCTGCACTGTCAGAGGGTCAGTACTGAGGGAGCGCTGCACTGTCAGAGGGTCAGTACTGAGGGAGTGCCGCACTGTCAGAGGGTCAGTACTGAGGGAGTGCTGCACTGTCAGAGGGTCAGTACCGAGGGAGTGCCGCACTGTCAGAGGATCAGTACTGAGGGAGTGCCGCACTGTCAGAGGGTCAGTACTGAGGGAGCGCCGCACTGTAACAGGGTCAGTACTGAGGGAGTGCCGCACTGTCAGAGCGTCAATACTGAGGGAGTGCCGCACTGTCAGAGGGTCAGTACTGAGCGAGTGCCGCACTGTCACAGGGTCAGAACTGAGGGAGTGCCGCACTGTCAGAGAGGGTCAGTACTGAGCGAGTGCCGCACTGTCACAGGGTCAGTACTGAGGGAGTGCCGCACTGTCAGAGGGTCAGTACTGAGCGAGTGCCGCACTGTCAGAGGGTCAGTACTGAGAGAGCGCCGCACTGTCAGAGGGTCAGTACTGAGCGAGTGACGCACTGTCACAGGGTCAGTACTGAGCAAGTGCCGCACTGTCAGAGGGTCGGTACTGAGGGAGTGCTGCACTGTCAGAGGGTCAGTACTGAGGGAGTGCTGCACTGTCAGAGGGTCAGTACTGAGCGAGTGCCGCACTGTCAGAGGGTCGGTACTGAGGGATGCCGCACTGTCAGAGGGTCAGTACTGAGGGTGTGCTGCACTGTCAGAGGGTCAGTACTGAGGGTGCACTGCACTGTCAGAGGGTTAGTACTGAGAGGGTGCTGCACTGTCAGAGGGTCAGTACTGAGGGAGTGCTGCACTGTCAGAGCGTCAATACTGAGGGAGTTCTGCACTGTCAGAGGGTCAGTACTGAGCGAGTGCCGCACTGTCACAGGGTCAGTACTGAGGGACTGCCGCACTGTCAGAGGGTCAGTAATGAGCGTGTGCCGCACTGCCAGAGGGTCAGTACTGAGGGAGTGCCGCACTGTCAGAGGGTCAGTACTGAGCGAGTGCCGCACTGTCACAGGGTCAGTACTGAGGGAGTGCCGCACTGTCAGAGGGTCAGTACTGAGCGAGTGCCGCACTGTCAGAGGGTCAGTACTGAGCGAGTGCCGCACTGTCAGAGGGTCGGTACTGAGGGAGTGCTGCACTGTCAGAGGGTCAGTACTGAGGGAGTGCTGCATTGTCAGAGGGTCAGAACTGAGGGAGTGCCGCACTGTCAGAGGGTCAGTACTGAGCGAGTGCCGCACTGTTAGAGGGTCGGTACTGAGGGAGTGCTGCACTGTCAGAGGGTCAGTACTGAGGGAGCGCCGCACTGTCAGAGGGTCAGTACTGAGGGAGTGCCGAATTGTCAGAGGGTCAGCACTGAGCGAGTGCCGCACTGTCGCAGGGTCAGTACTGAGGGAGTGCCGCACTGTCAGATGGTCAGTACTGAGCGAGTGCCGCACTGTCAGAGGGTCCGTACTGAGGGAGCGCCGCACTGTCACAGGGTCAGTACTGAGGGAGTGCCGCACTTTCAGAGCGTCAATACTGAGGGACTGCCGCACTGTCAGAGGGTCAGTACTGAGGGAGCGCTGCACTGTCAGAGGGTCAGTACTGAGGGAGTGCCGCACTGTCAGAGGGTCAGTACTGAGGGACTGCTGCACTGTCAGAGGGTCAATACCGAGGGAGTGCCGCACTGTCAGGGGATCAGTACTGAGGGAGTGCCGCACTGTCAGAGGGTCAGTACTGAGGGAGTGCCGCACTGTCAGAGGGTCAGTACTGAGGGAGCGCCGCAGTGTAACAGGGTCAGTACTGAGGGAGTGCCGCACTGTCACAGCGTCAATACTGAGGGAGTGCCGCACTGTCAGAGGGTCAGTACTGAGCGAGTGCCGCACTGTCACAGGGTCAGAACTGAGGGAGTGCCGCACTGTCAGAGAGGGTCAGTACTGAGCGAGTGCCGCACTGTCACAGGGTCAGTACTGAGGGAGTGCCGCACTGTCAGAGGGTCAGTACTGAGCGAGTGCCGCACTGTCAGAGGGTCAGTACTGAGGGAGCGCCGCACTGTCAGAGGGTCAGTACTGAGCGAGTGCCGCACTGTCACAGGGTCAGTACTGAGCGAGTGCTGCACTGTCAGAGGGTCGGTACTGAGGGAGTGCTGCACTGTCAGAGGGTCAGTACTGAGGGAGTGCTGCACTGTCAGAGGGTCAGTACTAAGCGAGTGCCGCACTGTCAGAGGGTCGGTACTGAGGGAGGCCGCACTGTCAGAGGGTCAGTACTGAGGGTGTGCTGCACTGTCAGAGGGTCAGTACTGAGGGTGCACTGCACTGTCACAGGGTCAGTACTGAGAGGGTGCTGCACTGTCAGAGGGTCAGTAATGAGGGAGTGCTGCACTGTCAGAGCGTCAATACTGAGGGAGTTCTGCACTGTCAGAGGGTCAGTAATGAGCGAGTGCCGCACTGTCAGAGGGTCAGTACTGAGGGAGTGCCGCACTGTCAGAGGGTCAGTACTGAGCGAGTGCCGCACTGTCACAGGGTCAGTACTGAGGGAGTGCCGCACTGTCAGAGGGTCAGTACTGAGCGAGTGCCGCACTGTCAGAGGGTCAGTACTGAGCGAGTGCCGCACTGTCAGAGGGTCGGTACTGAGGGAGTGCTGCACTGTCAGAGGGTCAGTACTGAGGGAGTGCTGCATTGTCAGAGGGTCAGTACTGAGGGAGTGCCGCACTGTCAGAGGGTCAGTACTGAGCGAGTGCCGCACTGTTAGAGGGTCGGTACTGAGGGAGTGCTGCACTTTCAGAGGGTCAGTACTGAGGCAGGGCCGCACTGTCAGAGGGTCAGTACTGAGGGAGTGCCGCACTGTCAGAGGGTCAGCACTGAGCGAGTGCCGCACTGTCGGAGGGTCAGTACTGAGGGAGTGCCGCACTGTCAGATGGTCAGTACTGAGGGAGTGCCGCACTGTCAGAGGGTCAGTACTGAGGGAGTGCCGCACTGTCAGAGCGTCAATACTGAGGGACTGCCGCACTGTCAGAGGGTCAGTACTGAGGGAGCGCTGCACTGTCAGAGGGTCAGTACTGAGGGAGGGCCGCACTGTCAGAGGGTCAGTACTTAGGGACTGCTGCACTGTCAGAGGGTCAATACCGAGGGAGTGCCGCACTGTCAGGTGTTCAGTACTGAGGGAGTGCCGCACTATCAGAGGGTCAGTACTGAGGGAGTGCCGCACTGTCAGAGGGTCAGTACTGAGGGAGCGCCGCACTGTAACAGGGTCAGTACTGAGGGAGTGCCGCACTGTCACAGCGTCAATACTGAGGGAGTGCCGCACTGTCAGAGGGTCAGTACTGAGCGAGTGCCGCACTGTCACAGGGTCAGAACTGAGGGAGTGCCGCACTGTCAGAGAGGGTCAGTACTGAGCGAGTGCCGCACTGTCACAGGGTCAGTACTGAGGGAGTGCCGCACTGTCAGAGGGTCAGTACTGAGCGAGTGCCGCACTGTCAGAGGGTCAGTACTGAGGGAGCGCCGCACTGTCAGAGGGTCAGTACTGAGCGAGTGCCGCACTGTCACAGGGTCAGTACTGAGCGAGTGCCGCACTGTCAGAGGGTCGGTACTGAGGGAGTGCTGCACTGTCAGAGGGTCAGTACTGAGGGAGTGCTGCACCGTCAGAGGGTCAGTACTAAGCGAGTGCCGCATTGTCAGAGGGTCGGTACTGAGGGATGCCGCACTGTCAGAGGGTCAGAACTGAGGGTGTGCTGCACTGTCAGAGGGTCAGTACTGAGGGTGCACTGCACTGTCACAGGGTCAGTACTGAGAGGGTGCTGCACTGTCAGAGGGTCAGTAATGAGGGAGTGCTGCACTGTCAGAGCGTCAATACTGAGGGAGTTCTGCACTGTCAGAGGGTCAGTACTGAGCGAGTGCCGCACTGTCACAGGGTCAGTACTGAGGGACTGCCGCACTGTCAGAGGGTCAGTAATGAGCGAGTGCCGCACTGTCAGAGGGTCAGTACTGAGGGAGTGCCGCACTGTCAGAGGGTCAGTACTGAGCGAGTGCCGCACTGTCACAGGGTCAGCACTGAGGGAGTGCTGCACTGTCAGAGGGTCAGTACTGAGGGAGTGCTGCATTGTCAGAGGGTCAGTACTGAGGAAGTCCCGCACTGTCAGAGGGTCAGTACTGAGCGAGTGCCGCACTGTTAGAGGGTCGGTACTGAGGGAGTGCTGCACTGTCAGAGGGTCAGTACTGAGGGAGCGCCGCACTGTCAGAGGGTCAGTACTGAGGGAGTGCTGCACTGTCAGAGAGTCAGTACCGAGGCAGTGCTGCGCTGTCAGAGGGTTAGTACTGAGAGGGTGCTGCACTGTCAGAAGGTCAGTACTGAGGAAGTGCCGCACTGTCACAGGGTGAGCACTGAGGGAGTGCTGCACTGTCAGATGGTCGGTACTGAGGGAGTGCCGCACTGTCAGAGGGTTTGTACTGAGGGAGTGCCGCACTGTCAGAAGGTCAGTACTGAGGGAGTGCTGCACTATCAGAGGGTCAGTACTGAGGGAGTGACGCACTGTCAGAGGGTCAGTATTGAGGGAGTGCTGCACTGTCAGAGGGTCAGTACTGAGGGAGTGCCGCACTGTGGTAGGGTCAGTACTGAGGGAGTGCCGCACTGTCAGAGGGTCAGTACTGAGGGAGTGCCGCACTGTCAGAGGGTCAGTACTGAGGGAGTGCTGCACTGTCAGAGGGTCAGTACTGAGCGAGTGCCGCACTGTCAGAGGGTCGGTACTGAGGGATGCCGCACTGTCAGAGGGTCAGTACTGAGGGTGTGCTGCACTGTCAGAGGGTCAGTACTGAGGGAGCACTGCACTGTCAGAGGGTTAGTACTGAGAGGGTGCTGCACTGTCACAGGGTCAGTACTGAGGGAGTGCCGCACTGTCAGAGGGTCAGTACTGAGCGAGTGCCGCACTGTCAGAGGGTCAGTACTGAGCGAGTGCCGCACTGTCAGAGGGTCAGTACTGAGGGAGTGCTGCACTGTCAGAGGGTCAGACTGAGGGAGTGCTGCATTGTCAGAGGGTCAGTACTGAGGAAGTGCCGCACTGTCAGAGGGTCAGTACTGAGGGAGTGCTGCACTGTCAGAGGGTCGGTACTGAGGGAGTGCCGCACTGTCAGAGGGTCGGTACTGAGGGAGTGCTGCACTGTCAGAGGGTCAGTTCTGAGCGAGTGCCGCACTGTTAGAGGGTCCGTACTGAGGGAGTGCCGCACTGTCAGAGGGTCGGTACTGAGGGAGTGCTGCACTGTCAGAGGGTCAGGACTGAGGGAGTGCTGCACTGTCAGAGGGTCAGTACTGAGGGAGTGCTGCACTGTCAGAGGGTCAGTACTGAGCGAGTGCCGCACTGTCAGGGGGTCGGTACTGAGGGATGCCGCACTGTCAGAGGGTCAGTACTGAGGGTGTGCTGCACTGTCAGAGGGTCAGTACTGAGGGAGTGCTGCACTGTCAGAGGGTTAGAACTGAGAGGGTGCTGCACTGTCACAGGGTCAGTACTGAGGGAGTGCTGCACTGTCAGTGCGTCAATACTGAGGGAGTTCTGCACTGTCAGAGGGTCAGTACTGAGCAAGTGCCGCACTGTCACAGGGTCAGTACTGAGGGACTGCCGCACTGTCAGAGGGTCTGTAATGAGCGAGTGCCGCACTGTCAGAGGGTCAGTACTGAGGGAGTGCCGCACTGTCAGAGGGTCAGTACTGAGCGAGTGCAGCACTGTCAGAGGGTCAGTACTGAGGGAGTGCCGCACTGTCAGAGGGTCAGTACTGAGCGAGTGCCGCACTGTCACAGGGTCAGTACCGAGCGAGTGCCGCACTGTCAGAGGGTCGGTACTGAGGGAGTGCTGCACTGTCAGAGGGTCAGTACTGAGGGAGTGCTGCATTGTCAGACGGTCAGTACTGAGGAAGTGCCGCACTGTCAGAGGGTCAGTACTGAGCGAGTGCCGCACTGTTAGAGGGTCGGTACTGAGGGAGTGCTGCACTGTCAGAGGGTCAGTACCGAGGGAGTGCCGCACTGTCAGAGGATCAGTACTGAGGGAGTGCCGCACTGTCAGAGGGTCAGTACTGACGGAGCGCCACACTGTAACAGGGTCAGTACTGAGGGAGTGCCGCACTGTCAGAGCGTCAATACTGAGGGAGTGCCGCACTGTCAGAGGGTCGGTACTGAGGGAGTGCTGCACTGTCAGAGGGTCAGTACTGAGGGAGTGCTGCACTGTCAGAGGGTCAGTACTGAGCGAGTGCCGCACTGTCAGAGGGTCGGTACTGAGGGATGCCGCACTGTCAGAGGGTCAGTACTGAGGGTGTGCTGCACTGTCAGAGGGTCAGTACTGAGGGTGCACTGCACTGTCAGAGGGTTAGTACTGAGAGGGTGCTGCACTGTCAGAGGGTCAGTACTGAGGGAGTGCTGCACTGTCAGAGCGTCAATACTGAGGGAGTTCTGCACTGTCAGAGGGTCAGTACTGAGCGAGTGCCGCACTGTCACAGGGTCAGTACTGAGGGACTGCCGCACTGTCAGAGGGTCAGTAATGAGCGTGTGCCGCACTGCCAGAGGGTCAGTACTGAGGGAGTGCCGCACTGTCAGAGGGTCAGTACTGAGCGAGTGCCGCACTGTCACAGGGTCAGTACTGAGGGAGTGCCGCACTGTCAGAGGGTCAGTACTGAGCGAGTGCCGCACTGTCAGAGGGTCAGTACTGAGCGAGTGCCGCACTGTCAGAGGGTCGGTACTGAGGGAGTGCTGCACTGTCAGAGGGTCAGTACTGAGGGAGTGCTGCATTGTCAGAGGGTCAGAACTGAGGGAGTGCCGCACTGTCAGAGGGTCAGTACTGAGCGAGTGCCGCACTGTTAGAGGGTCGGTACTGAGGGAGTGCTGCACTGTCAGAGGGTCAGTACTGAGGGAGCGCCGCACTGTCAGAGGGTCAGTACTGAGGGAGTGCCGCACTGTCAGAGGGTCAGCACTGAGCGAGTGCCGCACTGTCGCAGGGTCAGTACTGAGGGAGTGCCGCACTGTCAGATGGTCAGTACTGAGCGAGTGCCGCACTGTCAGAGGGTCCGTACTGAGGGAGCGCCGCACTGTCACAGGGTCAGTACTGAGGGAGTGCCGCACTTTCAGAGCGTCAATACTGAGGGACTGCCGCACTGTCAGAGGGTCAGTACTGAGGGAGCGCTGCACTGTCAGAGGGTCAGTACTGAGGGAGTGCCGCACTGTCAGAGGGTCAGTACTGAGGGACTGCTGCACTGTCAGAGGGTCAATACCGAGGGAGTGCCGCACTGTCAGGGGATCAGTACTGAGGGAGTGCCGCACTGTCAGAGGGTCAGTACTGAGGGAGTGCCGCACTGTCAGAGGGTCAGTACTGAGGGAGCGCCGCACTGTAACAGGGTCAGTACTGAGGGGGTGCCGCACTGTCACAGCGTCAATACTGAGGGAGTGCCGCACTGTCAGAGGGTCAGTACTGAGCGAGTGCCGCACTGTCACAGGGTCAGAACTGAGGGAGTGCCGCACTGTCAGAGAGGGTCAGTACTGAGCGAGTGCCGCACTGTCACAGGGTCAGTACTGAGGGAGTGCCGCACTGTCAGAGGGTCAGTACTGAGCGAGTGCCGCACTGTCAGAGGGTCAGTACTGAGGGAGCGCCGCACTGTCAGAGGGTCAGTACTGAGCGAGTGCCGCACTGTCACAGGGTCAGTACTGAGCGAGTGCTGCACTGTCAGAGGGTCGGTACTGAGGGAGTGCTGCACTGTCAGAGGGTCAGTACTGAGGGAGTACTGCACTGTCAGAGGGTCAGTACTAAGCGAGTGCCGCACTGTCAGAGGGTCGGTACTGAGGGAGGCCGCACTGTCAGAGGGTCAGTACTGAGGGTGTGCTGCACTGTCAGAGGGTCAGTACTGAGGGTGCACTGCACTGTCACAGGGTCAGTACTGAGAGGGTGCTGCACTGTCAGAGGGTCAGTAATGAGGGAGTGCCGCACTGTCAGAGGGTCAGTACTGAGAGAGCGCCGCACTGTCAGAGGGTCAGTACTGAGCGAGTGACGCACTGTCACAGGGTCAGTACTGAGCAAGTGCCGCACTGTCAGAGGGTCGGTACTGAGGGAGTGCTGCACTGTCAGAGGGTCAGTACTGAGGGAGTGCTGCACTGTCAGAGGGTCAGTACTGAGCGAGTGCCGCACTGTCAGAGGGTCGGTACTGAGGGATGCCGCACTGTCAGAGGGTCAGTACTGAGGGTGTGCTGCACTGTCAGAGGGTCAGTACTGAGGGTGCACTGCACTGTCAGAGGGTTAGTACTGAGAGGGTGCTGCACTGTCAGAGGGTCAGTACTGAGGGAGTGCTGCACTGTCAGAGCGTCAATACTGAGGGAGTTCTGCACTGTCAGAGGGTCAGTACTGAGCGAGTGCCGCACTGTCACAGGGTCAGTACTGAGGGACTGCCGCACTGTCAGAGGGTCAGTAATGAGCGTGTGCCGCACTGTCAGAGGGTCAGTACTGAGCGAGTGCCGCACTGTCAGAGGGTCGGTACTGAGGGAGTGCTGCACTGTCAGAGGGTCAGTACTGAGGGAGTGCTGCATTGTCAGAGGGTCAGAACTGAGGGAGTGCCGCACTGTCAGAGGGTCAGTACTGAGCGAGTGCCGCACTGTTAGAGGGTCGGTACTGAGGGAGTGCTGTACTGTCAGAGGGTCAGTACTGAGGGAGCGCCGCACTGTCAGAGGGTCAGTACTGAGGGAGTGCCGCACTGTCAGAGGGTCAGCACTGAGCGAGTGCCGCACTGTCGCAGGGTCAGTACTGAGGGAGTGCCGCACTGTCAGATGGTCAGTACTGAGCGAGTGCCGCACTGTCAGAGGGTCCGTACTGAGGGAGCGCCGCACTGTCACAGGGTCAGTACTGAGGGAGTGCCGCACTTTCAGAGCGTCAATACTGAGGGACTGCCGCACTGTCAGAGGGTCAGTACTGAGGGAGCGCTGCACTGTCAGAGGGTCAGTACTGAGGGAGTGCCGCACTGTCAGAGGGTCAGTACTGAGGGACTGCTGCACTGTCAGAGGGTCAATACCGAGGGAGTGCCGCACTGTCAGGGGATCAGTACTGAGGGAGTGCCGCACTGTCAGAGGGTCAGTACTGAGGGAGTGCCGCACTGTCAGAGGGTCAGTACTGAGGGAGCGCCGCACTGTAACAGGGTCAGTACTGAGGGGGTGCCGCACTGTCACAGCGTCAATAATGAGGGAGTGCCGCACTGTCAGAGGGTCAGTACTGAGCGAGTGCCGCACTGTCACAGGGTCAGAACTGAGGGAGTGCCGCACTGTCAGAGAGGGTCAGTACTGAGCGAGTGCCGCACTGTCACAGGGTCAGTACTGAGGGAGTGCCGCACTGTCAGAGGGTCAGTACTGAGCGAGTGCCGCACTGTCAGAGGGTCAGTACTGAGGGAGCGCCGCACTGTCAGAGGGTCAGTACTGAGCGAGTGCCGCACTGTCACAGGGTCAGTACTGAGCGAGTGCTGCACTGTCAGAGGGTCGGTACTGAGGGAGTGCTGCACTGTCAGAGGGTCAGTACTGAGGGAGTACTGCACTGTCAGAGGGTCAGTACTAAGCGAGTGCCGCACTGTCAGAGGGTCGGTACTGAGGGAGGCCGCACTGTCAGAGGGTCAGTACTGAGGGTGTGCTGCACTGTCAGAGGGTCAGTACTGAGGGTGCACTGCACTGTCACAGGGTCAGTACTGAGAGGGTGCTGCACTGTCAGAGGGTCAGTAATGAGGGAGTGCTGCACTGTCAGAGCGTCAATACTGAGGGAGTTCTGCACTGTCAGAGGGTCAGTAATGAGCGAGTGCCGCACTGTCAGAGGGTCAGTACTGAGGGAGTGCCGCACTGTCAGAGGGTCAGTACTGAGCGAGTGCCGCACTGTCACAGGGTCAGTACTGAGGGAGTGCCGCACTGTCAGAGGGTCAGTACTGAGCGAGTGCCGCACTGTCAGAGGGTCAGTACTGAGCGAGTGCCGCACTGTCAGAGGGTCGGTACTGAGGGAGTGCTGCACTGTCAGAGGGTCAGTACTGAGGGAGTGCTGCATTGTCAGAGGGTCAGTACTGAGGGAGTGCCGCACTGTCAGAGGGTCAGTACTGAGCGAGTGCCGCACTGTTAGAGGGTCAGTACTGAGGGAGTGCCGCACTGTCAGAGGGTCAGCACTGAGCGAGTGCCGCACTGTCGCAGGGTCAGTACTGAGGGAGTGCCGCACTGTCAGATGGTCAGTACTGAGGGAGTGCCGCACTGTCAGAGGGTCAGTACTGAGGGAGTGCCGCACTGTCAGAGCGTCAATACTGAGGGACTGCCGCACTGTCAGAGGGTCAGTACTGAGGGAGCGCTGCACTGTCAGAGGGTCAGTACTGAGGGAGTGCCGCACTGTCAGAGGGTCAGTACTTAGGGACTGCTGCACTGTCAGAGGGTCAATACCGAGGGAGTGCCGCACTGTCAGGGGATCAGTACTGAGGGAGTGCCGCACTGTCAGAGGGTCAGTACTGAGGGAGCGCCGCACTGTAACAGGGTCAGTACTGAGGGAGTGCCGCACTGTCACAGCGTCAATACTGAGGGAGTGCCGCACTGTCAGAGGGTCAGTACTGAGCGAGTGCCGCACTGTCACAGGGTCAGAACTGAGGGAGTGCCGCACTGTCAGAGAGGGTCAGTACTGAGCGAGTGCCGCACTGTCACAGGGTCAGTACTGAGGGAGTGCCGCACTGTCAGAGGGTCAGTACTGAGCGAGTGCCGCACTGTCAGAGGGTCAGTACTGAGGGAGCGCCGCACTGTCAGAGGGTCAGTACTGAGCGAGTGCCGCACTGTCACAGGGTCAGTACTGAGCGAGTGCCGCACTGTCAGAGGGTCGGTACTGAGGGAGTGCTGCACTGTCAGAGGGTCAGTACTGAGGGAGTGCTGCACCGTCAGAGGGTCAGTACTAAGCGAGTGCCGCATTGTCAGAGGGTCGGTACTGAGGGATGCCGCACTGTCAGAGGGTCAGTACTGAGGGTGTGCTGCACTGTCAGAGGGTCAGTACTGAGGGTGCACTGCACTGTCACAGGGTCAGTACTGAGAGGGTGCTGCACTGTCAGAGGGTCAGTAATGAGGGAGTGCTGCACTGTCAGAGCGTCAATACTGAGGGAGTTCTGCACTGTCAGAGGGTCAGTACTGAGCGAGTGCCGCACTGTCACAGGGTCAGTACTGAGGGACTGCCGCACTGTCAGAGGGTCAGTAATGAGCGAGTGCCGCACTGTCAGAGGGTCAGTACTGAGGGAGTGCCGCACTGTCAGAGGGTCAGTACTGAGCGAGTGCCGCACTGTCACAGGGTCAGCACTGAGGGAGTGCCGCACTGTCAGAGGGTCAGTACTGAGCGAGTGCTGCATTGTCAGAGGGTCAGTACTGAGGAAGTCCCGCACTGTCAGAGGGTCAGTACTGAGCGAGTGCCGCACTGTTAGAGGGTCGGTACTGAGGGAGTGCTGCACTGTCAGAGGGTCAGTACTGAGGGAGCGCCGCACTGTCAGAGGGTCAGTACTGAGGGAGTGCTGCACTGTCAGAGAGTCAGTACCGAGGCAGTGCTGCGCTGTCAGAGGGTTAGTACTGAGAGGGTGCTGCACTGTCAGAAGGTCAGTACTGAGGAAGTGCCGCACTGGCACAGGGTGAGCACTGAGGGAGTGCTGCACTGTCAGATGGTCGGTACTGAGGGAGTGCCGCACTGTCAGAGGGTTTGTACTGAGGGAGTGCCGCACTGTCAGAAGGTCAGTACTGAGGGAGTGCTGCACTATCAGAGGGTCAGTACTGAGGGAGTGACGCACTGTCAGAGGGTCAGTATTGAGGGAGTGCTGCACTGTCAGAGGGTCAGTACTGAGGGAGTGCCGCACTGTGGTAGGGTCAGTACTGAGGGAGTGCCGCACTGTCAGAGGGTCAGTACTGAGGGAGTGCCGCACTGTCAGAGGGTCAGTACTGAGGGAGTGCTGCACTGTCAGAGGGTCAGTACTGAGCGAGTGCCGCACTGTCAGAGGGTCGGTACTGAGGGATGCCGCACTGTCAGAGGGTCAGTACTGAGGGTGTGCTGCACTGTCAGAGGGTCAGTACTGAGGGAGCACTGCACTGTCAGAGGGTTAGTACTGAGAGGGTGCTGCACTGTCAGAGGGTCAGTACTGAGAGAGCGCCGCACTGTCAGAGCGTCAATACCGAGGGAGTTCTGCACTGTCAGAGGGTCAGTACTGAGCGAGTGCCGCACTGTCACAGGGTCAGTACTGAGGGACTGCCGCACTGTCAGAGGGTCAGTAATGAGCGAGTGCCGCACTGTCAGAGGGTCAGTACTGAGGGAGTGCCGCACAGTCAGAGGGTCAGTACTGAGCGAGTGCCGCACTGTCACAGGGTCAGTACTGAGGGAGTGCCGCACTGTCAGAGGGTCAGTACTGAGCGAGTGCCGCACTGTCAGAGGGTCAGTACTGAGCGAGTGCCGCACTGTCAGAGGGTCAGTACTGAGGGAGTGCTGCACTGTCAGAGGGTCAGACTGAGGGAGTGCTGCATTGTCAGAGGGTCAGTACTGAGGAAGTGCCGCACTGTCAGAGGGTCGGTACTGAGGGAGTGCTGCACTGTCAGAGGGTCGGTACTGAGGGAGTGCCGCACTGTCAGAGGGTCGGTACTGAGGGAGTGCTGCACTGTCAGAGGGTCAGTTCTGAGCGAGTGCCGCACTGTTAGAGGGTCCGTACTGAGGGAGTGCCGCACTGTCAGAGGGTCGGTACTGAGAGAGTGCTGCACTGTCAGAGGGTCAGTACTGAGGGAGTGCTGCACTGTCAGAGGGTCAGTACTGAGGGAGTGCTGCACTGTCAGAGGGTCAGTACTGAGCGAGTGCCGCACTGTCAGGGGGTCGGTACTGAGGGATGCCGCACTGTCAGAGGGTCAGTACTGAGGGTGTGCTGCACTGTCAGAGGGTCAGTACTGAGGGAGTGCTGCACTGTCAGAGGGTTAGAACTGAGAGGGTGCTGCACTGTCACAGGGTCAGTACTGAGGGAGTGCTGCACTGTCAGTGCGTCAATACTGAGGGAGTTCTGCACTGTCAGAGGGTCAGTACTGAGCAAGTGCCGCACTGTCACAGGGTCAGTACTGAGGGACTGCCGCACTGTCAGAGGGTCTGTAATGAGCGAGTGCCGCACTGTCAGAGGGTCAGTACTGAGGGAGTGCCGCACTGTCAGAGGGTCAGTACTGAGCGAGTGCAGCACTGTCAGAGGGTCAGTACTGAGGGAGTGCCGCACTGTCAGAGGGTCAGTACTGAGCGAGTGCCGCACTGTCACAGGGTCAGTACCGAGCGAGTGCCGCACTGTCAGAGGGTCGGTACTGAGGGAGTGCTGCACTGTCAGAGGGTCAGTACTGAGGGAGTGCTGCATTGTCAGACGGTCAGTACTGAGGAAGTGCCGCACTGTCAGAGGGTCAGTACTGAGCGAGTGCCGCACTGTTAGAGGGTCGGTACTGAGGGAGTGCTGCACTGTCAGAGGGTCAGTACTGAGGGAGCGCCGCACTGTCAGAGGGTCAGTACTGAGGGAGTGCTGCACTGTCAGAGGGTCAGTACTGAGGCAGTGCTGCGCTGTCAGAGGGTCAGTACTGAGGAAGTGCCGCACTGTCAGAAGGTCAGTACTGAGGAAGTGCTGCACTGTCAGAGGGTCAGTACTGAGGAAGTGCCGCACTGTCACAGGGTCAGCACTGAGGGAGTGCTGCACTGTCAGAGGGTTTGTACTGAGGGAGTGCTGCACTGTCAGAGGGTCAATACTGAGGGAGTGCCGCACAGTCAGAGGGTCAGTACTGAGGGAGTGCCGCACTGTCAGAGGGTCAGTACTGAGGCAGTGCTGCATTGTCAGAGGGTCAGTACTGAGGGAGTGCCGCACTGTCAGACGGTCGGTACTGAGGGAGTGCCGCACTGTCAGAGGGTTTGTACTGAGGGAGTGCTGCACTGTCAGAGGGTCAATACTGAGGGAGTGCCGCACTGTCAGAGGGTCAGTACTGAGGGAGTGCCGCACTGTCAGAGGGTCAGTACTGAGGGAGTGCTGCATTGTCAGAGGGTCAGTACTGAGGAAGTGCCGCACTGTCAGAGGGTCAGTACTGAGCGAGTGCCGCACTGTTAGAGGGTCGGTACTGAGGGAGTGCCGCACTGTCAGAGGGTCGGTACTGAGGGAGTGCTGCACTGTCAGAGGGTCAGTACTGAGGGAGTGCTGCACTGTCAGAGGGTCAGTACTGAGCGAGTGCCGCACTGTCAGAGGGTCGGTACTGAGGGTGTGCTGCACTGTCAGAGGGTCAGTACTGAGGGAGCACTGCACTGTCAGAGGGTTAGTACTGAGAGGGTGCTGAACTGTCAGAGGGTCAGTACTGGGGGAGTGCTGCACTGTCAGAGCGTCAGTACTGAGGGAGTGCTGCATTGTCAGAGGGTCAGTACTGAGGAAGTGCCGCACTGTCAGAGGGTTTGTACTGAGGGAGTGCTGCACTGTCAGAGGGTCAATACTGAGGGAGTGCTGAACTGTCAGAGGGTCAGTACTGAGGGAGTGCCGCACTGTCAGAAGGTCAGTACTGAGGGAGTGCTGCACTATCAGAGGGTCAGTACTGAGGGAGTGACGCACTGTCAGAGGGTCAGTATTGAGGGAGTGCTGCACTGTCAGAGGGTCAGTACTGAGGGAGTGCCGCACTGTGGTAGGGTCAGTACTGAGGGAGTGCCGCACTGTCAGAGGGTCATTACTGAGCGAGTGCCGCACTGTCAGGGGGTCGGTACTGAGGGATGCCGCACTGTCAGAGGGTCAGTACTGAGGGTGTGCTGCACTGTCAGAGGGTCAGTACTGAGGGAGTGCTGCACTGTCAGAGGGTTAGTACTGAGAGGGTGCTGCACTGTCACAGGGTCAGTACTGAGGGAGTGCTGCACTGTCAGTGCGTCAATACTGAGGGAGTTCTGCACTGCCAGAGGGTCAGTACTGAGCAAGTGCCGCACTGTCACAGGGTCAGTACTGAGGGACTGCCGCACTGTCAGAGGGTCTGTAATGAGCGAGTGCCGCACTGTCAGAGGGTCAGTACTGAGGGAGTGCCGCACTGTCAGAGGGTCAGTACTGAGCGAGTGCCGCACTGTCACAGGGTCAGTACTGAGGGAGTGCCGCACTGTCAGAGGGTCAGTACTGAGCGAGTGCCGCACTGTCAGAGGGTCGGTACTGAGGGAGTGCTGCACTGTCAGAGGGTCAGTACTGAGGGAGTGCTGCATTGTCAGAGGGTCAGTACTGAGGAAGTGCCGCACTGTCAGAGGGTCAGTACTGAGCGAGTGTCGCACTGTTAGAGGGTCGGTACTGAGGGAGTGCTGCACTGTCAGAGGGTCAGTACTGAGGGAGCGCCGCACTGTCAGAGGGTCAGTACTGAGGGAGTGCTGCACTGTCAGAGGGTCAGTACTGAGGCAGTGCTGCGCTGTCAGAGGGTTAGTACTGAGCGGGTGCTGCACTGTCAGAAGGTCAGTACTGAGGAAGTGCCGCACTGTCAGAGGGTCAGTACTGAGGGAGCGCCGCACTGTCAGAAGGTCAGTACTGAGGAAGTGCCGCACTGTCACAGGGTCAGCACTGAGGGAGTGCTGCACTGTCAGAGGGTTTGTACTGAGGGAGTGCTGCACTGTCAGAGGGTCAATACTGAGGGAGTGCCGCACTGTCAGAGGGTCAGTACTGAGGGAGTGCCGCACTGTCAGAGGGTCGGTACTGAGGGAGTGCCGCACTGTCAGAGGGTTTGTACTGAGGGAGTGCTGCACTGTCAGAGGGTCAATACTGAGGGAGTGCCGCACTGTCAGAGGGTCAGTACTGAGGGAGTGCCGCACTGTCAGAGGGTCAGTACTGAGGGAGTGCTGTATTGTCAGAGGGTCAGTACTGAGGAAGTGCCGCACTGTCAGAGGGTCAGTACTGAGCGAGTGCCGCACTGTTAGAGGGTCGGTACTGAGGGAGTGCCGCACTGTCAGAGGTTCGGTACTGAGGGAGTGCTGCACTGTCAGAGGGTCAGTACTGAGGGAGTGCTGCACTGTCAGAGGGTCAGTACTGAGCGAGTGCAGCACTGTCAGAGGGTCGGTACTGAGGGTGTGCTGCACTGTCAGAGGGTCAGTACTGAGGGATCACTGCACTGTCAGAGGGTTAGTACTGAGAGGCTGCTGCACTGTCAGAGGGTCAGTACTGAGGGAGTGCTGCACTGTCAGAGCGTCAAGACTGCGGGAGTTCTGCACTGTCAGAGGGTCAGTACTGAGCGAGTGCCGCACTGTCACAGGGTCAGTACTGAGAGACTGCCGCAATGTCAGAGGGTCAGTAATGAGCGAGTGCCGCACTGTCACAGGGTCAGTACTGAGGGAGTGCCGCACTGTCAGAGGGTCAGTACTGAGCGAGTGCCGCACTGTCAGAGGGTCAGTACTGAGCGAGTGCCGCACTGTCAGAGGGTCGGTACTGAGGGAGTGCTGCACTGTCAGAGGGTCAGTACTGAGGGAGTGCTGCATTGTCAGAGGGTCAGT
Organism: Scyliorhinus torazame; assembly: GCF_047496885.1. NCBI lineage: Eukaryota > Metazoa > Chordata > Chondrichthyes > Carcharhiniformes > Scyliorhinidae > Scyliorhinus > Scyliorhinus torazame. The sequence continues at coordinate 11,687,169 of NC_092718.1, forward strand.
ACTGAGGAAGTGCCGCACTGTCAGAGGGTCAGTACTGAGCGAGTGCCGCACTGTTAGAGGGTCGGTACTGAGGGAGTGCTGCACTGTCAGAGGGTCAGTACTGAGGGAGTGCTGCATTGTCAGAGGGTCAGTACTGAGGAAGTGCCGCACTGTCAGAGGGTCAGTACTGAGGGAGTGCCGCACTGTTAGAGGGTCGGTACTGAGGGAGTGCTGCACTGTCAGAGGGTCAGACTGAGGGAGCGCCGCACTGTCAGAGGGTCAGTACTGAGCGAGTGCCGCACTGTTAGAGGGTCGGTACTGAGGGAGTGCTGCACTGTCAGAGGGTCAGTACTGAGGGAGTGCTGCATTGTCAGAGGGTCAGTACTGAGCGTGTGCTGCACTGTCAGAGGGTCAATACTGAGCGAGTGCTGCACTGTCAGAGGGTCAGTACTGAGGGAGTGCTGCACTGTCAGAGGGTCTGTACTGAGGGTGTGCTGCACTGTCAGAGGGTCAGTACTGAGGGAGTGCTGCACTGTCAGAGGGTCAGTACTGAGGCAGTGGTGCACTGTCAGAGGGTCAGTACTGAGGCAGTGCTGCACTGTCAGAGGGTCAGTACTGAGGCAGTGCTGCACTGTCAGCGGGTCAGTACTGAGGGAGTGCCGCACTGTCAGAGGGTCAGTACTGAGCGGGTGCCGCACTGTCACAGGGTCAGTACTGAGGGAGTGCTGCACTGTCAGAGGGTCAGTAATGAGGGAGTGCTGCACTGTCAGTGGGTCAGTAGTGAGGGAGTGCTGCACTGTCAGAGGGTCAATACTGAGGGAGTGTCGCAAAGTCAGAGGGTCAATACTGAGGGCGCGCCGCACTGTCAGAGGGTCAGTGCTGAGGGAGTGCTGCACTGTCAGAGGGTCAAAAGTGAGGGAGTGTCGCAAAGTGAGAGGGTCAATACTGAGGGCGCGCCGCACTGTCAGAGGGTCAGTGCTGAGGGAGTGCTGCACTGTCAGAGGGTCAGTACTGAGGCAGTGCTGCACTGTCAGAGGGTCAGTACCGAGGCAGTGCTGCACTGTCAGAGGGTCAGTACTGAGGGAGTGCCGCACTGTCAGAGGGTCAGTGCTGAGGCAGTGCTGCACTGTCAGAGGGTCAGTACTGAGGCAGTGCTGCACTGTCAGAGGGTCAGTACTGAGGGAGTGCCGTACTGTCAAAGTGTCAGTTCTGTGTGAGTGCCGTACTGTCAGAGGGACAGTAGTGAGGGAGTGCTGCACTGTTCGAGGGCCAGTACTGATGGAGTGCCACACTGTCCAGGGTGTCAGTAGTGAGGGAGTGTCGCACAGTCAGAGGTTCAGTACTGAGGGAGTGCTGCACTGTCAGAAGGTCAGTACTGAGGGAGTGCTGCACTGTCAGAGGGTCAGTACTGAGACAGTGCTGCATTGTCAGAGGCTCAGTGCTGAGGGAGTGCTGCACTGTCAGAGGCTCAGTACTGAGGGAGTGCTGCATTGTCAGAAGGTCAGTAGTGAGGGAGACTGCACTGTCAGAGGGTCAGTACTGAGGGAGTGCTACATTGCCAGAAGGTCAGTACTGAGGGAGTGCCGCACTGTCAGAGGGTCAGTGCTACATTGTCAGAGGCTCAGTACTGAGGGAGTGCTGCACTGTCAGAGGCTCAGTACTGAGGGAGCGCTGCACTGTCGGAGGGTCAGTACTGAGGGAATGCTGCACTGTCAGATGGTCAGTTCTGAGGGACTGCCGCACTGTCACAGGGTCAGTAGTGAGGGAGTGCTGCACTGTCAGAGGGTCAGTACTGAGGGAGTGCTGCACTGTCAGAGGGTCAGTACTGACGGAGTGCCGCACTGTCAGTGGGTCAGTACTGATGGAGTGCCGGACTCTCACGGGGTCAGTACTGAGGGAGCGCTGCACTGTCAGAGGGTCAGTACTGAGAGAGTGTCGCACTGTCAGAAGGTCAGTACTGAGGGAGTGCTGCACTGTCAGAGGGTCAGTACTGAGGGAGTGCTGCATTGTCAGAGGGTCAGTACTGAGGAAGTGCCGCACTGTCAGAGGGTCAGTACTGAGCGAGTGCCGCACTGTTAGAGGGTCGGTACTGAGGGAGTGCTGCACTGTCAGAGGGTCAGTACTGAGGGAGTGCTGCATTGTCAGAGGGTCAGTACTGAGGAAGTGCCGCACTGTAAGAGGGTCAGTACTGAGGGAGTGCCGCACTGTTAGAGGGTCGGTACTGAGGGAGTGCTGCACTGTCAGAGGGTCAGACTGAGGGAGCGCCGCACTGTCAGAGGGTCAGTACTGAGCGAGTGCCGCACTGTTAGAGGGTCGGTACTGAGGGAGTGCTGCACTGTCAGAGGGTCAGTACTGAGGGAGTGCTGCATTGTCAGAGGGTCAGTACTGAGCGTGTGCTGCACTGTCAGAGGGTCAATACTGAGCGAGTGCTGCACTGTCAGAGGGTCAGTACTGAGGGAGTGCTGCACTGTCAGAGGGTCTGTACTGAGGGTGTGCTGCACTGTCAGAGGGTCAGTACTGAGGGAGTGCTGCACTGTCAGAGGGTCAGTACCGAGGCAGTGCTGCACTGTCAGAGGGTCAGTACTGAGGGAGTGCCGCACTGTCAGAGGGTCAGTGCTGAGGCAGTGCTGCACTGTCAGAGGGTCAGTACTGAGGCAGTGCTGCACTGTCAGAGGGTCAGTACTGAGGGAGTGCCGTACTGTCAAAGTGTCAGTTCTGTGTGAGTGCCGTACTGTCAGAGGGACAGTAGTGAGGGAGTGCTGCACTGTTCGAGGGCCAGTACTGATGGAGTGCCACACTGTCCAGGGTGTCAGTAGTGAGGGAGTGTCGCACAGTCAGAGGTTCAGTACTGAGGGAGTGCTGCACTGTCAGAAGGTCAGTACTGAGGGAGTGCTGCACTGTCAGAGGGTCAGTACTGAGACAGTGCTGCATTGTCAGAGGCTCAGTGCTGAGGGAGTGCTGCACTGTCAGAGGCTCAGTACTGAGGGAGTGCTGCATTGTCAGAAGGTCAGTAGTGAGGGAGACTGCACTGTCAGAGGGTCAGTACTGAGGGAGTGCTACATTGCCAGAAGGTCAGTACTGAGGGAGTGCCGCACTGTCAGAGGGTCAGTGCTACATTGTCAGAGGCTCAGTACTGAGGGAGTGCTGCACTGTCAGAGGCTCAGTACTGAGGGAGCGCTGCACTGTCGGAGGGTCAGTACTGAGGGAATGCTGCACTGTCAGATGGTCAGTTCTGAGGGACTGCCGCACTGTCACAGGGTCAGTAGTGAGGGAGTGCTGCACTGTCAGAGGGTCAGTACTGAGGGAGTGCTGCACTGTCAGAGGGTCAGTACTGACGGAGTGCCGCACTGTCAGTGGGTCAGTACTGATGGAGTGCCGGACTCTCACGGGGTCAGTACTGAGGGAGCGCTGCACTGTCAGAGGGTCAGTACTGAGAGAGTGTCGCACTGTCAGAAGGTCAGTACTGAGTAAGTGCAGCACTGTCAGAGAGTCAGTACTGAGGTGGTGCTACACTGTCAGAGGGTCAGCACTGATGTAGCGCCGCACTGTCAGTGGGTCAGTAGTGAGGGAGTGCTGCACTGTCAGAGGGTCAATACTGAGGGAGTGTCGCAAAGTCCGAGGGTCAATACTGAGGGCGCGCCGCACTGTCAGAGGGTCAGTGCTGAGGGAGTGCTGCACTGTCAGAGGGTCAAAAGTGAGGGAGTGTCGCAAAGTTAGAGGGTCAATACTGAGGGCGCGCCGCACTGTCAGAGGGTCAGTGCTGAGGGAGTTCTGCACTGTCAGAGGGTCAGTACTGAGGCAGTGCTGCACTGTCAGAGGGTCAGTACCGAGGCAGTGCTGCACTGTCAGAGGGTCAGTACTGAGACAATGCTGCACCGTCAGAGGGTCAGTACTGAGGGAGTGCTGCACTGCCAGAGGTTCAGTACTGAGGGAGTGCCGCACTGTCAGAGGGTCAGTGCTGAGGGAGTGCTGCACTGTCAGATGGTCAGTACTGAGGCAGTGCTGCACAGTCAGAGGGTCAGTGCTGAGGCAGTGCTGCACAGTCAGAGGGTCAGTGCTGAGGCAGTGCTGCACTGTCAGAGGGTCAGTACTGAGGCAGTGCTGCACTGTCAGAGGGTCAGTAAGAACAAAGAACAAAGAACAAAGAAATGTACAGCACAGGAACAGGCCCTTCGGCCCTCCAAGCCCGTGCCGACCATACTGCCCGACTAAGCTACAATCTTCTACCCTTCCTGGGTCCGTATCCTTGTATTCCCATCCTATTCATATATTTGTCAAGATGCCCCTTAAATGTCCCTATCGTCCCTGCCTCCACTACCTCCTCCGGTAGTGAGTTCCAGGCACCCACTACCCTCTGCGTAAAAAACTTGCCTCGTACATCTACTCTAAACTTTGCCCCTCTCACCTTAAACCTATGCCCCCTAGTAATTGACCCCTCTACCCTGGGGAAAAGCCTCTGACTATCCACTCTGTCTATGCCCCTCATAATTTTGTATACCTCTATCAGGTCGCCCCTCAACCTCCTTCGTTCCAGTGAGAATAAACCGAGTTTATTCAATCGCTCCTCATAGCTTATGCCCTCCATACCAGGCAACATTCTGGTAAATCTCTTCTGCACCCTCTCTAAAGCCTCCACATCCTTCTGGTAGTGTGGCGACCAGAATTGAACACTATACTCCAAGTGTGGCCTAACTAAGGTTCTATACAGCTGCAACATGACTTGCCAATTCTTATACTCAATGCCCCGGCCAATGAAGGCAAGCATGCCGTATGCCTTCTTGACTACCTTCTCCACCTGTGTAGCCCCTTTCAGTGATCTGTGGACCTGTACTCCTAGATCTCTTTGACTTTCAATACTCTTGAGGGTTCTACCATTCACTGTATATTCCCTACCTGCATTAGCCCTTCCAAAATGCATTACCTCACATTTGTCCAGGTTAAACTCCATCTGCCATCTCTCCGCCCAAGTCTCCAGACAATCTAAATCCTGCTGTATCCTCAGACAGTCCTCATCGCTATCCGCAATTCCACCAACCTTTGTGTCGTCTGCAAACTTACTAATCAGACCAGTTACATTTTCCTCCAAATCATTTATATATACTACAAAGAGCAAAGGTCCCAGCACTGATCCCTGTGGAACACCACTGGTCACAGCCCTCCAATTAGAAAAGCATCCCTCCATTGCTACCCTCTGCCTTCTATGGCCTAGCCAGTTCTGTATCCACCTTGCCAGTTCACCCCTGATCCCGTGTGACTTCACCTTTTGTACTAGTCTACCATGAGGGACCTTGTCAAAGGCCTTACTGAAGTCCATATAGACAACATCTACTGCCCTACCTGCATCAATCATCTTAGTGACCTCCTCGAAAAACTCTATCAAGTTAGTGAGACACGACCTCCCCTTCACAAAACCGTGCTGCCTCTCACTAATACGTCCATTTGCTTCCAAATGGGAGTAGATCCTGTCTCGAAGAATTCTCTCCAGTAATTTCCCTACCACTGAAGTAAGGCTCACCGGCCTGTAGTTCCCGGGATTATCCTTGCTACCCTTCTTAAACAGAGGAACAACATTGGCTATTCTCCAGTCCTCCGGGACATCCCCTGAAGACAGCGAGGATCCAAAGTACTGATGGAGCGCCGCACAGTAGAGGGTTAGTACTGAGGGAGTGCCGCACTGTCAAAGTGTCAGTTCTGTGTGAGTGCCGTACTGTCAGAGGGACAGTAGTGAGGGAGTGCTGCACTGTTCGAGGGCCAGTACTGAGGGAGTGCCACACTGTCCAGGGTGTCAGTAGTGAGGGAGTGTCGCACAGTCAGAGGTTCAGTACAGAGGGAGTGCTGCACTGTCAGAAGGTCAGTACTGAGGGAGTGCTGCACTGTCAGAGGGTCAGTACTGAGACAGTGCTGCATTGTCAGAGGCTCAGTGCTGAGGGAGTGCTGCACTGTCAGAGGCTCAGTACTGAGGGAGTGCTGCATTGTCAGAAGGTCAGTAGTGAGGGAGACTGCACTGTCAGAGGGTCAGTACTGAGGGAGTGCTACATTGCCAGAAGGTCAGTACTGAGGGAGTGCCGCACTGTCAGACGGTCAGTGCTACATTGTCAGAGGCTCAGTACTGAGGGAGTGCTGCACTGTCAGAGGCTCAGTACTGAGGGAGTGCTGCATTGTCAGAAGGTCAGTAGTGAGGGAGACTACACTGTCAGAGGTTCAGTACTGAGGGAGTGCTACATTGTCAGAAGGTCAGTGCTGAGAGAGTGCCGCGCTGTCAGAAGGTCAGTATTGAGGGTGTGCTGCACTGTGAGAAGGTCAGTACTGAGGGAGCACTGCACTGTCAGAGGGTTAGTACTGAGAGGGTGCTGCACTGTCAGAAGGTCAGTACTGAGGGAGTGCTGCACTGTCAGAGGGTCAGTACTGAGGGAGTGCTGCACTGTCAGAGGGTCAGTACTGAGGGAGTGCCGCACTGTCCGTGGGTCAGTACTGAGGGAGTGCTGCACTGTGAGAGGGTCAGTACTGAGGCAGTGCTGCATTGTCAGAGGGTCAGTACTGAGGGAGTGCTGCACTGTCAGAGGGTTAGTACTGAGAGGGTGCTGCACTGTCAGAAGGTCAGTACTTGGGAGTGCCGCACTGTCCGAGGGTCAGTACTGAGGGATTGCTGCACTGTGACAGGGTCAGTACTGAGGGATTGCCGCACTGTCACAGGGTCAGTACTGAGGCAGTGCTGCACTGTCGGAGGGTCAGCACCGAGGGAGTGCTGCATTGTCAGAGGGTCAGTACTGAGGGAGTGCTGCATTGGCAAAAGGTCAGTAGTGAGTGAGACTGCACTGTCAGAGGGTTTGTATTGAGGGAGTGCTGCACTGTCAGAGGGTCAGTACTGACGGAGTGCCGCACTGTCAGCGGGTCAGTACTGATGGAGTGCCGCACTCTCACAGGGTCAGTACTGAGGGAGCGCTGCACTGTCAGAGGGTCAGTACTGAGAGAGTGCCGCACTGTCAGAAGGTCAGTACTGAGTAAGTGCTGCACTGTCAGAGAGTCAGTACTGAGGTGGTGCTACACTGTCAGAGGGTCAGCACTGAGGTAGCGCCGCACTGTCAGAGGGTCAGTAGTGAGGGAGTGCCGCATTGTCATAGGGTCAGTACTGAGGGAGTGCTGCACTGTCAGAGGGTCAATACTGAGGGAGTGTCGCACAGTCAGAGGGTAAATACTGAGGGCGTGCCGCACTGTCAGAGGGTCAGTGCTGAGGCAGTGCTGCACTGTCAGAGGGTCAGTACTGAGGAAATGCTGCACTGTCAGAGGGTCAGTACTGAGACAATGCTGCACCGTCAGAGGGTCAGTACTGAGGGAGTGCTGCACTGTCAGAGGGTCAGTACTGAGACAATGCTGCACCGTCAGAGGGTCAGTACTGAGGGAGTGCTGCACTGTCAGAGGGTCAGTACTGAGGAAATGCTGCACTGTCAGAGGGTCAGTACTGAGACAATGCTGCACCGTCAGAGGGTCAGTACTGAGGGAGTGCTGCACTGCCAGAGGGTCAGTACTGAGGGAGTGCCGCACTGTCAGAGGGTCAGTGCTGAGGGAGTGCTGCACTGTCAGAGGGTCAGTACTGAGGCAGTGCTGCACTGTCAAGGGTCAGTACTGAGGCATTGCTGCACTGTCAGAGGGTCAGTACTGAGACAATGCTGCATCGTCAGAGGGTCAGTACTGAGGGAGTGCCGCACTGTCAGAGGGTCAGTGCTGAGGCAGTGCTGCACTGTCAGAGGGTCAGTACTGAGGCAGTGCTGCACTGTCAGAGGGTCAGTACTGAGGGAGCGCCGCACAGTAGAGCGTTAGTACTGAGGGAGTGCCGCACTGTCAAAGTGTCAGTTCTGTGTGAGTGCCGTACTGTCAGAGGGACAGTAGTGAGGGAGTGCTGCACTGTTCGAGGGCCAGTACTGAGGGAGTGCCGCACTGTCCAGGGTGTCAGTAGTGAGGGAGTGTCGCACAGTCAGAGGTTCAGTACTGAGGGAGTGCTTCACTGTCAGAAGGTCAGTACTGAGGGAGTGCTGCGCTGTCAGAGGGTCAGTACTGAGACAGTGCTGCATTGTCAGAGGGTCAGTGCTACATTAAACAAAGAACAAAGAACAAAGAAATGTACAGCACAGGAACAGGCCCTTCGGCCCTCCAAGCCCGTGCCGACCATATTGCCCGACTAAACTACAATCTTCTCCACTTCCTGGGTCCGTATCCTTCTATTCCCATCCTATTCATATATTTGTCAAGATGCCCCTTAAATGTCCCTATCGTCCCTGCTTCCATTACCTCCTCCGGTAGTGAGTTCCAGGCACCCACTACCCTCTGCGTAAAAAACTTGCCTCGTACATCTACTCTAAACTTTGCCCCTCTCACCTTAAACCTATGCCCCCTAGTAATTGACCCCTCTACCCTGGGGAAAAGCCTCTGACTATCCACTCTGTCTATGCCCCTCATAATTTTGTATACCTCTATCAGGTCGCCCCTCAACCTCCTTCGTTCCAGTGAGAACAAACCGAGTTTATTCAATCGCTCCTCATAGCTTATGCCCTCCATTCCAGGCAACATTCTGGTAAACCTCTTCTGCACCCTCTCTAAAGCCTCCACATCCTTCTGGTAGTGTGGCGACCAGAATTGAACACTATACTCCAAGTGTGGCCTAACTAAGGTTCTATACAGCTGCAACATGACTTGCCAATTCTTATACTCAATGCCCCGGCCAATGAAGGCAAGCATGCCGTATGCCTTCTTGACTACCTTCTCCACCTGTGTTGCCCCTTTCAATGACCTGTGGACCTGTACTCCTAGATCTCTTTGACTTTCAATACTCTTGAGGGTTCTACCATTCACTGTATATTCCCTACCTGCATTAGCCCTTCCAAAATGCATTACCTCACAGGGAGTGATGGAGTGCCGCACTGTCAGAGGGTCAGTGCTGAGGCAGTGCTGCACTGTCAGAGGGTCTGTACTGAGGGAGCGCCGCACAGTAGAGGGTTAGTACTGAGGGAGTGCCGCACTGTCAAAGTGTCAGTTCTGTGTGAGTGCCGTACTGTCAGAGGGACAGTAGTGAGGGAGTGACGGTGCAGCATTGTCTCAGTACTGACCCTCTGACAGTGAGGTAATACATTGTCAGAGGCTCAGTACTGAGGGAGTGCTGCACTGTCAGAGGCTCAGTACTGAGGGAGTGCTGCATTGTCAGAAGGTCAGTAGTGAGGGAGACTACACTGTCAGAGGTTCAGTACTGAGGGAGTGCTACATTGTCAGAAGGTCAGTGCTGAGAGAGTGCCGCGCTGTCAGAGGGTCAGTATTGAGGGTGTGCTGCACTGTGAGAGGGTCAGTACTGAGGGAGCACTGCACTGTCAGAGGGTTACTACTGAGAGGGTGCTGCACTGTTAGAGAGTCAGTACTGAGGGAGTGCTGCACTGTCAGAGCGTCAATACTGAGGGAGTTCTGCACTGTCAGAGGGTCAGTACTGAGCGAGTGCCGCACTGTCACAGGGTCAGTACTGAGGGACTGCCGCACTGTCAGAGGGTCAGTACTGAGCGAGTGCCGCACTGTCACAGCGTCAGTACTGAGGGAGTGCCGCACTGTCAGAGGGTCAGTCCTGAGCGAGTGCCGCACTGTCACAGGGTCAGTACTGAGGGAGTGCCGCACTGTCAGAGGGTCAGTACTGAGCGAGTGCCGCACTGTCAGAGGGTCAGTACTGAGGGAGCGCAGCACTGTCAGAGGGTCAGTACTGAGCGAGTGCCGCACTGTCAGAAGGTCAGTACTGAGCGAGTGCCGCACTGTCAGAGGGTCGGTACTGAGGGACTGCTGCACTGTCAGAGGGTCAGTACTGAGGGAGTGCTGCATTGTCAGAGGGTCAGTACTGAGGAAGTGCCGCACTGTCAGAGGGTCAGTACTGAGCGAGTGCCGCACTGTCAGAGGGTCGGTACTGAGGGAGTGCTGCACTGTCAGAGGGTCAGTACTGAGGGAGTGCCGCACTGTCAGAGGGTCATTACTGAGGGAGTGCTGCACTGTGAGAGGGTCAGTACTGAGGCAGTGCTGCGCTGTCAGAGGGTTAGTACTGAGAGGGTGTTGCACTGTCAGAAGGTCAGTACTGAGGAAGTGCCGCCCTGTCACAGGGTCAGCACTGAGGGAGTGCTGCACTGTTAGAGGGTCAGTACTGAGCGAGTGCCGTACTGTCACAGGGTCAGTACCGAGGGAGTGCCACACTGTCAGAGGGTCAGTACTGAGCGGGTGCCGCACTGTCAGAGGGTCAGTACTGAGCGAGTGCCGCACTGTCAGAGGGTCAGTACTGAGGGAGTGACGCACTGTCAGAGGGTCAGTACTGAGCGAGTGCCGCACTGTCAGAGGGTCGGTACTGAGGGAGTGCTGCACTGTCAGAGGGTCAGTACTGAGGGAGTGCCGCACTGTCAGAGGGTCAGTACTGAGGGAGTGCTGCACTGTGAGAGGGTCAGTACTGAGGCAGTGCTGCGCTGTCAGAGGGTTAGTACTGAGAGGGTGTTGCACTGTCAGAGGGTCAGTACTGAGGGAGTGACGCCCTGTCAGAGGGTCAGTACTGAGCGAGTGCCGCACTGTCAGAGGGTCAGTACTGAGGGAGCGCCGCACTGTCAGAGGATCAGTACTGAGCGAGTGCCGCACTGTCAGAGGGTTAGTACTGAGAGGGTGCTGCACTGTCAGAAGGTCAGTACTGAGGGATTGCTGCATTGTCAGAGGGTCAGTACTGAGGCAGTGCTGCATTGTCAGAGGGTCAGTACTGAGGGAGTGCTGCACTGTGATAGGGTCAGTACTGAGGCAGTGCTGCATTGTCAGAGGGTCAGTACTGAGGAAGTGCCGCACTGTCCGAGGGTCAGTACTGAGGGAGTGCTGCACTGTGAGAGGGTCAGTACTGAGGCAGTGCTGCATTGTCAGAGGGTCAGTACTGAGGGAGTGCTGCACTGTCAAAGGGTTAGTACTGAGAGGGTGCTGCACTGTCAGAAGGTCAGTACTGAGGGAGTGGTGCACTGTCAGAGGGTCAGTACTGAGGGAGTGCCGCACTGTCCGAGGGTCAGTACTGAGGGAGTGCCGCACTGTCAGAAGGTTAGTACTGAGTAAGTGCTGCACTGTCTGAGAGTCAGTACTGAGGTGGTGCTACACTGTCAGAGGGTCAGTACTGAGGTAGCGCCGCACTGTCAGAGGGTCAGTACTGAGGTAGTGCCGCACTGTCAGAGGGTCAGTAGTGAGGGAGTGCCGCATTGTCAGAGGGTCAGTACTGAGAGAGTGCTGCACTATCAAAGGGTCAGTACAGAAGGAGTGCTGCACTGTCAGAGGGTCAGTACTGAGGCAGTGCTGCACTGTCAGAGGGTCAATACTGAGGGAGTGCTGCACTGTCAGAGGGTCAGTACTGAGACAATGCTGCACTGTCAGAGGGTCAGTACTGAGAGAGTGCCGTACTGTCAGAGGGTCAGTACTGAGGGAGTGCCGTACTGTCAGAGGGTCCGTACTGAGGGAGTGCCGCACTGTCAGAGGGTCAGTACTGAGGCAGTGCTGCACTGTGAAAGGGTCAGTACTGAGGGAGTGCCGCACTGTCAAAGTGTCAGTTCTGTGTGAGTGTCGGACTGTCAGAGTGTCAGTACTGAGCGGGTGCCGCACTGTCAGAGGGTCAGTACTGAGCGTGTGCCGCACTGTCACAGGGTCAGTACTGAGGGAGTGCCACACTGTCAGAGGGTCAGTATTGAGCGAGTGCCGCACTGTCAGAGGGTCAGTACTGAGGGAGCGCCGCACTGTCAGAGGATCAGTACTGAGCGAGTGCCGCACTGTCAGAGGGTCAGTACTGAGTGAGCGCCGCACTGTTAGAGGGTCAGTACTGAGGAAGTGCCGCACTGTCCGTGGGTCAGTACTGAGGGAGTGCTGCAGTGTCAGAGGGTCAGTACTGAGGAAGTGCCGCACTGTCCGAGGGTCAGTACTGAGGGAGTGCTGCACTGTGAGAGGGTCAGTACTGAGGCAGTGCTGCATTGTCAGAGGGTCAGTACTGAGGGAGTGCTGCACTGTCAGAGGGTTAGTACTGAGAGGGTGCTGCAATGTCAGAAGGTCAGTACTGAGGGAGTGCTGCACTGTCAGAGGGTCAGTACTGAGGGAGTGCTGCACTGTCAGAGGGTCAGTACTGAGGGAGTGCCGCACTGTCCGAGGGTCAGTACTGAGGGAGTGCTGCACTGTGAGAGGGTCAGTACTGAGGGAGTGCTGCACTGTGAGAGGGTCAGTACTTAGGGACTGCCGCACTGTCAGAGGGTCAGTACTGAGGCAGTGCTGCACTATCAGAGGGTCAGCACCGAGGGAGTGCTGCACTGTCAGAGGGTCAGTACTGAGGGAGTGCTGCATTGGCAAAAGGTCAGTAGTGAGTGAGACTGCACTGTCAGAGGGTTTGTACTGAGGGACTGCTGCACTGTCAGAGGGTCAGTACTGAGGGAGCGCCGCACTGTCAGAGGATCAGTACTGAGGGAGCGCTGCACTGTCGGAGGGTCAGTACTGAGGGAATGCTGCACTGTCAGATGGTCAGTTCTGAGGGACTGCCGCACTGTCACAGGGTCAGTAGTGAGGGAGTGCTGCACTGTCAGAGGGTCAGTACTGAGGGAGTGCTGCACTGTCAGAGGGTCAGTACTGACGGAGTGCCGCACTGTCAGTGGGTCAGTACTGATGGAGTGCCGGACTCTCACGGGGTCAGTACTGAGGGAGCGCTGCACTGTCAGAGGGTCAGTACTGAGAGAGTGTCGCACTGTCAGAAGGTCAGTACTGAGTAAGTGCAGCACTGTCAGAGAGTCAGTACTGAGGTGGTGCTACACTGTCAGAGGGTCAGCACTGAGGTAGCGCCGCACTGTCAGTAGGTCAGTAGTGAGGGAGTGCTGCACTGTCAGAGGGTCAATACTGAGGGAGTGTCGCAAAGTCAGAGGGTCAATACTGAGGGCGCGCCGCACTGTCAGAGGGTCAGTGCTGAGGGAGTGCTGCACTGTCAGAGGGTCAGTACTGAGGCAGTGCTGCACTGTCAGAGGGTCAGTACCGAGGCAGTGCTGCACTGTCAGAGGGTCAGTACTGAGACAATGCTGCACCGTCAGAGGGTCAGTACTGAGGGATTGCTGCACTGCCAGAGGTTCAGTACTGAGGGAGTGCCGCACTGTCAGAGGGTCAGTGCTGAGGGAGTGCTGCACTGTCAGATGGTCAGTACTGAGGCAGTGCTGCACAGTCAGAGGGTCAGTACTGAGGCAGTGCTGCACTGTCAGAGGGTCAGTACTGAGACAATGCTGCACCGTCAGAGGGTCAGTACTGAGGGAGTGCCGCACTGTCAGAGGGTCAGTGCTGAGGCAGTGCTGCACTGTCAGAGGGTCAGTACTGAGGCAGTGCTGCACTGTCAGAGGGTCAGTACTGATGGAGCGCCGCACAGTAGAGGGTTAGTACTGAGGGAGTGCCGCACTGTCAAAGTGTCAGTTCTGTGTGAGTGCCGTACTGTCAGAGGGACAGTAGTGAGGGAGTGCTGCACTGTTCGAGGGCCAGTACTGAGGGAGGGCCACACTGTCCAGGGTGTCAGTAGTGAGGGAGTGTCGCACAGTCAGAGGTTCAGTACTGAGGGAGTGCTGCACTGTCAGAAGGTCAGTACTGAGGGAGTGCTGCACTGTCAGAGGGTCAGTACTGAGACAGTGTTGCATTGTCAGAGGCTCAGTGCTGAGGGAGTGCTGCACTGTCAGAGGCTCAGTACTGAGGGAGTGCTGCATTGTCAGAAGGTCAGTAGTGAGGGAGACTGCACTGTCAGAGGGTCAGTACTGAGGGAGTGCTACATTGCCAGAAGGTCAGTACTGAGGGAGTGCCGCACTGTCAGAGGGTCAGTGCTACATTGTCAGAGGCTCAGTACTGAGGGAGTGCTGCACTGTCAGAGGCTCAGTACTGAGGGAGTGCTGCATTGTCAGAAGGTCAGTAGTGAGGGAGACTACACTGTCAGAGGTTCAGTACTGAGGGAGTGCTACATTGTCAGAAGGTCAGTGCTGAGAGAGTGCCGCGCTGTCAGAAGGTCAGTATTGAGGGTGTGCTGTACTGTGAGAGGGTCAGTACTGAGGGAGCACTGCACTGTCAGAGGGTTAGTACTGAGGGAGTGCTGCACTGTCAGAGGGTCAGTACTGAGGGAGTGCTGCACTGTCAGAGGGTCAGTACTGAGGGAGTGCCGCACTGTCCGTGGGTCAGTACTGAGGGAGTGCTGCACTGTGAGAGGGTCAGTACTGAGGCAGTGCTGCATTGTCAGAGGGTCAGTACTGAGGGAGTGCTGAACTGTGAGAGGGTCAGTACTGAGGCAGTGCTGCATTGTCAGAGGGTCAGTACTGAGGCAGTGCTGCATTGTCAGAGGGTCAGTACTGAGGGAGTGCTGAACTGTCAGAAGGTCAGTACTGAGGGAGTGCTGCACTGTCAGAGGGTCAGTACTGAGGGAGTGCTGAACTGTCAGAGGGTCAGTACTGAGGGAGTGCCGCACTGTCCGTGGGTCAGTACTGAGGGAGTGCTGCACTGTGAGAGGGTCAGTACTGAGGCAGTGCTGCATTGTCAGAGGGTCAGTACTGAGGGAGTGCTGCACTGTCAGAGGGTTAGTACTGAGAGGGTGCTGCACTGTCAGAAGGTCAGTACTTGGGAGTGCCGCACCGTCCGAGGGTCAGTACTGAGGGATTGCTGCACTGTGACAGGGTCAGTACTGAGGGATTGCCGCACTGTCAGAGGGTCAGTACTGAGGCAGTGCTGCACTGTCGGAGGGTCAGCACCGAGGGAGTGCTGCACTGTCAGAGGGTCAGTACTGAGGGAGTGCTGCATTGGCAAAAGGTCAGTAGTGAGTGAGACTGCACTGTCAGAGGGTTTGTACTGAGGGAGTGCTGCACTGTCAGAGGGTCAGTACTGACGGAGTGCCGCACTGTCAGCGGGTCAGTACTGATGGAGTGCCGCACTCTCACAGGGTCAGTACTGAGGGAGCGCTGCACTGTCAGAGGGTCAGTACTGAGAGAGTGCTGCACTGTCAGAGGGTCAGTACTGAGGTGGTGCTACACTGTCAGAGGGTCAGCACTGAGGTAGCGCCGCACTGTCAGAGGGTCAGCAGTGAGGGAATGCCGCATTATCAGAGGGTCAGTACTGAGGGCGTGCTGCACTGTCAGAGGGTCAGTACTGAGACAGTGTCGCACAGTCAGAGGGTAAATACTGAGGGAGTGCTTCACTGTCAGAGGGTCAGTACTGAGGGAGTGCTGCACTGTCAGAGGGTCAGTACTGAGACAGTGCTGCATTGTCAGAGGGTCAGTGCTACATTAAACAAAGAACAAAGAACAAAGAAATGTACAGCACAGGAACAGGCCCTTCGGCCCTCCAAGACTGCGCCGGCCATGCTGCCCGACTAAACTACAATCTTCTCCACTTCCTGGGTCCGTATCCTTCTATTCCCATCCTATTCATATATTTGTCAAGATGCCCCTTAAATGTCCCTATCGTCCCTGCTTCCACTACCTCCTCCGGTAGCGAGTTCCAGGCACCCACTACCCTCTGCGTAAAAAACTTGCCTCGTACATCTACTCTAAACTTTGCCCCTCTCACCTTAAACCTATGCCCCCTAGTAATTGACCCCTCTACCCTGGGGAAAAGCCTCTGACTATCCACTCTGTCTATGCCCCTCATAATTTTGTATACCTCTATCAGGTCGCCCCTCAACCTCCTTCGTTCCAGTGAGAACAAACCGAGTTTATTCAATCGCTCCTCATAGCTTATGCCCTCCATACCAGGCAACATCCTGGTAAATCTCTTCTGCACCCTCTCTAAAGCCTCCACATCCTTCTGGTAGTGTGGCGACCAGAATCGAACACTATACTCCAAGTGTGGCCTAACTAAGGTTCGATACAGCTGCAACATGACTTGCCAATTCTTCTCCTCAATGCCCCGGCCAATGAAGGCAAGCATGCCGTATGCCTTCTTGACTACCTTCTCCACCCGTGTTGCCCCTTTCAATGACCTGTGGACCTGTACTCCTAGATCTCTTTGACTTTCAATATTCTTGAGGGTTCTACCATTCACTGTATATTCCCTACCTGCATTAGCCCTTCCAAAATGCATTACCTCACAGGCAGTGAGGGAGTGCCGCACTGTCAGAGGGTCAGTGCTGAGACAGTGCTGCACTGTCAGAGGGTCAGTATTGAGGGTGTGCTGCACTGTGAGAGGGTAAGTACTGAGGGAGCACTGCACTGTCAGAGGGTTAGTACTGAGAGGGTGCTGCACTGTTAGAGGGTCAGTACTGAGGGAGTGCTGCACTGTCAGAGCGTCAATACTGAGGGAGTTCTGCACTGTCAGAGGGTCAGTACTGAGCGAGTGCCGCACTGTCACAGGGTCAGTACTGAGGGACTGCCGCACTGTCAGAGGGTCAGTATTGAGCGAGTGCCGCACTGTCAGAGGGTCAGTACTGAGGGAGTGCCGCACTGTCAGAGGGTCAGTACTGAGCGAGTGCCGCACTGTCAGAGGGTCAGTACTGAGGGAGTGCCGCACTGTCAGAGGGTCAGTCCTGAGCGAGTGCCGCACTGTCACAGTTCCAGTACTGAGGGAGTGCCGCACTGTCAGAGGGTCAGTACTGAGCGAGTGCCGCACTGTCAGTGGGTCAGTACTGAGGGAGCGCAGCACTGTCAGAGGCTCAGTACTGAGCGAGTGCCGCACTGTCAGAGGGTCAGTACTGAGCGAGTGCCGCACTGTCAGAGGGTCGGTACTGAGGGACTGCTGCACTGTCAGAGGGTCAGTACTGAGGGAGTGCTGCATTGTCAGAGGGTCAGTACTGAGGAAGTGCCGCACTGTCAGAGGGTCAGTACTGAGCGAGTGCCGCACTGTCAGAGGGTCGGTACTGAGGGAGTGCTGCATTGTCAGAGGGTCAGTACTGAGGGAGTGCCGCACTGTCAGAGGGTCAATACTGAGGGAGTGCTGCACTGTGAGAGGGTCAGTACTGAGGCAGTGCTGCACTGTCAGAGGGTTAGTACTGAGAGGGTGTTGCACTGTCAGAAGGTCAGTACTGAGGAAGTGCCGCACTGTCACAGGGTCAGCACTGAGGGAGTGCTGCACTGTTAGAGGGTCAGTACTGAGCGAGTGCCGTACTGTCACAGGGTCAGTACCGAGGGAGTGCCACACTGTCAGAGGGTCAGTACTGAGCGGGTGCCGCACTGTCAGAGGGTCAGTACTGAGCGAGTGCCGCACTGTCAGAGGGTCAGTACTGAGGGTGTGACGCACTGTCAGAGGGTCAGTACTGAGCGAGTGCCGCACTGTCAGAGGGTCAGTACTGAGGGAGCGCCGCACTGTCAGAGGATCAGTACTGAGCGAGTGCCGCACTGTCAGAGGGTTAGTACTGAGAGGGTGCTGCACTGTCAGAAGGTCAGTACTGAGGGAGTGCTGCATTGTCAGAGGGTCAGTACTGAGGCAGTGCTGCATTGTCAGAGGGTCAGTACTGAGGGAGTGCTGCACTGTGAGAGGGTCAGTACTGAGGCAGTGCTGCACTGTCAGAGGGTCAGTACTGAGGGAGTGCTGCACTGTCAAAGGGTCAGTACTGAGGCAGTGCTGCATTGTCAGAGGGTCAGTACTGAGTAAGTGCTGCACTGTGAGAGGGTCAGTACTGAGGCAGTGCTGCATTGTCAGAGGGTCAGTACTGAGGAAGTTTCCGCACTATCCGAGGGTCAGTACTGAGGGAGTGCTGCACTGTGAGAGGGTCAGTACTGAGGCAGTGCTGCATTGTCAGAGGGTCAGTACTGAGGGAGTGCTGCACTGTCAAAGGGTTAGTACTGAGAGGGTGCTGCACTGTCAGAAGGTCAGTACTGAGGGAGTGCTGCACTGTCAGAGGGTCAGTACTGAGGGAGTGCTGCACTGTTAGAGGGTCAGTACTGAGGGAGTGCCGCACTGTCCGAGGGTCAGTACTGAGGGAGTGCTGCACTGTGAGAGGTCAGTACTGAGGCAGTGCTGCATTGTCAGAGGGTCAGTACTGAGGGAGTGCCGCACTGTCAGAGGGTCGGTACTGAGGGAGTGCTGCACTGTCAGAGGGTGAGTACTGAGGGAGCACCGCACTGTCAGAGGGTCAGTACTGAGGGAGTGCTGCTCTGTCAGAGGGTCAGTACTGAGGGAGTGCTGCACTGTCAGAAGGTCAGTACTTGGGAGTGCCGCACTGTCCGAGGGTCAGTACTGAAGGAGTGCCGCACTGTCAGAAGGTCAGTACTGAGTACGTGCTGCACTGTCTGAGAGTCAGTACTGAGGTGGTGCTGCACTGTCAGAGGGTCAGTACTGAGGGAGTGCTGCACTGTCAGATGGTCAGTACTGAGGGAGTGCTGCACTGTGAGAGGGTCAGTACTGAGGCAGTGCTGCGCTGTCAGAGGGTTAGTACTGAGAGGGTGTTGCACTGTCAGAAGGTCAGTACTGAGGAAGTGCCGCACTGTCACAGGGTCAGCACTGAGGGAGTGCTGCACTGTTAGAGGTTCAGTACTGAGCGAGTGCCGTACTGTCACAGGGTCAGTACCGAGGGAGTGCCACACTGTCAGAGGGTCAGTACTGAGCGGGTGCCGCACTGTCAGAGGGTCAGTACTGAGCGAGTGCCGCACTGTCAGAGGGTCAGTACTGAGGGAGTGACGCACTGTCAGAGGGTCAGTACTGAGCGAGTGCCGCACTGTCAGAGGGTCAGTACTGAGGGAGCGCCGCACTGTCAGAGGATCAGTACTGAGCGAGTGCCGCACTGTCAGAGGGTTAGTACTGAGAGGGTGCTGCACTGTCAGAAGGTCAGTACTGAGGGAGTGCTGCATTGTCAGAGGGTCAGTACTGAGGCAGTGCTGCATTGTCAGAGGGTCAGTACTGAGGGAGTGCTGCACTGTGAGAGGGTCAGTACTGAGGCAGTGCTGCATTGTCAGAGGGTCAGTACTGAGGAAGTGCCGCACTGTCCGAGGGTCAGTACTGAGGGAGTGCTGCACTGTGAGAGGGTCAGTACTGAGGCAGTGCTGCATTGTCAGAGGGTCAGTACTGAGAGGGTGCTGCACTGTCAGAAGGTCAGTACTGAGGGAGTGCTGCACTGTCAGAGGGTCAGTACTGAGGGAGTGCTGCACTGTTAGAGGGTCAGTACTGAGGGAGTGCCGCACTGTCCGAGGGTCAGTACTGAGGGAGTGCTGCACTGTGAGAGGTCAGTACTGAGGCAGTGCTGCATTGTCAGAGGGTCAGTACTGAGGGAGTGCCGCACTGTCAGAGGGTCGGTACTGAGGGAGTGCTGCACTGTCAGAGGGTGAGTACTGAGGGAGCACCGCACTGTCAGAGGGTCAGTACTGAGGGAGTGCTGCACTGTCAGAGGGTCAGTACTGAGGGAGTGCTGCACTGTCAGAAGGTCAGTACTTGGGAGTGCCGCACTGTCCGAGGGTTAGTACTGAGGGAGTGCCGCACTGTCAGAAGGTCAGTACTGAGTAAGTGCTGCACTGTCTGAGAGTCAGTACTGAGGTGGTGCTACACTGTCAGAGGGTCAGTACTGAGGTAGCGCCGCACTGTCAGAGGGTCAGTACAGAAGGAGTGCTGCACTGTCAGAGGGTCAGTACTGAGGGAGTGCTGCACTGTCAGAGGGTCAATACTGAGGGAGTGCTGCATTGTCAGAGGGTCAGTACTGAGACAATGCTGCACTGTCAGAGGGTCAGTACTGAGAGAGCGCCGTACTGTCAGAGGGTCAGTACTGAGGGAGTGCCGTACTGTCAGAGGGTCCGTACTGAGGGAGTGCTGCACTGTCAGAGGGTCAGTACTGAGGCAGTGCTGCACTGTCAAAGGGTTAGTACTGAGGGAGTGCCGCACTGTCAAAGTGTCAGTTCTGTGTGAGTGTCGGACTGTCAGAGTGTCAGTACTGAGGGAGTGGCACACTGTCAGAGGGTCAGTATTGAGCGAGTGCCGCACTGTCAGAGGGTCAGTACTGAGCGAGCGCCGCACTGTCAGAGGATCAGTACTGAGTGTGTGCCGCACTGTCAGAGGGTCAGTACTGAGGGAGCGCCGCACTGTTAGAGGGTCAGTACTGAGGAAGTGCCGCACTGTTCGAGGGTCAGTACTGAGGGAGTGCTGCACTGTCAGAAGGTCAGTACTGAGGGAGTGCTGCATTGTCAGAGGGTCAGTACTGAGGAAGTGCCGCACTGTCCGAGGGTCAGTACTGAGGGAGTGCTGCACTGTGAGAGGGTCAGTACTGAGGCAGTGCTGCATTGTCAGAGGGTCAGTACTGAGGGATTGCTGCACTGTCAGCGGGTTAGTACTGAGAGGGTGCTGCACTGTCAGAAGGCCAGTACTGAGGGAGTGCTGCACTGTCAGAGGGTCAGTACTGAGGGAGTGCCGCACTGTCCGAGGGTCAGTACTGAGGGAGTGCTGCACTGTGAGAGGGTCAGTACTGAGGCAGTGCTGCATTGTCAGAGGGTCAGTACTGAGGGAGTGCTGCACTGTCAGAGGGTTAGTACTGAGAGGGTGCTGCACTGTCAGAAGGTTAGTACTTGGGAGTGCCGCACTGTCCGAGGGTCAGTACTGAGGGAGTGCTGCACTGTGAGAGGGTCAGTACTGAGGGATTGCCGCACTGTCAGAGGGTCAGTACTGAGGCAGTGCTGCACTGTCAGAGGGTCAGCACCGAGGGAGTCCTGCATTGGCAAAAGTTCAGTAGTGACTGAGACTGCACTGTCAGAGGGTCAGTACTGAGGGAGCGCCGCACTGTCAGAGGATCAGTACTGAGGGAGCGCTGCACTGTCGGAGGGTCAGTACTGAGGGAATGCTGCACTGTCAGAGGGTCAGTTCTGAGGGACTGCCGCACTGTCAGAGGGTCAGTACTGAGGGAGTGCTGCACTATCAGAGGGTCAGTACTGAGGGAGTGCTGTACTGTCAGAGGGTCAGTGCTGAGGGAGTGCTGCACTGTCAGAGGGTCAGTACTGAGGCAGTGCTGCACTGTCATAGGGTCAGTACTGAGGCAGTGCTGCACTGTCAGAGGGTCAGTACTGAGGCAGTGCTGCACTGTCAGAGGGTCAGTACTGAGGCAGTGCTGCACTGTCAGAGGGTCAGTACTGAGGCAGTGCTGCACTGTCAGAGGGTCAGTACTGAGACAATGCTGCACCGTCAGAGGGTCAGTACAGAGGGAGTGCCGCACTGTCAGAGGGTCAGTGCTGAGGGAGTGCTGCACTGTCAGAGGGTCAATACTGAGGCAGTGCTGCACTGTCAGAGGGTCAGTACTGAGGCAGTGCTGCACTGTCAGAGGGTCAGTACTGAGACAATGCTGCACTGTCAGAGGGTCAGTACTGAGGGAGTGCTGCACTGTCAGAGGGTCAGTACTGAGGGAGTGCCGCACTGTCAGAGGGTCAGTGCTGAGGCAGTGCTGCACTGTCAGTGGGTCAGTACTGAAGCAGTGCTGCACTGTCAGAGGGTCAGTACTGAGGGAGCGCCGCAGAGTAGAGGGTTAGTACTGAGGGAGTGCCGCACTGTCAAAGTGTCAGTTCTGTGTGAGTGCCGTACTATCAGAGGGACAGTAGTGAGGGAGTGCTGCACTGTTCGATGGCCAGTACTGAGGGAGTGCCACACTGTCCATGGTGTCAGTAGTGAGGGAGTGTCGCACAGTCAGAGGTTCAGTACTGAGGGAGTGCTGCACTGTCAGAAGGTCAGTACTGAGGGAGTGCTGCACTGTCAGAGGGTCAGTACTGAGACAGTGCTGCATTGTCAGAGGCTCAGTGCTGAGGGAGTGCTGCACTGTCAGAGGCTCAGTACTGAGGGAGTGCTGCATTGTCAGAAGGTCAGTAGTGAGGGAGACTGCACTGTCAGAGGGTCAGTACTGAGGGAGTGCTACATTGCCAGAAGGTCAGTACTGAGGGAGTGCCGCACTGTCAGAGGGTCAGTGCTACATTGTCAGAGGCTCAGTACTGAGGGAGTGCTGCACAGTCAGAGGCTCAGTACTGAGGGAGTGCTGCATTGTCAGAAGGTCAGTAGCGAGGGAGACTACACTGTCAGAGGTTCAGTACTGAGGGAGTGCTACATTGTCAGAAGGTCAGTGCTGAGAGAGTGCCGCGCTGTCAGAGGGTCTGTATAGAGGGAGTGCTGCTCTGTCAGAGGGTCAGTACTGAGGGAGTGCTGCACTGTCAGAGGGTCAGTACTGAGGGAGTGCCGCACTGTCAGAGGGTCAGTACTGAGGGAGTGCTGCACTGTCAGAGGGTCAGTATTGAGCGAGTGCCGCACTGTCACAGGGTCAGTACTGAGGGAGTGCCGCACTGTCAGAGGGTCAGTACTGAGCGGGTGCCGCACTGTCAGAGGGTCAGTACTGAGCGAGTGCCGCACTGTCACAGGGTCAGTACTGAGGGAGTGCCGCACTGTCAGAGGGTCAGTACTGAGCGAGTGCCGCACTGTCAGAGGGTCAGTACTGAGGGAGCACCGCACTGTCAGAGGATCAGTACTGAGCGAGTGCCGCACTGTCAGAGGGTTAGTACTGAGAGGGTGCTGCACTGTCAGAAGGTCAGTACTGAGGGAGTGCTGCATTGTCAGAGGGTCAGTACTGAGGAAGTGCCGCACTGTCAGAGGGTCAGTACTGAGGCAGTGCTGCATTGTCAGAGGGTCAGTACTGAGGGAGTGCTGCACTGTCAAAGGGTCAGTACTGAGGGAGTGCTGCACTGTCAGAGGGTCAGTACTGAGAGGGTGCTGCACTGTCAGAAGGTCAGTACTGAGGGAGTGCTGCACTGTCAGAACGTCAATACTGAGGGAGTGCCTCACTGTCAGAGGGTTAGTACTGAGAGGGTGCTGCACTGTCAGAAGGTCAGTACTTGGGAGTGCCGCACTGTCCGAGGGTCAGTACTGAGGGAGTGCTGCACTGTGAGAGGGTCAGTACTGAGGAATTGCCGCACTGTCAGAGGGTCAGTACTGAGGCAGTGCTGCACTGTCAGAGGGTCAGCACCGAGGGAGTGCTGCATTGGCAAAAGGTCAGTAGTGAGTGAGTACCGCACTGTCAGAGGGTCAGTACTGAGGGAGCGCCGCACTGTCAGAGGATCAGTACTGAGGGAGTGCTGCACTGTCAGAGGGTCAGTACTGAGGGAGTGCTGCACTGTCAGAGGGTCAGTACTGAGGGAGCGCTGCACTGTCGGAGGGTCAGTACTGAGGGAATGCTGCACTGTCAGAGGGTCAGTTCTGAGGGACTGCCGCACTGTCAGAGGGTCAGTACTGAGGGAGTGCTGCACTGTCACAGGGTCAGTACTGAGACAGTGCTGCACTATCAGAGGGTCAGTACTGAGGGAGTGCTGCACTGTCAGAGGGTCAGTACTGAGGGAGTGCTGCACTGTCAGAGGGTCAGTACTGACGGAGTGCCGCACTCTCACAGGGTCAGTACTGAGGGAGCTCTGCACTGTCAGAGGGTCAGTACTGAGAGAGTGCCGCACTGTCAGAAGGTCAGTACTGAGTAAGTGCTGCACTGTCAGAGAGTCAGTACTGAGGTGGTGCTACACTGTCAGTGGGTCAGCACTGAGGTAGCGCCGTACTGTCAGAGGGTCAGTAGTGAGGGAGTGTCGCACAGTCAGAGGGTCAATACTGAGTGAGTGTCGCACAGTCAGAGGGTCAGTACTGAGGCAGTGCTGCACTGTCAGAGGGTCAGTACTGAGGCAGTGCTGCACTATCAGAGGGTCAGTACTGAGACAATGCTGCACTGTCAGAGGGTCAGTACTGAGGGAGTGCTGCACTGTCAGAGGGTCAGTACTGAGGCAGTGCTGCACTGTCAGAGGGTCAGTACTGAGGGAGCGCCGCACAGTAGAGGGTTAGTACTGAGGGAGTGCCGCACTGTCAAAGTGTCAGTTCTGTGTGAGTGCCGTACTGTCAGAGGGACAGTAGTGAGGGAGTGCTGCGCTGTTCGAGGGCCAGTACTGAGGGAGTGCCACCCTGTCCATGGTGTCAGTAGTGAGGGAGTGTCGCACAGTCAGAGGTTCAGTACTGAGGGAGTGCTGCACTGTCAGAAGGTCAGTACTGAGGGAGTGCTGCACTGTCAAAGGGTCAGTACTGAGACAGTGCTGCATTGTCAGAGGCTCAGTGCTGAGGGAGTGCTGCACTGTCAGAGGCTCAGTACTGAGGGAGTGCTGCATTGTCAGAAGGTCAGTAGTGAGGGAGACTGCACTGTCAGAGGCTCAGTACTGAGACAGTGCTGCATTGTCAGAGGCTCAGTGCTGAGGGAGTGCTGCACTGTCAGAGGGTCAGTACTGAGGGAGTGCTACATTGCCAGAAGGTCAGTACTGAGCGAGTGCTGCATTGTCAGAAGGTCAGTGCTACATTGTCAGAGGCTCAGTACTGAGGGAGTGCTGCACTGTCAGAGGCTCAGTACTGAGGGAGTGCTGCATTGTCAGAAGGTCAGTGCTGAGAGAGTGCCGTGCTGTCAGAGGGTCAGTACTGAGGGAGCACCGCACTGTCAGAGGATCAGTACTGAGCGAGTGCCGCACTGTCAGAGGGTTAGTACTGAGAGGGTGCTGCACTGTCAGAAGGTCAGTACTGAGGGAGTGCTGCATTGTCAGAGGGTCAGTACTGAGGAAGTGCCGCACTGTCAGAGGGTCAGTACTGAGGCAGTGCTGCATTGTCAGAGGGTCAGTACTGAGGGAGTGCTGCACTGTCAAAGGGTCAGTACTGAGGGAGTGCTGCACTGTCAGAGGGTCAGTACTGAGAGGGTGCTGCACTGTCAGAAGGTCAGTACTGAGGGAGTGCTGCACTGTCAGAACGTCAATACTGAGGGAGTGCCTCACTGTCAGAGGGTTAGTACTGAGAGGGTGCTGCACTGTCAGAAGGTCAGTACTTGGGAGTGCCGCACTGTCCGAGGGTCAGTACTGAGGGAGTGCTGCACTGTGAGAGGGTCAGTACTGAGGAATTGCCGCACTGTCAGAGGGTCAGTACTGAGGCAGTGCTGCACTGTCAGAGGGTCAGCACCGAGGGAGTGCTGCATTGGCAAAAGGTCAGTAGTGAGTGAGTACCGCACTGTCAGAGGGTCAGTACTGAGGGAGCGCCGCACTGTCAGAGGATCAGTACTGAGGGAGTGCTGCACTGTCAGAGGGTCAGTACTGAGGGAGTGCTGCACTGTCAGAGGGTCAGTACTGAGGGAGCGCTGCACTGTCGGAGGGTCAGTACTGAGGGAATGCTGCACTGTCAGAGGGTCAGTTCTGAGGGACTGCCGCACTGTCAGAGGGTCAGTATTGAGGGAGTGCTGCACTGTCACAGGGTCAGTACTGAGACAGTGCTGCACTATCAGAGGGTCAGTACTGAGGGAGTGCTGCACTGTCAGAGGGTCAGTACTGAGGGAGTGCTGCACTGTCAGAGGGTCAGTACTGACGGAGTGCCGCACTCTCACAGGGTCAGTACTGAGGGAGCTCTGCACTGTCAGAGGGTCAGTACTGAGAGAGTGCCGCACTGTCAGAAGGTCAGTACTGAGTAAGTGCTGCACTGTCAGAGAGTCAGTACTGAGGTGGTGCTACACTGTCAGTGGGTCAGCACTGAGGTAGCGCCGTACTGTCAGAGGGTCAGTAGTGAGGGAGTGTCGCACAGTCAGAGGGTCAATACTGAGTGAGTGTCGCACAGTCAGAGGGTCAGTACTGAGGCAGTGCTGCACTGTCAGAGGGTCAGTACTGAGGCAGTGCTGCACTATCAGAGGGTCAGTACTGAGACAATGCTGCACTGTCAGAGGGTCAGTACTGAGGGAGTGCTGCACTGTCAGAGTGTCAGTACTGAGGCAGTGCTGCACTGTCAGAGGGTCAGTACTGAGGGAGCGCCGCACAGTAGAGGGTTAGTACTGAGGGAGTGCCGCACTGTCAAAGTGTCAGTTCTGTGTGAGTGCCGTACTGTCAGAGGGACAGTAGTGAGGGAGTGCTGCGCTGTTCGAGGGCCAGTACTGAGGGAGTGCCACCCTGTCCATGGTGTCAGTAGTGAGGGAGTGTCGCACAGTCAGAGGTTCAGTACTGAGGGAGTGCTGCACTGTCAGAAGGTCAGTACTGAGGGAGTGCTGCACTGTCAAAGGGTCAGTACTGAGACAGTGCTGCATTGTCAGAGGCTCAGTGCTGAGGGAGTGCTGCACTGTCAGAGGCTCAGTACTGAGGGAGTGCTGCATTGTCAGAAGGTCAGTAGTGAGGGAGACTGCACTGTCAGAGGCTCAGTACTGAGACAGTGCTGCATTGTCAGAGGCTCAGTGCTGAGGGAGTGCTGCACTGTCAGAGGGTCAGTACTGAGGGAGTGCTACATTGCCAGAAGGTCAGTACTGAGCGAGTGCTGCATTGTCAGAAGGTCAGTGCTACATTGTCAGAGGCTCAGTACTGAGGGAGTGCTGCACTGTCAGAGGCTCAGTACTGAGGGAGTGCTGCATTGTCAGAAGGTCAGTGCTGAGAGAGTGCCGTGCTGTCAGAGGGTCAGTATTGAGGGAGTGCTGCACTGTCAGAGGGTCAGTATTGAGGGAGTGCTGCACTGTCAGAGGGTCAGTACTGAGGGAGTGCTGCACTGTCAGAGGGTCAGTACTGAGGGAGTGCTGCACTGTCAGAGGGTCAGTACTGAGGGAGCGCCGCACAGTAGAGGGTTAGTACTGAGGGAGTGCCGCACTGTCAGAGGTTCAGTACTGAGGCAGTGCTGCACTGTTCGAGGGCCAGTACTGAGGGAGTGCCACACTGTCCATGGTGTCAGTAGTGAGGGAGTGTCGCACAGTCAGAGGTTCAGTACTGAGGGAGTGCTGCACTGTCAGAAGGTCAGTACTGAGGGAGTGCTGCACTGTCAAAGGGTCAGTACTGAGACAGTGCTGCATTGTCAGAGGCTCAGTGCTGTGGGAGTGCTGCACTGTCAGAGGCTCAGTACTGAGGGAGTGCTGCATTGTCAGAAGGTCAGTAGTGAGGGAGACTGCACTGTCAGAGGGTCAGTACTGAGGGAGTGCTACATTGCCAGAAGGTCAGTACTGAACGAGTGCTGCATTGTCAGAAGGTCAGTGCTACATTGTCAGAGGCTCAGTACTGAGGGAGTGCTGCACTGTCAGAGGGTCAGTACTGAGGGAGTGCTACATTGTCAGAAGGTCAGTGCTGAGAGAGTGCCGTGTTGTCAGAGGGTCAGTATTGAGGGAGTGCTGCACTGTCAGAGGGTCAGTACTGAGGGAGTGCTGCACTGTCAGAGGGTCAGTACTGAGGGAGTGCTGCACTGTCAGAGGGTCAGTACTGAGGGAGTGCTGCACTGTCAGAGGGTCAGTACTGAGCGAGTGCCGCACTGTCAGAGGCTCCCTTTTTCAAATGAGGCATTAAACTGAGATCCCATCAGATGGATGTAAAGATCCTGTGGCTGGTCCCGGATCTGGTATATTTTCCTCTGTGTCCTGGAGAATCTATCTCCCTCAATCACGATCAGTCATCAGATTGTCAGGTCATTATCTTTTTTTTAAATTTTCCAATTAAGGGGCAATTTAGAGCGGCCAATTCACGCACCCTGCACATTTCTGATTTGTGCGGGGGCGACCCACACAGACACGGGGTTATCCAGTCATTATCAAAGGGCTTTGTTTGTGGGATCCTGCTGTGCGCACATTGGCTGCTGCATTGCTTCCGTTACAGCACAGAGTACTTCATTGGCTGTACAGTCCTTTGCGACGGAGTTGTGGAAGTCGCTATGGAAATGCAAGTTTTACTTTCTTCCATTGCGGCATTTAGAATTGGAGAACATCGCGCTTGTTGCATCAACAACGAAAGCGTGCTTGCTCTGTTTATCTGGAACTGCTGCACGACTCAGCGGAGGAGAATGAGGCCCCTTTCTAAATGACTCTGCGAAGTTGACCGCACCACTGAGGTCTGCTGCTTTGCACTGACAGAAATAGCGACTTTCAGTTCAACGGAAGATAGCAGTGGCCTTGCTCTGTACAGAGGTGAAGCTGTTGAATGGCAAGCAGTGTCACCCACAAGAAACTGCACCATCAAGTTCTTTGTTCAACCACACGTCAACCACATCTCAGAAAACTCTGCTCATTTCCAGACCTGCATTACTTTTTTCTCTCCAAATGCCAGCCCTCCCTTTGTCCAGAAAAGAAAATCATTCCTTCTTTCTGAAAGCGCGAGCGAGAGATGGAGGTGTTTACTGTCAGACGGACGCAGCTCTGAAAATAAACATCGTGAGGCGGGTGGGGACGGGCTTGGCGGTGAGGGGTGCCTGAGGAGAATGGGGAGAGAACAAAAACAGTGTGGTTTTGTAGAAGGTCACTGTTCCACTGGCGGAACTCAGCTTGATAGAGCTGGTGAATGACTGAGTCTCATGGGAATTTGCAGTCGCTTATCTCAAAATGGAAACGTGTTTATTTCTCTTTCCCACAGTTCATGGATTTTACAGTGCAGAAGGAGGCCATTCGGCCTATCGCGTCCGCACCGCCGGCCCTTGGAAAGGGCCCGCCACTTAAGCCCACACCTCCACCTATCACTGTAACCCAGTAACCCCATCTATCCTTCTGGACACAAAGAGGCAATTTATCACGGCCAATCCACCTCACCTGCACATCTTTGGACTGTGGGAGGAAACCGGGGTACCCGGAGGAAACCCATGCAGACACGGGGAGAACGTGCAAACTCCCGCACAGACAGTGACCCAAGGCCCGAATCGAACCCGGGACCCTGGTACCATGCGGCAGCAGTGCTAACCACTGTGCCAGCATGCTGCCCTTTTTAAACAAGTTCCCGCTTGTTTAAAAAGCTACACCTCATTCTTGTTACTCCCAAAGAATGACTTTGACCTATGGTGAGTTGGTTGAGGTTCCTGACTTCAGCCAGTGCAGTTAATGTCATACACTGTGTGGTCTACAATCAAGCCCTGGCAATTCTACAAGAATTGAAAAACAAGGCTTTTAATAACTTTACAGTTCCCTTTCATCCCCCTTCGTGACCGGGGGCGCGATTCTCCGACCCCCCCTCCGGGGTCCTGAGGGGGAGGGTGCGGGGCAATCTGGCCCCGGGGGGGGCCCCCCACGGTGGCGTGGCCCGCGATCGGCCCCACTGACCTGCGGGCGGGCCTGTGCCATGGGGGCACTCTTTTTCTTCCGCCTTCGCCATGGTCTTCACTATGGCGGAGGCGGAAGAGACCCCCTCCCCTGCACATGCGCGGGGATGCCGTGAGCGGCCGCTGACGCTCCCGTGCATGCGTCGCTCGGCGAAGTCCTTTCGGCCCCGGCTGGCGTGGCGCCAAAGACCTTTCCCGCCAGCCGGCGGAGCGGAAACCACTCCGGCGCGGGCCTAGCCCCTCAAGGTGAGGGCTTGGCCCCTAAAGGTGCGGAATTCTCCGCACCTTTGGGGCGGTGAGGTACCCTCAATAATGATGCTTAGAGATTAAACTGTAAAGAAGGCTTTATTAGGCTAATAACTGTGCTACAGATATGGACGAGAGCTGACTGCTATCCAGACCATGAGGCAGGCCTCCCAGATGGGCGGAGCCAGAGGCGGAGTCCCCAGGGTTCCAAGCCTGGTCTTAAAGGGGACATCACCTTACATGATGATAAGGCAGTAACCGTTCATCACATTCACCCCCTGTTTAAAAAGGAGTCCGGCGGGGGTGAAGTGCCATCATAGGTCCATCCGTCTCGGCGGCCGGATCGTCCTCCTCGATCTCCTCAATTCGGGCGGTGGTGCGGCGGGTACGGACGTCCCGGTTGAGGGCACATCCGGGAGCACAGCGGTCGGAGCTTCGGTCCGGGTCGGGGCAGAGGAACTAGGCAGGGCCGGGGGTAGCGGAGCCGGCGCCGGCGGGGTGTGTAAAGGGGGGGCGCAAGGGTAGGAGCACGGTAGGAGCTCACCAACGGGTGGTAGGGCCGGAAGGGGGTGTGTTGTAGGGGGCGACGGGTCCTGCAGGGGTGCGGCGCGGGAAGGGGCGTCTGTGGTGGAGGATCCAGCGGGCGCCAGATCCCGGAGGGAAACCGTATCTTGCCTGCCGTCGGAGTACTCCACGTAGGCGTAATTGGGGTTGGCGTGGAGCAGTCGGACCTTTTCAACTAGGGGGTCCATTTTATGGCTCCTCGCGTGCCTCCGGAGAAGAACAGGTCCCGGAGCCGTCAGCCAAGGTGGAAGCGAGACCCCGGAGGTAGACTTCCTGGGGAAGAGAAACAATCGGTCATGAGGGGTCTCATTTGTGGCCGTGCAGAGGAGTGACCTAATGGAGTGTAGGGCATTGGGTAGGACCTCCTGCCAGCGGGTGGTTGGGAGATTTCTCGACCGCAGGGCCAGAAGGACAGCCTTCCACACGGTCGCGTTCTCCCTCTCCACCTGCCCGTTTCCCCGTGGGTTAAAGCTGGTCGTTCTGCTCGAGGCGATGCCTTTGCTGAGCAGATACTGACGCAGTTCATCGCTCATGAACGATGTACCCCGGTCGCTGTGGATATAAGCAGGGAAACCGAACAGGGTGAAGATGCTGTGCAGTGCCTTAATCACCGTGGCTGAGGTCATGTCGGTGCAGGGAATGGCGAATGGGAAACGGGAGAACTCATCGATCACGGTGAGGAAATAGGCATAACGGTTGGTGGACGGGAGGGGCCCCTTGAAGTCCACGCTCAGTCGCTCAAAGGGGCCCGAGGCCTTCACGAGCCGAACCTTGTCTGGCCGAGAGAAGTGCGGTTTGCACTCCGCACAGACCTGGCAGGCCCTGACCATGGCCTTGACCTCCTTGGTTGAGTAAGGTAGGTTGCGGGACTTGATGAAATGGACGAGCCGGGTAACCCCCGGGTGGCAGAGGTCATTGTGGATGGCTTGCAGGCGGTCCTCCTGCGCGTTGGCGCATGTGCCGCGGGACAGGGCATCTGGGGGCTCGTTGAGCTCCCCTGGACGATACTTGATATCGTACGAGTAGGTGGAGAGTTCGATCCTCCACCTCAAAATTTTATCGTTTTTTATTTTGCCCCGTTGCGTGTTATCGAACATATAGGCGACCGACCATTGGTCGGTGACGAGGGTAAACCTCCTACCGGCGAGGTAGTGTCTCCAGCACCGCACAGCCTCCACAATGGCTTGTGCCTCCTTTTCAACTGCAGAGTGTCGAATCTCGGAGGCGGTGAGGGTTCGGGAGAAGAACGCTACTGGTCTGCCTCCTTGATTGAGGGTAGCAGCCAGGGCGATGTCTGATGCATCGCTCTCTACCTGGAAAGGGATGGTTTCGTCCACCGCGTGCATGGCGGCCTTGATGATGTCGGCCTTGATGCGGTTGAAGGCCAATTGAGCCTCAGCCGAGAGGGGAAAAGTGGTGGTCTTTAGGAGTGGGCGGGCTTTGTCCGCATACTTGGGGACCCACTGGGCGTAATAGGAGAAAAGCCCCAAGCACCGTTTGAGGGCCTTGAGGCTGCGGGGGAGAGGGAGTTCCTTAAGGGGGCGCATGCGGTCGGGGTCGGGACCGAGGACCCCGTCTTCCACGACATAGCCGAGGATGGCCAGCTGGGTGGTGTGGAAAACGCATTTGCCCTCGTTATAGGTCAGGTTAAGGGCTCGGGCGGTCTGGAGGAAATTTTTGAGGTTAGCGTCATGGACCTGCTGATCATGGCCGCAGATGGTGACATTGTCCAAGTACGGGTATGTAGCCCGCAAACCGTACTGGTCCACCATTTGGTCCATCGCCCTTTGAAAGACGGAGACCCCATTTGTGACACCAAAGGGGACCCTGAGGAAGTGGAAGAGCCGGCCGGCTGCTTCGAAGGCAGTATAGGGGCGGTCTTTTGGTCGGATGGGGAGCTGGTGGTTGGCAGATTTGAGGTCGACCGTGGAAAAGACTCGGTATTGGGCGATCCGATTTACCATTTCCGCGATGCGAGGAAGGGGGTACGCATCAAGCTGCGTGAATCGGTTTATGGTCTGGCTATAATCCACGACCATCCGTTTCTTCTCCCCGGACCGGACTACCACCACTTGCGCTCTCCAAGGGCTGTTGCTAGCCTCGATGACCCCCTCTCCCAGTAAACGCTGGACCTCTGACTTGATAAAAGTCATATCTTGGGCACTGTAGCGCCGGCTCCTGGTGGCGACGGGCTTACAGTCGGGAGTGAGGTTAGCGAATAGAGAGGGGGGTGCGGCTTTCAGTGTCGCAAGGCAGCACACCGTGAGGGGGGGCAAGGGTCCGCCGAACTTCAGTGTCAGGCTTCGGTGGCTGCACTGGAAATCCAGTCCGAGCAGCAGGGGGGCACAGAGGTGAGGGAGGATATAAAATTTGAAACGGGTGTATTTGGCACCCTGGATCGAGAGATCCATAATACAGTACCCCGTGATTTGTACCGAGTGGGACCCAGATGCGAGGGCTATGGTTTGGGATGTGGGATGGGTGCGTAGGGAGCAGCGCCTTACCGTTTCAGGGTGGATAAAGCTCTCCGTGCTCCCGGAGTCGAAGAGGCATGCAGTGTCGTGCCCGTTGACCTGGACCTGCATCATGGAGTTCTGCAGGTGTTTTGGCCGAGTTTGATCGAGGGTGATCGCACCCAGTCGCGGGTAGTCGGAGTCGTAAAATGGCCGCTGCCGTTGGTCGCACGTGTCGGGTCGAGAAGATGGCCGCCGACCAGATGGCCGCTCCCATGATTCGCACGAAGCTGATGACGCGTCAGAAGAGGACGTGTCGGGTCAGTGCGCAGCAGCATTGCGAGGCCTTAGGGCCTGAGAGCCTGGTTTTCGGGCCGGCTGTTCGTTGTTTTTCTGGCCCCTGGGTCTGGCCAGGCAGACCCTCGCAAAGTGCCCTTTCTTCCCGCAGTCGCTGCAGATCGCGGAGCGGGCTGGGCAGCGTGGGCATGGGTGCTGGCCCTGCCCGCAGAAGTAGCAAGGTGTGCCCACATGGTGAGCGGGTCGCCGCGTGGCGCAGGCCTGTACGACTGAGTCTGAGGAAGTCCGGGGGGGGCTGGCAGAGTCCGCGGGGTACGTACCCAAGTTATGTCGGGCCACCTCCAGCGAGGAGGCGCGCGTTAGCGTCTCCTGGAGGTCTTTTGCCCCGTTTTCGAGCAGTCGCTGCCGGATGTAGGTCGAGCGGATGCCGGACACAAAAGAATCTCTGATGTCCAGGTTCATATGGACTTCCCCTGTCACATCCTGATGGTCACAGTCCCTGGCCAGCGCGGTGAGTTTCTCAACAAACTCGTCGAGCGATTCCCCCGAGCGCTGCCGGCAGGTAGAGAGCAGATGCCGGGCGTGCACCTCATTGACGGGTTTGACAAACCGCTTGCGGAGCAACTCAATCGCTTCCTCATAAATCGTCGCCTTTTCGAGCGTGGCGGAGATTCTGTGACTCACCCGGGCGTGGAGTAGACGCAGCTTGCGTGGCCCCAGGATGGGAGTCTCTGCGGAGTCCAGGTAGGCCTCGAAGCACCGCAGCCAGTATTTAAAAATTTCCTTTGCCTCCGGCGTTCGTGCTTCCAGATTGAGCTTCTCTGGTTTTAGGCCTGCGTCCATCCTGAATCTAGTTTAGCCTGATAAATTGAGGTACCCTCAATAATGATGCTTAGAGATTAAACTGTAAAGAAGGCTTTATTAGGCTAATAACTGTGCTACAGATATGGACGAGAGCTGACTGCTATACAGACCATGAGGCAGGCCTTTATATATGGCTCCCAGATGGGTGGAGCCAGAGGCGGAGTCCCCAGGGTTCCAAGCCTGGTCTTAAAGGGGACATCACCTTACATGATGATAAGGCAGTAACCGTTCATCACAGGCGGCCCGACGCCGGACTGATCCGCGCCGTTTTTGGCGCCGGGTAGCGGACATTGCCCCGTTTGCGGAGAATCCCGCCCCTTATGTTTGTCTCTCACACTGTCTCGGCCCTGCAAGTACCGGATGCTCTAATTCAGCTGTGACCCTCGTCCTTCCTACCTCCCTCAGAGAGTCTCAAGTGCAAAACTGAATCTGGCATCAGTCCCCACCCACTACTCATCCACTCAATGTACTCGAGAGATGCTTGAAGTATTCAACATCAGCAACATTGATTTTCATTTATCTCGTTCCTTTATAATAAAATGTCCCGAGGCACTCTTGCTGCAGCGTTATCAAACAAAATCTGACACCCAGTCACTTAAGGAGATAATAGCTTGGCCAAAAGGTAAGGTTTTCTGTCGCATCTTAAAAGAGGGAATGAGGTGCCCGGTCTGAGAGGTTTAGGGAGGCGATTCCTCAGCTTGAGGCCTTGGCAGCTGAAGGCACAGCGGCCAATGATGCTGCGATTAAAAGCTGGGATGTTCAGGAGGCCAGAGTTGGAGGAGGTCAGAGGCCTCGGAAGGATGTTGGGGGTGGAGGAGGTAACATAAATAGGGAGGCTGGGCCTTGAGGTGATTTGGAAACAAGGAGTTGACTGAGATAATAATAATAATCTTTATTGTCACAAGTAGGCTTACATTAGCACTGCAATGACTGTGAAAATCCCCTCGTTGCCACATTCCGGCGCCTGTTCGGGTACACGGGAGGGAGAATTCAGAATGTCCAAATTACCTAACAAGCACGTCTTTCAGGACTTGTGGGAGGAACCCTGAGCACCCGGAGGAAACCCACGCAGACACAGGGAGAACGTGCAGACTCCGCACAGACAGTGACTCAAGCTGGGAATCGAACCTGGGACCCTGGTGCTGTGAAGCAGCAGTGCTACCCACTGTGCTACCATTGCTGCTAATTGTGGACCACGCAGTGTATGAAATTAACAGAACTGGCTGAAGTCAGCAACCTCAGCCAACTCACCACAGATCCAAGTCATTCTTTGGGAACAACAAGAATGAGGTGTTGCTTACCCCTCCGCTAGACTCTCACCCCTCTCCCTTCCCCTCCTCACTTCCCCATCTCGTCACTCTCTCCCTCTCCCCTTTCTCCTTACTCTCACTCCCTCCCCCTTCTCTCCCTCTTCTCTTTCACCCCTCCCCCTTTTCCCTCCCTCTTTCCCCTGCTACTTTTTCTCTTTCCTTCCCCTTCCCTTTTTATGCCATTAGTCACTCCTTCCAAAATGTAGTATCCCACATGGGGCCTATGGGATGGGAGTGCTGGTCTGCCCCGTGCTCCTAATGGAATACAAGCTCCCCTGCTCGGGGTCGGGTAGCCCACTTATCCTATGTATATAAGGTCAGCCAATAAGGCACTGGCCAGAGGGGAACCCGACCGGGGTCTCCCAGGTAGCGTACATATCTCGTCTGTAAATAAAACTTTGTGCTTATTTTTACTCAGTGAGGACGCCCTGTGTCCCCCTCTTCTACAAATATTCTTCTGAAAGCCCCTTGGGATATCTCTCTATCTGAACAGGTGCTGGACAAATATGCAAGTTGTTGATATTGAAAGGAAAATTCTGTTGACTGCTCATAGCCATAGCATAGAATTTACAGTGCAGAAGGAGGCCATTCGGCCCATTGAGTCTGCACCGGCTCTTGGAAAGAGCACCCTACCCAAGCCCACACCTCCACCCCATCCCCATAACCCAGTAACCCCGCCCAACACTCAGGGCAATTTTGGACACTAAGGGCAATTTATCATGGCCAATCCACCTAACGTGCACATCTTTAGACTGTGGGAGGAAACCGGAGCACCCGGAGGAAACCCACGCACACACGGGGAGAACGTGCAGACTCCGCACAGACAGTGACCCAAGCCGGAATCGAACCTGGGACCCTGGAGCTGTGAAGCAATTGTGCTATCCACAATGCTACCGTGCCCCTGGGAGACGGGGAAGAGAAAACCCGAGGGAATTAAAACTCTCATCACATTGGGGACAAGGCGAGCGGTTACCAGAGTTTCCTGAGATAATTGCTGGCATCCTGCCAGTCTTCACAAACAGAGACACAGAAAGCGAATGCAACAGAACCACAGCAAATAATTTGCCATTTCTCAGAAGCTGTTTGAGACGTTTGCAGCTCAATATCAGCTGAGCCATGGATTATCCTGACTTGGTTTTAAGAGTTTAAGAGTTGGCCCATCTCCCACATTCTACTCTCCAGAAACATGCGGTCATTCAAAGTTTCCCCACCTGCATCTTGCTCCCCTGTCATCCCTGTGCTCACTGACCTACACTGACTCACAGTCAAGCAACATTGTGATTTAAAAATTCTCATTCTTGTTTGCAAACCCCCTCATGGCTTCCTCCCCACCCGATCTCCTCCAACCCACAACCCTCCAGGATAACGGCATTCCTCTAATTCTAGTCTCTTGTGGATTCCCGATTATAATCACTCCATCCCTGGTGACCTTGCCTTCAGTTGCCCCAGCCCCAAGCTCTTGAATTCCCTCCCTAAACCTCTCGTCCTCTCTACCTTGCTTCCGTCCTTGAAGACATTCCTTAAAACCCATGTCATTGACCAAGCTTTCACTCCTCTGACCTCATGACTTCCTACGGGCTCAGTGTCACGCTGATTTATAACACTCCTGTGAAACACCTTTGGATGTCGGCACGGTAGCACAGTGGTTAGCACTGTTGCTTAACAGCGCCAGAGTCCCAGGTTCGATTCCCCGCTGGGTCACTGTCTGTGCGGAGTCTGCACGTTCTCCCCGTGTCTGCGTGGGTTTCCTCCGGGTGCTCTGGTTTCCTCCCACAAGTCCCCAAAGACGTGCTTGTTGGGTGAATTGGACATTCTGAATTCTTCCTCAGTGTAACCAAACAGGCGCCGGAATGTGGCGACTAGGGGATTTTCAAAGTAACTTCATTGCAGTGTTAATGTAAGCCTACTTGTGACAATAATAAAGAGTGTTGTTCTTGGATGTTTAATATCTTAAAGGTGTTACGGAAATAGCTACATAAACACTACCTTGTTGCATTCATTTTAAAACTGTAATTGGTGGACTTTTGTTAAATTACAGAATTAAGGGGTAGCGGGGGAAAGAAGGATATGTGGGGTAGATCACATATGATCTCACTGTATGTTTGAAAAAACACGAGATCCTGAATGGTCTTCTCCTGCTCTGAGTTGAGTGAACAGTCTGGGACACCTTCCCTGCTCTTGTTTGGAATAGTGCTGTGGGATCTTTAACATCCACCTGAGAGTGCAGATGTCATTCCAACCTTGGCACCTCTAACAATGCAGCACCCCCTCAGTACAGCCCAGAATTTCTGAAGTAGGGTGACGAGATTGCTACCCATTGAATGCTCATCGTAATGGGGAGGCAATGTCACTGGCATAGAGCCACGGTTATGCTCCGGGGAACCAGGTTCCAATCCCACCACAACGGATGGTGAAACTTGAATTCAATACAAGTCTGGAGTTAAAATGATGGGCCATGAAATGATTACTGGGAAACCTCACCTGTTTTGTCTTCTTTTCGGGAAGGAAATCTGCTGTCCTTACCTGGTCTGACCTACATGGGACTCCAGACCCGCAGCAAAGCTTTGACAAAGAGCCATCCAGGCTCGAAACGTTAGCTCTGTTCTCCCTCCGCAGGTGCTGTCAGGCCTGGTGAGATTGCCCAGTGAACATCCTGTTAGACATAGACCATACAGTGCAGAAGGGGTCCATTCGGCCCATCGAGTCTGCACTTACCCACTTAAGCCCTCCCTTCCACCCTATCCCCGTAACCCAATAACACCTCCTAACCTTTTTGGTCACTAAGGGCAATTTAGCACGGCCAATCTACCTAACCTGCCCGTCTTTGGACTGTGGGAGGAAAACGGAGCACCCGGAGGAAACCCACGCAGACACGGGGAGAACTTGCAGACTCCGCACAGACAGTGACCCAGCGGGGAATCGAACCTGGGACCCTGGCGCTGTGAAGCAACAGTGCTAACCACTGTGCTACCGTGCCGCCCAGTGTTTTCTGTTTTTTGTTTCCGATTCCAGCACCTGCAGAATTTGCAGGTTTTATCTTAGATGGAATTCCAGAGGTTGGGGCCTCGGCAACTGAAGGCCCAGCCGCTAGTGGTGGAGCGACTAAAATTGTCAATGCTCAAGAATCCAGAATTAGAGGAGCCCAGAGATCTCGGAGGGTTGTGGGGATGGAGGAGATTATGGGGATCAGGAGGGGTAAGGCCATGGAGGGATATTTTGGGATATTTATGGTAGAAGGATATATTGAAGGGGTAGATGAAGTAGGGTGAGGGGCGTCTCTTAAGGAGCAGAAACACCAGTGTGGAGCTATTGGGCTTCTGTCCTGTAATAATTTGATAGAAGATGCTGGGTTGTTCTTTTCGTCGCAAGACTCAATTGCAAGCAGTAGTGAACTGCCCCAATGCTGAGCTGGCCCAAAACATGGATGCTGGTATTGGGCCTCCCAACTCTTAAATGTGGCTGGTGCCCGAAATGCACTCCCTTTTATCTTGCTCGTGCAGTAAGCACCAAGCCGGGCAATAGCTTCTGCATTGGCTAAGTAGGAACATAAGAACGAGGAGCAGGATTTGGCAATTCAGCCGCTCGATCCTGCTCCGCCATTCAGTGTGATCATGGCTGATTCGGCCTCATCGCCACATTCCTGAAGCTCACCAGAACCCTTCATCTCGCTACTAATTAAACCCTCTCTATCTCCTCAAATTTGTTCAGTGTTCCGGTATCCACTGCACTCTGGCATAGAGAATTCCAGATTCACCACACTTTGAGTGAAGTAATTCCTCCTCATTTCTGTTTTGAATCTGCCAACCCTTAGCCTAAAACTATTGCCTCTCGTTCTTAAATGTCCAACAAGCGGAAACATCTGCTCTGCATCGACCTTGTTGATCCCCCTTAGCATTGTATACACCTCAATTAGATCCTCTGTCACTCCTCTAAACTTCAGCGAGTATCGGGCTAAACTGCTCAATCTCTCTTCATAAACCAAATCCTTCATCCCTGGGATCAATCTAGTGAGCCTTCGCTGATCCCCCTCGAATGCATTTGAAATTAAATGAAAATCGCTTATTGTCACGAGTAGGCTTCAATGAAGTTACTGTGAAAAGCCCCTAGTCGCCACATTCCGGCACCTGTTCGGGGAGGCTGGTTACGGGAATCGAACCGTGCTGCTGGCCTGCCTCGGTCTGCTTTCAAAGCCAGCAATTTAGCCCTGTGCTAAACAGCCCCATAGAGCTGAAAGAGCACCCACCTAGGCCCAATCCCCGTACCTCCACCTAACCTGCACATCTTTGGACATGAAGGGACAATTTAGCCTGGCCAACCCACCTAACCTGCACATCTTTTGAACTG
This sequence comes from Scyliorhinus torazame, assembly GCF_047496885.1. Taxonomy (NCBI): domain Eukaryota; kingdom Metazoa; phylum Chordata; class Chondrichthyes; order Carcharhiniformes; family Scyliorhinidae; genus Scyliorhinus; species Scyliorhinus torazame. Next base: position 11,726,215 of record NC_092718.1, read on the forward strand.
TGGGAGGAAACGCAGACATGGAGAGAATGTGCAACCTCCATACAGTCACCCAAGGCTGGAATCAGACCCATGCCCCTGGCGCTGTGAGACAGCAGTGCTAACCACTGTGCTACCGTGTACCTTGTTACTGTGACTGGTCTATAGTTCCCTACTTTCTGCCTTTCTCCCTTTTGAAACAGGGGCCTTACATTAGCCCTTTTCCAATCCATTGGAACTTTCCAGAATCAGCAAGGTAGCACAAGTGGATAGCACTGTGGCTTCACAGCGCCAGGGTCCCAGGTTCGATTCCCGGCTGGGTCACTGTCTGTGCGGAGTCTGCACGTTCTCCCCGTGTCTGCGTGGGTTTCCTCCGGGAGCTCCGGTTTCCTCCCACAGTCCAAAGACGTGCAGGTTAGGTGGATTGGCCATGCTAAATTGCCCTCAGTGACCAAGAAGGTTTGGAGGGGTTATTGGGTTACGGGGATAGGGTGTAAGTGAGGGCTTAAGTGGGTCGGTGCAGACTCAATGGGCCGAATGGCCTCCTTCTGCACTCTATGTTCTAATCCAGGGAATTTTGGAATATTAGAGCCAATGCATCCACTAGCACTGCTGCCACATCCTTTAGGAACAAAGCCTTCAAGCCCTGGGGACCTGTTTGTTTTTAATCCCAATCGCTTGCTCAGTACGTTTTTCCCTAATGATGGTGATTAAGTACCTACCTCCTTTTAAACAAGCTCAGCATCACTATTGGGATGGTTCTAGTGTACTCAGCCATGAACACCGGGTCAACATACTGATTTAATGTTCCTGCCATTTCTGTGTTCCCGATTATTAACTCCCCAGTCTCATCCTCTAAGGAACCAATGTTGATTTTAGTTGGGCGTCACGGTGGCTGAGTGGTTAGCTCTGTTGCCTCACGGCGCCGAGGACCCAGGTTTGATCTCGGCACGGGTCACTGTCCGTCTGGAGTTTGAACATTCTCCCCGTGTTTGCGTGGGTTTCACCCCCACAAAACCCAAAGATGTGCAGGGTGGGTGGATTGGCCATGCTTAATTGGAAAAAAAAAGAATTGGGCAATCTAAATTTATTTAAAAAAAAGATTTTAGCTACTCTCTTCCTTTTTATAAACTTACAAAATCTTTTCCTGTCCACTTTTATATTTTGCACTATATTTCTTTCTTAATTTACATTTCCTCTTTTTATTACTTTTTTAGTAACCCTTTGTTGGTCTTTCAAGGTTCCCAATCCTTTACCCTGCAATACGGTGTGCTCTGGCTTTTGTCTTTGTTACTTTTAACCTTCTTGCTTACCACGGATGCATTTTTCCTTCTTACAATCTTTCTTCTTCTGTGGAATATATTTCAGTTGGGAGGAATTGAATATCTCCTACTGGTCATCAACTGTCCTATCTTTTATTCTTTCTGCCCAGTCCGCTGGGGCCAAATGTCCTCATGCCTATGTAATTACCTTGGTTTAACACCAGAACACTGGTGTGAGACTCAGGTTTATTGCCCACAAACTGAATTTGAAATTCAAGCATGCAATGATCACTCTTTCCCAGAGGATCTTTTAATAATAATAATATAATAATCGCTTATTGTCACAAGTAGGTTTCAATGAATTAGTGTGAAAAGCCCCTAGTCACCACATTTTTGTTTGGCGAGGCCGGTACAGGAATTGAACCCGCGCTGATGGCATTGTTCTGCATTACAAGCCAGCTGTTTAGCCCACTGTGCTACTACAAGATCGTTAATTAATCCCATTTTATTACATAATATTAAATCCAAACAGCCTGGTCACTTGTTGGTTCGATCACATATTGTTCCAAGAAACAGTCTACGAGCTCTCCTCAAGACTACCCTTGCCAATTTGATTAATCCAGTCGAAATGCATATTGAAATCAGCCCTGATTATTGCCGTACCTTACTCACAAGCCCTCAGTATTTCCTGGTTTATACTGTGTCCTACTGTGGAACTACTATTGCGAGATTTATAGATTACTCCCTCTGGGGACTTCTTTCCTTCACTATTTCTTATTTCCACCCAGACTAATTCCCAGTCTTGATCTCCAGTGCTAATATTATTTATCACTACAATGAAATGAAATGACATGAAATTCGCTTATTGTCACAAGTCGGCTTCAATGAAGTTACTGTGAAAAGTCCCTAGTCGCCACATTCCGGCGCCTGTTCAGGGAGGCTGGTACGGGAATTGAACCGTGCTGCTGGCCTGCCTTGGTCTGCTTTAAAAGCCAGCAATTTAGCCCAGTGTGCTAAACCAGCCCGAATGCTGATCCCTTCCTTTACCAACAAAGCTACACCTATCCTTTCCCTTTATCCTTCTGAAACACTGAGTACCCTTGGATACTCAACTCCTTGGTCTCCTTGTGACCATAGAACATAGAAGGTACAGTGCAGAAGGAGGCCATTTGACCCATCGAGTCTGCACCGACCCACTTAAGCCCTCACTTCCATCCTATCCCCGTAACCCAATAACCCCGGGGAGAAGTTGCAGACCCCGCGCAGACAGTAACCCAGCGGGGAATCGAACCTGGGACCCTGGAGCTGTGAAGCCACAGTGCTATCCACTTGTGCTACCGTGCTGCCCATGTCTCAGTAATTGCCACCAAATCATACCCCGTTGTCTCTATTTGTGCCGTTAACTCAATTAATTAAAGCTTTCTGGTCCTCTGTTGAATTTTATCAGGGGGCATTCTTCAATGATCTGAGTCATTGATTGGGGTGTACCACAGCTGGGGTCCGGGTTCCCTGCAAGACCCCCACTGTGTTAATTTGCTGAATAAAGGCCTTGGCCAGTGCGGAAATGGTTGAGGAGTGCCCGATGGTGGCGTGGCAGGTTGAAGTCGGCTGGGCAGGCTGTGGGATCTGTGTTGAGCAATTCTTTTTCATGGTGGTGAATTGATTCCATTGCTGCTGCCATAGGGACTCTGCTGTTATTGCTTGGCATGGGGGTCTTAGCCATACGGGCTGGCGTGATGGGAGGAGAACAACAGGTGGATTTATAAGGTGCTTGTGCAGTGGTCGGCTTGAATTGATGTAAACCTTATCCAAGAGCATTCTTGTTACAATCTCTCTCCTTGTGTGAGGGGGCGGGATGTTGCTCAGGACTACAAGACAAAGGTGTTGTGTTGATCGGAGGGGACCCGAGATGATACGCGTTGTTGTGTTGAGCTGCACTCGCGAGCATGCACTCGATGAACACCCTGTAAAGCAGGGACCCCTCTCCTCACAACCCTTGGGCTGTCACTTCCCAGCACTTTGGCTGGAATGTGGATGCTTGAAGCTCCCTGGCTCAAGGCACTTCTCACAAGAATATTCAGCCAAATATTGGCACTGGGTCATGTGAGGAAACATTAGAATATGTGACCGAAAGTTTGGTTAATAAAGTTGGCTTGAAGGAGAATCTTGAAGGGGAGGTTGTGCGGTTTAGGTAAGAAATCTGAGGAAAGGAATTTGAGTAGGAAGGAAAGAATTTGAGTCTAGATGATGGAAGAGATGGCTGCCACCAGTGGAGTGAAGGAAGAGGTACAGGGCACGGTAGCGCAGTGGTTAGCAGTTGCTTCCCAGCGCCAGGGTCTCAGGTTCGATTCCCGGCTTGGGTCACTGTCTGTGCGGAGTCTGCACGTTCTGCCTGTGTCTGCGTGGGTTTCCTCCGGGCGCTCCGGTTTCCTCCCACAAGTCCCGAAAGACGTGCTTGTTAGGTGAATTGGACATTCTGAATTCTCCCTCTGTGTACCCGAACAGGCTCAGGAATGTGGCGACTAGGGGCTTTTCACAGTAACTTCATTGCAGTGTTAATCTAAGCCTACTTGTGACAACAATAAAGATCATTATTAGATGCTCAAAGGGCCAGATTGACAGGAGCAGATAAGGATGCCAAATAAAAATGTCAATGCTGCACATTTTGAACTACCAGGCTGTACACCGCTGCCTGCAGATTGACACAGTGTGGTTGGTTGTGATTTTTGGTTAAGTTGATTCCTAATCGAAATGCAGTTTGCTGATTACAGTTTGACGTGGCCTGCCCTCGAACTTGAAGTGAAACCTTTTGTTTGAAATCAAATTCTGAGAAAAAAAAGCGGAACGCCCCCAGGTTCTGCAGAAATAGAAGCCCGGCTTTACACATTGCGAGAGTTGAACAGAAGTGCATGAATTATAGAGTAGTTAAAACAGAGGATTCTAATGATCCAAATGTCGGCTGTGATAGCAGTGCTATAAAGGGCAGAGAGGGGCAAGAATTACGAGAATGTTTCCGACAGCAGTTATGTTCCCAGGCCAATGAGAAATGTGACTTTGCTGTCCTGGTTCTTGGGAATGAGCTGGGCCCAAGTGTTCAAGTGTCATAGAGCCATTGAGTCATAGAGTGATAGATGTTTACAGCATGGAAATAGGCCCTTCGGCCCAGCTTGTCCATGCCGCCCAGTTTCTATCACTAAGCTAGTCCCACTTGCCCCCATTTGGCCCATATCCCCCTGTACCCACCCTGCCATTGTAACTGTCTAACTGTTTTTTAAAGGAAAAATTGTACCCGCCTCTACCACTGCCTCTGGCAGCTCGTTCCAGACACTCACCACCCTCTGTGTGAAGAAATTTCCCTTCTGGTCTCTTTTGTATCTCTCCCCTCTCACCTTAAACCTATGCCCTCTAGTTCTAGACTCCTCTACCTTTGGGAAAAGATGTTGACTATCTACCTTATCTACGCCCCTCATTATTTTATAGACCTCTATAAGATCACCCCTTAGCCTCCTACGCTCCAGGGAAAAAAGTCCCAGCCTATCCAACCTCTCCTTATAGCTCAGACCATCAAGTCCTGGTAGCATCCTCGTAAATCTCTTCCGCACTCTTTCTAGTTTAACAATATCCTTCCTATAATTGGGTGACCAGAACGGAACACAGTCAATAGGGGAACATTTAGGGGATAACAATCATTGCATCATAAGGTTTAGTTTGGCTGTGGAAATCCAGAGTGGGAGGAATTCATACAGGGAAAGTCAACTTCAATTGGGCAAGAACAGAACTTGCCCAGACAAGTCGGAATCCAAGGTTAGCAGCCAAAACTGTAACTGACAAGTGGGCCATCTTCGAAGAAGAGATAGTTTGAGTGCAGTCAAGGTACATTCCTCCAAAGGGAAATAGTAGGTCAAACAAATACAGAACTCCCTGGATGATGAAAGCGATAGAGATGATAATAAAGCAGAAAAGGTATGCTTACGCCAAATAGAATCATAGAATTTACAGTGCAGAATGTAAATGTCAGGTGGATAATACCAGGCCGAATATACAAGGTTCATAGGGGACGGGGAAAAAAAGAAGAGAAGAAAAAAGAAAGTATGAGAAGAAATTGCCAACTAAGATAAAGAGAATACTAAAGTACTTTATAATCAGATCAATAATTAAAAAGGTGTTAAAAGAAGGACTAGGGCCCATTGGGAACAAAAAGGGGATTTACGCATGGAGACAGGATCATTACTGAGATAATAAACTCATACCAATTTTTTCTATTCATTCTCGGGATGTGGGCGTTACGGACTAGGCCAGCACTTATTGCCCGTCCCTAATTGCCCGAGAGAACGTGGTAGCGAGCTGCCCTCTTGAACTGCTGCAGCCCCTGAGGTGTAGGTAGACCCATCATGCTGGTCGGGAGGGAGTTTCAGAATTTTCCTCCAATGACAGTGAAGGAACGGTGATTTATTTCCAAGTCAAGGTGGTGAGTGTCTTGGAGGGAACCCCCAGGTGGTGGTGACTTCACGCCTCTGTTGCCCCAGTCTTTCCAGATGGTAATTAATATGTGTTTGAAAGATGCTGTCGAAGGTGGCTTGGTGAGTTACTGCAGTGCATCTTGTAGATGGTACACACGGCAGCCACTGTGCATTGGTGATGGAGGGAGTGAATGTTTGTGGAAAGGGGGGAGCAATCAAGCGGGCAGCTTTGTCCTGGATGGTGCTGAGCTTCTTGAGTGTTGTTGGGGCTGCACTCATCCAGGTAAATGGAGGCGGTTTCTGGTGGCGACATTTAGGTGAAGGTTGCACGTTAGGTGGCTTCTGCTGGAGTTTCTGTTTCTTGGGTCTTTATGTCGAGTCTCAGAGGTGCCTTTTTGGATGAGCTGGTGTGGGAAGTCAGAAGGAGTCAGTGGAATGTCAAGTTCCAGAAGAAAGGCCAGGCACAGGCACGTCCGCCGGCGAGAGTTGCTGTGAATCCAACAGAGGAAAGATGATGGGGCTGGTTCATCAGGCTGCACCGCTCCCATCGCAGTTGAGACTCTGACCGAGATGGTATCCGGGGGGAGTTTGAAAAACCGTTCGCCAAACATTTGGAGGTGCTTCGAAGGAGATGACGGCTTCGCTGAAAGAATGGGTGGAGGAGCTGCTTGTCTGATAAAGGTGGCATTGGCGAAGACCTTGGTTGAGGTGCGGGAGCAAGGGGAGAAGATGAAGGGGTGGAGGAGGCTCTGTCGCAGCACAGCGACCAGTTCATCTCGATGGGTGAGGAACTGCGGAGGGTGGCGGAGGTCAGCAAGGGGCTCAAAGCCAAGGTGGAGGACCTGGAGAACAGGTCGAGGAGACAGAATTTGACGACTGTGGGTCTGCCCGAGGGGGTGGAGGGGCCGAGGGTGACCGAGTGATTTGCAAATATGTTCGGCAAGTTGATGGGGGAGGGGGAAGAGCTCTCCCTTTATGAGCTGGACAGGGCACATGGTTAGCTCCGGTTGACGGCTCGAAAAAAATGAGCCTCCAAGGGCGGTTATAGTCTGCTTTCACATCTGCCACAGGAAGAAGGTTTTGAGCTGGGCGGAGCAGGTGCAGGATGTGAAGTGGGAAGGCGTTGGTATACGCGTGCTCCGAGATCTGACGGCGGAGTTGGTGAGAAGGTGGGCGGCCTTTGGACAGGTGAAGGTGGCATTGTACAGCAACGTGATGAGGTTCGGAGTGGTCTACTCTGTGAAGTTGAGAGTGACACACTACTTGAAGGACTTTTACTTTGTGATGGCGGAGGCTTTGGTCAATGCAAAAGGACTGGGACTGAGATGAGAGTTGGTATCTGGAGATTGGGAATGTTTTTCCTTTGAACCTTTTTCCTGGATTGTTTTTTTTTCTCAATGGGAGGTGTTTACATGTGTTCTTGTTCCTTCTTCTGGACGTGTTTTTGCTGAGTTCAGGCAATGTGGTCTACCCACTCTGGTGGTATGGCTGGGAGGCTGGAGTTGGCGGTTGGTGGGAGTGCGGGGTGGGAGTGTTGGAGGGTTATTGGACATGGGGGACCGGATTGTTGAGGGTGTGGTTGAGCAAGCGGGTGTGCTGTGGCAGGGGTCACCGCGCTAGCAAACGAAGGCTGGCTAGTGACCGGGAGTGTGGTGGGGGGGGGGGGGGGGGGGGGGGGGGGGTGGTGGTGGGTCGTTGTAATCTGGTCGAGCAGGTTTCAATGGGCCTGAGAGATGTGAATGGTGGAGGGAGGGGATCGATACTGGGTGAGGTGCTTGCAAGAGGAAGTGGATGGGGGGATTCTGGGAGGGGGGTGGAGGTCAACGGTAACAAAAGGATGGGGCGGGTCTAGCCAGATGGGCAGGGCCTGGGGTAATGGTGATGGCGGATAGGAGGGGTGGGGGGTAGGGGGGTGAGAGACCCCCAGTCAGAATGATGACATGGAACGTGAGGGGGTTAGGGAGACCAGAGAAGAGAGCGAGAGATTTTGTACATTTGAAGAGTTTAAAAGCTGATGTGGGTGATGGTCCAAGAGACCTATTTGAGGGTGAAGCTGAAGAAGGGGTGAGTGAACCAGGTGTTTAATTCGGGGTTTGATAGTAGGGCTCGGGGGCAGGGGGGCTGGCGAAATTGGGTGGCAAGCGTGTGAGGTTCCAAATGGAGAAGTTGCTGGCGGATGAGGGGGGCAGGTACGTGAATGGATGCAAATTGGCTGGGTTTCTGAGGGAGGTGAGGGGGTTGACCGATGAGGACTTTTATACCTGAGTGATTGGGTGTATTTGTTTTTTCCCCTGGTGCACAAGGTGTTCTCAAGGATTGACTTTTTCGTGGTGGGGAAGGTTCTATTGGCTGGAGTTAGAGGGCAGAGTATTCGGTAATCGTGATCTCCGATCACGCTCCACACTGGATGGATGTAGTTACTGGGGAAGGGGACGGCCCAGAAGTCGGGTGGAGGATGGATGTGGGGTTGTTGGCGGACTGGAGTTTCTGTGTCAAGACAGGGAAGGTCATTGAGGAGTATGTGGGGTTTAGGTGTACAGGGGAGGTCTCGCCGTCAGTGATTTGGGGGGCTCTGAAGGCGGTGGTGATGTGGGAGGTGATCTCGTTTAAGGCTAAGGTGGCTAGAGAGGAGAGGGAGGAATGGCAACGGTTGATAGAAGAGATTGTGGAGGTGGATGGGAGTTACGTGGGGGACCAGGATCCGGGGCTTCTGGCAAAGAGGAAGGGGTTGCAGGTGAGGTTCGACCTGCTGTCCACGGGGAAAGAGCATTGGGTCAGTTAAGAAGGGCGAGGGGGGCTGTCCCTGAGTATGGGGAGAAAGCGGGTCATACGTTGGCAAGTCAGCTTCGTAGGGATGCTGCGGGGAGGGAAATAGTTCGCGTTTAGGATAGGGCGGGTGAGTTGGTGGTGGCTCTGCAGTGGATTAACATGGTATTTGAGGACAAGTCTAAGTCGGAGCCACCAGATAATGAGCAAGTGGTGTGGGTGCTTTTGGGGGAGGTTAGAGTGCCTGTGTTGGGTGAAGTGGAGAAGGCAGGGCTGGAGGAGCCAGTGGGGATGGAGGAGGTGAAGGTGACAATTGGGAAGATGCAGGCGGGGAAGGCGGCGGGGCCTGATGGGTTTCTGGTTAAATTTGACAAGAAATTTAAGAATAGGCTGTTGATGGTGGGAATGTTCGAGGACACGATAGTCAGTGGGGGTCTTGCCAAAAACAATTGGGGCAGGCCTCCATCTTGCTGCTGCTTAAAAAGGATAAGGATCCGGTGGAGTGTGAGTTGTACAGGCCCATATCTCTGCTGAATGTGGACGGCAGGATATTGGCAAAAGTGCTGGCGTTACGGTTAGAGGCGCTTTGAGGTCTATTTCAGTGCCTGTCGGTCTTTTTGCCTAAGGCGTTTTTCAAGGGGCAGGCAGGTGGCCAGGATAAGGAAGGTGGTGCTGCAGAGGGGACCGCCAGGGGGTTGGGCCTCCCAAATCTGATGTACTAATATTGGCCGGCGAATGCAGAGAAGGTTCAGGGATGGGTTAGGGAGGTGGGATACTTTGGGCTTTGTGGGTAAGGATGGAGACGGGCTCATGTAGGGGGTCGGGGTTGCGGACCCGGGTAACGGCGCCACTCCCAACGGCCCCGGGGAAGTATTCAGTGATTCCGGTGGTGGCGGCCATGCTGAAGATTTTGTTGCAGTTTCGGAAGCACTTTAGGGGAATGCCTTGGAGGAGGATAAGGAGCCCATGGAGGGAGTTAAGTCTAAGTGGGAGGATGAGCTGGGGGCGGCGCTGGAGGAGGGAGTGTGGCGTGAGGTTCTGCAGGGGGGGGGTGAATGCCTCGACTTTGTGTGCGAGGCTGGGGCTGATACAGCAGATGGTGGTGTACAGGGCGTGCCTGACAAAGTCACAGATGAACAAATTTGGTTTGATGAGGCCAACTATAAAGATGGAGTCAAAAACAGACTTTCAGTTTTCCAAGCTAATGAAACAGGAGCCACATCTCATCCCACAACTTGCAGCCGCCTTCAAATGGAATCATAATGTGGAATTTCCCGTTCTGGAACGAAGACCCATGGTGCTGGTGGGAGGTCAGAGGGTAACCCTGCCAAATCGCCCAATGTTCAGCTCATTATCTATAAAGCTGTGAGGTCCGTGTTGAACCTCATTGGGTTAAGGAAAATCCCACGGCTTTTTACACGTACATAAAAAGCAAGAGGGTAGCCAGGGAAAGGGTTGGCCCACTGAAGGATAGGCAAGGGAATCTATGTGTGGAGCCAGATGAAATGGGCGAGGTACTAAATGAATACTTTGCATCAGTATTCACCAAAGAGAAGGAACTGGTAAATGTTGAGTCTGGAGAAGGGGGTGTAGATAGCCTGGGTCACATTGTGATCCAAAAAGACGAGGTGTTGGGCGGCTTAAAAAATATTAAGGTAGATAAGTCCCCAGGGCCTGATGGGATCTACCCCAGAATATTGAAGGAGGCTGGAGAGGAAATTGCTGAGGCCTTGATAGAAATCTTTGGATCCTCACTGGCTTCAGGTGATGTCCCGGAGGACTGGAGAATAGCCACTGTTGTTCCTCTGTTTAAGAAGGGTAGCAAGGATAATCCCGGGAACTACAGGCCGGTGAGCCTTACTTCAGTGGTAGGGAAATTACTGGAGAGAATTATTCGAGACAGGATCTACTCCCATTTGGAAGCAAATGGACATATTAGTGTGAGGCAGCATGGTTTTGTGAAGGGGAGGTTGTGTCTCACTAACTTGATAGAGTTTTTCGAGGAGGTCACAAAGATGATTGATGCAGGTAGGGCAGTGGATGTTGTCTATATGGACTTCAGTAAGGCCTTTGACAAGGTCCCTCATGGTAGACTAGTACAAAAGGTGAAGTCACATGGGATTAGGGGTGAGCTGGCAAGGTGGATACAGAACTGGCTAGGTCATAGAAGGCAGAGAGTAGCAATGGAAGGGTGCTTTTCTAATTGGAGGGCTGTGACCAGTGGTGTTCCGCAGGGATCAGTGCTGGGACCTTTGCTGTTAGTAGTATATATAAATGATTTGGAGGAAAATGTAACTGGTCTGATTAGTAACACAAAGGTTGGTGGAATTGCGGATAGCGATGAGGACTGTCAGAGGATACAACAGGATTTAGATTGTTTGGAGACTTGGGCGGAGAGATGGCAGATGGCGGTTAATCCAGACAAATGTGAGGTAATGCATTTTGGAAGGTCTAATGCAGGTAGGGAATATACAGTGAATGGTAGAACCCTCAAGAGTACTGAGAGTCAGAGAGATCTAGGAGTACAGGTCCACAGGTCACTGAAAGGGGCAACACAGGTGGAGAAGGTAGTCAAGAAGGCATACGGCATGCTTGCCTTCATTGGCCGGGGCATTGAGTATAAGAATTGGCAAGTCATGTTGCAGCTGTATAGAACCTTATTTAGGCCACACTTGGAGTATAGTGTTCAATTCTGGTCGCCACACTACCAGAAGGATGTGGAGGCTTTAGAGAGGGTGCAGAAGAGATTTAAATGAAATGAAAATCACTTATTGTCACAAGTAGGCTTCAAATGAAGTTACTGTGAAAAGCCCCTAGTCGCCACATTCCGGCGCCTGTTCGGGGAGGCTGTTCCAGGAATTGAACCGTGCTGCTGGCCTGCCTTGGTCTGCTTTCAAAGTCAACGATTTAGTCCTGTGCTAAACAGCCCCTCAAGAGATTTACCAGAATGTTGCCTGGTATGGAGGGCATTAGCTATGAGGAGCGGTTGAATAAACTCGGTTTGTTCTCACTGGAACAACGGAGGTTGAGGGGCGACCTGATAGAGGTCTACAAAATTATGAGGGGCATAGACAGAATGGATAGTCAGAGGCTTTTCCCCGGGGTAGAGGGGTCAATTACTAGGGGGCATAGGTTTAAGGTGCGAGGGGCAAGGTTTAGAGTAGATGTACGAGGCAAGTTTTTTACACAGAGGGTAGTGGGTGCCTGGAACTCGCTACCGGAGGATGTGGTGGAAGCAGGGACGATAGTTTAAGGGGCATCTTGACAAATACATGAGTAGGATGGGAATAGAGGGATACGGACCCAGGAAGTGTAGAAGATTGTAGTTTAGTCGGGCAGCATGGTCGGCACAGGCTTGGAGGGCCGAAGGGCCTGTTCCTGTGCTGTACTTTTCTTTGTTCTTTGTCTTTGTTCTCATGGTGGGTGGTGATTCCACACTGTAACAACTCACTGTGTAAAATGTTTTATTGTCAAGCTTGGTTCTTCTGCCAATCTTTCTTTCTCTCACTTTAAATGTAGCACTGTTGCTTCACAGCTCCAGGGTCCCGGGTTCAATTCCTGGCTTGGGTCACTGTCTGCACGTTCTCCCCGTGTCTGCGCGGGTTCCCTCCGGGCGCTCCGGTTTCTCCCACAAGTCCTGAAAGACGTGCTGTTTGGTAAATTTGACATTCTGAATTCTCCCTCTGTGTACCCGAACAGGCGGCGGAGTGTGGCGACTAGGGGCTTTTCACAGTAACGTCATTGCATTATTATTATGAAATCTTTCTCCTCTGGTTACTGACCCTTCTGTCCCTGGAAACAATTTCTCCTTATTTACCCCATCAAATCCTTCTGAATGCCTCTATCAAATCTCTCTTTAACCTTCCCTTCTCTAAGCCCACCTTCTCCAGTCTCTCTGTGCAACAGAAGCTTTCAATCCACAGCATCAAATGTTGCCTATCTCGGTGACCCAAGTATTCTAGCTGGAGCTTAACGGATGGTTTATAAAGTTCAGCATAACTTCCTTGTCTTTTTACTTTTAAGCCTTTACTTAAAAAAATCAAGGATCCCATGAGCCTTTTTAAAAACAAACAAAGAACAATGTACAGCACAGGAACAGGCCCTTCGGCCCTCCAAGCCCGTGCCGACCATGCTGCCCGTCTACACTAAAATCTTCAACACTTTCGGGGTCCGTATCCCTCTATTCCCATCCTATTCATGTATTTGTCAAGATGCCCCTTAAACGTCACTATCTTCCCTGCTTCCACCACCTTCTCCGGTAGCGAGTTCCAGGCACTCACTACCCTCTGTGTAAAAAACTTGCCTCGTACATCTCTAAACCTTGCCCCTCGCACCTTAAACCTATGCCCCCTAGTAATTGATCCCTCTACCCTGGAAAAAAGCCGCTGACTATCCACTCTGTCTATTGCCCTCATAATTTTGTAGACCTCTATCAGGATAAGACAAATGAAATGAAAATCGCTTATTGTCACAAGTAGGCTTGATCCTCATCAATTTGCTCATTTCCCAATAGTATGATTTTTGACTGTCAGTGGAACCATCTGATAGATCATCCCGATGCCTGCTGCCAACACAGTATCATTTGTGCTGGGACCATTCACAGTAGAATTTACCCCTTCAGTAGCGGGGTAAGACTGGAAGGTTGTAATATGATGGAATAAATGTCTATGGGTCAGCGCCATTCTGTTAATGTTGAATTCTAGAGCAGAGATTTTTACATTCCTTGGACAATTCCACCGGCCACTGCTGTTAATTGAATAACACTGACGGTGCTGTCAATCCATGGCCTTATTGTGATTGATAATCAGGGTGCACGCTCCAATTCTCCTCTTGTTGTGTAACCCAAGCCATCTATTCTGATTCAGCACCTTTGCACCAGGTACGCACAGGATTCCTGACATTCATTGATTATTTACTGCCCTTTGCCAAGAGACCCTTGGGTGGAATTTAATGTCGGTGGGTAGGGGGTCACGCCTGGTGCGAGCTCCTCATTGCCTACTTTTGGGCAGGCCTGCCAAATTATGTACCAATTAGGCATTTAACTACGGCAGTGACAAACCTTCCTTGGGCTCAAGAGCTCAAGAGGGCGGTATTCCCATCACCGCTAACGGCCGGCCAATCCGAGTGCAGCAGATATGCATGCTCGGCAGCGCCACCACTGAGGTGTGGGTGACTCTTGGTAATGTACTCACCAGAGGCCCAGGGACCTAAGCCATAGGTGAGTGATGCTGATGGGGTTAACGGCCTTAATTGACAGCCAGGCAGGAAGGCTGTCCATGAGCCCCCTCCTCCTAGACTTAATTTGGATAGAGACAGAAAGGTGGCAGGCGACCCATTTGCCACCCGTTCACCCAATTAAATGCCTCCCCACCCCCGAACATGCCTCAGGGAAGGGTATTAAATTCTGGCTTCTTCTTCCTTGGTATTGGCTGCTCTTCTTCTTGACCTCAGAGGTACTTCATGAAAAGAAGCAAGCAGCCAGTCGGACGTGATAATCTGTTGTCGGTTCTGGTGTTCCAACAATGTCATTCTACTGACTATTTTGACTCTTGATTTTGCTCCATTTTATTCTAGACGGCAAAGATACTTGAACTCTTGGGAACTTGGAGGGGTGAATAACCATGTCCTATTCGGAATAGCCAGGTGGTGAAGGAGAGAACTGGAGTCTAACCGTTACATAATTATAAGTTTTTATTGATAGAGTCGGACGTCACAAGCATGCACCTCCCAACCCAACTACACCAGTTTAAGCCTGCTCCTATTTATAACTCTTTTGTTGCCAATTATTCAATCATGTACCTCTCTGAAAGTTAACGCACTGTAACAAAAGCATCATTAATGGAAACTTATAAAATTAAAATTATATTCTTGTGGTTGATGATGCACTCCAACCCCCCAATGCCCACCTGTCACAGAAAGTCTCAAACACGCCTGGTCGACACTGGAACTGCAGAATCGAGTCAGGCAGCCAGACTGGTTGACCCCCTAGAGCACTTGCTGCTTGGACCCTTCAATGGCCACCTTATCCAGGTCCAGGGACAGCACGAAGAAGCGGTCCTCTGATCTGCCCATGTCCCCTCTGCACCAGGTGACTAAAGATCAGGAGCGTGGGTCTGAAGTGCAATCAGATATTGATGGACAGACCCTTCAGGTAATGGGAGAGGGGCTGCAACTTCACACGCTCTACATAGATATCAAACACAGGCCACAGAAATGACAGGCGACCAGGGGGTCCGCGCATTGCTGTGTGCAACACTGTCCACACCAAATCTCTGATAGACAAAGGGAGGACTCCTGCATCGAGAACCTGCTTTTATTTGCATCAGTACAAGTGAATCCTCAGTTACTTTCCATACCTGAATATAGTTAAACGCTCAATTTGCAAATTGTTGGGGTTCAGAATGATGTCCTTCTGAATAATCCCATTTTCTACCCCAGTTACGAAGGTTTCCACTGACGGATAAAATACTGAAGGATTACTAAAGTATAAACTCTAAATATTACAGAAATTGACATTTGAACAATACTGCAATGGCGTTTAATGTCTCCCTCTAGCTTTCCGATGCTACCATTTATATAATAATAATCTTTATTAGTGTCACAAGTAGGTTAACATTAACGCTGCAATGAAGTTACTGTGAAACTGTCACTTGTTCTTTAGTTTCGTTTTCATTGGACCTTTATTCTCCCAGTGACACACTCCTCTCCCTTGGGCGGGATTCTCC
Source organism: Scyliorhinus torazame (assembly GCF_047496885.1). Taxonomy (NCBI): domain Eukaryota; kingdom Metazoa; phylum Chordata; class Chondrichthyes; order Carcharhiniformes; family Scyliorhinidae; genus Scyliorhinus; species Scyliorhinus torazame. The sequence continues at coordinate 11,741,404 of NC_092718.1, forward strand.
CCTACCCGGCGGGGCGGGCGGTCCCGGCGCCGAGGAGTGGCGTGAACCACTCCGGCGTCGGGCCGTCCGGAAGGTGCGGAATCCTCTGCACCTTCAGGGGCTAGACCGGCGCGGGCGGGGTTCGCGCCGCACCAACCGCCGCCGAAGGGCCTCCGCTGGCTGGTGCCAGTTGGCACATGCGCGGGAGCGCCAGCGCGTGCTGGCGTCATCCCAGCACATGCGCTGGGGGGTTTGTCTCTCCACCGGCCATGGCGAAGTTCCACAGCAGCCGGTGCGGAGGGAAAGAGTGCCCCCATGGCACAGGCCTGCCCGCGGATCGGTGGGCCCCGATCGTGGGCCAGGCCACCGTGGGGGCACCCCCCAGGGCCAGATCCCCCCGCGCTCCCCCCGAGGACCCCGGAGGCCGCCCGCGCAGCCAGGTCACGCCAGGAAGTACCAGGTTTAATTTACGCTGGCGGGACCGGCCTAAAACGGGAGGCCCATCGCGGGCCGGAGAATCGCCGGGGGGGGGGGGGCTGCCAGGAGAAAACCCGCGCAGACACGGGGAGAACGCGCAGACTCCGCGCAGACAGTGACCCAACATGGAATCAAACCCAGGTCCCTGCCGCTGTGAAGCAACAGTGCCATTGTTCCGTTCTATCTGGAAGTTGAGGAACATGCTTGTTTATTTGGTCTACACTCCATTGTTGTTACCTGACGGAGGAGTTCTGCTTTTCCAATCCTCTCTCCCTGCACCGCCCCCCCCCCCCCCACCCCATCTATTTTGTGTTGATGTGTAGCTCCAGGGGCTACTGACCATTCCTAACAGCCAGGTCCATGGGACTATTAATCCACAGGCAATTGGAAGGCATCATGGTCACAACTGATACCACACTCATTCGATGGCCAACACAAACTCAATTTACAGCCAGAAACACTACAGATTGGGCAGGGGCAGGAACACTGGCTGATTCGACCCAGTGGCAAACCCCAGGTAAGGATTGCTGCTGCATTGGAGTTACAGCCTCGGAGTTAAGATCAACTGACAGAAGGTGAAGTGGGAATGAAACCTGGGACCTTCTAATCCGGAAAGATTCCATCCCTGCTTCACCCACTCTGTCATTAGCAGAAAGGTTTAAAATTCTCATCCTCATAGTCAACACCCACCATGGCCTCTCCCTTCCAACTCCTACAGATCTACAGCCCCGCTGGGGTCTTTGTACTTCTGCAAAGCCGGCCTCGAGCATTCCCAATTTTCATCCCTCCTCAGCTAAAGAGAGGGAGAAATGTGATGGATTATATACTGTATAAGAGGGGGTGGAGCAGAGTAGATGGTCGGTGATAGGTGGGAGCAGGGAGGGATTGTAACAACGATGTGTAGGCTACAAGACAGAGGACGATTTAATGGCAGCGTGAAGGACTATGGAAGGCGCTGACAGCGGCAGAAAGGTAAGGTAGCAGAATGTGTCACTGGGAGAATAAAGTTCCAGTGAAAGCGAAACTAAAGTGACAGTTGGCCCAGTGGGGGAGGGGGAGGGGTGGTTTGTGTTGGGACAAAACTTGTTTGGGATAGAAAGAGGGGTCAAGATGAAGAAGAAAGCTCACAATCTAATGTTGTTGAACTCAATGTTAAGTCCTGAAGGCGGCCACATGTCTGATCGGAAGATGAGGTGCAGTTCCTCCAGTTTACGTTGAGCTTCACTGGAACGTTGCAGCAGGCCAAGGTCGGACATGTGGACACGAGAGCAAGATGCGGAGATAAAATGCCGGGCAACAGGAAGGTTGGGGTCATGCTTGTGTGGGCTGAGCGAAGGTGTCCTGCAAAGCGGTCGCCCAGTCTGTGTTCAGTCTCTCCAATGTCGAGGGGACCGCACAGGGAGCAGCGAATACAGTGGATCAAACTGAACAGCGTGCAAGTGAAAAGCTGCTTCACCTGAAAGGAGTGTTTGGGGCCTTAGGCAGGGAGAGGGGAGGAGGTAAAGGGGCAGGTGTTGCACCTTCAGTAATTGCATGGGAAGATTCTGTGGGAAAGGGATGAGGAGCTGGGGTTGATGGGGGAGTGGACCAGAGGGCGGTTCCTGCAGAATGCTGCCAACAATTTAGACTGTGACCTTTCTCCTCCATCTTGACCCTATTTTTAGCCAATACATTTTTTGTCCCAACCCAGCCTCCCCGCTCCGTCCCGTCCTCCTCCCCACTGGGCCATCTGTCACTTGTTCTTTAGTTTTGTTTTCACTGAGTACTGACCTTCGTCCTCCCATTAGCACATCCAAAAGAAATAAATAAATAATAATGTTTATTGTCTCAAGTAGGCTTACATTAACATTGCAGTGAAGTTACTGTGAAAATCCCCTAGTTGCCCCATTCCGCCGCCTGTTCGGGTACACAGAGGGAGAATTCAGAATTCTCAGCTGGTACGGGAATTGAACGTGTGCTGCTGGCCTTGTTCTGTATCACAACCCAGTTGTCCAGCCCACTGAACTCATTCTGATATATTACCTTCAAGCCACTCTCAGCACCTTCCACAGTCCACAGGGGCAGCACAGTGGCACAGTGGTTAGCACTGCTCTCTCACAGCGCCAGGGTCGCGGGTTCGATTCCCGGGCTTGGGTCGCTGTCTGTGCGGAGTCTGTAAGTTCCCCCCGTGTGTGCGTGGGTTTCCTCCGGGTGCTCCGGTTTCCTCCCACAGTCCAAAGATATGCAGGTTAGTTGGATTGGCCATGCTAAATTGCCCCTTAGTGTCTCAAGGGTAGGTGGGGTCACAGGGATAGCTTGGAGGATTGGGCCTAGGTAAGGTGCTTGTTCAGAGATTCAATGGGCTGAATAGCCTCCTTCTGCACTGTAGGGATTCTATGAAATTCCCACTGCCATTAACACTGCCTCATCTTGTTCCCGACACACCTTTTTTGCAAAGTCTCGAAACTCCCCCTATCACTGACCATCTACTCTGCTCCATCTGTACCACCCTGTCTTAAACAGTATAGAACATACAGTACAGAAGGAGGCCATTTGGCCCATCGAATCTGCACCGACCCACTTAAGCCCTCACTTCCACCCTAACTCCGTAACCCAATAACCCCTCCTAATCTTTTTGATCACTAAGGGCAATTTATCATGGCCAATCCACCTAACCTGCACATCTTTGGACTGTGGGAGGAAACCGGAGCACCTTGAGGAAACCCACGCACACACGGGGAGAACGTGCAGACTCCGCACAGACAGTGACCCAGCGGGGAATCGAACCTGGGACACTGACGCTGTGAAGCCACAGTGCTATCCACTTGTGCTACTGTGCTGCCCTGATGTATAGAGTCCATCAGAGCTCTCCCTCTCTTCAGCTCTAAAGAAGAGTCACATGGACTCGAAATGTGAACTCTGATGCTGCCAGACCTACTGAGATTTCCCAGCATTTTGTAAGGGTGGCACGGTAGCACAGTGGTTAACACTGTCGCTTCACAGCACCAGGGTCCCAGGTTCGATTCCCGGCTTGGGTCACTGTCTGTGCGGAGTCTGCACGTTCTCCCCGTGTCTGCGTGGGTTTCCTCCGGGTGCTCCGGTTTCCTCCCACAGATCAAAGATGTGCAGGTGAGGTCGATTGGCCAAGTTAAATTGCCCTTAGTGTCCAAAAGGATTGCGCTGGGTTGCGGGGAAGGGGTGGAGGTGTGGGCTTAAGTAGGGTGCTCTTTCCAAGGGCCGGTGCAGACTCGATGGGCCGAATGGCCTCCTCCTGCACTGTAAATTCTATGATAACTATGATATTTTCTGTTTTTGTTTCAGATTTCCAGCACCTGCAGTATTTTGCTTTACTTCTATTTCTCCACCATAACTTCAGATTCCTCGGCACAAACTCTGGAATCCCGTCCCTAGACCCCTCGCCTCTCTCTCCTATACTTTAAAACCTACCTCTTTGATCATATTTTTGGACACAAGCTTTAACACTTCCCCGTGTGCCTTCGTGTCAACTCTAATAATGCTCCTGTGAAGTGTCTTTGAACCTTTTCCCGGGTTAGAGCTGCAAATCACTGTTGTTGGAGCAGCACTGTACATGCCAGCGGGATGGGATGTCTGTATGGCGACGGGATTCATTGGCTGGTCTATGAAGATCAAGTTGTTGCTGCTTTCGGATACTCCCCCTGTCCCTGTTGTGTGATCCACGTCTCCCTCCTCCCCAGGGCATTATAGACGTTTGAAATGAACGTAAACAGAATAATGAATAAGGTAAAGTCATCCCGGGAATGCTTGGGTGCTTTTTTCCCCAGGTCGTCCCATAAAATTAATGCCGGCATTGATCTATCCATTTTATTAATAGCCAACACCAGGGGAAGATGTCGGAGTGTGATAAACAGCCTATCTGTAATGCTCATCAACCCTGCCCTACCAACTCCCCTTACATTCTAATCACCTCTAATGCCAAGTGATTTTATAATTGGACCCTTCTCATTACTATTCAGTACCCTGTAGAACCAATTAGTAACTGGCTTTTTGACCTGCAGTTGCCATAGTAAGGAGGAACTAAAGACTTAAATTGGAAAGAGATGCTTGGAACCAGCGAGGACAGGCTTAAATCCGTTCAGCCGCTGATTAATAACCCTGTCAGTCCCATCACTCGTGCTAAACACAATGCATGTTAGCTCTGATTTTCTTCCCCGTACTTTCCATTAATCTTTCATGATAGCTCGGTCACAGGCCTCCCTTTTATCCTGTCAGATAAATGTATGGATAAGAGGATAATGAGATCTTAGAAGTACGCTCGCTCAAACCCAGAAACTTTGACCCTCCGTCGCATAAGATGTTTTTTTTTGCGGGGGGGGTGCTGTACCATTGGAATTGGCGGGTGTGTTGGCAATGTTCCGGATGGTTGAAACTCTGACCTGTTTTGGGGGCTGGGGGCTCGTCCTTGCTTTCCTTTCCCAAGGCAGACACTGTGTAATCCTGCTCGTAATTATTCTGAAACAGATGACTTATTAAATATAGAGTGGCTAACCTATTCCGCGTGCTGTTAATAATTTTCTTTGTCTGCACCTAATGGTTATTAATATCCGCAGCACGGTGGCATTGTGGATAGCACAATTCACAGCTCCAGGGTCCCAGGTTCGATTCCGTCTTGGGTCACTGTCTGTGCGGAGTCTGCACATCCTCCCCGTGTGTTTCCTCCGGGTGCTCCGGTTTCCTCCCACAGTCCAAAGATGTGCGGGTTAGGTGGATTGGCCATGATAAATTGCCCTTAGTGTCCAAAATTGCCCTTAGTGTTGGGTGGGGTTACTGAGGGATAGGGTGGAGGTCTGGACCTTGGGTGGGGTGCTCTTTCCAAGAGCCGGTGCAGACTCGATAGGCCGAATGGCCTCCTTCTGCACTGTAAATTCTATGATTCTATGATTCATGTTGGGTGTGTGGAAACCAAATTCAATTAAGTGTGAGGGGGTTATTGTTACTTGCTATTGATGAGAGTGAACTATGGCTATCTTACCTTGGTCTACAGAGCACATAATTAATATGTACTGCCTTTAGGGACTTTTAACTGACGAATCTAAAGATGCTGGCCAGAGATTTACTCTCCTCCCCACTCTCACCCCACCACTTCACACACACACACGTACTCGCCCACACACACTGTGGCGGGGGGGGGGGGGGGCGGTGGGTGGGCGTGAAATTGCACGATGCAGCACGGTGGCACAATGGTTAGCACTGCCGCGTCACAGCACCAGGACCCGGGTCGATTCCCGGCTTGGGCGACTGTGCTGTGTCTCCCTGTGTCTGCATGGGTTTCCTCCGGGCCCTCCTGTTTCCTCCCGCAGGTTAATATTCTTGTCACAAGTAGCCTTACATTAACACTGCAATGAAGTTACTGTGAAAATTCCCTGGTGGCCACGTGCCTGCTAGGTGAATTGGACATTCTGAATTCTCCCTCCGTGTACCCGAACAGGCGCCGGAGTGCGGCAACTAGGGGCTATTCACAGTAACGTCATTGCAATGTCAGCCTACTTGTGGCAATTACAATTATTATTATTATTCCGGCGCCTGTTCGGGTGCACTGAGGGAGAATTCAGAATGTCCAATTCACCTAACAGCATGTCTTTCGGGACTTGTGGGAAGAAACCGGAGCACCCGGAGGAAACCCGCGCACTCACGGGGAGGATGTGCAGACTCCGCACAGACAGTGACCCAAGCCGGATTTGAACCTGGGACCCTGGAGCTGTGAAGCAATTGTGCTAACCACTGTGCCACCGTGCTGCGGTAAAAGGATAAAGACTCATTGATGCACTTAGAAGGCTTCTAGTTAATGTATTTCTGTTTTAGAGCAATGAAGCAGTTTGTTACTTCAGCAGCAAGAGAGCAACAGAGACTGTTTCTTCTACTTCCAAGATCTAATCACTTCTGCCAAGTTCTCTCGGAAAGCATCACGCAGGAACCAATCACTGACTGTTGCCAGGCAGAACCCTATCCCTGGCCAACCCGCAGGCTGCCTGCCCACCAGTTGAACCGACTTCCCCCAAAGCTGGTCCCGAAGATTTACTTGGTGCCCACAAGTCTGTATTCCGTCTCCAAAATTCAAATCCTGCAACACACTGTCCCGACAAGCAGGCTACTTCAACTTGAGTTTTCTGCTTAAAGGCACATTCCGATTATGGCCCATGGACCAAAAAGAATAAAATGGCAGGGAATAAAATGGGAACAAAGGAAATAAAAAGGAAGAACTCTTACGCCCGATGCTGCTGGGACTGGTAACCTGCTGGCTAATCAGAGTGGCTGGCAGCTCCCTAAGGTAAGGAGTCTTCTCGAGTGAGGGGTGGAGGTCCCACCTGCAGCCACTTTATGCTCATTTGAGTGTGAAATCAGTGTGGGCATTCGGGGTTAGAACATAGAACATAGAACATTACAGCGCAGTACAGGCCCTTCGGCCCTCGATGTTGCGCCGACCTGTGAAACCACTCTAAAGCCCATCTACACTATTCCCTTATCGTCCATATGTCTATCCAATGACCATTTGAATACCCTTAGTGTTGGCGAGTCCACTACTGTTGCAGGCAGGGCATTCCATGCCCTTACTACTCTCTGAGTAAAGAACCTACCTCTGACATCTGAAAATGAAAATCGCTTATTGTCACAAGTAGACTTCAAATGAAGTTACTGTGAAAAGCCCCTAGTCGCCACATTCCGGCGCCTGTTCGGGGAGGCTGTTACGGGAATTGAACCGTGCTGCTGGCCTGTGTTGGTCTGCTTTCAAAGCCAGCGATTTAGCCCTGTGCTAAACAGCCCCTGTCTTATATCTATCACCCCTCAATTTAAAGCAAGTTCCCTCGTGCTAGACATCACCGTCCGAGGAAAAAGGCTCTCACTGTCCACTCTATCCAATCCTCTGATCATCTTGGATGCCTCAATTAAGTCACCTCTTAACCTTCTTCTCTCTAACGAAAACAGCCTCATGTCCCTCAGCCTTTCCTCATAAGATCTTCCCTCCATACCAGGCAACATTCTGGTAAATCTCCTCTGCACCCTTTCCAATGCTTCCACATCCTTCCTATAATGCGGCAACCAGAATTGCACGCAATACTCCAAATGCGGCCACACCAGAGTTTTGTACAGCTGCAACATGACCTCATGGCTCCGAAACTCAATCCCTCTACCAATAAAAGCTAACACACCGTACGCCTTCTTAACAACCCTCTCAACCTGGGTGGCAACTTTCAGGGATCTATGTACATGGACACCGAGATCTCTCTGCTCATCCACACTGCCAAGAATCGTACCATTAGCCCAGTACTCTGTCTTCCTGTTATTCCTTCCAAAATGAATCACCTCATTAGGTGATTAAACTCTATTTGCCACCTCTCAGCCCAGCACTGCAGCTTATCTATGTCCCTCTGTAACTTGTAACATCCTTCCGCACTGTCCACAACTCCACCGACTTTAGTGTCATCAAAAAAATGGGTTCCCCGTCGACTTGGCAAATGGCAGGAAGCGAGACCTCATCATCTGAAAAATTCTGGCCACTGATTATTCATAATTAAATATACATAGATCCTTGATATTTATCACAGAGCCTAATGATTGCAGTTGAATGTCCTTACCGAGGGTCATACGCGTGTGGATAGGCTGCGAAGAGGCCTTACAATGATATAAAAGCAAATTACTGCAGATGCTGGAATCGGGAAACAAAAATAGAAAATACTGCACAATCTCAGCAGGTCTGACAACATCTGTGGAGAGAAAAGGGAGCTCACTTTTCCAGTCTGGATGACTCTTTGTCAAATGTCTTACAATGATTCAGTTGGAAAGAGCCAGTTGGGGACAGGGGGGGCCAACTGAGCTGAACCGTCCCCACAGCTGAACTAAACCGGCCCCCACGGGGCCAAATGAAGTCATGATGTTTCTGACTAGTGAAACTAGGGCAAGGAGATCCTTCTCAATCTGGGCATAGCACGTCTCAGTGCCAGTGAGGACCTAAATGTGACGGCCACTGGTCTGCCATTCTGGATGCAGACTGTGCCAAGTCTATGTTGGGAGATATCTGCTGATAGGAGTACAGGTGGGCGAAAGTCGAGGTATTGGAGCAGCGGAGGGGCTGAGAGTGCCTGCTTGAGCTTTTTGAACGCAACAGTATGGCGCTCCTACCAATCCCATGTGACACGTTGGTGGAGAAGCTGACGGAGGAATCCAGTGAACTCACTGTAGCAAGGAATGAACATGGAACGGTCAAACCAGGGAAGTGCTGCCAGGTGTGTGCTTGTCCTCAGGAATGGACATCTAAAGCCATTATCTTGTCTGGATCTGGCTTAACATCATCGGCTGTGACCCACGTCGGGAACCTGGGTGACTCTGAATCTGCGTTTAGCAGGATTGAGCGTTAACTCTGTGACCCTGATTCTGTTGAGGACTAAATAAAGATGTGCAGCATGTTCTTGCACTGTACGATCCCAGTCCAGGATGTCATTGCCGATGATTTCACAGGGTTGTCCTGTAAAGAGTTGTTCCTTGCACTGTTGGAAGACCTCGCTGCCAGTGGAGATCCCATAGACCATGCAGAGGATACGGTATCTGCCTGCTGGAGACACGAACGTAGTGAGATTTGAGGATTCTTCATCCAATGGGATTTGCCGGAACCCACACTTCACCATTGGGATTGGGCATGTCAGCTACAACCTGTTCCACTCTCTGCAGAGGGTGATGATATCTGAGTTGTGCCTAGTTTAGGGGAACTTGGTCAACACAGAACCTGACTGTACCGCCTTTTTTTTGCTGCAGCCATGACTGAAACCCACTCTGTGCCCTTGTCTATGGGAGCGATGACACCCAGTGCTGTCATCTGGCCCAGCTCATAGACCACTTTCTGCTTCAACGGCAGGAGAATTGATCTTGGAGCACAGACTGGTGCCGAGTCATCTGACCTCCAATAATATATTACAGGTAGTTTCCAAATGACATCGCAGTTGAAGAGATCTTTATATTCTATCATTTAGGGGCTGGTTTAGCACAGTGGGCTAAACAGCTGGCTTGAAATGCAGCACCCTGGTAAAACTCCTCTACAAAGCCACCACATCCTTCTGGTAGTGTGGCGACCAGAATTGGGCGCAATTTCCCAAGTGCGGCCTTACCAAGGTTCTATACAACTGTAGCATGACTTGCCAGTTTTTATACTCGATGCCCCGTCCAATGGCATGAATATTCACTCAAACCTTATTGCAATATCTCATGGTCCTCCTTCTCTCCCCCCCCCCCCCCCACTGATGGAAAACAAATGTTTTGACCGCCTTGGGCCCTCTAGGTTTAAGAGAGTTTACGGCTGTACCCGTCTTTGACTTGTCCAAACAGGCTGACACCGCAGTAGATAGGCCCACTTTTTCGAATTCTGTCCAGTTGTCTGCGATGTTTTGGCCAAACACGAGTGGGGCGATGCAGCAAAGTCCCGGTGCCACTCCGCCAACACCTGACACCACTTGGCTACAATAACTGGCGATCAGGTATCAACAACAATAAAGGTTTATTGATAATACTGAGCAGCTCGTACATGCTGTGTGTCCCAGGGGAGAACTCCTATGCTCCCGAAACATGCCCCCTTTTGTACCCGCGTCATCCCAGTGTCCACATGAACACCCGGCTTACAGGTGACAAAAGGAAAAGTCAATGGGGTAGGATTTGGATAACATCTTAAAGGAGGTTAGAGAGGGGGTTTTGGTGGAGGCATTCCAGAGCCTTGGGCCTGGAGATTTGCAGGTGATTCTGCCAAAGCAAGTGGGAGAATAGGCAAGAAATCAAAATTGGAGGAGCACAGGGATTTTGGAGGCTTGTAGAGCTGCAGGAGGTTACAGAGGGAGTGAGGGGATTGTGGTGTTCTTTTGCTGTTAAATTCAGGATTGTTGGTGTAGTGTTCACAAAGACCACAAAATAGCTTTAACTTGAACAAAGCTACAAATTTATTAACACTACTAATTTGGATTTGACACGTACTTCTAAATAATACACCGTTGATAATTAACATATAATCTACACTCACCTACAACTAATCTCTACACTATTATAAACTATGATCTGCTCTTACTCTATCTTTCCTTCAGTCTATGATCTAGCTAACTCCTTCACTTCTCTCCCCACAAGGCTTAGCATCAATGTCTTATATACTTGTGACTCTAGCTCCCTCTAGTGACTGATCTAGACATTTCATTAACCCTTTCAGTTCTGACATTTATGACAATGCCACAGGGATAAGGTCATGAAGAGAGTTGAACACTCGATGTAATTTTAAATGAGAGTTGTTGAGGGTCTGGGAGCCATGCAGCTGCGAGAGAATGGGGACGATGAGTGAACGGTACTCGGCATGAGTTCTAATACAGAAAGCAGGATAGGGGTGATTTGAATTTTACATAAAGATGGAAGCTGGGATCTGCCCAGGAGAATCTTTAAATAATCGAGTGTGGAGGTAAAAGAATGGAAAAGGGTTTTAGCGGTAGAATGAAACTTACAAATGAGCAGCCTTGTATTCTAAAGCAATCATTTCATTCTGTTCTCAGGATCTGGGCAGGTCTGATCAAACACGGCTCCATCTTAGCAACTGAACATCAGGCCTGGTCTCAAGCCCTGGAGCAAAGCCACCAGTATATTAGAAAGTAGCTCTTCCTGCGCCTTTGTACAAAGTATTCTGACTGGGGATTACTGTGGATGCAACATAGAACTGGTTTAATTTGCCTTTACAAAGCAATAGTTCTCCTGTGAGTTGAGCTTTGTAAAAGCGATTGAAAGGGAGCAGCTCAGTGTGATCATTCTGTTGCTTTGATCATTTTCATGAGAACCGTCTTCTTTTCATGTTTAGTTCATGTTTAGTGTGGATGTCAATCTGTTCTTCAGTATGACCGCGTTACGACTGTTTTACTTTTTATTAAGACGACCCAATTCTTTCTTTTTTCCAATTAAGGGGCAATTTAGCGTGGCCAATCCACCTAGCCTGCACACCTTTGGGTTGTGGCCGGTGAGACCCAGGCAGACACGGGGAGAATGTGCAAACTCCACACGGCCAGTGACCCGGGCCGGGATCGAACCCGGGTCCTCGGCGCTGTGAGGCAGCAGTGCTAACCACTGCGCCACCGCCTGGTTACAACTGTCCGACAAGAACAATATCCTCCGAATAACGATCAAATTGGTGACAATGTGATTCCGTCTTGAAGCTGCTGACTGGCACGATGATTGATCTCTTTTAGGCCCAGGCAACACACTGGTATCTTACCCCTGGTTGTCATTCATGTCGGAGGTTAGATGGTGACAGTTATGTAGGAACAGGAGGAGGCCAGTCAGCCGCTCAAACTTGTTTCACCATCAATGCGACCTGGGCTCTTTTGTACCTCAGTTCCGTCCACCCTCCTTGGCTCCATTTTCCTATTTGCATGTCTAGGGAAAGAAATGGTGCGATTCTCCGGAAAAAGTTCATTTGTGACGGGATTTTCAGGGAGCTTCCCGCCGGCTCTGTGGGCGAGTTACCCACCGCTAGTCAGTGACAGGTAGGGTGTGATCCACGCCCGTGTTGCAGTGTCTCGCTCGAGCGTGTGCGGCCGGTGAATGCTCTCACAGGTTTACTGGCAGTCTTCACGCCTTGCGAGAGAACCCAAGTCCCACGGGGCCGTCCGAGTCAGAAACAAGGCCACAAGGAGCGTGACCAAGCAGCGCTCGCCGAAGCCAGTTTTAAACCAACTTTGGCAAGCTGACCCGGGACCATCAGAGACCCCTGGGTGGTCAGGTGGGGAGCCCGAGATCGGGCCGCAATTTTGCCCCGATCTCTAAGTGAGCTTGTGGGTCCCCCACTCCCCCCACCCCCATGGGCGATGTCACCCCCCACACACATGGGCACTACCCAGCCCCCCCCCCCCCAAGTGAGGACCCCCCGCTATGGGGTCCCTGGTGATCCCCCCTCTTCAGGCCCCCCCCCCCACACCCCATTACAGGCCCCCCCTTCCAGGACCCCCACCTGTCACCCCCCAACTTCCCAGAGGCACCTGCGTACCATCCTTGCAACCCCCCACCCTTCATATCCCCCCCAGCCTCATTTCATGGGCATGGCCTCCCTTGGCCCCTAAGCCTTGGCAGTGCCACCCTGGAACCTGGGCAGTGCTCCTGCCAGCTTGGCAGTGCCAAGGTGCCAGCTGGGCAGTGCCAAGGTGCCCACATTCCAGGAGGAGGACCGTGCACTTACCCTGACCACCCAAGGGCCTCTGATGGCCTGGGTGACCCCCCGGGTGCTGTTCCGCCTGGTCCACGTTTGTGTGGGCCAGCACTGAACATCGGCCTGCTGCGGACTCGCTAGGGAGGCTGTTAACTCCAGGGAGGCAGGTAAATCCCGTGTAGGTTCGCCGATGTCGAAACCGATGTCGGCGCGCCGTTTGAGCCGGTCCCTTTTCGGCGGGATCCTGACTCCGGCGTCTCGTGGGACTTGGATAGATCCTGCGAGGCGTGAAAGGCTGACGGGAAGCCTGTGAGAGGTCTCTCCCAGGTTTCACCAGCCACACTGTGCTCAAGCCAGAGCGCAACGTGGTCGGTGGATCGCGCCCAAATCGATTGAGCTCAGTTAAAATGATGAATTAAGCTAACATCTACCGCCCTTTGTGTAAAGAAATGTTTCCCGACATCTCTTTTGATTGGCCGTGCTTCGATTGTACATTATGTTCGCTTGTCCGAGACTCCTCCACGAGTGAACACTCCCTAACTGTTCTATCAAGGGGCCTCACGGCGCCGAGGTCCCAGGTTCGATCCCGGTCACTGTCCATGTGGAGTTTGCACATTCCCCCCGTGTTTGCGTGGGTTTCGCCCCCACAACCCAAAAATGCGCAGGGTAGATGGATTGAACACGCTAATTTGCCCCTTAATTGGAAAAAATGAATTGGATACTCAAAATTTATTTAAGAAAACAAAAAACTGTCCTACCAGATCCCTTTCAAAATTCAGGTCTATTCAATCAATGGTGATAATGCCTGGGAGGGGCAGGCAAAGTTAGAAAGAGAGAATGCCCCATGGCAGACATTGTGACACATACTCATGGCACACTGAGTTCAACTCTGGAGGCTGGCGCTGTCACTGGTGACAGGACCACCTCTCCAACCTGTTTTTTATGAGCTGCTCAATGGCTCCATAAAGATAGCATTTCAGCATCTGGAGGCATTGTTGAGAGAGAGAGAGAGAGCGGATCTTGCATCTACGTGGACTGTAAAGAATTTCATTAACCCAGACATGAGATGGCAATATTGGAGCCAACCTCCTTGTCGGGCTTTCCGCTGCTTGCGATGTCATTGATTGATGGAACGCGTTAAGGGCTGACACCTTAGATATCAGCAACAATCATTTCTTGGCTCACTTTTTAAAAAAACAAACAGATGAGAAAGGGGACTTGTATTTATATAGCACCTGTACCAACCTCAGGACATCCCAGATACTTTATCGCCTATTAAGATCCTCTGCAGTGCAGTCAGTGTACGGAACGCAGCAGCCAATTTGTGCACAGCAAGCTCCCACAAAGAGAAATGAGATAATAATCCGTTGTAATGATTTAGTTTGAGGGATATATAATGGCCCGGGACAATGTAGGGAACTCACCTGCTGTTTTTCAAACCGTGATCGCAGCACGGTAGCATTGTGGATAGCACTGTGGCTTCACAGCGCCAGGGTCCCAGGTCCCGGCTTGGGTCACTGTCTGTGTGGAGTCTGCACGTTCTCCCCGTGTCTGCGTGGGTTTCCTCCGGGTGTTCCGGTTTCCTCCCACAGTCCAAAGATGTGCGGGTTAGGTGGATTGGCCATGCTAAATTGCCCTTAGTGTCCAAAGATGTTCGGAGGGGTTATTGGGTTACAGGGATAGGGTGGTAAGTGAGAACTTAAGTGGGTCGGTGCAGACTTGACAGGCCGAATGGCCTCCTTCTGCACTGTATGTTCTATGTTCTATGTGACCATGGGATATTTCACATCCACCTGAGGGGATGTGGCATTTCACCCAAACGTGTCTCCACCTTAACCCTTTTCCCACTGAATAAAGACCATAAGACCTAGGAGCGGAAGTAAGGCCATTCGGCCCATCGAGTCCACTCCACCATTCAATCATGGCTGATTTCAACTCCATTTACCCGCTCTCTCTCCATAGCCCTTAATTCCTCGAGAAATCAAGAATTTATCAACTTCTGTCTTAAAGACACTCAACGTCCCGGCCTCCACCGCCCTCTGTGGCAATGAATTCCACAGACCCACCATTCTCTGGCTGAAGAAATTTCTCCTCATCTCTGTTCTAAAGTGACTCCCTTTTATTCTAAGCCTGTGCCCCCGGGTCCTAGTCTCCCCTGCTAATGGAAACAACTTCCCTACATCCACCCTATCTAAGCCATTCATTATCTTGTAAGTTTCTATTCGATCTCCCCTCAACCTCCTGAACTCCAATGAATATAATCCCAGGATCCTCAGACGTTCATCGTATGTTAGGCCTACCATTCCTGGGATCATCCGTGTGAATCTCCGCTGGACCCACTCCAGTGACAGTATGTCCTTCCCGAGGTGTGGGGCCCAAAATTGCTCACAGTATTCTAAATGGGGCCTAACTAGTGCTTTATAAAGAGCAGCTTTATGCAGTTCGTGCAATAAAGGTATTGCTGAGAGGCTGCATTGTTTTGCTACATTTCTGAAACAGACCAGAGACCCCAGCTCCAATTCCTGGACTCCGGGTGTAGAAGGTCACCTGACACTGGTGTGTAACTACTGCTGGACAGTTGAGTGAGATTACAATGATGTCCTGCGAGAGTTGAATTCTCTGCTCACAGTCCTGCCAACGTTTCCTTTCATGATCCCATCCAAGAGACTGTGCGGGGTTGCAGGGTTTGCCAGGTGCTGCAGTGGGCAGCAGTGGGCAGCGGCAAGTCCCTCCATTAATCCAGCACAGTTCCCAGTGGGCACAGACACCTAATGACCCCCTGATCCAGGTGTGGGCATGGTGGCACGGATGGAAGTCCAACCTGCTCCTTAGAACCTCCAGGGGCCTCTGCCAGCCCACAGTTAGCTGAGGGTTTTGGCAAAGGTTGGTATCATGACTGGTACAGGCTTGGAGGGCCGAAGGGCCTGTTCCTGTGTTGTTTTTTTGTTCTTTCTTCCTCCAATTATCCAGTCCCTTCTCCAGCGGTTATTGAGGCCCCTGTCGAAGATATAAACTCAAGGACAGAAGACGTGGGGAAATCTTCCAAACATACGAATTAGGAGCAAGAGTGGGCCATTCGGCCCCTCGAGCCTGCTCCGCCATTCAAGAAGACCACGGCTGATCTCATTGTGGCCTCAACTCCACATTCCGCCCATCCCTCGATAACCTTTGACTCCCTTGTTGGTCAAAAACCTACCGGTGAAAATATTCATCGACCCTGCCTCCAGCGCTCTCTGGGGAAGAAAGTTCCAAAGATCCTCCGAGAGAATCAAAATTCTTCTCATCTCGTCTGAAATGGGAGACCCGTGGTTTTTAAACTGTGCCTCCTGGATCCAGACTCTCTCAGATGGGCTAAAATCCTTTCAGCACCCACCCTGTCAAGACCCCTCAGGATATTACATGTTTCAGGAAGATTGTTGGGAGTGTTTTGACATTCCTCCTGATTCAGAGGGCTAAACCCCTGGAGCAGTCTTTACACCTGCTAGGAGCAGCCCTAAATAAACCAGTGTAAAAAAATAAAATCAGTTAAGGTCCGGGCAAATCCAAGACTCACACAGCCTGAGCAAAAGCTCAGCGGGATTTACAAGACCCTAAAGCGAATGAACAAACAAAACCCTTGCCATGCAGTAGCCCAGATTGAATTACCTTCGGGGTTTGCTGGAGACGCATTGATAGGAATTCATTGCTGCGATTGGACAACAATAGCATTATCATGTGGCTGCCAGGATGGGGGAAGAGGAACTTGGGCAGCACGGCAGCACAAGTGGATAGCACTGTGGCTTCACAACTCCAGGGTCCCAGGTTCGATTCCCCGCTGGGTCACTGTCTGTGCGGAGTCTGCACGTTCTCCCCGTGTCTGCGTGGGTTTCCTCCGGGTGCTCCGGTTTCCTCCCACAGTCCGAAGACGTGCAGGTCAGGTGGATTGGCCATGCTCAATTGCCCTTAGTGACCAAGAAGGTTAGATTAGTAGGGATTATTGGGTTACGGGGATAGGATGGAAGTGAGGTCGGTGCAGACTCAATGGGCCGAATGGCCTCTTTCTGCACTGTATATTCTATGTTCAATAGACATTCGTCTTTTCTCATTGAGCAGTTCCTATGTCCCTACAAGTTGATGAAACTGTGGAGTAACCTCTCTGGGGGATTCCTTACACGGCTCACTGTCAGATGGTGTTTGGTGATCACTCCTGTGAACCGTCTTGTTAAAGGCGCTATATCAAGGCAAATTGTGTTGCAGCGCAGGGTTCATACGTTTATGCTGAGCGTCAGCAGCAGGGGTCAATTGTGACGTGCTGGCCGATAATTGGCCAAGTGCACAGGTTAGCCACCCAATCAGAGCGCGAGGTGATTCTCCCACCCCCGCCATTTTGAGGCTCCGGGTATATTTAAAATTCAGGATGTGGACTGTCTGACCCGAACACGTTTCAGCATGCGGGTAGCAGATTGAGGTCTGAAATAAGAATAATAATCTTTATTATTGTCACAAGTAGGCTTACATTAACACTGCAATGAAGTTACTGTGAAAATCCCCTAATCGCCACATTCCGGCGCCTGTTCGGGTACACGGAGGGAGAATTCAGAATGTCCAATTCACCTAACAGCACGTCTTTCAGGACTTGTGGGAGGAAACCGGAGCACCCGGAGGAAACCCACGGGCAGACACGGGGAGAACGTGCAGACTCTGCACAGACAGTGACCCAAGCCGGGAATCGAACCTGGGACCCTGATATTTAAACACTTCTGCATCTTATGGGCCCACCAAAAACGAGACTTTGTTTTGGCTTTGATGTGCCATCAATGAACACAAGACGAGTCGTGAACGTAACTGAGGCTTTAATAAGCTAAACAGAAAGCCTCCTGACCGCTGATCCCGAACTGGGCAGAGGTGGAGACCAGCCACCTTTATACCGAGCCAGAGGGGAGGCGGAGCCATCAGGCAGTGGATTACCACATTACATGTAATACAGCAGCAGTTTACCACAATACACATAATATGTACTACAGCGTTTACCACATTCACCCCCGTTAAAAAAAAGAGTCCAGCAGGGGTGAAGTGGACTTAAAGATCAAGTCTGTCAGGGGCCTTGACCTTCCGCCATGATCGCCTCAGACCCGGCTGTGGTGTGGGCACCGGTGTCGAGACCTGCGCATCCGGGAGCGTGTCGTCCTCTTCTTCACCCATTAGTTGAGTCGGTGGAGTGGGTGGGGGGGGGGGGGGGGGGGGGGTGATGGTCGCCGGTGGGCCTGCGGGTGCCAGATCTTGAAATAGCTGGGTAGTGGTGGAGGGAGACGGTGTAGGGTCGGGGGTGGTGGTGATGGTCGCTGGGGAACCTGCAGGTGCCAAATCCCGGAGGGAGACTGAGTCCTGTCACCCGTCATAGATCATAGAATTTACAGTGCAGAAGGAAGCCATTCGACCCATCGAGTCTGCACCGGCTCTTGGAAAGAGCACCCTACCCAAGGTCAACATCTCCACCCTAACCCCACTAAGGGCAATTTCGGACACTAAGGGGCAATTTATCATGGCCAATCCACCTAACCTGCACATCTTTGGACTGTGGGAGGAAACCGGAGCACCCGGAGGAAACCCACGCACACACGGAGAGGATGTGCAGACTCCGCACAGACAGTGACCCAAGCCGGGAATCAAACCTGGGACCCTGGAGCTGTGAAGCAATTGTGCTATCCACTATGCTACCGTGCTGCCCATGATGTGCCACGTAGGCATATTATGGATTGGCATGGAGGACAGCCTTCCAGACCGTCGCGTTCTCCCTCTCCACCTGTCCGTTGCCCTGGGGGTTGTAGCTGGTCGTCCTGCTGGAGGCGATGCCCTTGCTAAGCAGGAACTGACGCAACTCGTCGCTCATGAAGGAGGAACCCCGATCGCTATGGATGTAGTTGGGGAATCCAAACAAGGTGAAAAGACTGTGCAGGGCCTTGATGATGATGGCAGAGGTCATGTCGGCACGGGATGGCAAAGGGCAATCTTGAGTACCCTTCAACAATGTTGAGGAAGTACACGTTACGGTCAGTGGAGGGTGATGTGTTAGGCAGGTTGCTTCGATGTGGACTGCACTCAATGCAGGGAAGTTCAAAACAGACGTCTAACACAGGAGAAGACCCAACACTGTTTTATTTAACTAGATGAAGTACCGTGGGCAGCACAGTTGCACAGTGGTTAGCACAATTGCTTCACAGCTCCAGGGTCTCCGGTTCGTTTCCCAGGCTTGGGTTACTGTCTGTGCGGAGTCTGCATGTTCTCCCCGTGTCTGCATGGGTTTCCTCCGGGTGCTCCGGTTTCCTCTCACAGTCCAAAGACGTGCAGGTTAGGTGGATTGGCCATGATAAATTGTCCTTAGTGTTGGGTGGGGTTACTGGGTTATGGGGATAGGGTGGCAATATGGACTTGGGTAGGGCGCTCTTTCAAAGAGCCGGTGCAGACTCGATGGGCCGAATGGCCTCCTTCTGCACTGTAAATTCTATGGGTCGACACTATACTGATCTGACTAGTGACCTTGTAGTAGCCTGACCAGACTTACTAGCTACCGCATGGTGTTTGTGTTTGCTAGCTCGTGGACTCTGACTGTCTCAGTAGCTGGGTCCCGAGAGAACGGGAAACCTAGTGCCCTCTGGCTTTATAGTGGTAGTGTCCTGTCTGGTGATTGGCTGTGCTGTGTTGTATGCTTACTGGTCATCCTCTGTGTCAATCACTGCCTGTCTGCATCTCATTATATACATGAGTGGATATTATGACAGAAGGGAGGGGCCCTTTGAAGTCGATGCTGAGGTGCTCAAAGGGGCGAGAGGCCTTTACCAGGTGCGTTCTGTCTGTTTGCACTCCACGCAGACCTGGCAGTCCCTGGTCACGGTCCTGCCCTCCTCGATGGAGTAAGGCAGGTTGAGAGCCTTGATAAAGTGAAAAAAACGGGTGACCCCCGGGTGACAGGGGTCATTGTGGAGGGCCCGAAGTCGGTCTACTTGTGCGCTGGCACACGTACCGTGGGATAGGGCATCTGGGGGCTCATTGAGCTTCCCCGGTCGGTACAAGATCTCGTAGTTGTAGGTGGAGAGCTCGAACCTCCACCTCAGAATCTTGTCGTTCTTGATTTTGCCCCGCTGTGTATTGTTAAACATGAAGGCAACCGACCGCTGGTCAATGGGGAGAGTGAATCGCCTGTCGGCCAGGTAATGCCTCCAATGTCGCACAGCTTCCCCTATGGCCTGGGCCTCCTTTTCGACGGAGGAGTGTTGAATTTCGGAGGCCTGGAGGGTACGGGAGAAGAAAGCCAAGGGCCTGCCTGCCTGGTTGAGGGTAGCGGCCAGAGCAAAGTCCGACGCATCGCTCTCCACCTTTGGCAATATCTGCCTTGATGCGGTTGAAGGCCAGGCGGGCCTCAGCCTTCAGGGGAAAAATGGTGGATTTAATAAGTGAATGGGCTTTGCCCGCATAATTGGGGACCCACTGGGCATAGTAAGAGAAGAACCCCAGGCATCTCTTCAGGGCATTGGGACAGAGGGGGAGTTCTAGGAGGGGGCGCATGCGGTCGGGCCGTAGGACACCGCTTTCCACAACGTAGCCAAGGATGGCTAGGTGGATTGTGCGGAAAATGCATTTTCCTCATTGTAGGTGAGTTTCAGGAGTTTAGCGGTGTGGAGGAAGTGCCGGAGGTTTCCGTCATGGTCCTGCTGGTCACGGCCGCAGATGGTGACGTTGTCTAGGTACGGGAACGTGGCCCGCAGCCCGTACTGGTCAACCATTCGGTCCATTTCTCGTTGGAAGACCGAGACCATTTGGTGACGCTGATGGGAACCCTGAGGAGGTGGTAGAGGCGGCCACCTGCCTCGAAGGCAGTGTATTGGCGGTCCTCCGGGCGGATAGGGAGCTGGTGGTACGCGGACTTCAAGTCAACTGTGGAGAAGACTCGATACTGCGCAATCTGGTTGACCATGTCAGATATGCGGGGGAGGGGGTACGCATCGAGCTGAGTGTACCGGTTGATGGTCTGACTGTAGTCGATGACCATCCGGTGCTTCTCCCCAGCCTTGATGAACACCACCTGAGCTCTCAAGGGGCTGTTACTGGCCTCTATGATCCACTCTCGTGGGAGTCGCTGGACCTCCGATCTGATAAAGGCCCTGTCCCGGGCACTGTATCGTCTGCTCCTAGTGGCGACGGGCTTACAGTCCGGGGTGAGGTTAGCGAAGAGCGCGGGTTGGGCGACCTTAAGGGTCGCGAGGCTACAGACGGTGATGGGGGGCAGGGGTCCACCGAACTTTAAAGTAAGGCTTTGGAGGTGGCACTGGAAGTCGAGCCCCAGTAATAGGGCAGCGCAGAGATGGGGAAGGACGTAGAGTTTGAAGTTAGTGTACTCTACGCCTTGTACCGTAAGGGTCGCGACACAGTACCCAGGAATTTCTACTGAATGTGATCCGGAAGCCAGGGAGATTTTCTGGGTCGTGGGTAAAATTGGGAGGGAGCAGCGCCGTACCGTATCTGGGTGTATGAAGTTGTCTGTGCTCCCGGAGTCGAAAAGGCAGGCCGTCTCGTGCCCGTTGATCCGGACGGTCATCGTAGATTCTGTGAGGTGATGAGGCCGGGACTGGTCGAGTGTGATGGAGGCGAGCTTCGGAAGGTGATGGGTAGGCCGGTCGGAGGTAGTGGCGGCCAGCGTACGACCGGGTGAGTAGGGCTCCCGGAAGGCTGCGGAGTGGTCCCAAGATGGCGGCCCCCCTGGGTCGCGTGTGGCGGGTGGCAACTGAGATGGCGTCAAAGATGGCGGCCCCCATGGGTCACGCGTGGCGGGCGAAATTGAAGATGGCGGCGAATATGGCGGCGCCCACAGGTCGCACGTGGCGGGTGGCACGGCAGTTGGGGCGGCCCCGACAGGCAGCAGGCAGCGCTGCTGGGCCTAGGAGTTTTAGGGAGAGATCGGGCCTGGCAGACTTTCGCAAAGTGGCCCTTCCTCCCACACCCGTTGCAAGTCACTTTCCGTGCAGGGCAGCGTTGTCTGGGATGCTTACCCTGGCCGCAAAAGTAGCACTTCAGGCTTCCGGCGTTGGTGGGCTGCTGCGCAGCACAGGCTTGCCCCGCGCCCGAGTCGGATGATGGCGGCGCCCACGAGGTCCACGAGGGTGCCGCGCGGTCGGAGCTGTAGGCCTCCATGTTCTGGAAAGCCACCTCCAGCGAATTTGAGAGCTGCACTGTCACTGAAGGCCGAGTGTACCCCCTTCTAGCAATCGCTGGCAGATGCAGTTCGAATTAATGCCTGCAACATAGGCGGCCCTGATCAACAGCTCCGTGTGTTGGGTAGCTGATACCGCCTGTCAAGCACAGTTCCGGCTGAGTACCCGCAAGGCACACAGGAATTCGGCTTGTGATTCCCCAGGGCGTTGTCGCCTCATGGCAAGAAGGTGCCGAGCATACACCTCGTTTACAGACTTTACATATTGTCCCTTCAGCAGCATTATCGCCTCCGTATATGAGGGGGTGTCCCTGATGAGAAGGAAAACTTGCGGGCTCGCCCGTGCGTTGAGTATCTGCTGCTTTTGGAGGTCGGTGAAGTCTTCGGTAGAGTATCCGAGGTACGCTTCGAAGCAGCTTAGCCAGTGCTCGAATGTTGTAGTGGCGTCGGCTGCCTGTGGGTTCATTTCCAGGCGATCAGGCTTGAGCGATGAATTCATCTTAGAAGTTTAGTTTATTAAATTGATGTGCCATCAATCAACACAAGACGAGAAGTGAACGTAACTGAGGCTTTAATAAGCTAAACAGAGAGCCTCCTGACCTCTGATCCCGAATTGGGGCAGAGGCGGAGACCAGCCACCTTTATACCGAGCCCGAGGGGAGACGGAGCCATCAGGCAGGGGTTTACCACATTACATGTAATACAGTAGCAGTTTACCACAATACACATATTATATACTACAGCGTTTACCACAGGCTTCGCCGGGTTCATCGGCCGTGGAGTTTGTCGGTTTGGGCACTGCGTATCCGCAGACCTAAAATAGCAGTAGGTGGTCCTATTTATGTCACGGGGTCCCGATTTCTTTAGTAAAAGGGACCTGTCACCAGAAACCGGCAACTGCTTTGGGCGCCCGATAGGAGGCGCCTTCCAAAATGGCGGTGGCTGCATCAGCATGGTGACTGGTCAGGAAGGCCAGAGACCTCACCCAACGGTTGAGACGAGTGAGGGCAAGTCGACTTCAAGCCCATTAGGGTTTGTAAAACAATGTTTTGATCAAAAAAAAAGCTTAAAACGAATTGCTGCTCGAAAAGATTGATTTGTGACTTTGCGGAATGTTCTACACTGCGCTTGCGTGCGATCTATGGTATACAAAATAATCTTCTCATTGGAATCTGACAGGTTCGGGTCGTTATAGGGAATATAATTGTTCTAATAGACTGGACTGCGTTAATTTTATGGGAATTAATTTGATGATAATACCAACCTACTCAAGCTCAGGGTTCAGTCACAATGAGCTCCTTCTTTGCCAAAATGTACTGAAATGCTCCAAATCCGTAACGGACTTGATGCCTCCCCCTCACTAAGCGACCCTCCCCAGCCTGCACCCCCGACCAGTGAAGGCACAGCCCCAGAGAATTAAAACAGATACCCGACCCACAGAGAGATGGAACCCTTGCTTTCCATGAGCTGTGTTGTTTACAGTTCTCCAGTGTCAGGGCTAGCCGCTCCGATGGGGCCGGTGAGGACCCCAGTGAAATACCTGCTGTGTACTCTCCGCACCCGTCACTTTCCAGGTGCAGTTCTCCTGCTTCCCACCAGCTGCCTCCCTCTCTCTCACTCTGATCACTGAAAATTTTAAGCAAATATCCCACCCATAATAAATGACCCCCCCCCCCCCCCACCTGCATTTCCACTCAATAGCGATGTGGACTGGAACATCGCAAGTTCTTTCACACAATTCTAATCTATGGACTGGAGCACGGGCATCGTTGTATGGTTTTTTTTCATATACCCACAATCCTGGCTTCTTGGGCGGGATTCTCCGAACCCGCGCCGGGTCGGAGAATGGCCGGGGGGGGGGTGCGCGAATCACGCGATGCCATTCCGATGCCGGGCCACGGATTCTTTGGTGACCGGAGAGTTGGCGCCGGCGCAGTAGCCGTGGCGCCGGTCGGGGGCCACTCAATGTGGCCCCCTCCACCCCCGGCCATTCTCCTCGCTCGACGGCCCGAATGCCCACCGGGTTCGGCCGAGTCCCACCCGCATCGTTCACATGTGGTCCTACCCGACGGGACCTTGGCGTTCTGGCTGCGGGGGCCGTCCTGGTTGGGGGGGAAGGGGATCCGACTCCAGGGGGGGCCGCCACAGTGACCAGGCCCGCGATCGGGGGCAGCCGATTGGCGGGCAGGCTAATCCCGGGAGGGGGGGGTCATGTTCCTCCGCACCGGGCCGTGGTCCTGCTGATCTTGGCTGCAGATGGTGACGTTGTCTAGGTACGGAAACGTGGCCCGCAAACCGTACCGGTCGACCATTCGGTCCATCTCCATTTGGAAGACCGAGACCCCATTAGTGACGCCGAAGGGGACCATAAGGAAGTGATATAGATGGCCGTCTGCCTCGAAGGCGGTGTATGGATGGTCCGATTTACGGATGGGGAGCTGGTGGTAGGCGGATTTCAGATCCACCGTTAAGAAGACCCGGTACTGTGCAATCTGGTTAACCATGTCAGGTATGCGTGGGAGGGGGTACGCGTCGAGCTGCGTGCCACCGGTTGATGGTCTGGCTGTAGTCCACGACCATTCGGTGTTTCTCCCCAGATTTAACCACTACCACTAGAGCTCTCCAGGGGCTGTTGCTGCCCTCGATGATGCCCTCCCGAAGCACCCGCTGGACTTCGGACCTGATGAAGGTCTTGTCCTGGGTGCTGTACCGTCTGCTTCTGGTGGCGACGGGTTTACAATCTGGGGTTAGTATAGCAAAGAGGGAAGGTGGGTCGACCTTTAGGGTCGCGAGACCGCACACAGTAAGGGGTGGTAAAGGTCCGTTGAATTTAAGGGTCAGGCTCTGGAGGTTACACTGGAAATCCAGGCCGAGGATAAGTGCAGCGCAGAGGTTAGGGAGAACGTAGAGGCGGAAGCCGTGGAATTCTACGCTCTGGACCGTGAGCGTGGCCGTATAGTACTCCTGGATCACTACGCAATGGGATCCGGAGGCCAGGGAGATTTTTTGATTGGCGGGGTGTATCGTAACGGAGCAGCGCCTTACCGTATCCGGGTGTATAAAGCTCTCGGTGCTCCCGGAGTCCAGCAGGCAAGAGGTCACATGGCCGTCGACTTTCACGCTGGTGGATGCGTTGGTCAGGTTATGCGGGCAAGACTGGTCGATTGACATGGAGGCGAGTCTTGGTTGGTCGTCGGGTAATGGGGCGGCCGTTGAGTTCAGATCTTGGAACGCTGGGTGGTGCCCATGTGCTGAGGGGTAGACAAGATGGCAGCGCCCGGAGATCTTGGGGGTTACAAAATGGCAGCGCCCATGGAACGCACGTTGCGGGGGTGGAGCAAGATGGCAGCGCCCATGAAACGCACGTGTTGCGCGGAGGGGAAGGTGGCGGCACTCACTGATTACACATGGTCTGGGAGGGGAGGAGAATATAGCGGCGCCCATTGTCCATGACGGGGGGGGCGATCGCGGCCACTGAGCGGGCCTGGCACACCGCGGCGAAGTGGCCCTTCTTCCCGCAGGCTTTACAAAGGGCAGCGCGGGCCGGGCAGCGTTGGCGGGGGTGCTTTTGCTGGCCGCAATAGTAGCAACGGGGCCCCCCGGGGTTTGCTGGTTGGCGAATAGCGAGGGGAATTGGGTGGGCAGTGCCCTTGCTGGGGTGGCTGCCTGTGAGGTCCATGTAGCGTAGGAGGGGTGGGCCGCGTGGTTGGGCGCGTAGGACTGGACGTTGCGCAGGGCAACCGTCATGGAGAGCGCTAGCGTTTTAGTCTCTGCGAGGTCACGCATGGCCCCTTCTAGGTATCTGACCCAATTCCAGTCACAAAGGCGTCCCTCATAAGGAGGCCTGAGTGTTCCTTAGCTGTAACGTCCTGGCAGTCACAGTCCCGGACTAGTGGGATTAGGGCCCTCCAGAAGTCTTCTATGGACTCACCCGGTAGTTGAGAGCGAGTGGCGAGCGCGTGCCTGGCGAAGAGCGTGTTTGTCTTTTGGTCGTAATTGTCCTTGAGTCGAGTCATGGCTTCGGCGTAGTTTGCCGCATCCTGGATCAGCGGGAAGACTTTGGAGCTCAGCCTGGAATATAACATCTAAATCTTCTGAGCCTGCGGAACAGGGGTCGGCGCTGCGTTGATATACGCTTCGAAGCGAGCTAGCCAGTGCTGGAATTCGCTTGAGTGCGGATCCAGCTGCAGGCGATCTGGTTTAATACGGAGGTCCATCCTTCGAAATTGATACCAATAAATTGAGGCACGATCAATTTGACTAAAGACGAAAGTTGAATCCAAACTGAGGCTTTATTGGTATCAGATGTGTGGCCTCCCACAGCAGTTGGTGAAATGGCTACGAGCTGGAGGACACGCATATTTATACCCCGCCTGCTGGGCGGATCCAGCAGGCAGGGGCCACAGGCGAACCTGTAGTGCAGGTTCTACCGTACATCCTCTAATATAAGTACACAGTGGTTTACCACACCAAGCGAATCCAGACGGGCAATAATTATGCTTTGAGGGAGCAACAATGAGGAGTCAGGTGGTGAAGATGTGAAACGGGAAGGACACACTGAGTCCCCTCTGCTCCACGGAGAACGACCCCAGTTCCCCTCGTGTTCCGCAGAAGTTCCTTCTGCCCGTTCACTACATTCCTCCCACTCTCTCGGAGCTCTCTCACTTCCTTGTCCCCTCTTTATGCTCATTTAAAATCTGCCCTCATCAGCTAAATGTTTAGCTAAATGTCCTTGAGTGACATAATTGATTCTGTTTCAGCAGTAGCCTCTTGCAATGCACTTTACATTCTAATAACCTTTTGTGTGAAAAAGTTCCTTCTAAACTTCCCCATTTTGCCTTTAGCATTAATTGTAACTTTCTGCCTTCCAACTGCTGTTCAATTCACCAGTGGAAATAGCTAATTAGGCCTTCTCAAACCCCTTCATCATTTTGTTCTGAGGGATGTATCATATTTTGGATGAGATGTTGTAACAGGATTGTTAGCCCCGGTGCATTATTTTGAAGAAGAACCACTGTTTAGCACTCACCCAAGACTGCAAAAAGTAGATTACCTGGTTATTGTCACATTGCCGATCGTGGGATCTTGCTGTGTGCTAATTTGGTTGCTGCGTTTCCCACCTTACAACAGTGACTACACTTCAGAAAATACCTCACTTACTGTAAAGTGCGTCGGGACATCCCAACGTGGTGAAAGGTGCTATCGAAATGCAAACTCCTTTTTTACTTTTGATTTAACGTGGTGGTGATGAATTGTCGGTGAGGCTGCCGAGGATTTGGACTTTGCCACTTGCCAATGCTTTAGCGTCCCAGTTGGGACATGTATTGGATTATAAAGTGGTGCCTGTGAGGAAACATGAATTGGGACTGTTTCCTTTCTCTCAAGGAGCTGACTGTTGCTGGGACTCAGTGATCAGACGGCGGGGTCGCTCCAGCGTCCCGCCCAAGTGGCCACTGTCCTTGTGCGAACCGAAGCAGCGGGTATCAGCAGGCTATTTGACTGTGGGGGGGAGTGTTGCCCTCGGACTGGCAGAGTATTCCCTCCTTCGATCAGGGCGATTTGCTTAGTGCTCTGTCGAGCAGTGAACAACACCTCGAGGGCAGGATCATTCCGAATCGACATCACGCCGAGCATCTCGCCCAGTAAGCCAATGGGAATAGAATGTTCGAAAAAAAAACTACATGGATTTCATTTATTGTGGCTTTGCTAAAATATTTATTTGACAATGAAATGTTATGATCTATGGTTTTTTTTATTATAAATCACCGCAGCAAGGGACATTTTTCACTTGCAAGATATTTATTTCTTGTTTCAAAAGGCCTGCGATTGTTATTGTACACCCACCCATTAGTCCCTTGAGTTTGAAGTCTGGCATCTCATCAAAGAAGCAAATTCAAATGGAAAACAAGCAATATCTTTGCTGTTCCCTATCCTGGCATGAGCACAACAGCCACTTGACATTGTTGTCTTGTGCTTTAGCCCCCATGTATAATGTTAGCACTTCATTCTAATTCGTAATGGATTACGCCGCCGTGGCGATGTGCCTGTGATCCACGAAAGGGCGGGACTCTCTCTCAGTTGGCGATGGTTTAAACATCCCAGTTGTTCCGTGTGCTGTGTTTACTGAAGAGTTTGAAACATTCCCAGAGTATTTCCGCGTGAGCAGCTGAACTTACTGTTTACGGGTCCTGTGGTCTGCGTGCGTCTGAAAACATTCTTGCGGTCTCTCTCCAACCATTCTCCACACATTTCGTTAACTTTAGGGGAAAAGATTCTTTCCAATGCCTTTTGCAAGATCATGAGAGACTTTTAACCGCCTGTGAACTGAACCCAGGGAAGTGTGGTGGGCCTTAACCTAGTTAATCGGGTCTTAACCTAGTTAATTGGGTCTTAACCTAGTTAATTGCCGCAAGGCACTTCAGAGGGGCAATTATTGGGACACAGTTTGATATCCAACCATATAATGAGATACTAGAGGAGGGAAAGAGGTGGGTGTTAGGACAAAATGGAGGCAGGGTGGTTGAGGAGGGATTTCCACTTTCTGAGGAGTGCTGCTCCAACAACACTCCAGAAGCTCAATGCCATCCAGGACAAAGCATCCCACTTGATGGGCACTCCATGTACCAGTTTATACATTCACTCCCTCCACCACCAACGCAGTGGCAGCATTGTGTACCATCTACAAGATGCTCTGCAGGAATTCACCAAGGTTCCTTAGACAACACCCTCCAAACCCAAAACCTCTAACACCTAGTAGGACAAGGGCAGCAGATACCTGGGAGCACCGTCACCTGTACGTCCCCCCCTAAGTCACACACCTTGGAACGATATCCGATTATATTTAGGAATGGTATCATCAAAATCCTGAAACTGCCAATTTAACCTTCTTGAGGGCATTCAGGGATGGGCAATAGAAGCGGACCCTGCCAACTATGCCCACACAGGGTCAGTGGATAAACATTAAATAAAACAGCCTTCTGGGCTGCTGCAACTCAGGAAGGCAGCTCACCACCATCCACTTCTCTAAGCCAATGAGGGACGGACAATAAATGTCGGCCTTCCCAGTGATGACCACATACTAGGTCATGGCACAGGGTGAAGGTGGTTCCTCGGCCCCACGTAATCGTCAGCCTTGTTGCTTTGAGCGCTGCGCACGTACGCTGGAGTTGCTGACCCTCCGGGATCCGGGATTGTCCCGGAATCTGTCGGAATTGAAGAAGAGGAAAATTAAACCAAGGATCTGTCACCCCCCCCCCCCCCGCCCCCCCCCCCCCCCCCCCCCCCCCCCGCCCCCCTCGGGTGGTTGTAAAAAAAATAATCTCTGGTGTTATTTCAAAGAAATTAAGGGAAGGCTTCCCTGGTGTCCTGATTATCCTCAACAGACATTGCTGAAAAGGAGCTTATCTAGTGGCAGTTTATGGGATCTTGCTGTGTACAAATTGGCTGCTGCATTTCCTACAATGATAATAATAATAATATTAACCTTTATTATCGTCACAAGTCGGCTTCCATTAACACCAATGAAGTTACTGTGAAGTTACTGTACCACACTCTGGCGCCTGTTCGGTACACTGGACAGGGAGAATTCAGAATGACCAATTCATCTAACAAGCACGTCTTCTAGGACTTCTGGAACA
Organism: Scyliorhinus torazame; assembly: GCF_047496885.1. Taxonomy (NCBI): domain Eukaryota; kingdom Metazoa; phylum Chordata; class Chondrichthyes; order Carcharhiniformes; family Scyliorhinidae; genus Scyliorhinus; species Scyliorhinus torazame. The sequence goes on from NC_092718.1 coordinate 11,770,850, forward strand.
CGTCTTCCAGAACGGAGCACCCGGAGGAAACCCACGCAGACAAGGGGAGAACATCCAGACTCCACACTGACAGTGACCCAGCAGGGAATCGAACCCGGGGCCCTGGTGCTGCGAAGCAACAGTGCTACCGTGCCTACACTTCAAAAAGTGCTCTGTTGGATGCCAAGCATTGTAGGACATCCTGAGGTTGCCAAAGGCGCTATATAAACGGAGATCTTTTTTTTCTCTCTCTCAGATTTCCCTGCAAGCCAGTAGCTCACTGACAGTCGACACAGGACTGGCGGTGATTGGTGTAACATAAGAACATAAGAACTAGGAACAGGAGTAGGCCATCTGGCCCCTCGAGCCTGCTCCGCCATTCAATTAGATCATGGCTGACCTTTGTGGTCCCAGCTCCACTCTCCGGCCCATACACCATATCCCCGAATCCCTTTATTCTTTAGAAAGGCATTTATCTTTTTCTTAAAAACGTTTAAAGAAGGAGCCTCAACTGCTTCACTGGGCAAGGAATTCCAGAGATTCACAACCCTTTGGGTGAAGAAGTTCCTCCTACACTCCGTCCTAAATCTACCTCCCCTTATTTTGAGGCTATGCCCCCTAGTTCTGCTTTCCCCGACCAGTGGAAACAACCTGCCCTATCTATCTATTCCCTTCATAATTTTATATGTCTCAATAAGATCCCCCCGCATCCTTCTAAACTCCAATGAGTACGCCCCGCTACCCCACTCTTAATGAGTAGCAATCCTGCCGCCCGCTGATATTTATTGGCATATAGCCAGAAATCCCATTGGAGGTCAGGAGTTAAAACCTCCAGGAATACGTCTGTACAGAATTGGTAACCCGAGCGTATTTGCCAGCAAGTGTTTTCCGAGGGCTCCTAATCACTTCAAATGTATTTTTATCTCTGCTTAATTAGCTGATTAATTGTGTTTTGTTGGTTGCTGTGTATAATATTTGCTGCACAGCTGCATTAACACTGTTTGACTAAGTGAAAGCCAATCTACATAATCCATGGCAACTGAGAATGACAGTATTGGCCCATATAATTATACAACTGTTTCAATGAATTCTTGCTCTGAGCTGACAGTGTTGACATTTCATTGTGAAAATTCATAATACAGTATGGAACACCATTTGAACAGAGTGATAGAATCTTGTTTAGAATCCCATGCAATTATTGTAAGGGTTGAGATTGAGCTGCTAAAACATTTCTCGACTAATGTGAGACTGTGTAATTTATTCTGTCATCATGTCTGCTATTTTCACAGGCTCAGAAGCGGGGAATATTCCATTTTGGTTTCGATCTGAGCGTTTTCCCACATGCCCTGGTGCCTCCTTTCTCTGCGACGGCCTGTTCCTGCGGCCGCCTAGCTCCTAAATTCCCGTCCCAAAAACCGCCTGCCTTCTCCTTAGGGGCGCTCGATGAGAACTATCTCCTTGTACAAACCTTAGATCATCCGTCCCAATATCTCCGTGTTGGCTGGGTGTTATGAGTTTACAATGCTCCTTGGAGTGGCTTACTAGAGGTTCAAATTCTATAAATATATAGAATTTGCAAATAAAACATTAAAAGAAAATGCAGCGAAGGCAGAATTATTTTTAAACTGCAATTATGCTTTTTCTCCCAAACGTTTGCTTTCGTTGGGTGTCACGGTGTCACAGTGGTTAGCACTGTTGCTTCACAGTTCCAGGGTCCCAGGTTCGATTCCCGGCTTGGGTCACTGCCTGTGCGGAGTCTGCATGTTCTCCTCGTGTCTGCGTGGGTTTCCTCCGGGTGCTCCGGTTTCCTCCCACAAGCCTCGAAAGACGTGCTGTTAGGTGAATCGGACATTCTGAATTCTCCCTCAGTGTACCCGAACAGGCGCCGGAATGTGGCGACTAGGGGATTTTCACAGTAACTTCATTGCAGTGTTGATGTAAGCCTACTTGTGACAATAATAAAGATTATTATTATTTCACCAATTTCCAGCTCTTTCCGGAAAAGCAGTGGAGGTTGTATCATTAAATCTATTCAAGGCCGAGTTAGACAAGGGAGTGAAGAGTTATTGTTTGGGGGGGGCAGGCGGGAAAGTGGAGTCGGGACTACATTGGATTGGATTTGTTTATTTTCACGTGTACCGAGGTACAGTGAAAAGTATTTTTCTGCGAGCAGCTCAACAGATCATTAAGTACATGAGAAGAAAAGGGAATAAAAGAAAATACATAATAGGGCAACACAACATATACAATGTAACTACATAAGCACCGGCATCGGATGAAGCATACAGGATGCAGTGTTAATGAGGTCAGTCCATAAGAGGGTCATTTAGGAGTCTGGTGACAGTGGGGAAGAAGCTGTTTTTGAGTCTTTTCGTGCGTGTTCTCAGACTTCTGTATCTCCTGCCCGATGGAAGAAGTTGGAAGAGTGAGTAAGCCGGGTGGGAGGGATCTTTGATTATGCTGCCCGCTTTCCCCAGGCAGCGGGAGGTGTAGATGGAGTTAATGGATGGGAGGCAGGTTCGTGTGATGGACTGGGCGGTGTTCACGACTCCCTGAAGTTTCTTGCGGTCCTGGGCCGAGCAGTTGCCATACCAGGCTGTGATGCAGCCCGATAGGATGCTTTCTATGGTGCATCTGTAAAAGTTGGTAAGGGTTAATGTGGACATGCCAAATTTCCTTAGTTCCCTGAGGAAGTATAGGCGCTGTTGTGCTTTCTTGGTGGTAGCGTCGACGTGGGTGGACCAGGACAGATACAACCAGATCAACTGAGATCTTATCAAATGGCGGAGCAGGCTCGAAGGGCCACTCCTGCTCCTGAATCCAACGATCCCAGCTGACAGCCTGTGCTGAGGGACACTTATAATGATAATAATCGCTTATTGTCACAAGTAGGCTTCAATGAAGTTACTGTGAAAAGCCCCTAGTCGCCACATTCCGGCACCTGTGCGGGGAGGCCGGTACGGGAATTGAACCCGCGCTGCTGGCGTTGTTCTGAGTGTTGTTCTGAGTGCAAGTCAGCTATTTAGCCCACTGTGCTAAACCAGCCCCTATCGGACGATGAGTGTGTACGAGAACGAGGGAGACCACACTCACTGAAATTCACTTCTCGAAAAAAATAAGAAAGCTCAGCATTTCTTTCGAGATCACCCGATGGGCTGAGATACGTTCGTTCCTCGTGTTAATGGCAGGTTAAAAATGGGGAGTCAGGAACCAAACCGTGCCGGAAAGAAAAAAATCCCAACCTAACAAGCAATGATTTCTTTCAGAATGACCTTGGGATTATCACAGTTAACACTTGCTTTCTCAAAAGATCAGCACGATGATCACTCATAAAGTACGAAGCTGTTAAGGGACCTCTAGCTTGAGGGGGACATTTGGGTTGTAAGGATATTTAATTTGATGTCGTCTGCAGAAGGCCTTTATCAACCGAGGTTGTGCTATCTAATCTTTTTACAAAAGAGGTACAAGGCCGACGACGTCAAAGGCCTTTCTCTTTTTTTTCCTCCCTTCCCTCGCTTTGTGTTCCCCTGTTGGCGGCTTCTTCCCTTTATTTGATCTTCTTAGGCTAATGTCTTTAATCCACTTGAGACAATCTCAATAAGCATCGCCTCACAGTGATTCTATTGGCAAATTAAGCAAGAGCTCCAGTGCTGTATTCCCAGTGGCGGGTGTGTGCGAGGCTGTGATAATGGAATTGGAATCACAGGCCGCCTTGCTTCAAAGAACAATGGCGGGAGGGGAGGGAGCCAAAATATTTAGAAATGTTCACACACAATAATCTCCTTCCTTCAAATGTCACTTGGCTGCCCTTGAATCATCGATTCTCCTGTTTCCTCCCTTTGCTCATGGCCGCGCACAGAGATTAATATATATATTTATTTAAAAAAAACACAAAGATGCTGTTCGCTCAGAGAGGTTTGATCGAGAGACATGCGATATTTCACCCTCGCGTCACGTTTGCCCGCTCCAGTAATCATCAGGCTCAATCGCTTGTGCGATGTTTTACGAATTAATAAAAATAATCGCGGGCAGTCTCCTGGGATGTGAGGGTGTTGGGGGAGGGAGGGGGTGGGGGGGGGGGGGGGGGGAGGGAGGGGGTGGGGGGGGGGGGGGGGAGGGGGAGGGGGGTGGGGGGGAGGGGGGGGTGTTGGGAATGCGCCGCTGCAGAATTTTAATGAGTGCCACAGGGAATTTTTTGCCAGGGGTTTATTTTTCCGAAAGACTCCCGCAACTCTAAATCACTGTCACGCAAATTAGATAGTTGCTGTCACTTCTTGGTGTTTGGCCCAGGCGAGTGTCGCTGCGCAGCCCCCCGATCAGAGCACAGCGCACCTGCCTTCATGTTCTAATGGAACAGATCATTTGCCAATTTGTCATGTTTATTTTTGGCCAGCCTTTACGTTTGATGCACAGCGGCCGGAGCTTTGTGCAGATGTAAGCAGCGACTTCTATATGATAGATATAGCACTCATTACTGAATAATTCATCAGCATATTAATGGCTTCAGATAAGGTCTCTCTCGCTCTCTCTCTCCGCCACTTGGGAAGGGTTTATTATTCCTTGCAATGAAAGGATAGTGTACAGATAAAAGATAATTGCCTGGCTTGACTCCGCCATTGATATGAAAATAGGATTTAAATTATTCACTTTAGTTTAAAGGTTAGTTGAAGGTTATTACATGAAGAAAATCATTCTTCATAACATCGCTGGTTGAAATGAGGCAGTGTGGAAGGCCTAATTTGCACTGCATTGCAGAAGCTAGCTATTGTGAACAAACTGAGAGCCCTCGAGAGAGTATAAGCTGGAAGAAGTCAATTATTTATAAGCAAATTATAGCTGGCTTCTCACATAAAAAACACAGTTAGGCATAAATAAAGCTGCCTGGTGCTGAACAGCAGATATTTGCCTTTGTTATTTAGTTATTATGTGTAAGATTCTTCCTCTGTTAGTCTCAAGAGCCATTATAGTGGGAATTAAAAGGGTCAACATTTATCGGTAAGGTTGTGTACAGGGGCCCTGTTTTCTTTGTCTTTTCTACACAGATCTGAGTCCTTTGATAATTCCTCTTTTTTCACCATGGGCTGGATTATGTTCCAACCCAATCCTCCTTTTGCACGCATCTTCCAGCGGGAATCACTGCTTAGCGATTAAGTGTAGGAATTGTGACTGATTTCCATACCCCCCCCCCCCGCAATCCTGAGCAGAGCTTATTGTTCCCCAGCCATCATCCAAGTTGAAACCAGCTAATTCAATCCAGGGGTTGAACTCAGACTCAGTACTAGCTCAGTACAGGGGCTCACTCATGGATTACCTTCTGAATCGGTGCTACATGTAATGGCCACTTTATCTACTAGATTAGCAGCAGTGCCAGGGGGTCACCCCGGGAGACCCCCAGGAGACCCCCAGCAGTGCCATACATAGATTAACATAGAATTTACAGTGCTGAAGGAGGCCATTCAGCCCATCGAGACTGCACCGGCTCTTGGAAAGAGCACCCTACCCTAGGTCAACACCTCCACCCGATCCCCATAACCCAGTAACCCCACCCAACACTAAGGGCAATTTTGGACACTAAGGGCAATTTATCATGGCCAATCCACCTAACCTGCACATCCTTGGACTGTGGGAGGAAACCGGAGGAAACCCACGCACACACGGGGAGGATGTGCAGACTCCGCGCAGACAGTGACCCAAGCCGGGAATCGAACCTGGGACCCTGGAGCTGTGAAGCAATTGTGCTAACCACTGTGCTACCGTGCTGCCCATTCCATCTGGTCCCCTTTTGCGGAGACCAGCACCGAACGGCACTCGTCCAAGGGCTGCAAGGCGAAGGGGTTAGATCCCAACGCCTTGGTTAGATTGTGGGAGTTCATATTAAAGTGAGACTAGCTGCCTCGCTCTAATATGCAGATTTGCTGACAAGTGATCACGCCCACAATGGGCGGAATTTGCATCGAGACATCTCATGAGATCGGGTTAGATCTCGCAAGGAGTGGCAACCGGGTAGATCTCAGAAGAGGGATCTCCCGGCATCTGCCGGCCATGTGCACTGCGCCATGCTGCTTTCAGCCGTTACGTGGCGGGTAGATCACGCCCCTTATTCCTAATGTTTACCAATACAAATCTAATTCCCTCAAAACTACCTTTGTTTTCCTAACAATATTTGTTATTTAATTAGTTGTGGGGTAGAATTCTCCCTTCTGACATTAGGTCCCATGAATGGAATGGGCATGTGGGGCCGGTCCTGAACTCATTAATGATGCACCTGGGCGTTTTGCACCCTATTCCTTGGCAGGGCAGGCCTGATGGCACCTAGTCCACCATCATATCCGAGTGTCATACTGAAAACGCGCCCAACATCACAGACCCACACTATTGCAAGAAAGAAGATGGACTCCCTCCAGGACACGAATCTGGAAGGTCAATTTGTAGAGGTCTCCCCGAAACCAGCCCCAGGCATTGATCAGGAAAGTCTCAGCATCTATTGTCCCTGATTTGTCTCGCACTGGTGTTTTCTCTCCGCTGGCACCACAGAGAATCAGGTGTGCCGGTAGGATCTTCACCTGAATCTTATTCTCAGGATGCAAATGAGTTTCACACTGGCCCCCAGTGGGTTCCCTGATCCTCCCTGGTGGCCCCCAGCAGGTTCATCGATCCTCCATGGTGGCCCCCAGCAGGTTCACCGATCCTCCATGGTGGCCCCCAGGGGGTTCATCGATCCTCCATGGTGGCCCCCAGCGGGTTCACCAATCCTCCATGGTGGCCCCCAGCGGGTTCACCGATCCTCCATGGTGGGCACCAGCGGGTTCATCGATCCTCCATGGTGGTCCCCAGCGGGTTCCCTGATCCTCCATGGTGGGCACCAGCGGGTTCACCGATCCTCCATGGTGGTCCCCAGCGGGTTCCCTGATCCTCCATGGTGGTCCCCAGCGGGTTCCCTGATCCTCCATGGTGGGCACCAGCGGGTTTCCTGATTTTCCATGGTGGGCACCAGCGGGTTTCCTGATTTTCCATGGTGGTCCCCAGCGGGTTCCCTGATCCTCCATGGTGGTCCCCAGCGGGTTTCCTGATCCTCCATGGTGGGCACCAGCGGGTTTCCTGATTTTCCATGGTGGGCACCAGCGGGTTCCCTGATCCTCCATGGTGGGCACCAGCAGGTTTCCTGATTTTCCATGGTGGGCACCAGCAGGTTTCCTGATTTTCCATGGTGGGCACCAGCGGGTTTCCTGATCCTCCATGGTGGGCACCAGCAGGTTTCCTGATTTTCCATGGTGGGCACCAGCGTGTTCCCTGATCCTCCATGGTGGGCACCAGCGTGTTCCCTGATCCTCCATGGTGGGCACCAGCGGGTTTCCTGATTTTCCATGGTGGCCCCCAGCGGGTTCCCTGGTCCTCCATGGTGGCCCCCAGCGGGTTCCTTGGTGGGCACCAGCGGGTTCCCTGGTGGGCACCAGTGGGTTCCCTGATCCTCCATGGTGGGCACCAGCGGGTTTCCTGATTTTCCATGGTGGGCAGTAGCGGGTTCCCTGGTGGGCACCAGTGGGTTCCCTGATCCTCCATGGTGGGCAGTAGCGGGTTCCCTGGTGGGCACCAGCGGGTTCCCTGATCCTCCATGGTGGCCCCCAGCGGGTTCCCTGGTCCTCCATGGTGGCCCCCAGCGGGTTCCCTGATCCTCCATGGTGGTCCATGGCGGGTTCCCTGATCCTCCATGGTGGCCCCCAGCGGGTTTCCTGATCCTCCATGGTGGGCAGTAGCGGGTTCCCTGATCCTCCATGGTGGCCCCCAGCGGGTTCCCTGGTGGCCCCCAGCGGGTTCCCTGGTGGGCAGTAGCGGGTTCCCTGGTGGGCAGTAGCGGGTTCCCTGGTCAGATTCCACTTTATTTTCACACCGGCTTAAAACGGATTTTTGGGCCTCCCGCCGAAGTCTTCAATCCTGGCCTGGAGGACTAATCGCACATCGGGCCTGTTTGCCCCTGTCTAACGAGTGGCAGGCGGTTGCCCTCCACCCACTGCTTGGTCCATGAGACCCACGGGGTGGTCAATGATGGCTTTCCCCTGGTCCTCATGGGGGATATGACGCACTCGTTGGGATTTTTAGGTGCTGGGAATTGAGGCTGAGTGCTGGAGTGGTGGGTGTTGGGTGGCGGTGGTGGTGGTGGGGGGGTTGGGTGATGGGGGAATGGGTGCTGGGTGGTCGGTAATAGGAGATTGGGGGAATCCCCTCTACAGGGTGGTCAGTAGTTTCCCTCACACAAAAGCAGGGAGGGACCACCTCGGAGTACTGGCCCCTCCCTGAGTATCCCAGCTGGCCACCATTTGGCCCGTAAGGTGGCTGATTGAATACTCACTGCGTATGGGTGGGTAACCCTGCTGACCCCGATCTTGTCCCTGCAATAATGGGTTTCAGCTGACAAGCTGGCACATCAGCTGGCGGGGGCTAATGGTATGGCCTCTCCCAACTCCGAGCCTGGCCCCGGGTGGGGATTGCAAATCCAGCCCCCTGCTCTCTAACACTCAGCTTTTTAATGCCACACATTGGAGAAGGTAGTGGAACAAATGGTTTTATAATTGCTGAAATACTCTTGTTTTGAAGAAGAAGAAAGAATGATCTTCATCGACGGTTGTATCCCATTTTTTTCTCCTGTCAAATCCCATTAGCTAGTACCACAATTTGGCAGAAAATTCCCTCAGAGCACTACATATCTGCGAAGTATATTTTAGACGCAACACAGGTTAAATTTATAGCTGTGTTTTGAACGGCTTTTTCAATTTATCGCTCTGTTTTTCCTGAAAGCCTTGCCAATTGAACATTCTGAGAGTAAGCTATTGTGAGAGCGTAAATGACTTGAGTTTCCATGGTACTTATTTATTGCTTTAACTTACTGCCTGTAATTTATGCTGTGTATGAACCTCTCAGTCCATCACCCTCTCACTATACTCATCCTTGTTTTTATCTGCATCCTCACTATGTTTAAATTGATTTGCGCTGTGCGTGTTTAAATTGACTCCAGAGATAATGGAAATGTCGAATGGTTTGCATGCTTTCCTTGAAATGCAAAACTGTCATCTCAATTTCCAGGATGAATTGGAATTACAAATGGACCCCTGGCAGTGCGTCGAGCGTCCGTGACATTGTGCAGTGCAAGCCTCGGAGACGAGTCTTGTTTGCAATTACTCGAGCAGCCAATTGCACAGAGCAGTGACAAGATTGGCTGGCACTGATGCCAGGGTGTACGCACAGAGGTCCTTGCCTATCCTGTTAGGCTGGGGGGCTGAGGGAAATGCGGGCCGCTTGCAAAAAAATAAACCCCTAAAATAAGAGGAACATAGCTCGGAAACCTCTCAACTGGAGCAAAGAAAAAGTGATTAACATTCATTCCTGGTTAAAAGAGTTTCCCGAGAGGATTCAATGTTTGAATTAGGATCTTGTATAAATTTCAGGTTAAAGCCAGAGAACTGACACATCCAGAACTCTGGTTCTGCCACTATCTGCTGTTGCATAGACATGGGGTAATAAAACTACAAATTACCGACAGGAATCGTGATTGACAAATTCTTGGCACGGCATTTCTCCTTCTGCATATTTCCTAGAAGCATTAAGCTTCTTATATCAAATGGGTTAAAGCCTCAATTAAAGTGGCATAACCATGGACATGCTTAGTATTTGTCCATCAATAGGACACTATCTAGGTTAAACTTGCAATCATTGAAAAAACTGCAGGGGTCAAAAAGCGAATACAACAGATCTGTGCTTCAGCAGCTCTCAATAACATGAACCCTTCCTCTGCCAGGCCCTTGCTGAGATTGGGATATATAGAGATTTCCATTGCTTTGACTCGATTAATATTGTCAGCCCATGGGCCCTATTTTATTTATTTTTTTTAAATCCTTTCTTTTTTTTTGCAGACCATTGCAGTTTCTGATTTCCCAAGATCTTACAAAGTGCGAGGAGGTTATACAAATACACCCTCCAGAATATTAAAACGTTTTGCCACTGGGAGGTCACGTGAGGTCGAGCATTATGTATCGGCTTTCCAGGGATGGTGTGCCCAAATGGCCAAAAAGCTGTTAAACCCCGCCTTGGACCTGGACTGCTGGCTCAACCAAGCTGATAAGTGAAGCAAGTTCACTGAATTCTTGGTTTGCCGCCGTTGTCGGGACCTTCTTTTATATTTAATTTTTAAATGTGCGCAAACTCCAATGGCCCCCCCCCCCCCCCCCCCCCCGCCCCACCCGCAGAAAATCAAATTAGCATTGAGACCCGAATAGTTTCAATTGTAAAATATACCAGCCAGAACCTGGGGGCGCTCACTAATTCGGAACTGCTGACAGCTTTCGATGCCCTGAGCCCCTTTACAACATGAAACATGGGCCACACAGCCTGACAGCGCGGTTTAAAATATTCAAAATACGCACTGTATTGGAAGCCGATGATTGTGCCGAGAGATGGATTGTTGCTCGATTTCTTTCTGTGCGCACTATGGTTCACCGTGGGGAGATGGTGGTGTGGCGGGAATATCACTGGGCTTGCAATCCAGAGGCCCAGGGCGATGATCTCGGGACATGGGTTCACATCCCACCATGGCGGCTGGTGGAATTTAAGTTCAATTATTAAATCTGGAATATACAGCTAGTCTCGGCAATGGTGGCCATGGTGACTGTCCCCGATTGTCGTAAAAGCCCATCTGCTTCACTAATGTCCTTTAGTCATTTGGTAGTACAGAACTTGAGAATTGTGTATTAATGTTTGCGACATTAATACACAGGATCCTGTTCCTTGCAGACAGGAAGAACACGTCCACACGTTGCGCCTATTTCAGCGAAACAAAATGCCATAGCCATTTTCTGGTTCATTCCACAGGACAATTCTTTGAACAATCAGGGTCAAGCTGCCTGGTTTAAATTTCAAACGATGCTGGGCAGTTGGCCGTCAGTCACCATCAACTGGTACATTGTCTATGGCAATGCCTCCACCAATCAAAGTGCATTTGCCAACCAATCAGCACCCTCTTCTCATATTGTATAAAGTTGTTGTTCCCCCTGACATTGGCGTTCTTGTGATTGCCCTGCTCAGAGCAAGATGAAAAGCTTCGACAACGTGCCTTTTTTCAGCAATACTAATATCCTCCAGGGAAGGAAATCTGCCATCCTCACCTGCTCAGACCTTTTTTTTTTAACAAACAATTTTATTGAGGTATTTTAGGCATATAGAAAAAGTGACATTGTACAGTACAAAAAAAAGAAGTCAAGACACAAATTAAACATAGTGCAAACCACAGCTCTGTTCACGCACGGACCTGCCTCAATATCCCCCTACTCTACCCTAGCCATCCCCCCTGCTTACTCCTCTGTGAAGAAATCAATAAATGGCTCCCACCTTCGGGCGAACCCTATGTATGTATGTCCCTGTCAGGCAGGGAAGACTTGGTCGAGTGAGGGAACCATGGTCGACAAGAGAGGTTGAATGTCTTTTTAAGAGGAAGAAGGAGACTTATAAGGCTGAGGAAACAAGGTTCAGACAGGGCGCTGGAGGGATACAAGATAGCCAGGGGGGAACTGAAGGAAGGAATTAGGAGAGCTAAGAGAGGGCATGAAAATTCTTTGGCGGGTAGGATCAGGGAAAACCCCAAGGCCTTTTACACATATGTGAGAAATGTGAGAATGACTAGAGCGAGGGTAGGTCCGATCAAGGACAGTAACGGGAGATTGTGTATTGAGTCTGAAGAGAGAGGAGAGGTCTTGAATGAGTACTTTTCTTCAGTATTTACAAATGAGAGGGGCCATATTGTTGGAGAGGACAGTGTGAAACAGATTGGTAAGCTCGAGGAAATACTTATTAGGAAGGAAGATGTGTTGGGCATTTTGAAAAACTTGAGGATAGACAAGTCCCCCGGGCCTGACGGGATATATCCAAGGATTCTATGGGAAGCAAGAGATGAAATTGCAGAGCCGTTGGCAATGATCTTTTCGTCCTCACTTTCAACAGGGGTGGTACCAGGGGATTGGAGAGTGGCGAATGTCGTGCCCCTGTTCAAAAAAGGGAATAGGGATAACCCTGGGAATTACAGGCCAGTTAGATTTACTTCGGTGGTAGGCAAAGTAATGGAAAGGGTACTGAGGGATAGGATTTCTGAGCATCTGGAAAGACACTGCTTGATTAGGGATAGTCAGCATGGATTTGTGAGGGGTAGGTCTTGCCTTACAAGTCTTATTGAATTCTTTGAGGAGGTGACCAAGCATGTGGATGAAGATAAAGCAGTGGATGTAGTGTACATGGAATTTAGTAAGGCATTTGATAAGGTTCCGCATGGTAGGCTTATCAGAAAGTAAGGAGGCATGGGATAGTGGGGAATTTGGCCAGTTGGATAGCGAACTGGCTAACTGATAGAAGTCAGCGAGTGGTGGTGGATGGCAAATATTCAGCCTGGATCCCAGTTACCAGTGGTGTACCGCAGGGATCAGTTCTGGGTCCTCTGCTGTTTGTGATTTTCATTAATGACTTGGATGAGGGAGTTGAAGGGTGGGTCAGTAAATTTGCAGACGATACGAAGATTGGTGGAGTTGTGGATAGTGAGGAGGGCTGTTGTCGGCTGCAAAGAGACATAGATAGGATGCAGAGCTGGGCTGAGAAGTGGCAGATGGAGTTTAACCCTGAAAAGTGTGAGGTTGTCCATTTTGGAAGGACAAATATGAATGCGGAATACAGGATTAACGGTAGGGTTCTTGGCAATGTGGAGGAGCAGAGAGATCTTGGGGTCTACGTTCATAGATCTTTGAAAGTTGCCACTCAAGTGGATAGAGCTGTGAAGAAGGCCTATGGTGTGCTAGCGTTCATTAACAGAGGGATTGAATTTAAGAGCCGTGAGGTGATGATGCAGCTGTACAAAACCTTGGTAAGGCCACATTTGGGATACTGTGTGCAGTTCTGGTCGCCTCATTTTAGGAAGGATGTGGAAGCTTTGGAAAAGGTGCAAAGGAGATTTACCATGATGTTGCCTGGAATGGAGAGTAGGTCTTACGAGGAAAGGTTGAGGGTGCTAGGCCTTTTCTCATTAGAACGGAGAAGGATGAGGAGCGACTTGATAGAGGTTTATAAGATGATCAGGGGAATAGATAGTGTAGACAGTCAGAGACTTTTTCCCCGGGTGGAACAAACCATTACAAAGGGACATAAATTTAAGGTGAATGGTGGAAGATATAGAGGGGATGTCAGAGGTAGGTTCTTTACCCAGAGAGTAGTGGGGGCATGGAATGCACGGCCTGTGGAAGTAGTTGAGTCGGAAACATTAGGGACCTTCAAGCATCTATTGGATAGGTACATGGATTACGGTAGAATGATATAGTGTAGATTAATTTGTTCTTAAGGGCAGCACGGTAGCATTGTGGATAGCACAATTGCTTCACAGCTCCAGGGTCCCAAGTTCGATTCCGGCATGGGTCACTGTCTTTGTGGAGTCTGCGCATCCTCCCCGTGTGTGCGTGGGTTTCCTCCGGGTGCTCCGGTTTCCTCCCACAGTCCAAAGATGTGCAGGTTAGGTGGATTGGCCATGATAAATTGCCCTTAGTGTCCAAAATTGTCCTTAGTGTTGGTTGGGGTTACTGGGTTATGGGGATAGGGTGGAGGTGTTGACCTTGGGTAGGGTGCTCTTTCCAAGAGCCGGTGCAGACTCGATGAGTCGAATGGCCTCCTTCTGCACTGTAAATTCTATGATAAACTATGATTAATCTAGGACAAAGATTCGGCACAACATCGTGGGCCGAAGGGCCTGTTCTGTGCTGTATTTTTCTATGTTCTATGTTCTAAAAGCGAACCTCTTAAGGCGAACTTGACTTTCTCAATGCCAAGAAAGCTCGCCATGTCCGATAGCCATACCTCAGCCCTCGGGGGCTTTGAGTCCCTCCATGCTAACAGTATTCGTCGCCGGGCTACCAGGGAAGCAAAGGCCAGAACGTCGGCCTCTATCTCTTCCTGGACTCCCGGATCCTCCGAAACCCCAAAGATTGCCACCTCAGGGCTCATTACCACCCCAGTTTTCAACACCCGGGACATGACATCTGCGAGTCCCTGCCAATACCCCCTGAGTTTAGGGCTCTACCAGAGCATGTGTACATGGTTAGCCGGCCCTCCGCGCATCTATCACACTTGTCCTCCAACCCGAAGAATCTGCTCATCCGGGCCACTGTCATGTGGGCCCGGTGCACGACCTTAAACTGGATCAGGCTGAGCCTGGCGCGTGTTGCGGTCGTGTTTACTCTGCTCAGGGCTTCTGCTAAGGTACCGTCCTCCATCTCCCCCCGGAGCTCCTCTTCCCACTTAAGCTTCAGGTCCTCGGTCTGGGTATCCTCAGCTCCCATTAGTTCCTTGTAGACGTCTGAGACTCTCACCTCTCCCCTAGAAACTACCTTGTCCTGCCTCCCCTTCGGCGGGAGACGTGGGAAGGACGGCACCAGTCTGCGGACAAAATCCCTCACCTGTAAGTATCTAAAATCGCTCCCTCTCGCCAGCCCAAACTTCTCCTCCAGCGCCCTCATGCTCGGAAAGCTCCCTTCCAGGAACAGATCCCCCATCCTCACAATCCCCGCCCTCCTCCACAGTCGATATCCCCCGTCCATGTTCCCCGGGGCAAATTGGTGGTTGCTGCAGATTGGGGTCCACACCGATACTCTTACCTCCCCTACATGCCTCCTCCACTGGCCCCTGATCCGAAGAGCCGCCACCACTATCGGGCTGGTGGAGTACCGTGCCGGCAGAAGTGGCAGAGGTGCCGTGACCAGGGCTGCTAAGCTAGTGCCCCTGCACGAAGCAGCCTCCATCCGCTCCCAAACCGACCCCGCACCCACCATCCATTTCCTTATCATCGCTATGTTGGCCGCCCAGTAATACTTGCTGAAGTTCGGCAACGCCAGCCCCCTTTCTCCTCTGTTCCTTTCAAGCATCACCCTCTTCACCCGCGGGGACTTCCCTGCCCATACAAATCCCAGAATAATTTTATTCAGCCTCTTAAAGAAAGACCGCGGGATAAAGATGGGGAGACACTGAAAAACAAACAAGAACCGCGGGAGAATCGTCATCTTAACAGTCTGCACCCTCCCCGCCAATGACAGCGGGGGAGCATCCCACCTCCGGACCTCCTCCCTCACTCATTTCACCAGTCGGGACAGGTTGAGCTTATGCAACTTGCCCCAGCCCCACCTGAATCCCCAAACATCGGAAACTCTCCCCCACTAGCCCGAGCGGCAACTCCTTCAGCCGACTCTCCTGCCCCCTCGCCTGAATTACAAACAACTCGCTCTTAGCCATGTTCAGTTTGTATCCGGAGAAGCGGCCAAATTCCCTCAGGGTTGCCATAATACTGTCCATCCCCACCATTGGGTCCGATACATATAACAGCAGATCATCTGTATATGACGAGACTCTATGTTCCACTCCCCCTGGACCAGCCCTTTCCAGCCCCTAGAAGCTCTCAGTGCAATTGCCAGCGGCTCTATGGCCAGCGCAAACAGCAGTGGGGAGAGAGGGCAGTCCTGTCTTGTCCCACGGTGCAGTCTAAAGTAGTCCGATGTCGTCCTGTTCGTCCTTACACTCGCCTCCGGGGCCTGACACAATAGCCTAACCCAGTCGATGAACCCCGCCCCGAACCCGGACCGTCCTAGTACCTCCCACAGATAATCCCACTCGACCCGGTCAAAAGCCGTTCCAGCGTCCATGGCTACCTCCCAACTCTCCGGGGGCATCATAATCACATTGAGCAGCCTCCTTAGGTTGGTCACCAGCTGCCTCCCCTTTACAAACCCGGTTTGGTCCTCCCCAATTACATCCGGGTCACAGTCCCCAAATCTGGTCGCCAAGATCTTGGCCAGTAACTTGGCGTCTACGTTGATCAAAGAGATCGGCCTGTATGACCCACAGGCCTCCGGGTCCTTATCCCGTTTCAGAGTGAGCGAGATGGTGGCCTGCGACATCGTCGGGGGTTAAACTCCCTCTGTCTCTTGCCTCGCTAAAGACCCTGACCAGCACCGGCCCCACTATCGGCAACGTGCCTCAATGACTACCGACCCATGGCCCTGACTTCAGTCGGAATGAAGTGCTTCGAGAGGTGATTATGAAGCGCATCACCTCCATACTCCCAGAACGCCTTGATCCATACCGCTGCAACCGGTCCACATCAGACACCATTTCCCTGGCCCTACACTCATCCCTCGAGCATCTCGAAAACAAGGACTCCTACATCAGACTCCTATTTATTGACTACAGCTCTGCCTTCAACACCATAATCCCAGCCAAGCTCATATCAAAGCTCCAAAACCTAGGACATGGCTCCCCACTCTGCAACTGGATCCTCGATTTTCTGACCAACAGACCACAATCAATAAAAATGAACAACACCTCCTCCACAATAGTCCTCAACACCGGCGCCCCGCAAGGCTGCGTACTTAGCCCCCTACTCTACTCCCTGTACACACACGACTGCGTGGCAAAACTTGGTTCCAACTCCATCTCCAGGTTTGCTGACGATACGACCATAGTGGGCCGGATCTCGAATAACGACGAGTCAGAATACAGGTGGGAGATAGAGAACCTAGTGGAGTGGTGTAGCGACAACAATCTCTCCCTCAATGCCAGCAAAACTAAAGAGCTGGTAATTGACTTCAGGAAGCAAAGTACTGTACACACCCCTGTCAGCATCAACGGGGCCGAGGTGGAGATGGTTAGCAGTTTCAAATTCCTAGGGGTGCACATCTCCAAAAATCTGTCCTGGTCCACCCACATCGACGCTACCACCAAGAAAGCACAACAGCGCCTACACTTCCTCATGAAACTAAGGAAATTCGGCATGTCCACATTAACCCTTACCAACTTTTACAGATGCACCATAGAAAGCATCCTATCTGGCTGCATCACAGCCTGGTATGGCAACTGCTCGGCCCAGGACCGCAAGAAACTTCAGAGAGTCGTGAACACCGCCCAGTCCATCACACAAACCTGTCTCCCATCCATTGACTCCATCTACACCTCCCGCTGCCTGGGGAAAGCGGGCAGTATAATCAAAGATCCCTCCCACCCGGCTTACTCACTCTTCCAACTTCTTCCATCGGGCAGGAGATACAGAAGTCTGAGAACACGCACGAACAGACTCAAAAACAGCTTCTTCCCCACTGTCACCAGACTCCTAAATGACCCTCTTATGGATTGACCTCATTAACACTACACCCTGTATGCTTCATCCGATGCCAGTGCTTTTGTAGTTACATTGTATATGTTGTGTTGCCCTATTATGTATTTTCTTTTATTCCCTTTTCTTCTCATGTACTTAATGATCTGTTGAGCTGCTCGCAGAAAAATACTTTTCGCTGTACCTCGGTACACGTCACAATAAACAAATCCAATCCAATCCAATCCCGGCAAATTATTTATAAAACTCCACCGGATACCTGTCCGGCCCTGGGGCTTTACCCGACTGCATGACCTTCAGGCCCCCCAATACCTCTTTGATCCTGACCAGGGCCCCCAGTCCGTCCACCAACCCCCTCCCCACTCTTGGGAAGGTCAGTCCATCCAGGAATCGCCTCATCCCCCCCGGTCCCCTGGGGGGTTCCGAAGTGTACAGCTTCCTATAAAACTCCCGAAAGACCTTGTTCAGCCCTGCCGGGTCACCCACTAGATTATCCTCCCCATCCACTACCCTCCCTATTTCCCTAGCCTCTTCCCTCTTCCATAGTTGTTGCGCAAGCATTCTACTGGCCTTCTCCCCATGCTCATAAATTGCGCCTTTTACCTTTCTAAGCTGCTCTACAGCCTTGCTGTAGTCAGCACCCCAAATTCAGCCTGCAGCCTCTGTCGTTTCCTGAGTAACTCTGGCCTCGGGGATTTCCCGTAACTCTTGTCTGTCCGTAGAATTTCCTTAATCAGTCGGTCCGTCTCTGCCTTGTCTGTCCTGTCCCTGTACGCCCGGATTGAAATCAGCTCCCCTTTCACCACTGCCTTCAGTGCCTCCCAGAGCACCGCTGCCGAGACTTCTCCAGTATCGTTCCCCTGCAGGTAATTCTGCATGCATTTCCTCAGCCGCTCACACACCGCCTCGTGCGCGAGTAGTCCAACTTCCAGCCTCCATGGTGGGTGCTGAAAGCTGTCCTTACAAAACTGCAGGTCTACCCAGTGCGGAGCATGGTCTGATATGGCAATTGCCGAATATTCTGCCCCCACCATTCCGGCCAGCAGGTCCCTACTCACAACAAAGTAGTCAATTCGGGAATACACCTTGTGGACGGGGGAGTAGTCCGAGAACTCCCTCGCCGTCGGCCGGCTAAATCTCCACGGATCTGCTCCCCCCGTTTGCTCCATGAACCCTCTCAGTTCCTTTGCCATCGCTGGCAACCTGCCTGTTCTTGAGCATGACCGGTCCAGGCTCGGGTCCAGGACTCTATTAAAGTCCCCGCCCATGATCAGCTTACTCGAGTCCAAGTTGGGGATCTTCCCTAGCATCCTCCTAATAAAATCCACATCATCCCAATTAGGGGCATACACACTGACCAGGATTACTCTCACCCCTTCGAGCTTACCCCTCACCATAACGAACCTGCCACCCCCATCCACGACTGTGCCCTCCGCCTCAAATTTTACCCTTCTATTAATCAGCATCTCAACCTCCCTCGTCTTAAAATCAAGCCCCGAATAAAAGACCTGACTGACCCAGCCCCTCCTTCAGCTAACCTGGTCTGCCACTTTCAGGTGCGTCTCCTGCAGAAAGACTATGTCCGCCTTCAGAACCCGCAGATGCGCAAACACACGCGTCCTCTTCACTGGCCCGTTTAGCCCTCTAACATTCCAGGTGATCAGCCTGGTTGGGGGAACTTCGCCCCCTCCCCCTTTGCCGATCAGCCATCCCCTTTCCTTGGCCAGCCCCCCCCAGCCATGTGTCGCGCTTCATCTGGTCTGCCCCCTGACCGGCTCCACCCATGACCTCCTCACTGTTGCCATGCCCAGATTCCATCCCCGTCAGCAGAACGACCCCCCCCCCCCCCCCCCCCCCCACCCTAGCAACACCATCCTATCACCTAACCGCTGCTCTAATCTAACTGTATGCACACCCGCCACCTCGGCTTCCGTTGACTAGCCCCACTCAGCTAGCCTGGGGCTCCAGCCTCGGCTCCAGCGCGTCTCTTACCCGCTCAGAACTACCTGTAACTCCAGACCCACAGCAGCCCTTAGCTGCCCTCTGAAATAACTGAGCAAGACACTCAGTTCAGGAGCAATTAGGGATGGGAAACAAATGTTTGCCTTGCCAATGACACCCACATCCCACATAAAAATAAAACAAATAAACAAACATCGCTACAGTTGCTCATCTTTTGATGACTGTTGCTGGGAACATGTCCCACTTTGTACAGATATTGTATTTGCAACATCAGCTTCGTTGTTACATCTGCTTCCAAGTCCTCAGTGTTGCTGTAGCTGATAACAACCATCGGTGGGATTTCTCCCGTCCCGTCCCGCCCTGATTGCCACCAAAAGTCACCTTTAGCTTGTCGGTTAAATTATCCGTCCTGACTCCGACAATGCCTGCAATGGGTGGCGCCAGAGGATTTAGGGCCATGTTTCCAACGTTACAACGGTGACTCAGGGCACGATTCAGGGGACTCTCCGTGCCTGACTTGGTGTCGCGACGCGGCCGTTGAATCTCGCGCGATTTGCGACGCGTGAAACGTTTAAATGTGCGTTCACCAAATTCTCCTGAGGGCCGGGGTTTCACCGGCTGCACCTGGGGGACCTCACCAGGAGGACGGCTAGTACTGGTCCACACAAACGAAGACCAGTCGGAACGGCGCCTGGGGATCTCCCAAGCCATTGGAAACCCCGGGCAGTCTGCCAGTCCTGCTGGACTCTGGGCACCTTGGCACTGCCAGCCTGGCACCTTGTTTCTGCCACCGGAGCACCCTGGCATTTCCAGGCTGGCAGTGCTAAGGTGTCAGACTGGCAGTTGCCTCAAACCGGAAATGGGTGCAATCCAATGGTCACGGTGTGCCGGAAAAGCAGCTTGGCACGGTGCGGCATGGCCGATAAAAACCGGGAGACCCCAATCCCGGGATCTATCCGACCTGCAACACCTCGCAATCCAAGACGATCTCGCAAGACGGTGCGATGTAAATCCTGCACATTGTGGGCAGGATCACTTTTTGGCAAATCTGCAAATTATAGCGAGACAGCCTCACTCTAATGTGCAGGTTCCCTGAGGTAACCAAGGTGTTGGGATCTATCCCCTTCACCTTGGAGACCTCGGACAAGCACCATTCGGTACTGGTCCTCACGAACTGGGACCAAACGGAACCACACTCGCGGTCTCCCAAGGGATCAGAGGCGCCCAGGTGCTTGTCCTCTGGGCAGTGTGGTATCCTGGCATTGCCAGCCTGGAGGTGCCACCTGGGTGCCAACCTGGCACTTCCAAGTGGCACTGTCAGCTGGCAGTGCCAAGGTGTCAGACTGGAGTTTTCTGCACAGTGGTGATCAGACCCGGGGGCTGCTCTCTGCACGTGCGGTGGGGTGAGAGGGGGTGCGGGGAACCCCTGAGAGGTGAATTTGGGCTTGGGGGTTGTGAAATCGGGACTCCATTTAAAAATGGCATTCGATTTCCCCCTGCCCTGAGGGGTTTTGGTGAAAATGAAATGAAAATGAAAATCGCTTATTGGCACAAGTAGGCTTCAAATGAAGTTACTGTGAAAAGCCCCTAGTCGCCACATTCTGGCGCCTGTTCGGGGAGGCTGTTACGGGAGCAGCGCTCTCAGTGAAGGAAACGGGACTGAGTGCGGCCTCGGCTGAGGCCCCGTATCTAACCAGAGTCGCGTTAGATGGCGTTGTGTATCTCGGTGCAGCGAGGGCCGGGAACAAGCGGCTAAACATGCTCGCTATGGGACATACTTCCTGTTGTGTTATGCTTTGACAAAAGAAGGTTCACACTTGGAAATAGGTTTAACACATTTATTGAACAGGTAACAATTCTCCTACTTGAGTTTGACTCTCCTGCTAATCTTGCTATAGTCACTCAATCTAACTAACCAGTCTGCTCTAAGCCACGTGGTGGGTGTGATGCTTCTGATCTGCTCCTGTCCTCACTTGGTGTTGCCTGTGGAAAGGGAACGAGGATGTATGCCCTGTCCTTATATATGGGTTCCCCCTCGTGGTAGTGTCACCTCTGGGTGTGTCTTGACTGCCCATTGGTCGTGTCCTATCTTACTGACCTATTGGTTGAATGTCTGTGTGTCATGATGTCTCTGGTGCTCCCTCTAGTGTTTATTTAGTTGTAGTGTATTTACATTAACCCCTTGTGCATTTACAGTGATGCATATCACCACACATCCCATTGGGTTCTACATTTCACAAAGGGCTTCATTGGTTGTAAGGTGCTTTGGGAAATCCTGAGCTTGCGGAAGGTGCTGCGTGAACATAAACCTTTCTTTTAAATGTTCTGTCCACCAATAGAGACCTTTCGATAAGGTGGCAGGATCCCTCCTTCTTAGTTAGGTGCTGATCATAATCCCAAGTGATTCGTAAGATTGTTGGGATATATTCTACCGTAAATGCAAGGACCATATTGAAAAATAACTCTGCCCCGCCCAAGCCCCTAGCACTAAGTGAGTCCCAGTCAATATTGGGGAAGTTAAAGTCTCCCATCACAACAACCCTGTTGCTTTTACTCCTTTCCAAAATCTGTCTACCTATCTGCTCCTCTATCTCCCGCTGGCTGTTGGGAGGCCTGTAGTAAACCCCCAACATTGTGACTGCACCCTTCTTATTCATGATCTCTACCCATATAGCCTCGCTGCCCTCTGAGGTGTCCTCCCGCAGTACAGCTGTGATATTTTCCCTAACCAGTTGTGCAACTCCTCCGCCCCTTTTACATCCCCCTCTATCCCGCCTGAAACATCTAAATCCTGAAATGTTTAGCTGCCAATCCTGTCCTCCCCTCAACCAGGTCTCTGTAATGGTAACAACATCATAGTTCAAAGTACTAATCCAAGCTCTAAGTTCATCTGCCTTACCTGTTATACTTCTTACATTAAAACATATACACTTCAGGCCACCAGTCCTGTTGTTTTCAGCAACATCTCCCTGTCTGCTCTTCCTCAGAGCCATAGTGGCCCTATTTCTTAGTTCTCCCTCAAATTTTTGACCTTCTGACCTATTGCTCTCGTGCCACCCCCCTGCCATACTAGTTTAAACCCTCCCGTGTGACACTAGCAAACTTCGTGGCCAGGATATTGATGCCTCTCCAGTTCAGATGCAACCCGTTCTTCTTATACAGGTCACACCTGCCCCGGAAGTGCTCCCTGTGGTCCAGATAACTGAAACCCACCCTCCTACACCAGCTGTTTAGCCACGTGTTTAGCTGCTCTATCTTCCTATTTCTAACCTCACTGGCACGTGGCACAGGGAGTAATCCCGAGATTACAACCCTTGAGGTCCTGTCTTTTAACTTTCTGCCTAGCTCCCTGAACTCCCGCTGCAGGACCTCATCCCCCTTTCTGCCTATATCGTTAGTACCAAAATGTACCACGACCTCTGCCTGTTTGCCCTCCCCCTTCAGGATGCCCGCTACCCATTCTGAGACATCCTGGACCCTGGCACCAAGGAGGCAACATACCACCCTGGAGTCACTTTCACGTCCACAGAAGCGCCTATCTGTGCCCCTGACTATAGAGTCCCCTATGACTATTGCTCTTCTGCTCTTTGACCCTCCCTGCTGAACATCTGTGCCAGCCGTGGTGCCACTGCTCTGACTGCTGCTGTTTTCCCCTGTTAGGCTATTCCCCCCGACAGTATTCAAAGGGGTATATCTGTTCAAGAGGGGGACAACCACAGGGGATTCCTGCACTGACTGCCTGCCCCTTCTGGTGGTCACCCATCTCTCTGCCTGCACCTTGGGTGTGACCACATTTATATAACTGCTATCTATGATGCTTTCCGCCACCTGCATGCTCCTAAGTGCATCCAATTGCTGCTCCAACCGAACGATGCGGTCTGTGAGGAGCCCTAGTTTGGTGCACTTTCTGCAGATGAAACCATCCGGGACATGGAAGCCTCCCGGACCTGCCATATCTCACAGTCAGAGCACTGCACCCCTCTAATTGACATTGCATCAATTAATTAGTAAATTAAATTTAAAAAAACATTTTTTTAAGTTACTGTTAACTATATGTTTCCTAGCACTAGATTTCTACTATAAATGTAGTAGTAATAGTATATATTATAGTTATTATTATATTTATTTATTTATTCATTTACATATAGGTAGACAGAAGAATTTATAATGGAGAATGGGAAAATGGCAGAGAAAGTAAATCATTACTTTGTGTCTGTCTTCACAAAGGAAGGTACTGAAAATCTTCCAGAAATACTAAGGAATCAAGGGGGCTTGTGAAAATAAGGAACTGAAAGAATCGTAATGAAGTGCTTCGAGAGGTTGGACATGAAGCACATCAACTCCATACTCCCAGAACGCCTTGACCCACTGCAACTCGCATACCGCCACAACCGATCCACAGCAGACGCCATCTCCCAGGGCCCTACATTCATCCCTAGAGCATCTCGACAATAAGGGCTCCTACATAAAACTCCTATTTATTGACTACAGCTCCGCCTTCAACACCATAATCCCAGCCAAGCTCAGCAAAGCTCCAAAACCTAGGACTTAGCTCCCCACTCTGCAACTGGGTCCTCGACTTTCTGACCTACAGACCACAATCAGTAAGAATAAACAACAACGCCTCCTCCACAATAGTCCTCAATACCAGGGTCCCACAAGGCTGTGTACGTAGCCCCCTACTCTACTCCCTGTACACACATGACTGCGTGGCAAAACTTGGTTCCAACTCCATCTACAAGTTTGCTGATGACACAACCATAGTGGGCAGGATCTTGAATAACGACAAGTCAGAATACAGGAGGGAGATAGAGAACCTAGTGGAGTGGTGCAACGCCAACAATCTATCCCTAAATGCTAGCAAAACTAAAGATCTGGTTATTGACTTTAGGTAGCAAAGTACTGTACACACCCCTATCAGCATCAACGGAGCCGAGGTGGAGATGGTAAACAGCTTCAAATTCCTAGGAGTGGGCACATCATCAAAAATCTATCCTGGTCCACCCACATCGACGCTACCACCAAGAAAGCGACCAGCGTTTATACTTCCTCAGGAAACTAAGGAAATTCGGCATGTCCACACTGACTCTAACCAACTTTTACAGATGCACCAGAGAAAGCATCCTGTCGGGCTGCATTGCAGCCTGGTATGGCAACTGCTCGGCCCAAGACCTCAAGAAACTTCAGAGAGTCGTGAACACCGCCCAGTCCATCACACGAACCTGCCTCCCATCCATTGACTCTATCTATACCTCCCGCTGCCTGGGGAAAGCGGGCAGCATAATCAAAGACCCCTCCCACCCGGCTTACTCACTCTTTTAACTTCTTCCATCGGGCAGGAGATACAAAAGTCTGAGAACACGCACAAACAGATTCAAAAACAGCTTCTTCTCCGATGTTACCAGACTCCTAAATGACCCTCTTATGGACTGATCTGATTCATACTACACTCCTGTATGCTTCACCCGATGCCGGTGTCTATGTATTTACATTGTGGACCTGAATTACACTGAATTACATAGAATTTACAGTGCAGACGGACGTCATTCAGCCCATCGAGTCTTCACTGGCTCTTGGAACGAGCACCCTACCCAAGTCCACACCTCCACCCTATCCCCATAACCCAGTAACCCCACCCAGCACTAAGGGCAATTTTGGACACGAAGGGCAATTTAACATGGCCAATCCACCTAACCTGCACATCTTTGGACTGTGGGAGGAAACCGGAGCACCCGGAGCAAACCCACGCAGACACGGGGAGAATGTGCAGACTCCACACAGACAGTGACCCAGCGGGGAATCGAACCTGGGACCCTGGAGCTGTGAAGCAATTGTGCTAACCACCATGTTACCGTGCTGCCCTTGTGTTGCCCTATTATGTGTTTTTGTTTTATTTTATTTTCATGTACTAAATGACCTGTTTGAGCTGCTCACAGAAAAATACTTTTCATTGTACCTCGGTACACATGACAATAAACAAATCCAAATAACAACGAGGTAGCACTTGAATTAATTGGATTGAAGGTTTGTAAATCCCCTGACCTGATGAGCGATATCCCAGAGGATGGAAGGAGGTGGCTGTAGAGATAGTGGATGTTGGTGGTCATCTTTCAAAATTCCTGCAGACTGGAAACTAGCGAATGTAAATCCATTAGTTATGATCGGGAGGAGATAGAAAGTAGAATTACCGATCTGTTTGTTTGATGTCAGTAGTAGGGAAAATATTAGAATCTGTTATAAAAGATGGGATAACTAGACACTTGAAAAATTACGCTAAAATTGGGCAAAGTCAACATGGATTTATGACAGGGAAATCATGCTTGACAAACCTGTTGAAGGTTTTGAAAATGTTTCCTGTAGCCTCGATAAAGGAGAACCAGAGGACGTGGTGTATTTTGATTTTCAGAAGGCTTTTGATAAGATATCACACAGGAGACTAGTGAAAAAAAGATCACTATGTATGGGGGTAATATACTGACTGGCATGGATTGAGAATAGGTTAACAGACAGAAAACATTGCACATTCTCCCCGTGTCTGTGTGGCTCTCACCCCCACAACCCAAAGATGTGCAGGGTAGGTAGATTGGCCATGCTAAATTGCCCCTTAATTGAAACAAAAACCAGACAGAAAACAGAGAGCAGAAGTAATTGGGTCATTCTCAGGATGGCAGACTGTTACTAGTGGGGTATTGACTGGTACTGGTGCGGTACGGTAGCACAGTGGTTAGCACTGTTGCTTCACAGCTCCAGGGTCCCAGGTTCGATTCCCGGCTTGGGTCACTGTCTGTGCGGAGTCTGCACGTTCTCCCCGTGTCTGCGTGGGTTTCCTCCGGTTTCCTCCCACAAGGCCCGAAAGACGCGCTTATTAGGTGAATTGGACATTCTGAATTGTCCCTCTGTGTACCCGAACAGGTGCCGGAATGTGGCGACTAGGGGCTTTTCACAGTAACTCCATTGCAGTGTTAATGTAAGCCTACTTGTGACAATAAAGATTTTTATTATTATTATTAATACAAGGACTAGTGCCGGGGTCACTGCTGTTCCCAATCCATGTAAATGAATTGGATGTGGGGACCCAGTGGAATAATTAAAAATTTGTTGATGACAAAAAACTAAGTCTATGAGGAGGATGCAAGGAGACATCACGGGGATTTGGACAGGCTAATGGATCGACACAGACATGGCAGGTGGAATGTAATGTGAATAAGTGTGAAGTTATCCATGTTGATAGCAAAAACAGAGAGGCAGAGTATTTCTTAAATGGTGAGTGGCTGGGAGGTGCTGATGTCCAATGCGACCTCAATGTACTCATCATTCACGGAGATCCAGAATGCAGAGGCAGCAGCAATTAGGAAGGCAGACGGTATGTTGGCTGTTGTTGCAAGGGGATTGAGTACAGGAGTAAAGATGTCTCGCTGCAGTTGTATAGAGCCCAGGTGAAAGTCCACCTGGAGTATTGTGCACCCTTTTGAACTCCTTATCCAAGGCAGGATATACTTGTCTGAGGCTCACCTGGGATGGCAGGTGTTGTGTTATGCTCTTGACTTAGCATAAGCTGCTTCCTTGATGTGCACTCTGACAAAGGAAGGTTCAGACTTGGAGATAGCTTTAACACATTTATTACTGTTAACGATTCTCCTACTTGGATTTGACTCTACTGTTAATCCTGCTATAGCTACTCAGACTGACTAACCAGTCTGCTACAATCCACGTGGTGGGTGTGATGTGCAATCAACCCTGTGTCTGTGCTCACTGAGTGTCTCCACTGGAAAGAGACTGAGCATGTGTGATGTGTCCTTTTATATGGGTTGGTGTAATGCCCTCCTGTGGTAGTGTCACCTCTAAGCGTATCTTGAATGCCCATTGGTCGTGTCCGATCTTACTGACCTATTGGTTGAATGTCTGTGTGTCATGTCTCTGGTGCTCCCTCTAGTGTCTAGCTAGGTGTAGTGTATGTACATTAACCCTTTGTGTACTTACAGTGATGTATATCACCACAGCAGGATTGCCTTATGAGGAGAGATTGAGGAGGCTGGGCCTATATTTTCCAGAATTTCGAAGTTTGAATGAGATCGCTTCTCATTCTATCAAAATCCTTCCAGGATGTGACAGGCTAGATGCACCATGGTTCCCCTGATTGGTGAGTCTTGAATAGTCTCAGAATAGGGGGCAAACCACTTAGGACTGAGGTGAGGGGGAATTTCCTTCACTCGGAGGGCGATGAATCTTTGGAACTCTCCATCCCAGAGGTCCGTCGAATCTCAGACTTTGAACATGTTCAAGACAAAAATCTATAGACCTCTCAGGAGACCAATGGCATCAAGGGATATGAAGATAGCCCAGGAAGTGGCTTTGAGTTCGATTTTTATTTAGCGAATGCAAAGTCCCTCAGCCAAGCAGCTTCTTCCAGCCCTGCTGTGTCGAGGGGAGATAGGCCTCCGCTGAGTTTGTGGGTTGGACATTCTTCCATGATGTGGTGCAGAGTTTGTTCTGTCCCACGTTGGGGGGCTGGCACTAATGTCCCATCTGTGCGGGTTGGCCAAAGAGTGGCCATGGCCAGTCCTGAACCTGCAAAGGGTGGATCATAGATTATCATAGATTATCATTCTTCCCTTGGATGGTTGAAAGCAGGCACAGTTGGATTGGGTTCAGCTGTGATCTGACCTACTCCTGTTCCTATGTTTCTAACAGGAAACATGAGTGCAAGTGACCAAAGTTTTGGTCATAGAGGATGGTTTAAGAGTGTCTTATGGGAGGAGAGAGAGAGATAAAGAGCTGGTTAAGATATGGGAAGTGTATTCAAAAGCTTAGCGACCAGACAGCTGACGGCACTGCCACCAAAAGTGGAGCGATTAAAATCTGGGATGCTCAAGGGGTCAGAATTAGATGAGCACAGATATTTTGGAGGATTGTAGGGCTGGAGGAGGTTACAGAGCTCCGGAGGGGTGAAATCAGGGAGGCGTTTGAAAGCAAGGATGAGAATTTGAAAATGGAGGCTCCAAATAGCCGGGAGCCAGAGTAGCCCAGTGAGCACAGGGGGTGGTAGGTGACTCCATGGACATGGCCAGCAGAACTTTGGATGAGCTCGAGTTTATCATAGATTATCATAGAATTTACAGTGCAGAAGGAGGCCATTCGGCCCATCGAGTCTGCACCGGCTCTTGGAAAGAGCACCCTACCCAAGGTCAACACCTCCACCCTATCCCCATAACCCAGTAACTCCACCAAACACTAAGGGCAATTTTGGACACTAAGGGCAATTTTATCATGGCCAATCCACCTAACCTGCACATCTTTGGACTGTGGGAGGAAACCGGAGCACCCGGAGGAAACCCACGCACACACGGGGAGGATGTGCAGACTCCGCACAGACAGTGACCCAAGCCGGAAACGACCCTGGAGCTGTGAAGCAATTGTGCTATCCACAATGCTACCGTGCTGCCCAGAGGATAGAAAATGGGATGGCAGCCAGGAGACTCTTATGGAACCAATCCATCCATTAAACAAATTCCGAGGCTGAGCTTTTATTAGGTCAACTACTGCTGGTGTTAGATCAATCCACATTCATTGCAGTGCAATTTGATAATTCATTGTAATAATACTTAATAAAACATTAAATTCTTTGCTGATGTCCCAGAATAATAGAAGGTAGAGTAATAATAAAATTAAATGTACATGGCTGGGGAGCTGCTGTGATTACAATAAAATGGGAAAAAGGTTTGTATGAAAAATGCCAAAATGTTAAAAATGTGCAGCATTTAAACATTCAGATAAAACTGCTGTTATAAAACCAGCCAAGTATAAAATGAATAACCCCGTCGCTATTAGATTTTATTTCTTGACGCAATGAAGTTTACATTTGTGCAATGCTTGTTTCTATTTTGTCCGACTTGTTCCCAGGCAGGATGGGAGATGGTCGGCAACGCAAGGACAGTCTGGATGGTGAGGTAGTGTTATGGGTCAGGGTTTAGAGATCCCCAAAGTGTATCATGGAGTTCACCTGACCCACAACTTTTAATAGATTGTGGTATAGGGAGCACACGGCCCATTCTACAAGGGTGGTACTTCAGAAATGGAAAAGTTCTTTTTTAAAGCAAAACAATGTTTATTCTATGAACTCAAGTTAACCTTTTTAAAACAAGCAGTGAATATCTTAGCAACCATTAATTCAAAGATAACCCCCAAAGAATGCAACATTAAGTAACCTGTATGCTGTCCTTTTACACCCAAAAGACTTAACAAACCTTTAAACAGAAGCACATCAGAGTTTACATTCAATACTGAAAACATTTATAATTCTGAATTCACCAAATGATTAAGAGATAGTCCTTCATGGCAGAGAGCTCAACAGTACAGCTGCTTTGGCTGACTTCAGCTGCAACACACTGAAAAACGAAACCAAAAAGGCAGACACACCCAAGCTTTTCTCAAAGTGAAACTAAAAAGCAGAACCAGAGCTCAGCTGCACCCACACTCTGACATCACTGCAGTAACATGAGCAGCCAAACATTTCTTAAAGCGACATTCTCATGACACCTCCCCCCAAGAAAGAAAATTAACCATCAACTTCAAGATGGTTTCATTTTTCACCTTTTCACCATCCTTTGAGAAATGCACACAGTAAATATACTTTATCGTTTCAAAAAAACAACACACGCAAACAGGTATAACAATATGGTCCATTTTTTCCCCGTTCTTCTTCCTCCAACTGAAATCCGTCTCGATTGACAGTCTCTTTGAACTAGAAGGTCTCTGCACGAGCCATTCATTGCTCTACGCCTCAGCATTTCTCTTTAAAGTTAGATACTTTAGTTCAATCTGATCACAGAGTCCCTTGCAATTCTCCAAATCAGGAGAATTGGTTATCACAGCTTTCAGGCAGTCACATGCCTGTTGAAAGTCCGCTGTCCATTGAAATTTTCGACGTTTCTTCAGCAAGTCCATCAGTGGAGCAATCACGCTACAAAACCTTTGCACAAATGTTCGATCAAATCCACTCATGCCAGAAATCGCATTATTTCCCTTTGTCTCGAGGGTATCGGAAACTCCTCAAGGAAAGTTACTTGGGCTTTTCCAAATTCACTTTTGGCTAGGTTTATCACCAAACCCGCCTCCTGAAGTCGATCGAATAACTCCATCAGATGTTTTAAATGTTCTTTCCATGTCTGGTTGAAAATTACCAGATCGCCGATGCATACCACGCAATTGGGTAATCCTGAAACAACATTGTTAGTTAACTGTTGAAATGTGGTTGGGGCGTTTTTCATGCCAAATGGCATAACGTTGAATACCATCTGGAGTCATAAAAGCTGAAATCTCCTTCGTCCTTTCAGATAAAGGTACCTGCCTGTAACCTTTAAGTAAATCCAAATTGGAAATAAAAGCTGATTGTCCCATTTTCTCAATGCAATCCTCCAAACGTGGGATAGGATAAGAGTCCGTTCTTGTAACTGCATTAACCTTTCTATAGTTCACACACAATCATTGGGTACCGTCTGGTTTAGGTACCATCACTATGGGTGAGCTCCATTGGCTGCAACCCACTTCAAGTATGCCATTTTTAAGCATACTCTCAATCTCTTTGTTAACCTGTACCAATTTTAAAGGGTTAAGTCTGTATGGATGTT
Organism: Scyliorhinus torazame; assembly: GCF_047496885.1. Taxonomy (NCBI): domain Eukaryota; kingdom Metazoa; phylum Chordata; class Chondrichthyes; order Carcharhiniformes; family Scyliorhinidae; genus Scyliorhinus; species Scyliorhinus torazame. The sequence continues at coordinate 11,801,591 of NC_092718.1, forward strand.
GTTTGATTGGAACATCATTTCCACATCTACATCATGTATAGCCATTTTAGCACTTCCACAAACTTGCCCACGTGATATCAATAACTCTTTCAGGTCAGTTTGTTTTTCCTCTGGAAGATAACTCAACAATTTATCCCAATTTTTAAGAAAATCCTCGTTTTCCAATTTAATTTGAGGTATGTCAAATTCACAGTCATCTGGATTTGGTTCGTCACTTTGAGTTAGAATCATTAAAACCTCCTCCTTTTTCTCTCTTTCCCTTTCAAAGTACCTTTCAAGCATATTCACATGACACACTCGGTGAGTCTTCCTTCTATCTGGTGTTTTTACCACATAATTCACCTCACTTAATTTCCTTTCAATCTGACAAGGTCCACAAAACCTAGCTTTTAAAGGTTCACCTACCACTGGTAACAACACTAAAACTTTATCTCCACTGGCAAAACTACGAACTTTGGATTTCTTGTCCGCGACCCGTTTCATTACATTTGGTGCAACTTTCAAATGTTGTCTAGCCAATTCACCTGCCATATTTAATCGTTCCCTAAAATTTGACACGTAATCCAATAGTGTAATTTCCGATTTCTCACCCACCAATTTTTCCTTAATCAATTTAAGTGGTCCTCTTACCTCATGACCAAAAATTAGTTCAAAAGGACTAAATTTGGTAGACTCATTAGTTGCATCCCTAATTGTAAACAGTACGAATGGAATTCCTTTATCCCAATCCTCTGGATAATCTTGACAATACGCCCTCAACATTGTCTTTAATGTCTGATGCCACCTTTCTAACGCTCCCTGCGATTCTGGATGGTACGCAGTTGATTTAAATTGTTTTATTCCTAAGCTATCCATAACTTCTTTGAATAACTTTGAGGTAAAATTTGATCCTTGATCCGATTGTATTTCTGTGGGTAGTCCATATCTAGTAAAGAATTTAAGAAACTCCTCCACAATCTTTTTAGCTGTAATGTTATGGCCTCTGGCAACCTAGTAGACACATCCATTATAGTCAAAAGATATTGATACCCACTTTATGTTTTAGGAAGCGGTCCTACACAATCAATTAGGACCCTTATAAAAGGTTCCTCAAATGCTGGAATGGATATTAAGGGCGCTGGTTTTATCACTGCTTGAGGTTTCCCTATCACTTAACATGTGTGACATGATTGACAAAATTTAACTACATATTTATGTAGTCCAGGCCAATAAAAATGTTTCTGGATTTTAGCTTGAGTTTTTCTTATCCCCAAATGACCTCCCACTGGTACCTCATGTGCAACTCGCAGCACCTCCTTTCTATACCCTACTGGCAATACTACTTGATAAACGTCTAGCCACTTTTCGTCCACCTACATATGTAAAGGTTTCCATTTTCTCATCAAGACATCACTTTTACAGTAATAACACTCTGGTATACACTCAGATTCCTCTTCCGTATATGCTTTCTGATACATCCGTTTTATTTCTACATGTTTTTGTTGTAACTCCGCCAATTTTCCTGAACTAAAAATATCCGCCTCATCCTCCACCTGTTCTTGTTCTTTTTCAACCATCTGATCAAAAATCGTTTCTGATAATTGCACTTCAACTTCATCTTCACTCTTTGATTTCTCCTCTTGTCTTAACCTGTGACTTTGCGACCTTGTTACTACACAATCCGGAAAAATCCCAGGATATTTGTCCTTCAACACTTCAGTTGTCTGATTTTCCACTGGCTTAACAACCACAGTAGGCATCACTCCCACCTGCGATCCAGTTACATCATTACCCAAGATAAACTGTATTCCTGGACAAGATAGTTTCTCTATTATTCCCACTACCACTTCACCACTCTTCACTGGACTTTCCAATCTTACCTTATATAATGGAACGCTACTCCTCTCACCCTGAATTCCACATATTACCACATTTTCTGGCAACATTCTTCACAAACTACATAACTCTTCATCTCTTACCATTAAAGATTGACTAGCTCCCGTATCTCTTAAAATTGTGACTTCTTTACCTGCTCCTCCTGATACACATGAGTAAACTTTACCTACACAAGTACATTCTTTAAAGAGATCTGGCACCTTCTTATCAATCACCTCTTGATCAGGCTGTACAATCTTTTGCACTTCCTTCGCTTCACTTGGCCTTTCCTTTACCACTCTAACAAACCCCACTGTCTTATCCTGTTTTACCACATCAGCCTTCCCAGTGCTTTTCTTCAACCACCAACACTGTGACTTTACATGGCCTAGTTTATTACATTGAAAACATTTGAAACTGTTCATGTCTCTTCCACCCTCCTGGATTTCTTTTTTAATCTGAGGTACACTCTCCTTATTAACTCCCATCAGATCACCTTTACCTTTACCACTTGAGTATTTCTCATATCCCCAGTTTCTATCCCTCACCGGCTGAAACTGATGACGGAAACCAAGCTTTGATTTATGAACTAATTCATAATCATCTGCCATTTCTGCTGCTAATCTTGCAGTTTTAACCCTCTGCTCTTCCACATGAGTTCTCACTACATCAGGAATTGAATTTTTAAACTCCTCCAAAAGTATAATTTCTCTGAGAGCTTCATATGTTTGGTCTATTTTCAAAGCCTTTATCCACCTCTCAAAATTACTCTGTTTGAGACTTTCAAACTTCATGTATGTTTGACCAAATTATTTTCTTACATTTCTAAACCTTTGTCTGTAAGCTTCAGGCACTAGTTCATATGCACCTAAGATGGATTTTTTCACCTCCTCATAGACTCAGATACCTCCTCCAGTAGTGATGCAAACACTTCACTAGCCCTACCTACCAGCTTTGTTTGAATCAGTAATACCCACATGTCCTGTGGCCATTTCATTTGTATAGCTACCTTCTCAAATGAAATGAAAAAGGCTTCTACCTCCTTCTCATCAAACCTTGGCAATGCTTGGACATATTTAAATAGATCCCCACCACGCCTTCGACTTAGGCGCTCTTTCTCACTATCCTCGTCACTATCATCCAACTGTACGTTTCCCTTTATGCCTACCAATTTTAACTGACTGTCATGTTTCATGGCCATTTTCTGAAGTTCAAACTCTCTCTCTTTATCTTTTTCCCTGATCTGTATCTCCTTTTCTATTTCTTTTTCCTCTCTCTCTCTTTCGTATTCAAGTTGCTTTAATTCTTTCTCATGTTCCATTTGTTTAAGTTGTAACTGAATTTTTGCCATTTCCAATGAGTCAAACTGTATCTCAGGCAACTTTAAATGCTTAGCCACTGCCATAATTACCCCATCTTTTCGCATTTTGTCGGGTAATATTAACTGCAATGTTTTTGTCAAATCTAACAGTCTGCTTTTAGTCTCTGTCCGTAAGGTACTGCGTGTGACAGTCTCCACCCCCAAAAACTTCTGAGCCTCTGCAAGAGCCATTGTCTACAACACACTCCCCACTTAAACTAAAATACCACACCTGAAAAGCAACCACAATATGCTCACCCCTCACTATCTTTAAGTTCACTAAGCCAATCCAATAGAGAGACTTTTATCCCCCTCGAGCCCCCAATTGTTATGGGTCAGGGTTTAGAGAACCCCAAAGTATATCATGGAGTTCACCTGACCCACTGTCAGGTGAAGGAAACTGTCTCTGAAGGACTGGCCTCTTCAGCCATCAGCAAAGATGAAGACATCCCACCTGGAATGGATTGTGTGCTGTGTGTCCATCATCGTTCATAGGTGGATGACGGAATTGAAGGCTTGTTTCTACTTTACTCCCTTATTGTCCTGAAACTGACCAGCCCATTGCTCCACAGCCCTCTGGTAGTTCATTCAAAGGATCGCAGTCTCTGAATTTCAGTCGGCTATTTGACCCTGGGTGGCATTGCTGTTAAAAAGATGAATATCTTCAAGTGATAAGCATAATCTCAGCTGCACACCACACACACACACTCAAAAACTCCACATACAGACACACGCACATGTCTACCTGCATGCACTCATGCACGCACACAAACAAGCGCACATGCACAGGCCCACATGCATGCCCACACACAGGCAAACGCGTGCAAACCTTCAAATGTACCCACACATGCGTATGTGTACATGTGCATGCAAGCACAGATGCACATGTACACATCCGTGCACACACACAGGCCCACATGGGCACTCACATGCACGGATATGAATACCCGGAAAACACACACATGCACCCACATGCATGACACACACACGCATGACACACACCCGTGTATACCCACTCACACGCAACACACATGCACGCATGTTCACGCACACAGGCATACTCTGACAATGCAGCAGGATACCAATCAGGATTAGGAACGCTGACTGTTTTGTAAAATTCACTTCTCTCCATCAGCGCACAGTGCTGAGGACAACTTTGCCAGGCCCTGTGTGTTGTGCTGCCCTGTCTGGGATCAGTTCATTCCAGGAATCGAGCCTGGGATCTACCCGCAAAACCGGCCTGCTTTCCCCAGTTCCGCAAAAAGCTCCACGGACCCCACATGTTGGGAGTTGGCAGCACCAACGCAGCGCGGAACGGGATGAAAGCACCTTCCAGTGGTGAGGGAGTTTCGGTTTGCTGGGGAGGTCACCCTCAAACTGCGCTCCCAGCCATGGTGGCACCATTGCCACGTACCTCAGTGCCCCTGGGCTGCTGAGCGGCAACGCTCGCCCAATCACCAACCGGCAACGGCTGTGTGCGTGTTGAAGATGAGCCGGTGGGGGGGGGGGGGGGGGGGGGGGGGGGGTGGAGATCGAGCAGATGTGATGGCTTGTGCAGTCGCATAGCCTACCAGATCTCAATGTCTATGCTGTCACATGATTGAGTAAAGGGATGTTGGGCAGTGAACACCGGGTGAAATGCCCCAAGAGGGAGATAAACCGATGCGGATAAAAGCGTAAGAGGATCCTGGATGTTGCCCAGTCCGCCTGAAGGTGATTCTGTGGGGGGGGGGTTTTGTCTACAATTATTCACCTTCAGAACGCTGAAGGTTCTTTTTTTGATTTCCTCTCCTCTAACTGTTAATCTTCATCAGTTTCTAGTTTCGGAGGGGAAAAAAAAAAAGATAAGATTGCACATCAGCTGTGGGCCCATACCTCCTCTCTCCCTGATCATTTAGCATAAAGTGAGAGTTCCTTCGTGGGTGTGAAATGAATTTGCTCTGAAAATGTCTTTCAGAGGATGTGATTCACTTACTGACACCAGCAACAGCTCTGGTCCTGATAATAATCACCACCTACAACACATGAGGTAACCGAAAGGCAATGAGTCCTTGTTAATTGAAAAAGGAACTTGAGAACCGCAGCAGAATATTTAAACTGGAGCCTCTTGCGAGTCGAGGGGTTTGGGTGGTGAGGCTGATGGCTCCAGTTAAAGAGACTTTGCTGCTTGGCTGCGCAAAGGTTTCAGGGACACGATCAGTTCAGAGAACGAGCTTCGCCCCAACGCTGACATATTGCTGCCTGAAGCTCAGGTATTGCTAATAGTGATCTCCGCACTCATCCGGCCTCTTGCATTGACGAATGTGATATAAAATAGTTACTTTAGAGATATTAGTTAATGTATTGTAGAGATAGGCCGGTCTAATCCTGGTGAGTTCACAGACAAAGGATTTCAGACCGCATGGCAAAGCAAAGGAAGAGGTGTGTCCAGCTAAGGAGGAGAAAAGGATGCTGGGTAATAGGGGCCAGAGGAAGGGATTGGAAGTGAGCCAATTAGAGTGTATGGATAGGTCAGGAGGGGTATAGGATGACCTATGGGAATCGTGTATGTGAAACTTGATGCCAGTTGTGTGAGTAGTCGAGATCCCTTTGTCCTACAGACTCACTTGATTCCAGAGGTGTACGAAGCAAGATGTGCTTTGTACCGCTGTGAATTGAGAAAGGCTTGCAAGCCAAATAAAATAACTAATGCTGTACCTGCAAATCCATCTCGACTTTTATTGAGGCCAGACTGACAGGTAAAGAAATTTGGGATTTGTCAGCATATTCCAACTTTCCATCGCTCTGCCATGGCGGTTTGTGCCTTCAGCTGCCAAGGTTCTAATCTTCTCTGCCTCTCTCTCCTCCTTTAAGTTGCTCCTTAGAACCTTACCTCTGGGCCTTGACCAGCCGTCCTGATATCTCTCTATGTGGCTCAATGTCAAATATAGTTCGATGGCCCCTCCTGTGTATCACCTTGGGATATTTCACTATGTTTACGGTGCTATATACATGTAAGTTGTTGACAGGCTAATATTACAGGTGCAAAGCCTTAATAAGAACAAAAGAACTAGGAGCAGGAGTGGGCCATTCGGCCTCTCGAATCTGCTCCCCCCATTCAGTAAGATTATGGCTTCACTGCTTGTGGCCCTCAGCTCCTCCTTCCTGCCTCTTCCTCAGAACCCTTGAATTTCCTGTATTTCAAAAATCTGTCTAACTCACCCTTGAATATATCAATGGCTCACCCTCCACAGCTCCCTGGGGTAAAGAGCTCCTGATTCACGCCACCACCACCCCCCGCGCACCCCACCGAGAGGCTCCTGTCCAGTCACTGACGTCTAACCTGTACTTTGGTTTCTACCTGTTGGCAGTCTTGATGGGCTGAACCTTTGAACCCCCATCAATGTCAATGTCAGGAATGCCCCCTCCCCCAGAAGGCCACCTGTCGCCATAAGACAGGCAGGAAATTAAGCTCCATAGGGTCCTTGTTAAAGGTGAGATAAGGATTTTCCAGTCAGCCTACAGTTTCCTGTACAGGCGTGGGGAAGGGCGCCAGGTTAACTGGGACTGGTCAGGCACCCACCACAGCATCTGGCCAGTCCCAGCAGCCCTTGCACCCACCACAGCATCTGGCCAGTCCCAGCAGCCCTTGCAGGTCCACAAACCACCCCTGACTGCTTGGATGCGAATACACTCGGCTGCCCCACCGAGAGGCTCCCCCTCCCCTTTACGCTCTCCCCATCCACTTCTCTTACTCTCCCGGCCCCCCTCCATTGCTCTCTCATTCCCCTGACTCCTTCTCAGGGGTGTCCTGACTGTTATTTTCTTTGAATCAAACTTTTAGGAAAGTGGCTGAGAGGGGCACCTCCTTGTTGAGGCCTTGTTCCCCCCCACCCACCCCTTGTACTGCAGCGGGGGGGGGGGGGGGGGGGGGGGTGCTTCTCTGAAGCTGGGAGGCCTCTGATTGGCTCCATGGCTTCGAGAGCCCACCCACCATCCTGAATTGGACAATGACATCATGTCATTGAGGGGTCATCTATATGAGAATCCTAATTTACCAATTTCCCATTGGGGACGAGTCTGGGACCTGACAAAAGTCCCAATCCCCGTTTCCCCCTTTAGCACATTATAAATTTCATTCATTTCTGCCATTGATTTCAGACCTTCTGTCAGTTCTTTTGAATCAATTCTTCTCCACTTTTGCTTTCTAACATTCAACAGAGGGAGCTGTTACATTACAGGATGCTCACAGTCAGTGTCTATTATTGTCCTCACTTCTCAGGCACAGGATACACAGCCATGGGGCCTTGTATTGCTGTCTGATCTGAAAGGCAATGGGTGTGGAGGCTCCACTAACAGTGCGGCACTCTCTCGGTGCTGAGCTGGAGTGCCAACCTAGATTTTTGAGCTCAGATGCTGGAGCGGGACTTGAACCTGCAAAGATCTGATGTGAGGGTGCTGATACCCACTGAGGTGTCATGAAAGCCTGTCAAGAGGGCGAAAAGCAAGAGCAATGACTCTTGAGGCCGGGGATTACTTAGGAACAGAAACAATGGTGGGAATTTCCTGAGGACCGCGGCGGAAATCTCAAAGATGAAGTATTGGAAAATCAGTTAAGTCATAACAATGTTGTAAGGTACCCATCATTTTAGAATGCGGCTCTTACAAAGAACAAAGAACAATACAGCGCAGGATCAGGCCCTTCGGCCCTCCAAGCCTGTACCGGTCACCAACCTTGGCCAAAACCCTCAGCACTTCCTTGTGCCGTATCCCTCAGTACCCATCCTATCCATTGTGTTTGTCAAGATGCCTTTTGAACGCTGTTAATGCATCTGCTTCCACAGCCTCCCCTGGCAACGCGTTCCAGGCACCACCACTCCCTGTGTAAAATACCTGCCTCAAACATCTTCTCTAAACTTTGCCCCACGGACCTCGAACCTATTCCCCCTGGTGAATGACCCCTCCACCCTGGAAAAGAGTGTCTACCCATCCACCCTAATCATGTGTCTTGTAGACCTCCATCAGGGCGTCCCTCAACCTCCGTCGTTCTAATGAAAACAGTCCGAGTCTATTCAGCCTCTCGGCATCGCTAACACGCTCCAGACCCGGCAACATCCTGGTAAACCTCCTCTGCACCCTCTGCAAAGCCTCCATATCCTTCTGGTAGTGCGGCGACCAGAATTGTGCGCAATATTCCAAGTGCGGCCTTACCAAGGTTCTATACAACTGCAGCGTGACTTGCCAGTTTTTATACTCGGTGACCCATCCAATGAAGGCGAGCATTCCCAAATTTGTCAGATGCCAGATTCCGAGTGGCAGAAATCTCCCCCCGATTATTTTCAATGATCCTGCTGTTGATTTGATCTTCACTGTGAACAGAATGGATGGGCCGAGGCAATGGTGGAGCTACTGTCACCGGACTAGAAATCCAGAGGCTGAGGGCAATGCTGTGGGGGACCAGCTTCAAATCCCACCACTGCAGATGGTGAATCCAGTAAGAATCTGGGATTAAAAATCTAACGATGACCATGAAACCATTGCCGATTGTGGTCAAGACCCATCTGGTTCGCTCATGTAAATCTGCCATCCTTACCTGGTCTGGCCTGGCCTAGGTGTGACTCCAGACCCATCAGCAATGTGGTCGGTTCGTAAAATGCCCTCTGAAATGCGTGTAATTCGAGGCCAATTAGGGTTGGGCAATAAGTGCTGACCAGCGGCAACCAAATCCCGTGAATGAATAGGGAAGAAGCAGGTCTCAGTCAAACAGCTGACCCGCACGTCTGTTATAATACCAGTTGCTTCTTTCCATTGATTAAAACTTTTGTTTCGTTCCCCCATTGTACCGAAGGTTACCAATTCCCCGGGCTTGCCCTGGGGTCTGCAGGAATTAAAGACTAAACTCCAGGGGCGGGATTCTCCGACCACCCCCGCCGGGTCGGAGAATCGCCGGGGGCTGGCGTGAATCCCGCCCCCGCCGGTTGCCGAATTCTCCGACACCGGATATTCGGCGGGGGCAGGAATCGCGCCGCACCGGTCGGCGAGCCACCCCCCCCCCCCCCCCCACCCCCCCACCCCCGGCGATTCTCCGGCCCGCGATGGGCCGAAGTCCCGCTGCTGGAATGCCTGCCCCGCCGGCGAGGATCAAACCACCTCTCTTCCCGACGGGACTAGGCGGCGCGGGCGGGCTCCGGGGTCCTGGGGGGGCCGCGGGGCGATCTGGCCCCGGGGGGGGTGCCCCCACAGTGGCCTGGCCCGCGATCGGGGCCCACCGATCCACGGGCGGGCCTGTGCCGTGAGGGCACTCTTTTAGTACACAACGCGTAGGTGACCCCCCCTGCGCATGCGCGGGCTTCCGCCACCCGGAGAAGTCCTTTCGGCCCTGACTGGCGTGGCGCCAAAGGCCTTTCCCGCCAGTCGGCGGCGTGCAAACCACTCTGGCGCGGGACTAGCCCCTCAAGGTGAGGGCCTGGCCCCTAAAGGTGCGGATCCGCACCTTTGGGGCGGCCCGACGCCGGAGTGGTTCAGACCACTCCATCCCGCCGGGAACCCCCGCCCCGCCGGGCAGGGGAGAATCCCGGCCCAGGACACTACAGCGAGCACCAACTTAGGAGATAGTTCATAGGGTTGTTTAAATTAATGTTTGTGTGTTTTTAACATTGTAGAACACTGCAGCAAGGGAGACCATTCGGCCCATTGCACCAATGCTATAGCTACTCAATCAATCTCCTACTCTTTCCCCTCCTATAATTGGCTTTTCTCCAAGAATTTATCCAGTTCACATTTGAAACGAACCATTGAATCTATTTCTACCAGGCTGAGCATTCCATTTCTTAACGACCGCTGTGTAAAAAAATGGTTCCTTGCATCACCTCTGGTTCTTTTGCCAATCACCTTCGATTCATACCTTCCCGTTGCCCATTGATCTGCCACTGGGAGCAGTTTCTCCTTCCTGACTCTATCAGAACTCTTTATGGTCTTGCAACAGCTCCATCCGATTGCCTCTTGAACGTTTCTACTCGAAGGAGATCAGCCCCAGCTTCTGCACTCTCTCCATAAAGCTCAGGTCCCTCATCCCTGCTACCATTCCGGTAAATCTCTTCCCGGCCCTTAACGTCAATCCAGGAATGTTCGCCCAACTGAACCCAACGGGCTGGATTCTCCGCCACCCGACGCTGATCCCATTCCGGTTGCCAGCTGGTGTCGGGGTCATGGTTTGCGCCCCACACCAGTGAGGCGATGCAAATGGGTTATTAAAGACCCATTTGTATCCTGTTAATGGGCCAGGCACAGAATTCCTCTGGGACGGGAATCACATGGGCGAGAATTGGTGTCGGTCCTGACAAACGTAGCCCTGGCGCGGTGGACCCCAGGTTGGGCCAGGGGGGTCAGTTTCTCTTTAAGGGAGTTGTCCGCAAAGTCCACCAGAGGGCCTCCCTCCCCCCCCCCCCCCCCCCACCCCCACACACACACACACAATGCTAGACTTGCCCACCCCACCCCTACCAGACCTCCCCCTGACCCCACCGCACAGAGATCAACAAGAGACACCACTACCAGGGACCCCTAATCTAGGCAAAGGTCTCTCTTATGGGGGTCTCTGGTGGAGGTATCTCTAATTGGGGGGTCTTTGTTGAGGTCTCTATAATTGGGAACTTTGATGGGGGTCTCTCTAATTAAGGGATCTTTGGTGGGAATCTCTCTAATTGGGGGGGCATCGCTCTACTCAGGGGGTCTCTGGTGGGGTCTCTCTAATTAGGGAGTATGTGATATCTCTAATTGGGGGCTTTGGTTGGGGTCGCTAGAATTGGGGGATCTTTGGTGGGGGGTCTCTCAAATTGTGAGGATTTCGGTGGGGTCTCTCTAATTAGGAGGTGTCTGGTGGGAGTCTCTCTAATTGCGGGGTCTTTGGGGATCTCTCTAATTGGGGGGTCTCTCTAGTTGGCGCCTCTGGTGAGCGGTCCGTGGTGGGGGATTGTGCCTCGTACTGGGAGGGATAATCTAGAAAATCCTGGGGGGGGACCTGATTTGCATTGCAGTGGAGGGGGCAAGCTGAATTGCACTGTGTGGGGGGGAGGGTGAGGGGGGCAGGGGGGCCCACCGCTGGTCCTTGCTATTGAGCTGCCTGCTCAAAATGGCGAGGGATCGCTGTGGGATCCTTCGTAATCCTCGCCATGCATAAATTCACATGGCTAAGGATCAGGTGCGTGTGATTCAGCTGCGGCGGGACAGCACAGAGCGAAATTCATCCAAATTCATTGGGCGCGAAGCGGGAGTGAGCGGGAACAGCCGCGAGCTTCCCGGTGCTTGGCCCAGCGCGGTTGGCAATGTAACTCCACGTTAATGTACCCGAGCAGGCGCCGGAATGTGGCGACTAGGGGATTTTCACAGTAACTTCATTGCTGTGTTAATGTAAGCCTACTTGTGACAATAAAGATTATTATTATTTTTTTACATTTAGAGTACCCAATTAATTTTTTCCCAATTAAGGGGCAATTTAGCGTGGCCAACCCACCTACCCTGCACATCTTTGGGTTGTGGGGGGCGAAACCCACGCAGACACGGGGAGAATGTGCAAACTCCACACGGACAGTGACCCAGAGCCGGGATCGATCCTTGGACCTCGGCGCCGTAATGCAGCAGTGCTAACCACTGTGCCACCGTGCTGCCCTAAGAATATTATTATTAACTGGTCCACTTAACGAGGCCCCAAGGGCTTCTCACCACAATGAAGGCTCACCAGCTGATTCGCCGGCACCGTGCTCGCCAGACCCCCGCTAACAAGGTCGAGCAGCACCTCAGCTGCATTCGCTCAGCCAACCCCAGCCAGCTCGCAACAATGGCACCCAGGAGACAGGTCCCAAGATTCGGGGATGCCGACCCGGAGAGGCTCCTGGACGCAGTGGAGGCCAGGAGGGATGTCCTGTTCCCCCGAGGGCCCCGGAGAGTCAGCCATAGGGCGGCAAGTGCTGCCTGGGATGAGGTGGCGGCAGCTGTGAGCTCGGGGAGCGTGACCAGGAGGACTGGTGCCGGAATAAGGTCAACGACCTACATCGGTCAGCACGCAAGAGTAGACACCGACATCCCAACCCCCCCTCAGAGGCCGTTCCGTCCCCACGGGAGCATCTACCCCCCACAACTGTCCATGCGTCCCCAACCACTGCCCCTCTCCCTCCAAACCCCCCAACCCTTCGTTTCCACCCCCTTCCCACTACTGTGAACCACACGTGCGGCGAACAATGCCCTCTCTGTGTCTCCTCAGGAAAAGCTCTCCCACAGTCATCGGGGGAGGGCCCAGACTGGCGGTGGGGTGTCAATCATCAGAACCCTCACCTCCTTCAAGGAGCAGGCCCTGGAGGGGACTGGTGTGGCCGTGGACAGAGCGGTCACCCACGCGGAGGCTGGAGGACGCCACAGAGGTGAGGATCCACCGGGCTCCACCCGGGGGGCCTGTCAAACCTGAGTTGGTATTGCCTTACTGACTGACCCATCCCTCCCACTGACCACTTGTCCATTCTCCTGCGGCTTCTCCAGCTGACGGCGCCGGCCCATCTGTGGGTGGCTCCCTCCCCTGCCTCCCAGGAGACCACCTCGGAGGAGAGCTCCGTGGAAGACACGATCAAGGCGTCACAGCTGCCATCCCCACCCTCCACCAGCGCAGATGCCGCCCCTCGGTGGGAAATGTTAGTGTTCAGGCTTCTGGAGCACCATCTGGTGAGCATCACACTGCTGCTGATGTACATCAGGCGGAGGCAGGAATCCCCGGGCCAGACAGCAGTCGGAGGGCTGCTGGATCCCAGGACCCAGCTGGGTCCCAGCCTGATGCTGAGGCTGTTAAAGAGGTTTACCCGGAGCTGATGGAGGTGTTAGGGTGAGGCTGGGACATTCAGAGGGAGATGCCAGCGACACTCCAGCAGGCCAACAGCCGATTGGAGGAGTCCCAGAGGCTACGGGGGCAGGAGAAGTCACCGGCAATACTTGGCACTGAGGCCAACATTGCTAGGGGGGCTGCCGCAGTGGGGAACCTGGTGCATGTGCCGGCACCATTAGGAGAGTTAGGATTTGTTACATGTGGTAGTCACCACTGGTGTATTATATTGTATGTACTGCACTGCATATGAGGGTATTACGGTAAGGCCCCTGTACTACAGGTACGGGGGTAGCGACCCTGCCTGCTGGCTCCGCGGAGTATAAATGTGTGTGCTCTCCGAACTGCAGCCATTTCGGCAGCAGCTGTAGGAGGCCACACATCTCTGTGTAATAAAACCGCGTCTCGTCGTAATTGACGGTGCATCATTACACACAATAAGCACTCTGATGCACATCCAGTGTGACACCTCTGTCACTTTCTTCTGCAATGCGGGCTGACCTCCGAACCCTTGGCCCATCTCTCCAGGCATCCCCCCCTCCCCGTGGCACCCACCCACCCTCCGGCCGTGGACATGTCCCCGGAACAGTGTCCCATCCCCTGGGTGTTCGGATGTTGTGTATGTGGTGTTGCCTCTTGCAGTGTTCAGGTACACTGTCCATTCATCACGATGTGATTGGGATGCTAGGCAATGTCTCCCACATGCTACACGGCCCGCCACCAACAGGGGTCCACTTGGGTTGTGTGAAGTGCTCACTCGACCACGATTGCCAATTCCCGATGAGCGATAGCCTTCAGCCGCACGGCCAGAGGCCTCGGCAGTCGAGGGGGTTATGGGTGGTCAGCGGGACAGACGGGCAGAGACAAGGGTTGCCCCCGGAATGGGTACACATGATCCAGGGGTTGGCATGGTGGTACCGCATGTGGTTGCCCCACGGTTGCCACCCCAACTGCCCCCCCCCCCCCCCAATGACGGCCCACCCCTGCGGAGGGCCCCCCTGCCCCAGCCGAGCGTTCTCTCACCCCCCGCCAAGCATTGGGGTGGTAAGCCCTGCGCCCCCGGGCTCTTTGCCTGTGATCAAAGGTGGCTACTCACCTCCTCGGCTCCCCGCAAAAGCCCTTCCGCCAGGTTCACGTTTTTTCAAAAGGAGTACTAATTGGCGCCAGCGTGACCACTTGCTGGGGAGGCGGCTGAATGACGGGAGGCCGTTGGATATGGGTCGCTCCTATTAATTGTATGGAAATGGGGCTTAAGTGGTGATAATTGGATTCTCGCCACGCCATGGCGAGATCCCGATATTGTCCACAGGAGCGGGCCGTTTGCATCACAAACTGTTTGGCACCTGCCGCGGTTCATGTTTTCGATCTCTCCCGCTATTCACCGGCCTCGTTGCGCTCGAGCGAGAGAGCAGCGAACCTGGCGAATGTTGCCCTAAGTGTCATTTTGGGCGTGTTTGGTGGGGTTTTTCTTGCCGGCTTTTTGGGGTGAGATCCACATCGGTATTTACCCATACTTGGTCATTTTTCTGGGCCTTAGGGAGCTTCTCCCTGGTCAAGCCCACACTGGGGGCTCCATCTTCCCAAAAGGGAACAAAGTCCCGAGCGAGCAGGTTTAGCCGCGTATTCCCCGGCACTCGCAGTGCCCAGAAACACGTGGCTATTCGATGCGCCTCGCTTTGAATAAGGGGCCTAAAGGAGGAGCGCGTGGCCGAGGCCGCATGTAGCCCTGCTTTGTACAGTGGGGAGCTGTGATTGCCGGACCACCCCTCATTTCTAAATGGCGTCCCGATCTCAACGGCCCGCAAAAAAAAATCACCGATCTCTACCCCCACCCCGAATGCAACATGGGAGGGTCCCACTGCCCCCCTCCCTCCCCCCCTCCCCCCCCCAACACCCACGCCAGGTTGGCACCTTGGCCGTGCCAGGTTGGCACCCAGGTGGTACTGCCAGGGTAGCAGGCTGGCACTGTCAGGGCACCCAGATGGCACCAGAAGTGCCAGGGCCTGGTGCGCCGCCGCTGGGAGCTGCTTTTCCGACGCAGCGTAGCTGGACAATCTTGCCCTTAGAAATGTTTTCAACAGTGGGGAGCGGCACCTCCCAACGAGACCGGCTCCTCGGACATTGGGCCGCCATTTTGAAAGGGTGCCCCAATCTCTCAGTGAGCTTGAGGGTCCCCCACAACCCCCCCCCCACCCCCCACCCCCGCCCTTGGACAGTGCCACCCCCTCGCCCACAGGGGCATTATCCCCTTCCCCCAAAGTGAGGACACCCCACTATGGGGTCGCTGAAGGGCCACCCGCTTTTCAGACACCCCACCCCTCTTTCCGGCCTCCCCTATTTCAGGACCCCCCACCCTTCACATTCCCAACCTTTACGATGCCCCGCCCTTCACCCCACCATCCTTCACACATCCCCTCAATCTCATCCCCCTTTCTAAAAGCAGGGTGGGGAACAGGTAGTAGTTTTGGCTTTGCACTCACACTTGCCAAACCTTCAGCGACTTTTAGAAAGCACCTATTTCTTCACAGTGCTGAAAGCAATCATCATCCTTCACTTGCAATTTGTGGTTCAGTTTGTATAGAATTGAAAAGATGTCTGCAAGGTAAGACATAGTTAGCATCCAGCTCTCACTTGCCAATACTTCCCTGCATCTAACACACACGGGGCGTGATTGAACGGCAATGCTATGTCTGAAACGCAGCGGGCTGCGGTGCAGCGTGGCCAATAGAAGCTGGGCGACTCCCCCTTCCGGGATCTAGGTGCTTGCACTCTGGGCAGGGTGGCACCCTGACACCGCCAGCTGGGCACCCTGGCAGTGCAATCTGGGTGCCAGGTCTGTGGTGCCAGCTAGCAAGGGCACTGCTGGGGTTTCCTGCGTGAGTGTTGGGGTGGTGTTGGGGGGGGGTGGGGCCTGGAGATCCCCTCATAGTGAGTTGGGGCTTGGGCGGGGTACGGTTAGGGGTTGCATTGGGGGCTTGAGATACTGAGGAGTCCCAGCGAGCAGAGATCCTCAGTGCAAAACATGGGGTTGTGTGTGGCCTCGCCCACGTATTTCCCACTGAGGTCCCCTAATTACCGTGTTAAATAGCGGGGTGTTTGTCAGCGCTGCGAGCCCTGGGAAACAAGCGGCTAAACGCGCTCGCGATGGGACTTTGTTCCCATTTGGTTAAATCGTGCCCAGGGGTTTTGCATCCTGATTGGCATTGGCACAATTAACAAAGCCATACCTCAAGAAATCATCTTTATACCACTTTGCTCTCGATTTCAGTTTCTACTGAATGCGTTGTTCACCAGAGGCCCTGGAGCTCTGGATACAGCTCACACCAGCACTGCTTTGTCCTGCCGTGGACTGTCCTGAGAATCTCTCTCCAGCAGGTTCAATTCTGAGATACTGGCCTGTTTGTGTCTCTGGCCCTCGCCCTTCCTTATTACAAAATAATCCATCTTCAGTTCTTCACAGTCCTGTTGCTTGCTAACTGGCAGCTACAAAATGGAGGGATCTCTCCTCTATGATTTCATGCCCAAAGCATGGACGTGCCGGCCGCGTGACGTCAGTGTACGTGCCGGCCGCGTGACGTCAGTGTACGTGCCGGCCGCGTGACGTCAGTGTACGTGCCGGCCGCGTGACGTCAGTGTACGTGCCGGCGCGTGTGACCTGCTCGCTGCTGCTGCTTCTGGTGGGAAGACTCCATCCTTCCTATTTAAAGTCTGGTTGCGGCCGCCATTCTCACCCTAAAAGCCAGTCACAGCGGCACGGTGGTGCAGTGGTTAGCACTGGTACTGCGGCGCTGAGGACCCGCTGCGGCGGGTTCGAATCCCGGCCCTGGGTCACTGTCCGTGTGGAGTTTCCACATTCTCCCCATGTCTTCGTGGGTTTCACCTCCCACAACCCAAAAGATATGCAGGGTATAAGACCATAAGACCATAAGACATAGGAGCAGAAGTAAGGCCATTCATCCCATCGAGTCCACTCCACCATTCAATCATGGCTGATTTCAACTCCATTTACCCGCTCTCTCTCCATAGCCCTTAATTCCTCGAGAAATCAAGAATTTATCAACTTCTGTCTTAAAGATACTCAACGTCCCGGCCTCCACCGCCGTCTGTGGCAATGAATTCCACAGACCCACCACTCTCTGGCTGAAGAAATTTCTCCTCATCTCTGTTCTAAAGTGACTCCCTTTTATTCTAAGGCTGTGCCCCCGGGTCCTAGTCTCACCTGCTAATGGAAACAACTTCCCTACATCCACCCTATCTAAGCCATTCATTATCTTGTAAGTTTCTATTAGATCTCCCCTCAACCTCCTAAACACCAATGAATATAATCCCAGGATCCTCAGACATTCATCGTATGTTAGGCCTACCATTCCTGGGATCATCCGTGTGAATCTCCGCTGGACCCGCTCCAGTGCCAGTATGTCCTTCCTGAGGATTGGGGCCCAAAATTGCTCACAGTATTCTAAATGGGGCCTAACTAATGCTTTATAAAGCTTCAGAAGTACATGCCTGCTTTTATATTCCAAGCCTCTTGAGATGAATGACAACATTGCATTTGCTTTCTTAATTACGGACTCAACCTGCAAGTTTACCTTTAGAGAATCCTGGACTAGGACTCCCAAGTCCCTTTGCACTTCAGCATTATGAATTTTGTCACCGTTTAGAAAATAGTCCATGCCTCTATTCTTTTTTCCAAAGTGCAAGACCTCGCACTTGCCCACGTTGAATTTCATCAGCCATTTCTTGGACCACTCTCCTAAACTGTCTAAATCTTTCTGCAGCCTCCCCACCTCCTCCATACTACCTGCCCCTCCACCTATCTTTGTATCATCGGCAAACTTAGCCAGAATGCCCTCAGTCCCGTCATCTAGATCGTTAATATATAAAGAGAGCAGCTGTGGCCCCAACACTGAACCCTGCGGGACACCACTCGTCACCGGTTGCCATTCCGAAAAAGAACCTTTTATCCCAACTCTCTGCCTTCTGCCTGACAGCCAATCGTCAATCCATGTTAGTACCTTGCCTCGAATACCATGGGCCCTTAGATGGATTGGCCACGCTAAATTGCCCCTTAATTGAAAAAAAATAATTGGGTACTCTAAATTTATTTTTTAAAAGCCAGCCGCAGTCATTGGGTGATTCTCCTGTGATCGGGAAAGCAATAACTGATCACTCCGCGATGCACCGACACCTGCCCGGGACGCACCCACTGGGTCGTGAGCCGCAGTTTGTCAAGCCCTGCTCTCCAGCACGCAATGCCAGCTAATGGCCATCGCCAACAAGAGGCAACCTAACCATCCCCCCTTGAGAATTGTGGGTCCTCCATCATTAAATACGTTTAAGGCTGGAATATCTTTGGTCTCTCAGGAAATTAAGGGTTATGGGGACCGGGCAAGGAAATGGAGTTGAAACCAGGGGTGGCACGGTGGCACAGTGGTTAGCACTGCTGCCTCACAGCTCCAAGGCCCCGGGTTCAATTCCGACCTTGGGGGACTGCCTGTGCGGAGTCTGCACCTTCTCCCCGTGGCTGCGTGGATTTCCTCCGGGTGCTCCGGTTTCCTCCCACAGTCCCAAGACGTGCAGGTTAGGTGGATTGGACATGCTAAATTGCCCCTAAGTATCCAAAACGTTAGGTGGGGTTACTGGGTTATGGGGACAGGGCAGGAGAGTGGACCTAGGTAGGGTGTTCTCTCAGAGGATTGGTGTAGATTCGATGGGCTGATGGGCAGCCCTTTCCGTACCTACTTGGTGTTTTTCAGAGTGAACTCACAATGATATTTAGCTGTGGACTGCTGGCTAACGTTTCACGGACGATGTGTTTTATTGCACAGTCACAGGGAAAGCTATTAACAGTGCCCTTGAACACAATGAAATCCTCCGTCTGACAAGGAAAGGAACATACTTAGGAGAGAGTTCATGCTGTTTCCTAGTGATTGGAAATGTGCGAAGCAAATAGAGTTTGTAGCTCGCTGAAGCCTGGAAAAACGAGGGGAGGCACAGTAACTCCTGATTGGGACTGAGTCCCTCAAACCTGTCACTAAATTCAGGTACACAAAATGAAAAGGAAATGCAGCAACTCATCTTAATTATCATTTTAGTTTTATTCAAATCATTGTGAAAGAAAGATTCGAGACTTGTATTTACCCATGTCGCAAAACGCTTCACAAAGAATAAAGGTGAAGTGCAGTGATTGCTATAAAAGAAACTGAGGCAAGCGGTCCTTTACGCACAGTAATCGCCCTCAAACAGCAGTGAGGTGAATGTTATGGTCAGTCTAGGACTTCATCATCATTAGTAACACAATGCTGCTGACCTATAACTGCTCCAGGTCCATCAATACCTTGCAGTTAAAATTACTGTTATATTACGATATGTAATATATTTATTACTCTCTTCATCAAACTGAGTTGTTAAGCTGGAACTGTTTGAACAACCTCCAATTGAGGTTAAGATTACCAGTTGTCTTTAGATGTCTGTGAGCTTGCACTTGTTCCATCGAAAATCTCTTTGTAGTCGAGGGCATAGTTGTTGCGATGACTCCGCCAGTCGAATAGTCGATTCCGAACTTCGTCTTTTTTGTTTAAATTTCTTTACTAGTCATTCTTTAAAGCCTAACCCATCCTGGTACCATGTTATATTACGATATGTAATATATCTATTACTCTCTTAATCAAACTGAGTGGTGAAATGATAGCCATAATCTTCAGTAACGATTAAGTAATTTATTGAGTAATACAAACTAATCTCGTGAGTTTTTTTACTTAATACTAAACTAGTAAAACAAATAAACAACTGTAGAATATTAACCATTAAATAACTTGATATAAAACTCTGATAACTAATAACTTCTTCTCACTAGCTTTCTCACTTCTGTTCTCTCTGCTCTGAGAATGAGCGGGGAAACATTTATATAGGTCCTGCTGTGAGGCCATCTAGTGTTCATTTGCCTGTACTTGCTTAATATAGTCTGACCATGTAATATTGAATACAGAGATCTCTACAATTACCACCCATGAGTTGAAATCCTTCCATGGCCTCACCAGCACCTCCTGCCTCCCCCCGTTCCACTCCCCCGCCACCCCCACCCGCTCCCCCACCCCCACGCCACCCTCTCCACCCCGAATCTCAGTAACTCCCACCAGCACGGCAAATCTTCAAGATCTCCGCACTCCACCAATTCGGACCACCTTCTTATTCCGCCATCGGCGGCCGTGCCTCCAGATACCTTGGCACTAAGCCCTGGGATTGCCTCGTCAACCCTCTCTGCTTCTCCAGCTCTCTCTCCTCCTTTAAGGCACTCGGTAATATGGAACCACAGAATTGTCAGAGCGCAGAAAGGGACCATCTGCCCATGGTGTCTGCACCAGCTCTCCGAATGAGCAATCTACCAAGTGTCATCCTCTCAACAGCCCAGCACGTTCTTCTTTTTCACATACAGTCTAACTCCCTTTGAATGTTTCCACTGAAGCTGCCTCCATCATACTCTGGGGATCTGCATTCCAGGCCTTAACCACGTGCTGTGTATTCAAAACCACAAGAGGCCTGGATAGAGTGGCTATGGAGAAAGCGTTTCCACGCGTGAAAGAATCGAGAATGAGAGGGCACAGATTTTAAATAATTGGTAAAAGACGCAAAAGTGAATTGAAGAGGAACCTCTTCACACAGATGCCATAATCTGGGTCCCGCCCACAATTGGCAGGACCCAGACTTGCATAAAAGCCCACTTAACTATGTCTACGCGGGATCGAACAGCCACCTGGCATCTACCGGCCTCGCCAAGGAGGCCTCAGCTGGGTGGCGTTTAACACTGATCCCCACAATGGGGACCAGGCAGAATGGCACTTGGGTGGTTCTTCCAGATGATTGGAAGCCCCCAGGTGGCCGGCCTCTAGCCAATTTGGCACCCTGGAACTGCTGGTGGCACCTGGGCACCTTGGCATTGCCAGACAGACATCCTGGCAGTGCCACTCAGGTGCCAGTTGACACTGGCAGTACCAAGGTACCAGGATGGCATTTTGCCCGCGCCGGAGATCTGGCCCAGGCGGGAGTGCCCTGACCATGTGAAGACCCCCTTTTAGGTGAGTTGGGGCGTTGGGGAGGATATGGGGGCTGTATCGGGGTGTTGAGAGCTCCGCCTGTCGGAGGTCCTCAGTGCAGGAAATTACGCTATAGTGCATCCTTGGGGCTTCCCCTCCAGCGGCCGAAATCGCGCCCCATATTTCTGCATATCAATTTGCACCTGTCTTATTAACCATTCCTTGTGCATTCACATGCATGCACAGTAACCCGATTCAGACTTGATTAATTTCTCCCTTACCCTGACCCCATGTAATAACTTACTATTCTCTAAAACTTCCTAAACTTACCTCTTTGACCAAAACCTTGGTTAACTGTCCTTAAGAGCCTCATGTGGGCTTGATGCCTCGGGTTATGAGATCTGCTGTGCAGTGTGTGGTAATACCAGGTATTGCAGTACCTGAGAGGTGGATGACCATTGGCTAGATCTAGGAGTCTACCATTGGCTAACGTACATAGCCCCGCCCTGAGAGGCGGGGTATAAGAACCAATGTCTTCCCAGCAGCCTTCACTTTCTGTATCGAAGCTGCTGGGTACAGTTCTAGCTGATTAAAGCCTATTAGTTGTGATTCACCTTGTCTCGAGAGTAATTGATTGTGCATCACAGTGTAACTGCAACATATTCCACTGCGCCTGTCTCCTTTGATGGAGAACTGCGTCCACCTCACATTATTCTGTAATATACTCCTTGCACACATACGACTGTGTGGCAAAATTTGGTTCCAACTCCATCTACGTTTGCTGACGATACGACCATAGTGGGCCGGATCTCGAATAACGACGAGTCCGAATACAGGTGGGAGATAGAGAATCTAGTGGAGTGGTGTAGCGACAACAATCTCTCCCTCAATGACAGCAAAACTAAAGAGCTGGTCACTGACTTCAGGAAGCAAAGTACTGTACACACCCCTGTCAGCATCAACGGGGCCGAGGTGGAGATGGTTAGCAGTTTCAAATTCCTAGGAATATACATCACCAAAAATCTGCCCTGGTCCACCCACGTCGACGCTACCACCAAGAAAGCACAACGGCGCCTATACTTCCTCAGCAAATTCGGCATGTCCACATTAACTCTTACCAACGTTTACAGATGCACCATAGAAAGCATCCTATCGGGCTGCATCACAGCCTGGTATGGCAACTGCTCGGCCCAGGACCGCAAGAAACTTCAGACAGTCGTGAACACCATCCAGTCCATCACACAAATCTGCCTCCTATCCATTGACTCCATCTACACCTCCCTCTGCCTGGGGAAAGCGGGCAACATAATCAAAGACCCCTCCCACCTGGGTTACTCACTCTTCCAACTTCTTCCATCGGGCAGGAGATACAAAAGTCTGAGAACACGCACGAACAGACTCAAAAACAGCTTCTTCCCCACTGTCACCAGACTCCTAAACAACCCTCTTATGGACTGACCTCATTAACACTACACCCTGTATGCTTCATCCGATGCCGGTGTTTATCTAGTTACATTGTGTACCTTGTGTTGCCCTATTATGTATTTTCTTTTATTCCCTTTTCTTTTCATGTACTTAATGATCTGTTGAGCTGATCGCAGAAAAATACTTTTCACTGTAGCTCGGTACACGTGACAACATACAAATCCAATCCAATCCAATCCAATGTCAATTCAGACTAAACATCGAGCTCAAAAGACTGTCAGGGTGTTTAACTATCCTGGAGCGCTGTTGATCAAGAATGGATTGAATGGAAATTGAACCCCTAAATGTACCTGGTCACATGTTTGTGTTTGAGCCTCTCCTTCTATAATAATCTTTATCATTGTCACAAGTAGGCTTACATTGACACTGCAACAAAACCACTTTGAAAATCCCCTAGTCGTCACACTCTGGCACCTGTTCAGGTACACAGAGGGAGAATTCAGAATGTCCAATTCACCTCACAAGCCTGACTTTCGGGATTTGTGGGAGGAAACCGGAGCACCCGGAGGAAACCTGCGCAGACACGGGGAGAACGTGCAGACTCCACACAGACCCAAGCAGGAATCGAGCCTGGGAACCTGGCGCTGTGAACGGTCAAGTAGCTGCCCTGACCCTTGTCGCTCTTCCTCACAGGTGGCTGCAAGTTGGGTGTAGGGATGTAGAAGGATTCGTAGCTTAAATAAGCCTGAGAGGGTACAGCAAACGCACTGCTCCCCTGTTTGTGAGCGATGGTATTCAGGTGTGGATCAGTACTGATGCTCCAGCTCCATAGCCTGGCAGGGCAGCCCAATTACTCTCCTCGACAATTAACGAGGCCAGTGCAGAGAGAAAGATCAATACAGCTTATATATTCATAAAGAACAAATTAATACAACATGGATAAACAGCTGCTGGCCAGGATAATTCCTTCTCTATTACTGTTTGAATGTGAGCCATATTCCTGTGTGGAACAGGAGAGCTATAAAAGTAATTACTGAGTCATCAATGTGGATTTCTCTGCTGAGCAATTTTTTTTTTTTTGCTTTTTAAAAAAATCTTCCCAGCAGTTTCCTTGTTTAAAACACTGTGGCCTGGCTGTTCCTATTGCTTTTACAGTGTGTTGGAAACTGGCAAGAGGTCCTTTGAGCCAGCTGGTTATGTTAATGAATCATTTCTAAAGCGGATGACAAGACATCAGCCTGCCCATGTGGGTCTGGTATTACTCATCTGCTAATTGATTGAACTTGGGGAAGAGAATAAGCTCCTGTCGCCAGTGCTGGGTTTTATGGCCAGTCCCGCGACAGACATAAGTTGCAGGGATAAGGTGTTCATCTTCCCAGCAATTATGCAACGTGGTTTTGCCCTGCTCTCCGGAACTCAGCAACTAAGTAGCAGCGCTGGAACTTTAGCCAAACCTATTAATTTCTCAGAAGTGTTGTGAACAGGGAGCTCTGGTCACATTCTACACCACTAAGGAACTCTCCAGATATTTTAATAGCTTGGTCTTAGCATCTGCTACTCACTTTAATGTGAGTCACTCCTAGCTGCGGCTATGTACAATACAAATATCAGTCTGGTACGCCAGAAGCAATGCCCAAGGCACTTTGGACCATCTT
This sequence comes from Scyliorhinus torazame, assembly GCF_047496885.1. NCBI lineage: Eukaryota > Metazoa > Chordata > Chondrichthyes > Carcharhiniformes > Scyliorhinidae > Scyliorhinus > Scyliorhinus torazame. The sequence continues at coordinate 11,825,762 of NC_092718.1, forward strand.
GTTGCGTCCACTGTGTTTAAAGCACTTTACTATTAAATGTCCCGTCCACCATAAAATCATAGAATGATACGGCCCAAATGGAGGACATTCGACACACCATCTTGTCTTTATCTTGATATAGTAGTTAGTCCCATTTTCCTGTTCTTTACAATGTATCCCTACTTTCTTGTTTTCAAACATTTATCCACTTCTCTTTTGAAGGCTAGTGTTAAATCAGTATCCCAAAACTTATTAGCAGGTGCGTTCAAAATCAGGGGCGAGATTCTCCGACCCCCCGCCGGGTCGGAGAATCGCCGGGGGCTGACGTGAATCCCGTCCCCGCCGGTTGCCGAATTCTCCGGCACCGGATATTCGGCGGGGGCGGGAATCGCGTCGCGCCGGTTGGCGGGGCCCCCCCCGCGATTCTCCGGCCCGGATGGGCCGAAGTCCCGCTGCTAGGATGCCTGTCCCGCCGGCGTGGATTAAACCACCTACCTTACCGGCGGGACAAGGCGGCGCAGGTGGGCTCCAGGGTACTGGGGGCGGCACGGGGCCATCTGGCCCCGGGGGTTGCCCCCACGGTGGCCTGGCCCGCGATCGGGGCCCACCGATCCGCGGGCGGGCCTGTGCCGTGGGGGCACTCTTTTCTTCCGCCTTCTCCACGGTCTCCACCATGGCGGAGGCGGAAGAGACTCCCTCCACAGTGCATGCGCGGGGATGCTGTGAGTGACCGCTAACGCTCCCGCGCATGCACCGCCCGACAATGTCATTTCCGCGCCAGCTGGCGGGGCAGAAATCAGTCCGGCGCGGGCCTAGCCCCTCAAGGTTAGGGCTCGGCCCCCCAAGGTGCGGAGGATTCCGGACCTTTGGGGTGGCGCGATGCCCGACTGATTTGCGCCGTTTTTGGCGCCGGTCGGCGGACATCGCGCCGATACCGGAGAATTTCGCCCATGAGCTGTGGCAACTCTGGTTCTTTTACCAATTGCCTCAACTCTGTGCATTCCAGGGCGGCACAATGGCACAGTGGTTAGCACTGCTGCCTCATGGCACTGAGGACCAGTGTTCGATCCCGGCCCTGGGTCACTGTCCGTGTGGAGTTTGCACATTCTCCCCGTGTCTGCGTGGGTCTCACCCCCACAACCCAAATATTTTTCTTTCTTTTTTTCATTTTCATGTGCAAAGTAGGTAGATTGGCCACATTAAATTGCCCCTTAATTGGAAAAAACTGAATTGGGTACTCTAAATTTATTTTTAAAAACTCTGTGCATTCTGGTTGTCACCCCTTTGGCTATTGGAAACTTTATTACTCCCTATAAATCCTTCTTGGGTTTGAAGACTTCTATCCAATTTTCCCTTCACTTTTTCTGCTCCAAGGAGAACGATCCCAGCTTCTCCAGCCTAACCACATAAACTGTAATCCCTCATTCCCGGAAATCTCTTTTGTAGCCTGGTCAACGTCTCTATGTCCTTCTTGTAGTGTAGTGCCAAGAATTGGATACAATGCCGGAATCTTCCAACCCCTCACGCCGGGGGATGTTCTGGTCTCGCTGATGTGATTGGAGATTTCAATGGTTCGCCAGCCCCGCTGGGGGAGGGTCGGCAGCTGGAATGTTCAGGATGACACTCCAGCTCGGGCTGGATGGGTGTCTCATGTAGGTTCGGCACAACTTCCTGGCTCTTGCACTTGCTGCCTCTATTTATAAGATTCAGGAATTCAGATGCTTTGTTCAGTTTCATGGAATCATAGAATTTCCAGTGCAGAAGGAGGCCATTAGGCCCATCGTGTCTGCACCGGCTCTTGGAAAGAGCATCCTACCCAAGCCCACACCTCACTCTATCCGTGGGCGGTACAGTAGCACAGTGGTTAGCACCGTTGCTTCACAGCGCCAGGGTCCCGGCTTGGGTCACTGTCTGTGTGGAGTCTGCACGTTTTCCCCGCGTCTGCGTGGGTTTCCTCCGGGTGCTCCGGTTTCCTCCCACAAGTCCCGAAAGACGTGCTGTTAGGCGAATTGGACATTCTGAATTCTCGTTCTGTGTATCCGAACAGGAGCTGAAATGTGGCAACTAGGAGCTTTTCACAGTAACCTCATTGCAGTGTTAATGTAAGCCTACTTGTGACAATATAGATTGTAATATATATGGCTAGTCCAGTTCAGTTTCTGGTCAATGGTATCCCCCAGGATGTTAATTACAGTTGGCAACCCTATCAAGCAGCTTTAGTGCCACAAGTGCCAATTGGGGGCTTGTGAAGTATGTACTCCTTTTCGCTCCATGATTTTTAAAGTGGTCAGCACCAGTGTGCCCGAGTTGGTGCCTGAGTGTGTGGCAGGATGCCACAGAAACATGCAATGAAATATCTTCGTAGATATTGTGTCAATGTATTTTCAGTTCAATAAGCAAATAGATTTTTATACAGCGGCTTAAGTCACACAACTAATTGTCAGAACTCAGAAGGACAATTTGTATTTCTATGCACCTTTAATTGTAAACTATCTCAGGGAGAGTTATGAAACTGAAAGAAACTTCCATTCCCAGGCAAACAAATCCCCTGAAATTGCTGCTGGCTAGTATGGAGTTTGGCCATTGCCTTCATTGGCCTGACTCAAACATTGTAATGCGAGTCATGTTGCTTTTGACATGACTTAGGCTACGGAATTAAAGTTCACACAGTTAGGTGCTGGAGTCAGGCAGAAGTGACATCACCTTAGGAACCAATCTTTTTAAGAATGCATGCACGGCCGCACTACTACAATATAATCAAACACCTTCACAGCCAGTGCCAGCCAGCTGGATCATTGCTCTTTATTGGTACATGATAACCCTTTCCCCTCTGTACTAAGCTCACACCAGAGTCACTAAACAAGCAGGCGTTTGTTAGATCAATAGGTTTGCATTACACTCTGACGCTCCAGTAAGCCTGGCCAGAGGGGAATTGCACACTTTGGTACAGTGACCTTTGCTTCCGCTGGAGATTCTCAAAGGCAAGGTCATCACATTTATTTTCTTCCAACTTTATCACTTTAAGTAAATATTTTCCTTTTGAAGCGAGAGTTGTACTTTATGTTCAAAGTGGAATTTTCACGAACATTCAACTCTCCTAATTCGTTCTTTCCCCAAGGCTGCAAAACCGACAAATTCCTCTCAGCGACCTCAGTCTTCCTCCTTCTATAATCTAAAGTGACTTACAGAAACACAAGGTTCATAAGACTCCAAAGCTAGGTTTTGATTGCTTGAGATTGAGGGATGCTCAGCCAGGAATCATAGAATTTACAGTGCAAAAGGAGGCCGTTCGGCCCATCGAGTCTGCACCGGCCTTTGGATTATGATAGATTATCATAGAATTTACAGTGCAGAAGGAGGCCATTCGGCCCATCGAGTCTGCACCAGCTCTTGGAAAGAGCACCCTACCCAAGGTCAACACCTCCACCCTATCCCCATAACCCAGTAACCCCACCCAACACTAAGGGCAATTTTGGACACTAAGGGCAATTTATCATGGCCAATCCACCTAATCTGCACATCTTTGGACTGTGGGAGGAAACTGGAGCACCCGGAGGAAACTCACGCACACACGGGGAGGATGTGCAGACTCCGCACAGACAGTGACCCAAGCCGGAATCGAACCTGGGACCCTGGAGCTGTGAAGCAACTGTGCTAACCACTATGCTACCGTGCTGCCCCAAAATTATGTTCCAAAATTATTTCCCCTGGTTGGGTCAAGTTATCTCTGATTATTTTTGCCCCTCCCAGGAGATTGTGTGGCTGAAGCATTCTGGGTTGTGTCGACAGGTCGGGTTTGAGTACATGCCCAGATGGGACCGCAGGTTTATGTGGAACCTCAATGAGCTTCGAGCTCTTGAGTTTTCTCGGAGCTTCCTTCAGCACCTGTGCAGAAACAGCTGGACCCCAGTGGGAAAAATGGTCTCCTGTCGGGACATCTGAATTAGCCCGTCTGTAGAACTACACATGTGAATCTATGCTTCACCCTTTTGTGACACATCAGTTGGCACAGCTCAAATAACAACTTGCATTTATATATCACCAGCAAATGAAGCAAGGACCTTGACAAATTCATAAGGAAAGCAGGTTATTAATCGCCCCTCCCTGCCTCTGTAACCTGCTCCAGCACTATGACTCTCCGAGAGCTCTGCACTCCTTCAATTCCGGCCTCTTGCACATCCCTGATTTTCCTCGTTCTGCTATAGGGTGACCGTGCCTTCAGCTGCCTGAGCCCTAAGCTCTGGAATTCCCTCCTTAAAGCTGCCTGCCTCTCTATCCCTCTCACCTTCTTTACAATGCTCGTTGAAACCTACCTCTACCTGATAAATACAAGTTGTTGGTAACATATATGCCGTGCCATTTTCATCTGACACACATTTTTGCAAAGATTGCACAGCCATTCAAGTCATTTTTTAGACTAATGTATTTAACCCTTTTAGGGGAGACAATGGTGGAGTGGTTCTGTCACTGGACCAGTAATCCAGGGACCCAGGGGCAATGCTCTGAGGGCCCGGGTTCGAATCCCCCCACAGCAGATGGTGCAATTTGAGTTCAATAAAAATCTGGAATCAAAAGATGAACGACCATGATATCATTGTTGATTGCCCAGCTCCTGACCTCACTACAGCCTTGGTTCAAACATGCACAGAAGAGCAAAACTCAGGAGGTGAAGAGAGAGTGACTGCCCTTGACATTAATTCAGCATTTGATCGAGTATAGCATTAAGGAGCTCTAGCTGAAGGCAATGGGGATCGGGGGGAACACTTTCCACTGGTTGGAGACAAAGGTTGTGGTTGTTGAAGGTCAGTCATCTCAATTCCAGGGCATCACTGCAGGAGTTCCTCAGGATAATGAGTTAGGCCCAAACACCTTCAGTTGTTTCATTAATGACCTTCCTTCCATTATAAGGGCATAAGTGGGGATGATTGCACAATGTTCAGCACCATTCACAACCAGTCATCATTTACAACTCCTGAGCTACATTTCCAAATGCAACAAGACCTGGACAATATCCAGGCTCGGGTTGACAAGTGGCAAGTTACATTCACACCACACAAGTGCCAGGCAATGACCATCTCCGACAAGAGAGAATCAAACCATTGTCCCTTGACATTCAATGGCATCACCATCACTGAATCCCCCATTATCAACCTCCTGGGGGTTAGCATTGATGAGAAACTGAACTGGACTAGCCATATTAATACTGTGGCTACAAGATCAGGTCAGACAAGAGGAATCCTATAGCGAGTAACTCATCTCCTGACTCCCCAAAGCCTGTCCACCACCTACAAGGCACAAGTCAGGAGTGTGATGGAATACTCCCCACTTGCTTGGATGAACACAACTCCAACAACACTCAAGAAGCTCGTCACCATCCAGGACAAAGAAGGCCACTTAATTGGCACCCCATCCACACACATTCACTCCTGCCACCATGAATGCACATTGGCAGTTGTATGTAGCATGTACAAGCTGCCCTGTAGGAACAAAAGCTCCTGAGGCTGCACCTTCCAAACTCATGCCTGCTGCTATCTAAAAGGACAAGGACAGCAGATACCTGGGAATACCTGGGAACCCCACCACCTGGAGGTTCCCCTCCAAGTCAATCACCACCCTGCCTTGGAAATATACCAGTCGTTCCTTCACTGTCGCTGGGTCAAAATCCTGGAATCCTGTCTGTACTTTGGGGGTACCCACACCTCAAGGACTGCAGCAGTTCAAGAAGGCAGCTCACCACCACCTGCTGAAGGGCAATTAGGGACGGACAAAGAATGTTGACCAAACCAACGGCACTCAAATTCCGTAAATGAAACAAAATTCTGCATAATTCACACTTATGATTCACACCGTGATCTTGCTGTGCATTAAAACAACTGTTATGCTTGCTTACATGACAATGGCAAGTACACTTCCAAAGTAATTTGTTGAATATGAAATTAAGGATAGAAACGTTGTGAAGAAATTGCAAAAAACGATTGACGTGGATTGTGCCAAGGCTAAGAGGATATAACTGTATAAATTCTGGGTAAATTCTGGAGAAACTTTATTACTCAGAGTGGTTAGAATGTGGAACTCACTATCACAGAGAGACAAGAAGAATATCACAGATACACGTAATGATAAGCTGCATATAGACATGAAGAATAAAGTAATAGCAGGATATGCTGATGGGTGGCACGGTGGCACATTGGTTAGCACTGCTGCCTCACAGCTCCAGGGACCCCAGTTCGATTCTGAACTTGGGTGACTGTCTGGAGTTTACACGTTCTCCCCGTGTCTGCGTCGGTTTCCTCCGGGTGCTCCGGTTTCTTCCCACAGTCCAAAGGTGTGCGGGTTAGGTGGATTGGCCGTAATAAATTGCCCCTTAGTGTCCAAATATGTACGGGTTAGGTGGCTTTACGGGGGTGGGGCGGGGGAGTGGGCCTAGGTAGCGTGCTCTTTCAGAGGGTCAGTGCAGACTCGATGGGCCGAATGGCCTTATTCTGCACTGTAGGGATTCTATGGGCTGGATTCTTCCGCCCCGCCAAAGAACGTCACGGGTGACACACCGACAATGGAGAAATCCATTGACCTCGGGATAGATCGTCCAGTCGAGAATCCCACCCAATGATTCCATGTATCAGATGGAGTAGCGTGGGAAGTGGCTCGTGTGGAGCATGAACTAGCGTTGATCAGTTGGGTTGTATGGCGTGTTTCTGGGCTGTAAATGTTGTGCAATGAAGTGCTTTGGGATGTGTTGCGGCGTGGGCTGGTTCTTTGGCCGATGACGTGATTACACTGTGTTTTCCCAAGCTGATGGTGAGGCTGCAAAAACAGTCGGGTTTGCCTCTTTAACCACGTTTGGGACGTTGATCAGAGAGTGTTGGTCCAGGTCTCCCTGACCTGCTCATGACAGTGGCCACAACTCAGAAACCACTTCAACCGACTACGTAAACCAGGCGATGGTGATAGTCAGCGGTTAACAACTGCAAGTTAATAGGGAGAGCGTGTGAAAAATGAGCACAGCAAAGCCAGTATTTGACATCCAGCAGCCTGTCTCCAGTAATGAATGTTTTTATCCCTCTCTCTGGATATGTACACACTTAATTAACTGCAAATGCTCGCATTCTAAGCATTGTCGTGCATCTTTAAATTTGTCTATATATATGTTTCTGGAACATACCTCTTCATTCACCTGAGGCTAGTGAGGGGGTGAGGGTGGGTGTTTGAAGCTAGTGTTTGAAACAAACCTGTTGGACTTTAACCTGGTGTTGGAAGACTTCTTACTGTGCTCACCCCAGTCCAACGCCGGCATCTCCACATCATAGAATTGACAGCGCAGAAGGAGGCCATTCGGCCCATCGAGTCTGCACCGGCTCTTGGAAAGAGCACCCTACCCAAGGTCCACACCTCCACCCTATCCCCATAACCCAGTAACCCCACCCAACACTTAGGGCAATTTTGGACTCTATGGGCAATTTAGCATGGCCAATCCACGTAACCCGCACATCTTTGGACTGTGGGGGGAAACCGGAGCACCCGGAGGAAACCCACGCAGACACGGGGAGAACGTGCAGACTCCGCACAGACAGCGACCCAAGCCGGAAATCAAACCTGGGACCCTGGAGCTGTGAAGCAATTGTGCTAACCACTGTGCTAGCGTGCTGCCCCTGACCAGTAATGAAAGCAAAGGAAAAGAGAGCTTGCATTTATATATTATTGTCCTTCCTCACGTCAGGATCTCTCAAAGTTCTTCACAGCCGATGAAGTCTTTTCGAGGTGTAGCCACTTTTGTAATGCGGGGAAAGCATTTTGCGCAAAAGAAGAAATGACAAGAAGTGAATTGTACCTTAATTATCGCAGGCGGATGTCAGGACAACTGGTGTCTTGTGATGTCACTGCGGAAAGTAATGAACTCCGATGCTCAGTGTGGAGAAAGTTCCTGGAGCAAAACCGAGAGCGCGATTGCAAGAAAACGGTCTCATGGAGAGTTAATAAACTGCAGGAGGGGGTACTGGAATTGTTTGTTATCAGCTGAACTCAGAGATTAATTACATTGTAATCACACCCACCCGGCTATTGTACTTTACAATTCAGGTGGGAACATTGTTCAAAGAATTCAATCTGACCTATTCTGCTACTGGCTTGGTTGCTTGCAGTCATCCTCACCATGGATGCAATTTATACATTGTTCATTGAGTAAAGTTCAGTTTGATGAGCAAGATGGTTATTAAAAGCATTCAGCAAGCCAACAGCATCTGCGCTGGCTCAGTCACAATGGGTGAACACGCAAAGTCCTTCGGCACAGTGAGCTACTGGGTCACAACCCTCTGGGGGGCACGCTAGCACAGTCGTTAGCACAGTTGCTTCACAGCTCCAGAGACCCAGGTTCGATTCCCAGCTTGGGTCACTGCCTGTGCGGATTCTGCACGTTCTCCCCGTGTGTGCGTGGGTTTCCTCCGGGTGCTCCGCTTTCCTCCCACAGTCCAAAGATGTGTGGGTAAGGTGGATCGGCCATGATAAATTGCCCCAAAAGGTTAGGTGGGGTTACTGGGTTACGGGGATAGGGTGGAGGTGTGGGCTTAGGTAGGGTGCTCTTTCCAAGAGCCGGTGCAGACTCGATGGGCCAAATGGCCTCCTTCTGCATTGTAAATTCTATACATTTTATAAACCTCCTGGGCTTTGCTATAAGCGTACAAGGATTGGGGTGCACGGTGGCACAGTGATTAGCACTGCTGCCTCACAGCGTCAGGATTCAATTCCGGCTTGGGTCACTGTCTGTGCTGAGTCTGCACGTTCTCCCCGTGTGTGCGTGGGTTTCCTCCGGGTGCTCCGGATTCCTCTCACAGTCCAAAGAAGTGCAGGTTAGGTGGATTGGTCAGGCTAAATTGCCCCTTTGTATCAGGGATGTGAAAATTAGGTGGGGTTATGGGATTACAGGGTAGGGGAGTGGACCTAGTCAGGGTGCTCTTTCAGAGGTTCGGTGCAAAATCAATGGGACGAATGGCTTCTTGCTGCACTGTAGAAGTTCTGTGGATCCCTGGTGCAGATTGACGCTGATACAACAACCTGCAACTTGGAGATCTGGCACTGACTGTTTGGAAGGGCAATGGAGAGGTGAGGAGGAACAATATAGTGAGGGGGGATTGACACCATTCACTGTAGCATTGTGGATAACACAATTGCTTCACAGCTCCAGGGTCCCAGGTTCGATTCCGGCTTGGGTCACTGTCTGTGCGGAGTCTGCACATCCTCCCCGTGTGTGCATGGGTTTCCTCCGGGTGCTCCGGTTTCCTCCCACAGTCCAAAGATGTGCAGGTTAGGTGGATTGGCCATGATAAATTGCCCTTAGTGTCCAAAATTGCCATTAGGGGTGGGGTTACTGGGTTATGGGGATAGGGTGCAGGTGTTGATCTTGGGTAGGGTGCTCTTTCCAAGAGCCGGTGCAGACTCGATGGGCCGAATGGCCTCCTTCTGCACTGTAAATTCTATAAAGGAGCCAGAGTCCAGACAGCTGTGCTCAGTGCCAGGGCTGAAGACATCTGCTCTGGGCGAGAGAGAAACTTGCAGAGCGAAGGGAAGGATCCCATTGTTGCGGTCCAGGTAGGTACCAACCACATAGGTGGAACATGGAAAGAGGTTCTGCATCGAGAGCTTGAGGGGTCAGGCACTAAATTAAACAACAGAAACTTCAAAGTTATCCGGTGGAATTCTCCGTTCCTGAGACGGAGCAGGGTTCGCGGAGTTCCAGGACAACAAAGCTGGTGCCACACCTGGACCGATTCAGCAACCCTCAAGGGTTAGCACTGGTGCGACGTGGAACACAATTGATTCCAATGAGAAATGGTGCGGGATTCGCGATCGACACTCAGGAGGCTGACAAGCTGCAGCCGCAGATACACGCTTCACTCCCCACACACACCGTCCCAGCCAACAAGATGGCAGCACCACGCTTCACCAACACCGAGCTGGAGACCCTCCTGGGCGCAATGGAGGAGAGGCAGGCCTCCCTGTATCCCGGCCCAGGAAGGAGGCTGCCAGCCACCGCTGTTTGCTGTGCTTGGACGCAAGTGGCAGAGGCCGTCAGCGGCACGAGTAACACCACCCGGACCAGCCTGCAGTGCAGGAAAAAACAGCACAACCGCCTCAGGTCGGCCAGGGTGAGAAGGTAACTGTGCCTCTGGCACCGACCCCAGTCCCAGACACCCGTGCCCCCATCCACCCACCAGGGCAGCGGCCAAACCCCCACCCTGCACCACAAGTCGGCACCCACACCAGCTGCCATGGTCGGGTGCCCTGGCCAATGAGGCCACCAGCTGCCCACCCGCAGGGCTGCTTGCATCAGACTGTCTAACACTGCCCCCCTCCCCCGAATAGAAGGCCACCCATAACCGCCGGGAGCGGGAGAAGACTGGAGAGTGACCGCAGGACCTGCGGCCCCTGTCTGTGGCCCTGGACGTGGCCGGCAGCCCAGAGGAAAGGGAGGTCGACAGGGTGGAAGTTGGCCGTGGGTGAGGAAGGGAGACGCCGCTTAGTCGCGGTTCCCTGTGACACCCGTGCCAACCACCCCCACCACCCTCACCCCGAACCTCACCCCCACCACCCACACCCCCACCACCCTCACCCCACCACCCTCAACCCCCAACCTCAACCCCAGCACCCTCACCCCCACCACCCTCACCCCCACCCTCACACCCACCACCCTCACCCCCAACCTCACCCCCACCACCCTCACCCCCACCACCCACACCCCCACCCTCACACTCACCACCCTCACCCCCAACCTCACACCCACCACCCTCACCCCACCACCCTCACCCCACCACCCTCACCCCCACCACCCTCACCCCCAACCTCACCCCCACCACCCTCACCCCACCACCCTCAACCCCACCACCCTCACCCCCAACCTCACCCCCACCACCCTCACCCCCACCACCCTCACCCCCACCACCCTCACCCCCACCACCCTCACCCCCACCACCCTCACCCCCACCACCCTCACCCCCACCCTCACCCCCACCACCCTCACCCCCACCACCCTCACCCCCACCCTCACACCCACCACCCTCACCCCCAACCTCACCCCCACCACCCTCACCCCACCACCCTCACCCCACCACCTTCACCCCCACCACCCTCACCCCCAACCTCACTCCCACCACCCTCACCCCCACCACCCTCACCCCCACCACCCTCACCCCCACCACCCTCACACCCACCCTCACCCCAACCACCCTCACACCCACCACCCTCACACCCACCACCCTCACACCCACCCTCACCCCCACCACCCTCACCACCACCCTCACCACCACCCTCACCCCCACCACCCTCACCCCCACCCTTACCCCACCACCCTCACACACACCACCCTCACCCACACCACCCTCACACCCACCACCCTCACACCCACCCTCACCCCCACCACCCTCACCACCACCCTCACCACCACCCTCACCCCCACCATCCTCACACCCACCCTCACCCCACCACCCTCACACACACCACCCTCACCCACACCACCCTCACCCCCACCCTCACACCCACCACCCTCACCCCCACCCTCACCCCCACCACCCTCACCATCACCCTCACCCCACCACCCTCACCACCACCCTCACCCCCACCACCCTCAGCCCCACCCTCACACCCACCACCCTCAATCCCCACCCTCACCCCCACCACCCTCACCTCACCCCCACCACCCTCACACCCACCCTCACCCCCACCCTCACCCCACCACCCTCACACCCACCCTCACCCTCACCACCTTCACCCTCACCCTCACCCACCCCACCCTCACACCCACCCTCACCCCCACCACCCAACACCCCCACCACCCTCACCCAACCACCCTCACACCCACCCTCACCACCACCACACTCACCCCCACCCTCACCCCACCATCACCCCCCTTCACCCCTCACCCCCACCACCCTCAACCCCACCCTCACCCCCACCACCTTCACCCTCACCCACTCCCCCCTACCCTCACCCTCACACCCACCACCCTCACCCCCACCACCCTCACCCCCACCCTCACCCCCACCCTCACCCCCACCCTCACCCCCACCACCCTCACCCCCACCATCACCCCCCCTCACCCCCACCCTCACCCCCACCAACCTCACCCCCACCCTCACCCCCACCACCCTCACCCCCACCACCTTCTCCCCACCACCCTCACACCCACCCTCACCCCCACCACCCTCACCCCCACCCTCACCCCCACCACCCTCACCCCCACCACCTTCAGCCCACCACCCTCACACCCACCCTCACCCCCACCACCCTCACACCCACCCTCACCCCCACCCTCACACCCACCACCCTCACCCCCACCACCCTCACCCCCCACCCTCACCCCACTCTCACCCCCACCACCCTCACCCCCACCCTCACCCACCCCACCCACACACCCACCCTCACCCCCACCACCCTCACCCCCACCCTCACACCCACCACCCTCACCCCCACCCTCACCCCCTCACCCCGACCCTCACCCCCACCACCCTCACCCCCACCCTCACCCCCACCACCCTCACCCCCACCCTCACCCCCACCACCCTCACCCCCACCCTCACCCCCTCACCCCCACCCTCACCCCCACCACCCTCACCCCCACCCTCACCCCCACCACCCTCACCCCCACCACCTTCACCCTCACCCACACCCCCCACCCTCACCCCACCCTCACCCTCACCACCCTCACCCTTACCACCCTCACCCCCACCACCCTCACCCCCACCCTCACCCCCACCCTCACACCCACCCTCACACCCATCCTCACACCCACCACCCTCACCCCCACCATCTTCACACCCACCCTCACCCCCACCACCCTCACCCCCACCCTCACCCCCACCACCCTTACTCCCCCCACCCTCACCCCACTCTCATCCCCACCACCCTCACTCACACCCACCCTCACCCCCACCACCCTCACCCCCAACCTCACCCCCACCACCCTCACCCCACCACCCTCACACCCACCCTCACCCCACCACCCTCACACCCACCACCCTCACACCCCCCACACCCCCCCACCCTCACACCCACCCTCACCCCCACCACCCTCACACCCACCCTCACCCCCACCACCCTCACCCCCACCACCCTCACTCCCACTACCCTCACCCCCACCACCCTCACCCCACCACCCTCACACCCACCACCCTCACACCCACCCTCACACCCACCACCTTCACACCCACCCTCACCCCCACCACCCTCACTCCCACCCTCACCCCCACCACCCTCACCCCCACCCTCACACCCCCCCTCACCCCCACCACCCTCACACCCCCCCTCACCCCCACCACCCTCACTCCCACCCTCACCCCCACCACCCTCACCCCCACCACCATTGTTATGGGCCAGGGTTTAGAGAATTCCAAAGTGTATCATGGGGTTCACCTGACCCACAACGTTTAATAGATTGTGGTCTGGGGAGTGCACGGCCCACTCTACAGGTGTGGGACAGCAGAAATGGAAAAGTATTTCTTAAAGCAAAACAATGTTTCTTCTATGAACTCAAATTAACCTTTTTAAAACAAACTGTGAATATCTTAGCAACCAGTAAATCAAATACACCCCCCAAAGAATACAACACTAAGTAATCTGTGTGCTGTCCTTTTTAACATCCAAAAGACTTAACAAACCTTCAAACAGGAGCACATCAGGGTTTACATTCTGGGCTGTTTAGCACAGGGCTAAATCACTGGCTTTGAAGGCAGGCCAGCAGCGCGGGTTCAATTCCCGTACCAGCCTCCCCGAACAGGCGCCGGAATGTGGCGACTAGGGGCTTTTCACAGTAACTTCATTTGAAGCCTACTTGTGACAATAAACGATTTTCATTTCATTTCAATCAAGACTGAAAACAGTTATAATTCTTCTGAATTCACCAAATGATTAAGAGATAGCACACACTGGACCAAATCGCTGGTTTTGAAAGCAGACCAAGGCAGGCCAGCAGCACGGTTCAATTCCCGTAACAGCCTCCCCGAACAGGCGTCGGAATGTGGCGACTAGGGGCTTTTCACAGTAACTTCATTTGAAGTCTACTTGTGACAATAAGCGATTTTCAATTTTCAATACATGGCAGAGATTAACAGTAGTGCAGCTCACAGACACACCCAAACTCTTCTCAAAGTGAAACTAAATAGCAGAAGTGGAGCTCAGCTCCACCCACACTCTGACATCACTCCAGTAACATGAGCAGCTCCATTTCTTAAAGGTACATTTTTTAAACATCCATTTCTTAAAGGGTACTCTCACATGACACCCTCACAGCCACCCTCGCCCCCACACCCACCCTCACCCCCACCACCCTCACCCCCACCCTCACCCCCACCACACTCACACCCACCCTCACCCCACCACCCTCACTCCCACCCTCACTGCACTCACCCCCACCCTCACCCTCACCCCCACCAACCTCACCCCCACCCCATCCCAACTACCCTCACACCCACCCTCACCCCCACCAACCTCACACCCACCCCAAATATCCTCAAACCCAACCTCACCCCCACCGCCCTCACCCCACCACCCTCACACCCACCCTCACCCCTACCACCCTCACCCCCACCCTCACCCCCACCCTCACCATCCTCACCCCCACCACACTCACCCCCACCCCCACAATCCTCACACCCAACCTCACCCCCACCGCCCTCACCCCACCACCCTCACACCCACCCTCACCCCTACCACCCTCACCCCCACCCTCACCCCCACCCTCACCACCCTCACCCCCGCCACCCTCACCCCTACCACCCTCACACCCACCCTCACCCCCACCACCCTCACCCCCACCCTCACTGCCCTCACCCCCACCCTCACCCTCACTCCCACCCCCACCAACCTCACCCCCACCCTCACCCCCACCAACCTCACACCCACCCCCACTATCCTCACACCCACCCTCACCCCCACCACCCTCACCCCACCACCCTCACACCCACCCTCACCCCTACCACCCTCACACCACCCTCACCCCCACCACCCTCACCCCCACCACCCTCACACCCACCCTCACTCCACCACCCTCACACCCACCCTCACCCCTACCACCCTCACCCCCACCCTCACCCCCACCCTCACCATCCTCACCCCCACCACCCTCACCCCCACCCCCACTATCCTCACACTCAGCCTCACCCCCACCAACCTCACCCCACCCCCACTATCCTCACCCCCACCCCCACCCTCACCCCCACCACCCTCACCCCCACCACCCTCACCCCTACCACCCTCACACCCACCCTCACCCCTACCACCCACACACCCACCCTCACCCCCACCACCCTCACCCCCACCACCCTCACACCCACCCTCCCACCCACCCTCACCCCTACCCTCACCCCCACCCTCACCATCCTCACCCCCATCACCCTCACCCCTACCCCCACCCCCACCACCCTCACCCCCACCACCCTCACCCCACCGCCCTCACCCCACCGCCCTCACCCCTACCACCCTCAAACCCACCCTCACCCCCACCAGCCTCACACTCACCACCCTCACCCCCACCACCCTCACACCCATCCCCCCAACCTCACCCCCATATCACCCTCATCCCCACCCTCACTCCCACCACAACACCAATCCCACCACCCTCACACCCACCCTCACCCCCACCACCCTCACACCCACGGTGCCCACACAGCGTCCTCAGCCCACCCTCACCCGCACACACCCTCACCCCATCCCCCCACCCTCACCCCAGATCACCCTCATCCCCACCCTCACTCCCACCCTCCCCCACCCATCCACCACAACACCAACCCAGCCCCCACAGCACCCTCGCCCCCACCCTCACCCCATCCCCCCAACCTCACCCCCACATCACCCTCACCCCACCCTCACCCCCACCCTCCCCCCACCCTCCCACCACAACACCAACCCCGCCACCCTCATCCCCACCACCCCCACCACCCTCACATCCACCCTCACCCCCACAGCACCCTCGCAGCCACCCTCACCGACACACCACCCTGACCTCCACCCTCAGCCCCCTACCACCCGAACCTGGGACCCTGGAGCTGTGAAGCAATTGTGCTATCCACAATGCTACCTTGCTGCCCTACTTTTATTTTAAAATAGAAAACCCTGGAAGTCATAAAATTCATCGATAGAATTTACAGTAACTCAGTCTAACTGAACCAGCCTTGCTCCAAGCCACGTGCTGGGCTGTGATGCTGAGGATACACCCGGTCTCACTCTGTAGATGTTGGTCTGTGGAAAGAGGCGGGGTGTGAGTGCGTCATCCCTTTTATGGTGAGATACCACCCCTGAGTGTCCTGACTGCTCATTGGTCGTTCCTATTCTATGTGTTCATCAGCTGCATGTTTGCATATCATGACAGATGCTCCCAGCTGATTTTAGGCAGGGTGGTAGTGAGGGTGAAGTAACTAACCTGAGCAACTGTGAGCCTCCAAACAGAGAAAATATTCGAGCTGGAGGCTAGGGTTGGAGATTGAAGGAAAGGTCAGATTGTGGAAGATGGATATCTGCTATTCTTGTTGCTCAGTGTATTCTGCTGTTAAATGGCACACACAGAATTGCATTAACATTATAACACAAAAACAGACCAATTGGCTCCCCTAACCTCTTCCCAGCTTACCCCATCTTACATCAGCAGTATATATTTAATGCCTTTTGCATACCCGTGTTTATCCAACATCTCCTATTAACACCATTCGCCTCGACCACTCCTAGTGATCGTGAGTTCTACATTTCTCACTAATCTTTGGGTTAAAACGTTCCTCCTGAATTCCCCATTGGATTTATCAATAACGTAATTATATTTAGTACAGCAGGGCAGCGCAGTGGTTAGCACTGCTGCCTCACGACGCCGAGGATCCGGGTTCGATCCCGGCCACGGGTCTCTGTCCGTGTGCAGTTTGCACATTCTCCCCGTGCCTACGTGTGTCTCGCCCCTACAACCCCAAAAAGATGTGCAGGGTAGGTGGATTGGCCACTCTAAATTGCCCCTTAATTGGAAAAAAGAATACGATTCTTGAAATTTATTAATTTTTTTAGTTAATTATATCTACAGCCTTTCGTTTTGGACTTTGATCAAAAATCAGCGCCTTTAGGGAAGGAAAGTTGAGGAAATTTAAAAATAAGGGGCGGGATTCTCTGCAATCGGCGCGATGTCCGCCGACCAGCGCCAAAAACGGCACGAATCAGTCCGGCATCGCGCCGCCCCAAAGGTGCGGAATTCTCCGCATCTTGAGGGGCCGAGCCCTCACCTTGAGGGGCTAGGCCCGCGTCGGAGTGATTTCCGCCCCACCGGCTGGCGGGAAAGGCCTTTGGCGCCCCGCCAGCTGGCGCGGAAATGACTTTGCCGTGCGGCGCATGCGCGGGAGCGTCAGCGGCCGCTCACGGCATCCCCGCGAATGCGCAGTGGAGGGGTTCTCTTCAGCCTCCGCCATAGTGAAGACCATGGCGAAGGCGGAAGGAAAAGAGTGCCCCCACAGCACAGGCACTCCCGCGGATTGGTGGGCCCCGATCGCGGGCCAGGCCACCGTGGGGGCACCCCCCCAGGCCAAAACGCCCCGCGCCCCCCCAGGACCCCGGAGCCCGCCCGCGCCGCCTTGTCCCGCCATTCGAAAGGTGGTTCAATCCACGCCGGCTGGCGTGGGTTGACAGCGGCGGGACTTCGGCCCATCGCGGACCGGGGAATCGCCGGGGGTGGGCCCGCCGACCGGCGCGATTTCCGCTGACCGGCGTGGCGCGATTCCCGCCCTCGCCGCATCTCTGGTGGCGGAGAATTCGGGACACAGCGGGGGCGGGATTCACGCCAGCCCCCGGCGATTCTCCAACCCGGCGAGGGGTCGGAGAATCGCGCCCAAAATTTTAAACATGTACATTCAGGAAGTACTTGTTAATTGACCAATGAAGGTGCAGGAGTACAATGTGGACCACTTGAATGGAGCACTGCCCTGTGTTCAGTGCACATCAACTTTAAATGGCCTCTGTGTATGAGATTCATTGCCTGTGGCGAACAAAGAATATATTTTAGAGGAAGGAGAGCAGTGTAAGTCTTTTCAGTTGTATCCACTCCGCTGCCTCAAAGCCTCTCACAACAATTCTGGAATGTTTACCAATAGCTGTCGAATTATCTGTTATCATCGTGTGAATTCAGTCGAGTGTAATATGAGGTGAGAAATGATGATTGTTGACATTGGTGAACAAACAGTTCATGAGTTTGCAAGACTCTTTGGAACGTCAAAACCTCTAACCACGAGAGGATTGTTGTAAGAAATGTATTTTGTAAGCATTATCAGAATTAACTTCCAGGCAATCAGCTCCATTATGTGGGATCCACAGCACATGAATATTTGTCTCTATCTATAATATATGTAAAGCCATGCATGCATGCACGTCCTGTCGGCTTTTTATCCATTATAAATTCCTCTGCCATATTTATAATGTAAATAGCCCATGTAAACATGTCATACCGTAATTATATCCATCCACTGATTTCAATAATGAATCAAAGTTAGAATACGCTTGTTCTTTAAGACTCTGCAATAACAGGGGTGTACATGAGTGTGTATGTGTATGCGGGTATATGTGTATGTGGGAACATATGCAGATGTGTATGTGGGTATGTATGGGAATGTGTATATGGGTATAGGTGGGAATATGTAAGTATATATGGGGTTTGTGTATGTGGGTATATCTGGGTGTGCGTATGTGGGTATATATGGAAATGTGTATGCGGGTATATATGGGTGCTGTGTAAATGGGTATATATGTGTTATAGAGTTATTATTATGCATCTTCTTATCTAAATTCATTGCTGATGTCACCAGTAAGTGCTGTGACATCATTAGTTGTTATTATGAGCTCCGGTTCCCCCCCACAAGTCCCGAAGGATGTGCTTGTTGGGTGAATTGGGCATTCTGAATTCTCCCTCCGTGTACCCGAACAGGTGCCGGAATGTGGCGACTAGGGGCTTTTCACAGTAACTTCATTGCAGTGTTAATGTAAGCCTACTTGTGACAATAATAAAGATTATTATTATTGTGGGTGTGTATGTGGATATATATGGGTGTGTCTAAGTGGCTATGTCTGTGAGTCTGTATGTGGGTATATATGGGTGTGCGTATGTGAGTATATACGGTATTGTTTGGGAGTATATGTGGGTGTGCGTATGTTGGTTTATATGGTTATTGTATGTGAGTATATAAGGGTGTATGTGTGTTGGTCTTCATGTGTATTGGATGTGAGTATATACAGATATCATATGTGGGTATATATGGGTGTGCATGTGAGTATATATGAGTCTCGTATAGGAGTATATATGGGTGTGCATGTGAGTATATATGGGTGTGCATGTGAGTATATATGGGTGTGCATGTGAGTATATATGGGTATTGTATGTGAGTATATATGAGTATTGTGTGTGAATATATATGGTATTGTATATGAGTATATATGGGGGGTGTATGTGGGTATGTATAAGAGTATATATGGGTGTGTGTGTATGTGGATATATATGAGTATCGTATGTGAGTATATATGGGGTGTGTATGTGAGTATCGATGGGTATTTTATGTGAGTATGTATGCATGTGTGTGTGTGTGGGTATATATGGGTGTGTGTGAGAGTATATATGTATTGTATGTGAGTATATATAGGTGTTTGTGTGTGGCTATATGTGGGTATTGTATGTGAGTATATATATGGGTATTGTATGTGTGGGTATATATGGGTAGTGCGTGTGGGTAGATATAATAATGATCTTTATTAGTGTCACAAGTAGGCTTACATTAACACTGCAATGAAGTTACTGTGAAAAGCCTCTAGTCGCCACATTCCGGTGCCTGTTCGGGTACACAGAGGGAGAATTTAGAATGTCCAAATTACCCAACAAGCACGTCTTTCGGGACTTGTGGGAGGAAACTGGAGCACCCGGAGGGAACACACGCAGACACGGGGAGAACGTGCAGTCTTGGCACTCTGTGATGGTCCATTTACATGTTGGGCTACACTCTGAACACAACAGTTACTATTGCAGCAGATAATGTTTCAAGATCTTGAGACTTGGCGCTGGATTTTCCTGTCCCCATCCAAGAGGGAACGGAGGCAGAAATTACAAAAAGAAAATAGCACGGGCGATCTGTTGGTTGATCTGTTGCCACTATTCCCAAATATGAGTTTCGCAAGGTCAAGGGGAAAACAGGGAAGGGAGCGGCAGTTGGATTGGAAAGTGAAGCTCCCAGCCTCATTAATTGATTTGATTTATTGTCACATGGACCGAAGTACAGTGAAAAGTATTTTTCTGCGGACAAGGGAACGTACACAGTACTTACTTGGTAGACAATAGAATAATCAACAGAGAACATTGACAAATGGTACATCGACAAACAGTGATTGGTTACAGTGCGGAACAAGGGGCCAAACAAAGCAAATACATGAGCAAGAGCAGCATAGGGCGTCGTGAATAGTGTCCTTACAGGGAACAGGTCAGTCCGAGGGGAAACGTTGAGGAGTCTTGTAGCTGTGGGGAAGAAGCTGTTCCTATGTCTGGATGTGTGGGTCTTCAGACTTCTGTACCTTCTGCCTGATGGAAGGGTCTGGAAGAAGGCAATGACTGGGTGGGAGGGGTCTCTGATAATGCTGTCTGCCTTCCTGAGGGAATTGGGCATATTAAGGTCAATCAGTGAGCTCTTTAAGAGCTCGCCCTATGACTTCCCAAGATTTTCATGAGGGCAGGAATTCCCTGAGGAGCTCTGTGAAGCCGAGCAGTGATAGTCTTTCGGGAAGGCACCGCAACCTGTTTGAAATGACGTACTTTGAGAAGTGATTTAAAGGCAAATAAGATTTACTTTATATTGTACCTTTCACAACCTCGTGACATCCAATGGGGCGCCAATGAAATACTGTCGAAGCGCAGTCACTGTTGTAACGCAGAAGACGTGGCAGCCATTTTATACACAGCAAGATCCCACAAACAGCAATGTGATGATGATCAGATAATTTGTTCACTGGTGTTGAATGAAGGCTAAATATTGGCCTCTGAATGCTGGGGGAACCTCACCTGCTTTCCCTCAAAATGAGACCGCGGGAACCCGAACCTCCACCCGAGAGGCAGAAGTGGCTCAGTTCAAAGTCACACAGAATTGCAGAAAAATACAGTGCGGAAAAGGCCCTTCGGCCCATCGAGTCTATGCCGTCGCACAAAAGGCACCTGAAATGCCAATCCTAATCCCATTTGCCAGCACCCACCTGGAAGACAGATTAAATGGGATTTAGTAAAGTACAGTATGCAAACAAACAGTGAGGTATTAAATATCTTGGAGTTGATGGAGGATAATTAATACGAATGAAAATTGATACAAACTTTGCCCAATAATGGTTTCTTTGATGGGGTACTGTGGTGGTTGCCAATGTTGTGGAACCACTATAACCAGGTCAGGAGAAAACAGAATATAATAGACCAAAATATAAATATGGTTATCTATACACGCACAAACTCATAATTTTGAGTTAATGGCTATGGATATCAGCACTTCAGATAAACCCAGTGTGTAATTTACATATGCAATGCCTGACAGATTTATATTTTTAAGAGCACAGCTCTCTGCAGTCCCAGGAACACACTTGCAGCATCGTAATGTTGCGGTGTAATTAACAGCAGTGATTGTTTGCAGTGTCTGCAAGCACATTTTAATAATGTTTACTTTATTATCAAAGGACAAAATTAACCCAGGAATTTATTTACATACCAGAGTAAGGATTGTAACAGCTTGCTAATTGCCTGTTAGGTGATTAATAATCCTACAGCAGATGCTAATGAATTGGGCATGTTATTTCTTCCAAGGTGTACTTGTCGCAAGTGTGTGCTCGGCAATTTAATTAGTGTGATAATTATGTACTTGTTGCTAATGCATACAAGCAAATACCAACAAACGTTAAAAGATTAAAGTGAATTATATCACGAAGAACTAATCACCTTTAAGTGTTTTTAAAGCAGTTTGTTTTGGGTATTTGGAGAGATCAGGTTGTTCCACGACTGTGATTTATAGCACAATTGGGTTGGAATTGTAAACGTGAGGAATAATGCTTTTATACAATGCCTTATTGCATCTCTCACACCTCCCAAAGCACTCACATAAACTGGATTACTTTGAAGTGCACTCAGTTTTATGAAGCTGTCTTTATATAATTGTACCTCATAACACCATCAGAGAAAATCAGAGCACTTCACACTCAATGGCTTACGTGCAGTCAATGCGAGGTACACATTGAACATCTGGCAATTTTCCACAGAGAAGTTTTAGAATTTACAGTGCAGAAGGAGGCCATTCAGCCCATTGACTCTGCCCCAGCCCTTGGAAAGAACACTCCACTTAAACCCACACCTCCACCCTATCCCCGTAACCCTCACCTAAACCTTTTGGACACTAAGGGACAATTTAGCCTGGCCAATCCACCCCACCTGCACATCTTTGGACTGTGGGAGGAAACCGGAGCACCCGGAGGAAACCCACGCAGAAATGGGGGGAAAGTGCAAACTCCACACAGACAGTGACCTAAGCCGGGAATCGAACCTGGGACCCTGGAGCTGTGGAGCAGCAGTGCTAACCAAACTGATCCTTCAGAATTCTGTCCCACAAGGAAACAGTAGATGTTAGTTCAGTTAATAAGATTATAAGACGAAAGAGCAGAAGTAGGCCATTCGGCCCATCGAGTCTGCTCTGCCATTCAATGAGATCGGAACAGATCTTATATGTGTTATGGGCCAGGGTTTAGAGAACCCCAAAGTGTATCATGGAGTTCACCTGACCCACAACTTTAATAGATTGTGGTATGGGGAGCACACGGCCCACTCTACAGGTGTGGTACAGCAGAAATGGAAAAGTATTCTTTAAAGCAAAACAATGTTTATTCTATGAACTCAAGTTAACCTTTTTAAAACATACAGTGAACATCTTAGCAACCATTAATTCCAATACAACACCCAAAGATTACAACACTGAGTAATCCTTTAAGCTTTTCTTTTAACATCCATACGACTTAAAACACCTTTTACCAGAAGCACATCAGGTTAAAGTAACTACTGTTATTAGTTTTAAATCACCAGGATCGATTTACAGTCTTTAGATTACAGAGAGAGACTCTAATACACCTTCTGGCTGTGACTGCAGCTATCCAGCTCTGAAAAGGAAACTAAAACCCACCCTGCAGGAAACAGCCTAAAACTAAAGTAAAAAGCTGATACACAGCCCAGCTCCACCCACACTCTGACATCACTTCAGTAATAAGCACCCATTTCTTAAAGGTACTCTCACTACAGATATTTATATACACACCCATTTATAAACACCCATTTCTTAAAAGGTACTCTTACATGACTTTTGTAAGGGCCACGAAGAATCCAGCACGAGTTTTAAGGATACAAAATAATAACGTTTATTTACTATAACAATATATACATAACAGTAACAGTAACTTCCCTTGCTACCTTCTCCTTCCTGCTGGTTCCTGAACTGGCCAGCTTATTTATACTAGGAGTTTCTCCGCCCCCCTCATTGGGGAAGTTCATACTCCCATAGGATTGTGGGATAGTCATTAGTCCCCAGCCAATCGTAAGTAGGCAGGTTATAACATCCCTCCCCCCCAAAGTCCAAGGAATCCACCGAAGACCCTGGCGAAGGAAGGCGTCGAACTCATTTGGCCGCAGGCCGGACGCCATTTACACGCGGCGCTGGATCAGGCGGCGTGTAACGAGACGGAGACCGGCGCTTCCGTGATGAATGGCGCGGTTGTACATCCACGGCCTGTGGACCCGAGGATTCCCCCTCTGATGCATCCTGTGTCTCCATCTCGGAGTCAGAGTCTGCTGCCTCCGTCATGTCAGCGTCTCTATCTCCATTCGGTCCCGTAACGACCTGCGCAGGCTTCGAGTGAGGCACCAGTGGAAGATTTTGAGGACTACCTTCCCTTGTCTCTGGTCTTTGCGGCTGTTGAAATGAGTTCCGAGGGCGGGGAATATTTTGAGGGGATGATCTTCTGGACCGGACGTGGTCTACATGTTTTCGCTGGAGACGACCCTGGGCTTGCACTTGGTAAGATATAGGGCCCGTTTGGCGAAAGATTACACCAGGAACCCATTGGGCACCACCAGCAAAATTCCGCACGAATACTGGGTCACCGGGCGCAAACTGCCGAATCGGACGATGCCGAGACAATCCATGTCCCTGCCGTTCTTGTGTGCGGCGTACTTTTGCGTCAATGTCCGGGAAAACCATACTAAGGCGGGTGCGAAGTCTCCGGCCCATTAGGAGTTCTGCGGGAGCTACCCCAGTCACTGCAAGGGGGGTGGTCCTGTACGTAAACAAAAAGCGAGCCAGTCTCGTGTCCATTGATCCGGAAGACTGCTTCTTTAGGCCTCTTTTGAATGTTTGCACTGCACGCTCTGCCAACCCATTTGAAGCCGGGTGGTAAGGGGCAGTGCGGATATGGCGGATGCCGTTCATCTTTGTAAACCTAGCAAACTCCTCACTCGTGAATGGAGTGCCATTATCCGTGACCAGCACCTCGGGGAGGCCATGCGTACTAAATGATAAACGCATCTTTTCAATTGTTGCACAGGACGTTGTCCCCTGCATCTTATGCACCTCCAGCCATTTGGACTGGGCGTCAATTAGTAGAAGGAACATGGATCCCTGAAAAGGGCCTGCGAAATCTGCATGTAAGCGTGCCCAAGGCCGCCCTGGCCATTCCCAGTGATGTAGGGGCGCGGCCGGCGGAAGCTTCTGATGCTCCTGGCAAATGGAGCAGTTTTGGGCCACCTTCTCAATGTCGGTGTCGAGGCCTGGCCACCAGACATAACTCCGGGCCAACATTTTCATCTTGGTCACGCCCGGATGCCCATTGTGCAAGTCTGATAATATCAGCTCCTGGCCTTTTTCCGGGACAATCACACGCGTCCCCCACAAGAGGATGCCGTCTTCCACGCTGAACTCTGACAGCTTGGAGGAAAATGCCCGCAACTCACCTGGGAGCTGTCTATGCTGCCCACCATACAGGACTATGTGCCGAACCTTTGACAAGACTGGCTCCGTCTGGGTCCACTCACGGATCTGTGATGCCGTGACAGGCAAGGTGTCCATAAAATTTAGGGTTGCAACCACCTCACCGGTCGTGGGGGTCGACATGGGGCCGGTCGATAAAGGCAATCGGCTCAGTGCGTCAGCATTTGCTATCTGCGTACCTGGTTTGTGCTCCAGGGAATACTCATATGCAGCAAGCAACAAAGCCCAGCGCTGGATCCGTGCAGAAGCAATGGGCGGTATTGGCTTATCCTCTCTGAAGAGTCCCAGCAGGGGCTTATGATCAGTCACGATACTGAAATGGCGGCCGTACACATACTGGTGGAAGCATTTCACCACGAAAACCACTGCCAGGCCCTCCTTCTCGATCTGCGCGTACATTTTCTCCGCTGCAGTCAATGTGCGGGAGGCGAAAGCTATCGGTCGCTCGGCCCCGTTCTCCATCTTGTGGGACAGGACAGCCCCAATACCATACGGGGATGCTTCACATGTGACGAGCAAAGGCTTTCCCGGATCATAGTGGGTTAGTAACCCAGACAACGACAATTGTTGCTTTACCCGCCGGAAAGCGGTTTCTTGCGGCTGACCCCAAACCCAGGTGTGATTTTTCTTTAGCAGCAGGTGCAAGGGGGCCAGCGTAGTTGCCAGATTGGGGAGGAACTTCCCGTAATAGTTTACGAGACCGAGAAAAGAACGAAGATGCGAAGCGTCAGTCGGGGTGGGGGCATGTTGAATTGCACGCACCTTCTCTGCGACGGGGTGCAGACCCTCGCGGTCCACCCGATAACCTAGGTAGACTACTTCTTTTGCCTGAAATACGCACTTTGTGTGACGTAAACGGACTCCAGCCTCCGAAAGGCGTCTAAGGACAGCCTCCAGATTTTCCAAATGCTCTTGCTCCGACGTCCCTGTAATCAACACGTCATCTAAGTAGACAGCCACACGTGGTAAACCTCTCAAAATGCCCTCCATAACACGTTGAAAAATTGCGCAGGCAGAGGATACTCCAAAGGGCAACCGTGTATATTCATACAGGCCCCGGTGTGTGTTAATTGTTACATATGGTCGGGAGGCAGGGTCCAGCTCCAACTGCAGGTAGGCGTGACTCATATCTAATTTTGTGAATGAGAGTCCACCTGCAAGTTTCGCGTAGAGATCCTCTATGCGAGGCATTGGGTATCGGTCGAGTCGGGAAACTGTATTCACTGTAAGTTTATAGTCGCCACACAAGCGAACTGTGGCATCTGGCTTCATTACTGGTACAATTGGTGCTGCCCAGTCAGCAAAACGGACGGGCCTGATAATACCCAAACTCTCCAAACGAGTGAGCTCCCCTTCTACAGCAAAGCGTAAGGCACTGGGCGCGCCCGGAAATAGCGCGGCGTGGCTCCTGGTTCAACTTGGATACGGGCTACGGCCCCTTTTATTTTCCCCAAACCAGGCTGGAATACCTCTGGGTATCGTCCTAGCACCTCAGTCAACCCTCCAGAAACTGTTTGGAGGATGTGCTGCCATTGCAACCGCAAATGGCACAACCAGTCCCGACCCAACAGGCTGGGCCCATGGCCACGCACTACGATAAGTGGGAAACGCCCCTCCTGGCGTCCATAGACAACAGGGGTCATTGTAGTTCCTGCAATGTCCAGTGGTTCCCCCGTGTAGGTGGCCAACCTGGCCTGTGAGTCAGTTAATGTAAGGGTCTGTATACCCTGCTTGATGCGGTCGAATGTCCTCTGGGCGATCACGGAGACCGCTGCGCCAGTATCCAACTCCATCTCCAGCGGGTGGCCATTGACCCGTACTGTCACCTTAATGGGGGCCACATGGGGAGCTGCCACACAATGCAGCTGCAGGCAGTCGTCCTCCGTCTCCACGTCCTCAGGAGTGGTCGCCGCAGGTTCATCCACATGGAAGGTACGGCCCCTGGGCTGGTCCCAGTTACGGCCCCTGGGCTGGTCCCAGTTTCGGTCGGAACGACGGCGCCTCTGGCGTCCCCAGGACCGCCATCCGCGACGGGGTCGGCGCCTACAAGTCTGACACGGACATGGCTCCTCATCCATTGGCTCTGGAGAAGGCTCCCTTCGGGGAGGAATGTCCGATGGCCACTGGCGTCGGTCCGGTCGTTGCCTCGCCCAAGGTACCGCAGGAGTGCGGGGGGACGTTTTTGGGCGGAAAGGGTTGCGCCCCAAGGCATGCACTTCCATTCCCTGTAGCTCCTGTACTCCTCGCTCTGCGCTCTCTCGGAACAAGACTATTTGTATTGCCTGTTGAAAAGTCAATGTTGGCTCCGCTATCAACTTTCTCTGGGTTGCTGCATTGGTAATACCGCAAACCAAACGGTCGCGTAACATTTCTGACAAGGTCTCACCATAGTCACAGTATTCCGCAATCCCGCGTAGCCTGGATAAAAAAAATCGGCAAGGGATTCTCCAGGGGTCCTCTCAGCGGTATTAAACCGGTAACGCTGGACTATCGTGGACGGGGTTGGGTTAAAGTGTTGCCCCACTATATTCACAAGTTCGTCAAACGTTTTGGTGTCCGGCGCAGCTGGGTACGTAAGGCTCCTAATCACCCCAAACGTATGCGGCCCGCAGGCGGTGAGCAATACGACCACCTGGCACTCGTTTTCGGTGATATTGTTTGCCCGGAAATAGTAACGCATCCGTTGTGTGTACTGGTTCCAGCTTTCCAGCGCAGCATCAAAAACATCCAAACGTCCGTACAGAGGCATGGTATAATAGAAAACAACTTCCAACCTGTATCCAACAAAAATCCAGGGAGGTGGCTTCAGCAGTGTAGACAGCTATTCACTTTTACCTTCGTCGCCAGTTTTGTAAGGGCCACGAAGAATCCAGCACGAGTTTTAAGGATACAAAATAATAACGTTTATTTACTATAACAATATATACATAACAGTAGCAGTAACCTCCCTTGCTACCTTCTCCTTCCTGCTGGTTCCTGAACTGGCCAGCTTATTTATACTAGGAGTTTCTCCGCCCCCCTCATTGGGGAAGTTCATACTCCCATAGGATTGTGGGATAGTCATTAGTCACCAGCCAATTGTAAGTAGGCAGGTTATAACAATGACATATGGTAATCCTCAACTCCACTTTCCCACCTTATCCCCATAACCCTTGATTCCTTCACTGATTAAAAATCTGTCTCGATAATCTGAAAATGAAATGAAATGAAATGAAAATCGCTTATTGTCACAAGTAGGCTTCAAATGAAGTTACTGTGAAAAGCCGCTAGACGCCACATTCCGGCGCCTGTTCAGGGAGGCTGGTATGGGAATTGAACCGTGCTGCTGGCCTGCCTTGGTCTGCTTTAAAAGCCAGCGATTTAGCCCTGTGCTAAACCAGCCCCTCATATCTCATATAAAGCTCACATTGTGAAAAAGGAGTGGAATGACAAAGGCTGGTGGACTCCATCTCCACCAAAATCCCTTTGCCCGGATGCCAGAATTACTAATGCATAGAAAAAACTTGCAACTTCAATTTGAAATGGTCTCCATGAATTAAACGGTGCATCAGTTATGATGTTCTAGGGGCACCTTCTATGAACTGGGGAGAAGGCATCAACTCAAGAAGCAGGCAGCCTCTGGAGAAGTCCCTCTGTACAACCTCATTCTATCTTCGGATCCTGCCCCTATGAATAGAGTGTATGAGAAATGGATGGAGGAGCTAGGCTCTGTGCTTACTGATGAGGTTTGGCGGGAAGCCCTCAACAGGGTGAACTCCACTTCATCCTGTGCCAGACTGAGTTTGGTTCAGTTGAAAGTGCTACGTAGAACGCATTGGACAAAGGCACAGGTGAGTGGATTCTTTCGAGACGTGGAGGACAAGTGTGACTGCTGTTCACTTACACTGGCTAACCACACGCATGCGTTTTGGTCTTGGCCTAAGCTTGCTTGACACCGGGTCTCCTTTTTTGACACAACATCCAAAATATTTGCAGATAACCCTAGAATCCACTGGTTGCAATATTTAGGTTTTGGACACCCCGGGCGGGATTCTCCGCCAGCGGGAGTCTCCGTTTTGCAGGCGCCTAGGGGTTTCCCGACGGTGCGGGGCTGCCCCACACTGGGAACCCCGTTGACCAGCCGGTGTAACGGAGAATCCCGCCGTCCGGTCGAGGCTGAAAGGTGGCGTGGCGGAGCGGAGAATCCCCCATCTCTATATTTGGGAGTGAGGACGGATGTTCTTGCCTTCGCTTCCTTAGTAACCAGGAGGAAAATGTTACTCAACTGGAGATCTTCCTCACTGTCCAAGGCTTCCGCATGGGTGGGAGATATGGGGCTGGATTCTATGTTTTGGAGACTAGTCCCCACACCGGCGTGAAAACGGTGGTCTGTTACGCCACGAAAACTGGCGCAAAACGGCCACCGATTCCCCGTTTTGCTGGGGGCCACCAGGGAGGCAGTGTAGAGCTCACAGCTCTAGCTGGCAATAAGGCCCCGAGCACTTCCGGTTCAGAGGCCACGCATGCGCACGATGGCATCCTGCAGCGGGCGCGCCGTGTTCCATGGCAGATGCAGCCCGCAGACCTGGACCGCTAAGGTAGTGCCCCCTTCGGCCACTGAGGCGGCCCGGACCACCCTCCCACACTGCCCCCAGCCCCGAATACCAGAGATGG
The DNA here is from genome assembly GCF_047496885.1 of Scyliorhinus torazame. NCBI lineage: Eukaryota > Metazoa > Chordata > Chondrichthyes > Carcharhiniformes > Scyliorhinidae > Scyliorhinus > Scyliorhinus torazame. The sequence goes on from NC_092718.1 coordinate 11,855,434, forward strand.
CAGCCATTAATTTCTTTCTTTAAGGATCTGGATATGTTAGAGGGTTGGGGGAGTTAGTGTGTGTTTGGGGGGGGGGTGCGGTTTAGTTTAGAAATAGGGCCACCTTGTTCCATTGCACACGTTAATTGCCTTCCTACTTTTGATTTGTTTTTTGTTGTTTATGAAATTTATATGATGTGTATATCTCTGTCTGTACATAGGTTACTGTTTATAAATTCAATACAATATTTTTTTAAATCTCAGAAAGAATGCGCGTAATTTAATAGAAGAAACAGGGTCCCATTTTTGGCACGAAGAGCAGGGTGTTCCCCGGCGTCCGCAGCTCCAGGAATGACCCCGCGATAAAATGGGGCATTGTTCGTTTTGGGCCTCGGCGATGAACACCCCACCAAGGCCGCACTTACCCTTTGAAAATGCCCCCCCGATCTCGCAATCCCATCAGCTACCTCACCGTGGCATCCGGACCCCCCAATTTACCTCTTGGAGGGTCCATGAGCCCCCCCTTCACCCACCTCTTAAGGGCAGGGCCTGATCCCTGGCACAGGCAACCTGGCACCCAGGCACCTTGGTACTGCCAGCCTGGCACCCTGCCACTGCCTCTGCCAACCTGGCAGTGCCACCCAGGCACCCTGGCAGTGCCCAGGTCACACTGCCAGCGTGCCAGGATGGTAGTTCCAAGATGCCCGGGTGCCAGCGGGAGTGCCAAGCTACCACCCTGCCCAGAGCCCAACCACCCAGGGGCCTCCGATGGCCTGAGAGGCACCCCCAGGTGCCATTTGTGTGCACCAGTGCTAAATGGCATCTTGGCGAAGGCTCCCAGGCGCAAGTGTTTGTTCCCAGGACTTGGGAAAATCCGCCGCAGACATATTTAAATCAGCCGAATGGCTCATTTACATACATTAATATGCATCTCGCCCAGCGAGGGCGAGAGCGCGATACCAATGTCTCACAAGATCTCGTTAGATCTCGCGGGGCATCCTGAGCATCGCAAATTTCGTGAGAGGCCTCTCGTGAGGTTTATCGGCCTTGTCGCGTTACCGAGCCGGTTGCAACGAGGCCGATCGATTGTCCCTAATGTCTCAGAGGAATGGGGTGGGGTTAGGGGGAATGATAATACAGGACAAGACACGGGAAGGATTGAAGGAGCAGGACCTGTGAACACAGTCAATCCGATAGGATTTTAGGGATTTACGATGGTGATAACGTACCTATGTAATTCACTCTGAAATCCGTGTGATTGAAGCAAAAGAGTGACAGATTGCAATTCCATCTCTGAGTTGCCATGCAAAGCACATCCAATTTCTTGGCATCATTTGAATGTGTGCCAACCACTCAAAGTATTTCTCTGTTTGCCAAATAGATTTTTTGAAACTCACCCAAAAGCAACTGATGTTAGAGAAGTTTGGAGGCGGTGGAGTAGTGGTCTTGTCACTGGACTAGTCACTGGACTAGTCATCCAGAGTAATGCTCTGGAGACCCAGGTTCGTAATCCCACCAGGGCAGATGGTGGAATCTAAGCTCAATAAAACATCTGGAATTAAATGTCCAATGATGACCATGAAACCATTGTCGATTGTCTCAAAGTTTCAACTGATTTAATGTCCTAATGCCCTTTAGGGAAGGAAATCTGATGTCCTTATCTGCCCTGATATCCATGTGACTCCAGACCTACAGCAACGTGTATGACATTTTTTCTTTTTCTTTTTTTTCCATAAATTTAGATTACCCAATTATTTTTTCCAATTAAGGGGCAATTTAACATGACCAATTCACCTACCCTGCACATCTTTGGGTTGTGGGGGTGAAACCCACGCAGACACTGGGAGAATGTGCAAACTCCACATGGACAGTGACCCAGAGCCGGAATCGAACCTGGGACCTCAGCGCCGTGAGGCAGCAGTGCTAACAACTAGGCCACCGTGCTGCCCCTTACGTGGATGACTCTTAAATAGCCTCAACCGCCACAAAGAAATGAGACCGGACGGACCACCCATCATTGACCCAGGTACCGGAAACGACAACGGCAAACCCAGCCCAGTCGCCTCTGTCATGTCCTCCTTACTAACATCTGGGGGCTTGTGCCAAAATTGGGAAAACAATTTCAATTCCCAAACAATTCCCTCACCAGAGCCTGACATGGCCATACTCACAGAATCATACCTTACAGGTAATGTCTTGACATCACCATCACTATTCCTGTAACTGGCAGGACAGGCCCAGCAGAGGTGATGGCACAGTGGCATATGGTTGGGTTAGAGTTGCCCTGGGAATCCTCAACGTTGACTCTGAATCCCATGGTACCAAGTCAAACATAGGCAAGGAAACCTCATGCTGATTACCACGTACCGGCCACTATCAGCTGGTGAACTCAGTGCTCCTCCATGTTGAACACCACTTGGAGGAAGCACTGAGGGTGGCAAGGGCACAGAATGTACTCTGGGTAGTAAACTTCAATGTGGCTCGGTGGTACCAACACAGACCAAGCTGGCCGGGTCCTAAAGGACATAACTTCTAGACTGGGTCTGCAGCAGGTGGTGAGGGAACCAACAAGAGGCACTACCACCGTGCTAAATGGGACAGACTTCAAACAAATCTAACAACTCCAGGCAGGGCATCCAGGACAAGCTGTGGGCCTTCAGCAGCAGCAGAATTGTATCAACCACAATCTGCAACCTCATAGCCTGGTATATCCCCCACTCTACCATTACCACCAAGCCAGGGAATCAACCCGGTTCAACAACAAGTGCAGGAGGGCGTGCCAGGAGCAACCTGGTCAAGCTACAACACAGGACTACTTGCACACCAAACAACATAAGTAGAATGCGACAGAGCTGAGCAACCCCACAACCAATGGATCAGATCCATGTTCTGCAATCCTGCCGCATCCAGCGGTGAATGGTGACGGACAATGAAACAACTACTGGAGGAGGAATCTGCACAAACTCTCTGAAAGAGCACCCAATCGAGGCCCACACCCCCCGACCGATCCCCATGGCCCAGTGACCCACCTAACCTTTTGGGACACTAAGGGGCAATTATCATGGCCAATCCACCTAACTTGCACATCTTTGGACTGTGGGAAGAAACCGGAAAGTCCGGAGGAAACCCACGCAGACACGGGGAGAACGCGCAGACTCCGCACAGACCGTGACCCGAGGCTGGAATCGAACCCGGGCACCTGGTGCTGTGAGGCAGCAGTGCTAACCACTGTGCCGCCCCTTGAAAATATTGGAAACCTGGAAACATATCGCCATTTCTTCACTGTCGCTGTGTCAAAATCCTGGAATTCATTCCCTAATAGCACCTCTGGGACTGCAGCAGTTCAAGAAGGCAGCTCACCAGCACCTTCACAAGGGCAATTAGGAATGGGCAATAAATCCTGGTCTAGCCAGTGATGCCCGCATCCTGTAAAATTAATTTTAAAAACCTTAATTAGATGCAACGGAACCAATTAAATAAATAAAAATAGTCCTTTGGTGAAGCTAAGGTGGTACAAAGAAAGAGACAGGAGGCTGTGAGTAATGGGGCAACTGTTTGAACGGTTAGTGCAGACGGGATGGGCTGAATGGCCTTCATCATGTGCCATGTCACTGATTGATTTTACCAGCAGAGGTTTGTTGGCAGGTGGGCAAGTGGGCATGAGTAGATGAGGCTGGGTTGATGGGAGAAAAGCCATGAACAATTAACGCAGCAAAACGATTAACAAATTGATATTGATTGTGTTTTATTCACCGTACAAATCCCCTCTTGCGTCGTGCAGTTAATGATTGTTTGTAATACCTAGCCAATCACTAAGCTTATCAGTTGACTGGACCGTATTTGTACCTTACTGATTGGGAAGAGGTCACATTTTCTAACTTTGTTGTGATAAAGGCAGGAAGAGGGGCTGGAAGTTGGGACATTGCAAGAAATGGACACTGAATTAAAGTGGCTCAGTGCATTCTCACCCACAGAGTCAGGAGACTATGGTTTCGAGTCCGACTCAGAGACGTAATCCGTGTTGTTACTGCAGTGTAGGACTGAGGTAGTGCTGCACTGTCGGAGGTGCTGGGCGGGATTCTCCGGCCTCCGACGCTGAAATCGCGTCGGGCGATCGGCTGGTGAATACCCGTTTGTGACAAAATCGGGGGGCGGTGCCGTTTTGGGGTGTTCCGCGCTCTCCAAAAGCGGGGTACTCTAGGAGTACGGCGCACGCTGTATGGACGGCCTCAGGACGTTACCTGAGGCCCCCTCCCTGATGCTCCCCCCCCCCGACGGCCGAGTTCTCGACGGCGTGGGTCACTCATGCTGCTATTCGTCGGGAACTCGGCGTGGCGGCTGCGGACTCAGTCCAGCGCCGTCACAGTCGGGGAAGGGCCGATCCGCGGGCAGGGGGGACTTTGTCGGGGGCTGGTGGCATTGTTGGGGTTTGGTCCGGGGGTCGTGAACCTGGCCAAAGGAGGAGCATTCTTTGGCCAAGACCCTGCCGGGCCCATGCGCGGCCACGGACACAGCAATTATCCGCCCGTATCGGCAGCTAGGCAATCGGGTGCTCTATGCTGCCTGCCTGCTAGCCCCCCCCCCCGGAATGGGGAATCGGGTGGCCGTTTTGCGCCGAATTTTCGGCCCTAAATCGGCACCGTTCCCACGCCAGAGCCAGGACGTAGGCTGAAAATCGGAGAATCCAGCTCGCTGTCTTTCAAACGCAACATTTAAACCTTCCCCGGGATGGAAAAGGTCCCACGACGCTCTTTCGAAGAAGAGCAGGGAAATCCCGGTCAATATTTATCCCTCAGCCGATATCACTGAGACACATTTCTGTTTGTGGGTGACCGCTGAATGCAAATTGCCCGGCCTATTCCCTCCATTAAAGCAGTGACTACTCTTTGAATGGACTGCCTTGACTGCAAAATACATTGAATTGCCCTGGGGTCTTGAAAAGCAGTAGCCTCAGTATCATCCACAATGAAAATAAAAGCTACATAAATGCACGTTATTTATTACTGAGTAATATTAAAACAAAAAAAAACCTGAGGATGCATCAAAGTGAGCTGAAGGTGAAGGTTTGTTTAAGCTTCTTCCAACCATTCTCCCCCCCCCCCCCCCCCCCCCCCCCCCGGGTTACTCATGCTCTGTTTAATCTGTCACCATGACTCAATCGACCCTGGCTACTGCTGCCAGCCACCTTCCTCATGTGTTGTGTTGCACAATATGTTGGCAGGAGTATGACACTCTGCCCCCCTTCCTGCCAAGTTGCCTGAAGCAGTCTTTACAACGCAGACCAACTGATGATAAGCAAATCTCCAGGAGCTTTGTGAAATGTCATGTCATAGGAAGTTATACCATCAGGCATTGATCAATCATGACAGAAACTTGACATTTAACTCATGCGATTAAGCCCCCAAAAAGGGTTTCAACACTGGAGTCCTTTAGTGACGCTGCAGCAGTGAAGGAGACGCAGTGCATTTTTATCAGTTTTGCAGTTTGCTTGCAGTTGGGCGACCTCAGCTTAGGCCACAGACACGGAGAAGTCAGCAAGCTTCCTCAAGCGCAGTGAGGCGGAATAGGTTCGAGAATGGACACGGCCGTCTTGTAGCTTGACCTCTGTCCCACTTTCCCACGCTACCTTGCAGGTTCAGAACTTACCATTAAGTTCACCTCACTGCGCGGTTCTGTCACCTCTTTGGTGTAGATTTACTGAAAGGATTTTCCTCGGATGGTGATGTCTAGCACGAGGGGACATAGCTTTAAATTGAGGGGTGATAGATATAAGACAGATGTCAGAGGTAGGTTCTTTACTCAGAGAGTAGTAAGGGTGTGGAATGCCCTGCCTGCAACAGTAGTGGACTCACCAACACTAAGGGTATTCAAATAGTCATTGGATAGACATATGGACGATAAGGGAATAGTGTCGATGGGCTTTAGAGTGGTTTCACAGGTTGGCGCAACATCGAGGGCCGAAGGGCCTGTACTGCGCTGTTATGTTCTATGTTCTAAACGTCTCCCACCATTTGGTGATCAAGGATGTGAAGCAATCCCAGTGATCAAACAATACTCAGACACTCTGCCCTATATCTTAACAACAATAAGAAGTCTTACAACATCAGGTTAAAGTCCAAAAGGTTTGTTTCGAATCACTAGCTTTTGGAGCACTGCTCCTTCCTCAGGTGAAGGAGCTGCGCTCCGAAAGCTAGTGATTCGAAACAAACCTGTTGGACTTTAACCTGGTGTTGTAAGACCTCTTACTGTGCTCACCCCAGTCCAACGCCGGCATCTCCACATCTTAACAATAATGTCACAGAAGGCTTACAACCTCCAAACATCATGGGGATGTGAGTATTGAGGTCACATGTCCAATGACAGTCAATTGTCATTTATTAATCAGGATTAATCACATCTGGATTTCCAATTGACCACATGTGTCAAGTGTTATTGGGTAATGCTGTCTTAGACGGAATCTGAAGATTCTCTGCAGACACCTGACTAAACATTCATTCAATGAGGATGAAAGAGTAACATTAATACCATTAGACATGTGCAGCCCTCACAATGTTGTTACCTGAATAGTATTGTTATACTCTGTTTGCAATATGCCACTTGGTTCACCTTCTCCCTTTTCCTTTACCCAGCTGTTTGTAAATCATGCAAAAAGCACAGGTTAGAAGGGTTCTAATTGGTTGCCGGAGCATTAAGGCAACTTTCTCTATGTACTCAACAAAACAACAATAATATTTCAGCTTCATGCCATCACAAAGTTTGACGACGGAATCTTCTGCTCTCGCTGGTGGCGAGCTTGGATGTGGGAAGGGCATGTAAATAGGTGACAGGTACCGATGGGGAGCACGGTAGCACAGTGGTTAGCACCGTTGCTTCACAGCGCCAGGGTCCCGGGTTCGATTCCCGGCTTGGGTCACTGTCTGTGCGGAGTCTGCACGTTCCCCCCGTGTGTGCGTGGGTTTCCTCCGGGTGCTCCGGTTTCCTACAACAAGTCCCGAAAGACGTGCTTGTTAGGTGAATTGGACATTCTGAATTCTCCCTCTGTGTGCCCGAACAGGTGCCGGAATGTGGCGACGAGGGGATTTTCACAGTAACTTCATTGCGGTGTTAATGTAAGCCTACTTGTGACAATAAAGATTAAGATGAACCCCGCTACTTTTCCACCTCCATCAGAATTAGATTCTGGGTGGGGAGACCCATGGTCGACCTTCCCGCCCTGCTGACAATTCATAGATGGTAATCATAGAATTTACAGTGCAGAAGGAGGCCATTCGGTCCATCGAGTCTGCACCGGCTCTTGGAAAGAGCACCCCACTTAATCCCGCACCTCCAACCCATCCTCATAAGCCAGTAACCTCACCTTGAGGCTCTTCAGTGGCCAATTAATGAATTAATGATCAATTAATTGCCTCATCCCACCACCATTGGAATTAACCCAGCTGCAAGTGGGCCTGTCTTGTTACATGGGGCCGGGGGGGGGGTTTGGAGTTGGGATGCGGAGGGGGCGGGAGCGAGGGATGTGAAGTTGGCTTCAACAACAGCATGCATTGCCTGATCGAGAGACCAGACATTGGGAAAGGGGGGGGGGCTGCTGAGAGTCAACCCTCTGCCCTGACCCTTTGCTACCCTGTACCCATGGCCCCTGTAGAAATGCTGGGGTCCCAAACACTGGCAAGCAGTATTGGTAACAAATGATACTTTATTCACCAGTTCAGCAGCTACTCCATGCTTGTGCACTGTCTGCGCTCTGGGAAGAACACTCGCACCTCCCATCATGTGACCTTTATTGGAGCCGCGTCATCATGTGACCCCGTGGCCACTCGGTCTACAACCGCTACCCTGCAAAACCCCCACCCCCTCCATTACTTACCTGCAGGGTGGGTCCCCCGCCATCCTGGCACTCTGCAGGGTGTCCTTCCGGTGGCAGCCACCGCCTCTCTTCTGGCGCTGCTGAGTGCAAGAGCTGCCTGCTTCTGATTGGCCAGCAGCACTCATTCGGAGGGACTTCTGCTCCAGGGGGAGGCCTGTTCTTTCATAGATTTCATAGAATTTACAGTGCCGAAGGTGGCCATTCGGCCCATCGAGTGTGCACCGGCCCTTGGAAAGAGCACCCTACCTAAGCCCACACCTCCATCCTATCCCCATAACCCCGCCTAACTGTTTTGGACACTGAGGGCAATCCACCTAACCTGCACATCTTTGGACTGTGGGAGGACGGAGCACCCGGAGGAAACCCACGCAGACACGGGGAGAAAGTGCAAACTCCGCACAGACAGTGACCCAAGCCGGGAATCGAACCTGGGAAGCTGGAGCTGTGAAGCAACAGTGCTAACCACCTTGCCACCGTGTCGCTATCGTGTGCTACTGTTGGCCTCCCCGCTTCCTGATTGGCTTGTGTTTTGGGCTCTCCAGCTGACAGGTAAGACCCATAACGCCTCCACAAGATTCCGCCTCAGTCTCGGAGACCCTCCGGAGGTCCCGGACCAGCAAAATCACACGGGGAGCGGAGGAGATTTCAACCCTGGACATCGCACTCTCCCTCACGTTTCACCTCCTTGCTCACTGGAATGTAGCAGCTTTGGGAATTGTTTCAGAATGAGTTGCCTTCTCTCTCTCCCCCCCCCCCCCCCCCTTTGCTCCCAGGGCAGGGGGACGATATTGGGAGAGTTGGGAAGAAAGGAAAAGAAATGGAAAATCAACACGGCACCTGACCCAGAAAACATACAAAAAAAACATTGAAAATCAGACACAGTGCAAATTAATTGAACTCAAAGCACAACATGGTTAAATGGGCAATAATATAGGACACGGCGTCCTGTGCACCAGCTCACTGGCTCCTGATAGAGGTTAATGACCATCATGAAAGCTATTTCACAGCAACGGCAATATTTTAATGGCAGCTTTTGAGTTTATTAAACCCTTGTGTCTAATTCTGCTCGCTGACTTATTGCGCCTTTACAGAACCTGAGTTGCTGTATTTGATAGTGTCAAAAGGCTTTTTGCTGGTTTACAGCTTTATCTGGGCGAGATGGTAATCAAGGGGAGAACCAGAGAATTAATCCCCTACTCTAATCTATTAGTTGAAGGGATAAATGTCTTTCATGCAATGCAAACTAATAAAAGCTCATATATGGCAAATTAATGGGATGTTGGCCTTTACGGCGTGTGTAATCCCAGCAACCCATCCTGGGCTCAGCTTCCTCAGAATTCCTCCTTCTGCCTCTGCACTATCGCCTGTTTCTGTCTCAGCGCACCCGCTCCTCAACCCTCAGCCTTGCTTCTGCGACCTCCGGACCCCACTACACCTCGGCCTCCCAACCTCATAACTCGGGCTCAATTAAAACTCTGCGGCCCATGCCATCCATAAATACTCGTCAGGTCAGAGGTTTGAGAGGTTTGCTGAGGAAAGCAGTTTTGTTTGTTCCTTACTGTCATGGCTATAGCCAGCACAGGACATGGAATGGAAGCAATTTATACTCAAGTTAACTTGAAAAGCCCAGGAAAATACATCCGCAACATATACCACCCACCCAATGCGGCATCCGCAATGTTTTCCAGTGATGCCGACTCTCAGACTCTATACCTTAGAACCATACAATCAGATTTTTCTATGAAAATTCTGTTAAAATGGGTGGCGCAGTAGCACAGTGGTTAGCACTGTTGCTTCACAGCGCCAGGGCCCCAGGTTCGATTCCCGGCTTGGGTCTCTGTCTGTGCGGAGTCTGCACGTTCGCCCCGTGTCTGCGTGGGTTTCCTCTGGGTGCTCCGGTTTCCTCCCACAGTCCAAAGACGTGCTTAGGCATTCTGAATTCTCCCTCTGTGTACCCGAATGTGGCGACTAGGGGACTTTCACAGTAACTTCATTGCAGTGTTAATGTAAACCTACTTGTGACAATAAAGATTATTATTATTAAGTCAGTATCCATTTTAGTTGTCAAGACAACAATGCACAAGGGTCACGGGGAAAACGCAGGCGAATGGCATTAAACCGTGATGTTTCTTTGGACGTGTAGTCCACGTTGGACCAAATAGCCTCCTTCCGCACCGTAAGAATTCTGCGTTTCTGTGTCTGTCCCGTCTTCCCCTCTCCCCGCCTGTTTGAAAGGGCATGGCTGCCCATAACAGACCATTGTCTCATTGCATTGTCAGGCATCAGATACATGTCTTCGTATCAATCTAACAGCAGCAGAGACGCTGCGCGTCTACCTGAGGTCTGAGGTGATGAAATGATTTCTCTGTCCCATTGTGGTTCAGCGGGTGACACTCCTGCCTCTGGCAGCGGGTCCCAGGTATGTTCCAGGACTTGAGCACAAAATCATGGCTGTAACTCCAGCCTGAGAGAGGTGGCGGCTTTTGGGCGAGATGTTAAACTGAGGCCCTGTCACAATATACACCAGTATATCATGGTGCAGACACACACACTGATGGACACACAGCAAGACCAATAAACACACACAACACCGCAGTCAATCACCAGTTAGAGCACAAGCGCTATAAAGACAGGGGGCATCAGGGTTCCCGCTCATTCAAGCTGCAGCCTCCTAGTAAGACAGAGCTCACAGCCTGCAGCACAGGTCTTCACCATGTGCTGAGTGCATAGACTGGTTAGGACAAGGCATAGGTCTTTAGTTTAATCTAATATCGTGTTAACCCACAGTGAAAGTATGTTCAACAGTTTCTGACTTAATAAAATAGTGTTGCACTATTTCAAGTGTTGGTGGCCTGTATGTGTTCCACGGATCCAGAGCACCCAACACATCATGATACCAGTAGCTGAAGGATGTTAGAACTTCTGAGACCTACCTGCAAGTGATCTGCCTTCCACCAGCATACAGCCACCCTGCAAAATGGACAGCGTCCACCCCCCGCCGCCGCTCCGTATCACCGGTAACCTAGGGGCCAACTGGAAGATATTCAAACAACGCTTCCAGCTCTACCTTGAAGCCACAGACCGGGAGGATGCCTTGGACACCAGGAAGATCGCTCTCTTCCTATCCACGGCCGGGGACCATGCCATCCACATTTTAATTCTCTCGCCTTTGCGGATGATGAAGATAAAACGAAGTTCAAGACGGTCCTCCTCAAGTTTGACGCTCACTGCAGCATAGAGGTGAATGAAAGTTTCGAGCGCTATGTATTCCAACAGCGTTTGCAGGGTAAGGATGAACCTTTCCAGTCCTTTCTCACCCACCTCCGCATCCTTGCGCAGCCCTGTAGCTACGGGCCCACATCCGCCTCCATGATACGCGACCAGATCGTTTTCGGTGTTCAGTCGGACCCCCTACGCCAGCAGCTCCTCAAGGTAAAGCAGCTCACCCTAGCGACCGCCATCGAGACCTGCATGCTACACGAACACGCCACTAGTCGGTATTCCCACATCCAAGCGGCTGAAACGGAGCGGCAAGGTCCCCACGAGGCAGAGCGGGTCCGAGCAATCGAGCAACTCCAGGGCCTCCGCCTGGATGAGGGCGGCCATTTTGCGCGCTTTTCGCGGACTCCCGCGCTTGTGCGCACCGAACAAGGGGACGTCGACGTCGACGGACGTAATACACAGGCGCGCACCACGTACGACCGCACCGCGCATGCGCGGTGGCGCAGCGAACGTACTGACGATCCGCCGTGCGGCAACTGCGGCTCCGCCCACTTAAAGCGGCAATGCCCCGCCAAATCCCGAAATACCTGAGATGTGGGAAACTTGGACACTATGCTGCCTTATGCAGAGCAGCTCAGCCTGCCAACTCACGCCGCTTCAGCCAGCCTCACAGGAATGTCCGGGCCATTCAGTCCACGGTCACCGAGTCCGATGCGGACCTGCTACCCAACATTGACACCGAGGACCCGAAGGCGTCTTTTCGAGACGGTATCGTTACAAAAAACAGGGTGTCCCCGGAAGCAAAGAATCCAGCCTCTATCGGTATACAGCATCGATCCAGACGATGAGTGGCCACCCTGAGGTCAACCAGAATATGTTGCCCACCTCAGAGACTTAATTTATGAACTTTGCGGACTTATAGACTTTCTGATTTGTTTTGTTGCCTTGTTGGATCGTTTGTATATAGTGTTCATCTCATTATTCTCGCTGCATACTGCTTGTCTGCACCAGGCACCTTCCCATGTAAATAGCTTAGTTCTCATGTACGTAGTCCTGTAAATATGTCTTTGCACCCCACACGCAGTTAGGAACATTCTCACCACACACTATTTATTGCCACACACATACATTCGTTTATAAAAGGGGGGATGTCATAATATACACCAGTATATCATGGTGCAGATACACACACACTGATGGACACACAGCAAGACCAATCAATGCACACAACACTGCAGCCAATCACCAGTTAGAGCACACTCACTATAAAGACAGGGGGCATCAGAGTTCCCGCTCATTCGGGATGCAGCCTCCTAGTAGGACAGAGCTCACAGCCTGCAGCACAGATCTTCACCATGTGCTGAGTACATAGACTGGTTAGGACAAGGCATAGGTCTTTAGTTTAATCTAATATAGTGTTAACCCACAGTGAAAGTATGTTCAACAGTTTCTAACTTAATAAAATAATGTTGCACTATTTTAAGTGTTGGTGGCCTGTATGTGTTCCACGGATCCAGAGCACCCAACACATCAGGCCCCATCTGCCCCTTCAGGTGGAAGTAAACAATCCCCTGATGTTATTCTGAAGAAGAGTTGGCTCTGAACAAGAGTCACCCGGACCCGAAACGTGAACTTTGTTTACGTCTAGGGCAGCATGGTGGCGCAGTGGGTTAGCCCTGCTGCCTCATGGCGCTGAGGACCCGGGTTCGATCCCGGCTCTGGGTCACTCTCCGTGTGGAGTTTGCACATTTTCTCCGTGTCGGCGTGGGTTTCGCCCAAAAAGATGTGCAGGGCAGGTGGATTGGCCACACTAAACTGGCTCTTAATTGGAAAAAAATAATTAGGTACTCGAACTTTATTTTAAAGAAACTCTGTTTCTGTCTCCACAGATGCTGCCAGACCTGCTGGGTTTTTATTACAGATTTTCAACTTCTGCAGTATTTTGCTTTATGTTTTACCAAATGCCCTGGCCAATTTTTATCCTTTGATAAGACCGGGCAGCACGGTAGCACAGTGGTTAGCACAGTTGCTTCACAGCTCCAGGGTCCCAGGGTCCGGGTGCTCCGGTTTCCTCCCACAGTCCAAAGAACATAAGAACAAGGAGCAGGAGTAGGCCATCTGGCCCCTCGAGCCTGCTCCGCCATTCAATGAGATCATGGCTGATCTTTTGTGGACTCAGCTCCACTTTCCGGCCCGAACACCATAACCCTTAATCCCTTTATTCTTCAAAAAATTATCTATCTTTATCTTAAAAACATTTAATGAAGGAGCCTCTACTGCTTCACTGGGCAAGGAATTTCAAAGATTCACAACCTTTTGGGTGAAGAAGTTCCTCCTCAGTCCTAAATCTACTTCCCCTTATTTTGAGGCTATGCCCCCTAGTTCTGCTTTCACTCGCCAGTGGAAACAACCTGTCCACATCTATCCTATCTATTCCCTTCATAATTTTATATGTTTCTATAAGATCCCCCCTCATCCTTCTAAATTCCAACGAGTACAAGCCCAGTCTACTCAACCTCTCCTCATAATCCAACCCCTTCAACTCTGGGATTAACCTAGTGAATCTCCTCTGCACACCCTCCAGCGCCAGTACATCCTTTCTCAAGTAAGGAGGCCAAAACTGAACACAATACTCCAGGTGTGGCCTCACTAACACCTTATACAATTGCAGCATACCCTCCCTAGTCTTAAACTCCATGCCTCTAGCAATGAAGGACAAAATTCCATTCGCCTTCTTAATCACCTGTTGCACCTGTAAACCAACATTTCGCGACTCATGCACTAGCACACCCAGGTCTCTCTGCACAACAGCATGTTTTAATATTTTATCATTTAAATAATAATCCCTTTTGCTGTTATTCCTACCAAAATGGATAACGTCACATTTGTCAACATTGTATTCCATCTGCCAGACCCTAGCCCATTCACTTAGCCTATCCAAATCCCTCTGCATACTTCCGGTATCCTCTGCACTTTTTGCATTACCAGTCATCTTAGTGTCGTCTGCAAACTTGGACACATTGCCCTTGGTCCCCAACTCCAAATCATCTATGTAAATTGTGAACAATTGTGGGACCAACACTGATCCCTGAGGGACACCACTAACTACTGATTGCCAACCAGAGAAACACCCATTAATCCCCACTCTTTACTTTCTATTAATTAACCAATCCGCTATCCATGCTTTACCCTTAATGCCATACATCTTTATCTTATGCAGCAACCTTTTGTGTGGCACCTTGACAAAAGCTTTCTGGAAATCCAGATATACCACATCCACTGGCTCCCCATTATCTACCGCACTGGTAATGTCCTCAAAAAATACCACTAAATTAGTTAGGCACGACTGCCCTTTTAGGACCTCATCCCTTTTTTTACCCATGTCGTTGGTACCGATGTGTACCATGACCACTGGCTGTTCACCCTCCCCCTTCAGAATGTCCTGTACCTGCTCCGAGGCATCCTTGACCCTAGCACCAGGGAGGCAACATACTATCTTGGAGTCTCGTTTGCAGCCACAGAAACGCCTGTCTATTCCCCTTACAATTGAACCCCTATAACTATTCCACTGTCATACTTACCACCCCTCCCCTCTGCAGCAGAACCAACCGCGGTGCCACGAGTTTGGCTCTTCCTGTTTTCCCCTGAGAGGCCATTCCCCTCAACAGTATCCAAAGCGGTATATCTGTTCTGCAGGAGAATGGCCACAGGAGATTCCTGCCCTACCTGCCTCACTCTCTTGCTCTGTCTGGTGGTCACCCATTCCCTTCCTGCCTGCGGAGTCTGAGCCTGCGGTGTGACCACCTCTGTATACGTGCTATCCACGATGCTCTCCGACTCGCGGGTGCTCCAGTGTCTCCAGCCGCCGCTCCAGCTCTGAAACTCGAGCTTCCAGGAGCTGTAACTGGAGACACTTCCTGCACACATGCTGACCCTGGAGACTGGAACTGTCCCCAGCCTGCCACATGGAGCAAGAGGAGCAGACAATGCCTTGGAGCTGTCCTGCCATGATTTATTCCTTTAAATTAAACTTTTGAAATTAAACTATAGAAAGATGTTTTTGTGTCGGATTATATCCAATCTCCTGTATACTATTTAATTAGCCTTATCCCTGAGTATTTAGCTTGCTTGATCTGACAACAAATTAAATAGTTATTGAATTGAAATTAAAAAGTTATTTAATGAAAATGAAATAAGTTATTTAAATCAACTTATAAATAATAATTTAAATCAACCCAAAATAGTTATTTAAGTGAGATTTAAAAATTAAAAAAGATGTGCAGGTTAGGTGGATTGGCCTTGATAAATTGCGCTTAGTGTCCAAAAAGGTTAAGTGGGGTTACTGGGTTACGGGGATAGGGCGGAGGCGTGGGCTTAAGTAGGGTGCCCTTTCCAAGGGCCGGTGCAGACTCGATAGGTCGAATGGCCTCCTTCTGCCCTGTAAATTCTATGATTCTATGATAGATTATCTGTCATGTGCGAATGCTGTTTGAGGGAGCTTGCTGTGTGCAAACTGACTCCTATAGTGACTACACTCTGGTCAGACCCCCCTTGGAGTATTGTGAGCAGTTTTGGGCCCCCTGTCTAAGGAAGGATGTGCTGGCCTTGGAAAGGGTCCAGCTGAGGTTCACAAGAATGATCCCTGGAATGAAGAGCTTGTCGTATGAGGTTGAGGACTCTGGGTCTGTACTCGTTGGAGTTTAGAAGGATGAGGGAGGATCTTTTTGAAACTTACAGCATACAGCGTGGCCTGGATAGAGTGGACGTGGAGAGGATGTTTCCACTGGTCGGAGAGACGAGAACCAGAGAGCACAGCTTCAGACTGAAGGGACGATCCTTTAAAACAGAGATGAGGAGGAATTTCTTCAGCCAGAGGGTGGTGAATCTGTGGAAGACTTTTCCGCAGAAGGCTTTGGAGGCCAAATCACTGAGTGTCTTTAAGACAGAGATAGATAGGTTCTTGATTAATAAGGGGATCAGGGGTTATGGGGAGAAGGTAGGAGAATGGGGATGAGAAAAATATCAGCCATGATAGAATGGCGGAGCAGAGTAGATGGGCTGAGTGGCCTAATTCTGCTCCTATGTCTTGTGGCCTTAAAAGCCCTTCATTGACTGTAAAGCGCTTTGGGATGTTCTGAGAATGGGAAAGGCACTATATGAATGCAAACTCTTTTTCTCACTTTATTTCCCCTCTGTCCCCACTCTGAATTCATCGACACTCCATACCAACCTTCGACTTCACTGCTAACTTGCGAAAACGCACCAATGTTCTGACAACAACATGTAACAGACGCTTGATGCAAGGCATTCGAACCAAGTTAATGACAATTCCCCGCTGTGCCTCATCACACGGAGCTTTGGAACATTGCCTGCACATATTAATTTGAAAAGTTGGTCGCAATTCCACCAGTTACTTGCTAGAAATTGCCGACAAATCTGTAAGGAATAACAAGAGAGTACAAGGGGGACCAATTAGTGCAGCTGCCTGCAGCTAGAGTTTTGTACAGATCATTCAAATTTCTTTCCACCCATTCCCCCCCACCCCCCCGCCCCCCCTCCCCACCCCCCCACCCCCGCTTGAATTTAGTGCTCTGTTTTTTTTTTGTCAGCATAATTAAATTCCAAATAAACTTTTCTTTGAATGAACAGTTGGGAACGAAAAATAAAAAAGATGCTCCTGTAACATGAAAACGGCACAGTTTTTCTTCGTTCTTCCATGGACTTTGCAGTGTACGTGGGAACTGTCACTCCCGTTGGCAGCCTACCCAAGGGGTTATTCTTTGAACTGCGAGCTTGACTCTGCTGTATCATCAGCACGGGTACCCTCTTGTCCTCCCCAAATATTGACCCCCCCCCCCCCCACCTTGCTCTATCAAAGGGCAGACGCTGGATAACATTAGGAGAGAGCTTAGGCCCATGGCGGCTGAAGGCAAGGCCGCCATTGGCAGAGCGAAGGAAGAGGGAGATGGATTGAGGTCAGCGTTGGAGCAGCGAGATGTGTCAGAGGAATGTAGAGCTGGAAGAGTTGCAGAAAAATGGAGGGGGTGAGTCCGTGGAATTTAATGCAAGGATAAATTTTTTAAAATTGCACCATTGCTGGACCTGGAGCCAATCTACGTCAGCCATCTCGGGGGGGGGGGTGAATGGACTTGGTGTGAGTTAGGGTATGCCAGCAGAGAAGATAAATTAGCCAATTTATTACTTTCTTTGGAGCAATAATAGAAAACAAACAGCTGACTTGAGCATTGCTGATAAAAGGGACATGCTGTCAAAGTTTTTCATCTTTCACTCATCACGGAAGATGGAAGATTTCAAAGAGAACATGAGTTTATACTACATGAGAAAAGGGTGCTGATTTGTTGGCAAGCCAACTCTGATTGGTCAAGGCATCACCATGAAGTGTCTGAGAGCCTCAGGGGGTAAGTGGATATCTTGCAGAGTCTTACAGCACAGTAGAAGGCCATTCGGCCTCTCATGCCTGTGGTGGCTCTTCGAAAGAGCTGCCCAATTTAGCCTCCAGCTTCTGCTTCTCCCCCGAGAATCAGTTCTCCTCAAGTACCCTTCCAATTTCCCCTCTGATTCTTTTATCAGTAAGAAGAAGGGCTTTTCAATGAAGTTGCCCCTTGAGCAGCTCACTTCCAGAAACATAATCACAGCTGACAATCCATGTGCTGTACTGAGGAAGTGCAGAATCGCTGGAGGTGCTGTCTCGTGGACGGTCATTATACTGAGGTCCCTATCTGCCTTTTAGGTCGATGAAACAAACCCCAGAGCGTTATTTCAAAGAAGGGAAGAGGAAGTCATCCCACATGTTCCGGCTAATGTTCATGACTTCATCAACATCAATAAAATAGATGATTTTATAGTTTATAGAAACTGAGAAATTATTTTCGCTGGTGGGAGAATCATGAACAAGCAGACTTGAGTTAAAAACTAGAGCCAAACACTCGGGCACAAGATCAGGGAACACTTCTTCATACAAAGTTAGTAGAAATCTGGAAAACTCTCTCCAACCGACTATGGTTGCTGGGGATTTAATTGGCATGTTCAAGGCTGAAATTAATGGATTCCTGTTGGCTTAGAGGCCAAAGAGTATGGAGCAAAGGTCGATAAGTGGAGTTACGGTAACGATCAGTCATGATCTGATTGGACGGTTCAGCCAGCTCATGGTGCTGAGTCATCTCTTGGGCTATTCATTTACACATAAAACCATCAGAGATACTCTTCACCAATCAGCCTAGCTAACCGTACAAATCAGCAGCTTCACCTTCTCCAAATGTGTTATAATATTTGCTGAACACCTTAATGAGACAGTTTCTCTTGGCGCTCAAGCAGATTGACTCTGCTCCTCAAATGGCTGGCCGACTAGTCACAGGGTAACAGAGGCAGCCAACAATCTTAGGAAGCTTGTTCACTTTGTATCATTTTCTCAACACCTGATTAATTTTAATTTGCAAAGTGCTAAAAAAAAAAGAGAATAACTTCTAAATTTCTCCTTAATGAATGCACGGACGAATTGGGCAGATAATAGGTACTCTCTTGGCCGATGTGCCCTGGTAATCTTACTGTCGGTTGTTGGCAATAATTTTTAACGTGCTTCATGAAGCTGCATTTAAAAGGTTTTTTTTTAAGTAGCATCGAAAGACTTACAGCATTCCCATTTTGAGAAAATAATTTGAGGCACATTAAATTTACAATGCTTAGCCTGCTTAAACAGATAGTGATGGATGTTCTATTCCGCTGATGTTCATTCTGCATTGCAGTTGTACATATAGTGTTGATTATACCTTCACCTGCAGCATGGCCAGCTCCACGACATTCCCCATATTTTACAGAGGTTTAAACCCCCTTTTGACTATTATTTCGTTAATGGACTCATTGGAACAGATTATCACAACTGAGGCAGATCTGCCTTGGCATGGTAGCACAGCGGTTAGCACTGTTGCTTCCCAGCGGCAGGGTCCCAGGTTCGATTCCCGGCTTGGGTCACTGTCTGTGCGGAGTCTGCACGTTCTCCCCGTGTCTGCGTGGGTTTCCTCCGGGTGCTCCGGTTTCCTCCCACAAGTCCCGAAAGACGTGCTTGTTGGGTGAATTGGACATTCTGAATTCTCCCTCTGTGTACCCGAACAGGCAACTGAATGTGGCAACTAGGGGCTTTTCGCAGTAACTTCATTGCTATGTTAATGTAAGCCTACTTGTGACAATAATAAAGATTATTAAAGAGCTCCATTACACTGTCCATGAGGAGTATGCACATTCTCCCTGTGTTTGCGTGGGTTTCACCCCCACAACCCAAAGATGTGCAAGCTAGGTGGATTGGCCACGCTAAATTGCCCCTTAATTGGAAGACAATAATTGGGTACTCTAAATTTATATTTAAAAAATGAGTCCCAATCTTAGCGCCGGGGAGGCCTGGGGGGTGTGGGGTGGTGGTTAATAGAGTTAGGCCCGCTAACCCTGGTTGGTTAGAAGGCCCACCTCAGATGCCTAGAAATTCGCCCCAGTTGTTTTAGAAGCTGTTAGGCTCCCAAGTCCTCACCCCTCATACCCTGTCACCCTCCCTACTCACTCCCCATTGACCCCTCCATGCCAACTCATGTCCTGCCTGCCAACTAATCATATCCCATCATATCCCCCAGTCACCTCCATGCTAACTCACCTCTCATGCCACCTCATACCAATGTTACAACTGCGGGCAACCCAACCATTTTGCCCGGGACTGTAGGGCACCAACCAACTATCCCACACGACCGTCTCAGCCATTCCGCAACGATGAACCCCGACCCATGCCCCTCGAAGGACTGGCCCGACAAGCCACAATAACCCCGCTAGAAAACTCCGACACCCCCTTTAACCTATATCCCCAATTAGAACACGGACCCAGAGCATGACGGTGCCCAGCCTCACCGACTTGGGTGTGGAACACTAAATGGGATAGTGTAGGGAGACCCCTAGTACAAGGAGGGGTTGGAGTCCGCCACCCTGAGTTATCCCGCACTACTCGAAACACATCCCGAGACCTCGACTGCACATGGCGTACCCGGAAAAACGGTTTTACAGGTCGTCTACAGGAGGGTGCGGAAACTGATAAACATACCCGCACCACCACCTTCCTGGCAGATAACATAGCGTAATGGGCGGAGCCTCACGAATGCCTGATTCCCATAGTAAATGACCGCAAGGGGCCATTTCTGCCTGAACAAATGGGGGGAGAAAGCAGGGGAGCCAGAACCTTCGAGCCCCCAGTACTGCTTAACCCACACCCTGTACTCCAGGAATCGAACCTCCACCTCTGGAAGCGATTCCGGCCCGCCCGGTCCCAGCTCCGATTCACCGGACGTCAGGAAGAAGGCCTCGTCTAAGGGGACCTCGACCAAAAGGACTCCGGGGAACCAGAAAAGGTCATCCGCTAGGGCATCCCTGGTGCAGAGACCTTCAGAACCACCTGACCCGGCGTCCCTACCAGAGGTGGTAACGCAGCGGGTACCTGGCACCCAAAGCCCGTCCTGGGGCTGTTTAGCACGGGGCTAAATCGCAGGCTTTGAAAGCAGACCAAGGCAGGCCAGCAGCACGGTTCAATTCCCGTATCAGCCTCCCCGAACAGGCGCCGGAATGTGGCGACTAGGGGCTTTTCACAGTAACTTCATTTGAAGCCTACTTGTGACAATAAGCGATTTTCATTTTCATTTCACGTAGGTTCCCTCGGCTGAGGAGGAATTGGTCCAAATTGTAAATAGCTTTATCCGTCCACTCCGTGCATCGCCCCATTGGGCTTTTATCCGCCCACATTGCGTTGTTTCCATGATCTCCCGACACACCACACTCTGATTGTGGGATGAAGAATGCAATGGTACTGATTACCGACCAACCCTTCCTATGCCTATTGGGCCTTTATTATTAATTTACTTATTCCTTTGAGTTAAAAAACCCAAAAAACAAAAGGGTCATACGACATTCTATTTGTTCAGCACATAAGGCAATGTAGTCATGAAGCACAAGCGAGTTTACATCGCAGCCAAAAAGTAATGAGGAAAGATTGGACAGGCTGGGTCTGTTTTCCTTGGCGCAGTGAAGGTTGAGACGGGGCCTGATAGAGATGTGTAAGATTATGACGGGAATAGATAAGGTGGGTGGAAATTCCATTAATAGGGGGGTCATTAGCCAGGGGACACAGATTTAAGGTCAGCGGTAGGAGGTTAAGAGGGGAGTTGAGGAGAAACGTTTTCACCCAGAGGGCGGTAGGGGTCTGGAACTCGCTGCCTGAGAGGGTGGTTGAATCAGAAACTCTAGTAACAGTTAAGAATTATTTAGATAGTCACAGCGCTGCTAAAACCTCCAGGGCTAAAGGCCAAGGGCTGGAAAATGGGATTAGTGTAGTCAGATCTTTGTTGACTGGCCTGGACAATTGGCCTCGTTCTGTGCTGTAAATGTCTATGAATCTATGAGTCAAAGTGCTGAGCTCTTATGGGACTGAAAGCCTTGCATTATGGTAGCAAGGAAAGAAGGTCTTTTCAGGACAGATTGCAGAGAGCTGGGGTTTATTGACTCTTAACTTACATTTTTCACTCCTCCAACTTTGAGCTTCCTCATCCCGCCCACCTTCATCCAGTCGTTGGTGAGAGATCTTTCATCCGTCTTAACGTTTCTCTCCCGGACTCCGGAACCTTCCTCTTTCATCTCGGAAAGATCATCTCAAAGCTCGTCTTCTGAAATCAGCCCCCGCCTCCTAACCTCTCCCTCCGGGGCTCAGAGTCCTTTCTCCTTGCTATTTATATTTTTCCACTTGGGACAGTCTACATGATAAAGGCACTATCTAAATGCAGGCTCTTGTTGCCAATTGACTGACCTCCGCTGATAAAGTAGAAGGGAGTAAGTAGTTCTCTGAGCTGATACTGCAGGTATTAATGTATCAAAGGATTGATTAATATCCCAATGCCACATTCAGTGTGCCGGGCAGAGAATCTATTATGTCTTTAGAAATGGAGTCTATACTCATGTAATTTTAAGTGACCTTGTTAGATTTATTGATTCGCAGTTTTAAGCAGCTGTATTGTCAGTAATCAGAGTGCACATATTTAATGTAATTGGCAAAATAGCAAGAGGAGGAGAGGAGAATATTTTTAACATTTTGAATTGTTGTGATCTAGAGTGTGTTTCCTGAGAGGGCGGTGAAAACAGAGTCCATAGTAAATTTCAGAGGAGAATTTGACAAAGACTTGAAGGTTAAAGATTTGCAGGACTGTGGGGAAAGAGCAGGGGGAGTGAGGTGAATTCGATAACATTGCCAAAGGGGTTGGCACAGGTGTGGTGGGCTGAAGGGTTATGCGATACCATTATTTTCACCTTTGTTTGTTATCTACAGGCAAAGTACATCACCCAAAAAATAAATCAACACATCGGTTATATCAACCATTTCTGTCACCTGTACTGTAATATTTTAAGTCCCTTGTGAAACATCAGAAATGAATTCACAATTCAGAATGTTTCCAGTGGGGTAGCATGTAGACAGGAGAGGTTGCTTGTTGGAACATATTGTATCATATTTTTTTATACAGTCACTTGGTCGGACAGAAGTTGAATATTTTTGGAAGGAGAAACATGTTGCCCTAGTATCTCCGTCTTGCACTGAGCAGGACAAACACAAGAGTGCCAAATATCAAACAATTTATACTACAGGAGAAAAGGTCGCTGACTTTGATTGGCCGCGGCGTTGCCATGGAGAAAGCAACAGGTAGCACAGTGGTTAGCACTGTTGCTTCACAGTGCCAGGGACTCAGGTTCGATTCCCGGCTTGGGTCACTGTCTGTGCGGAGTCTGCACGTTCTCCCCGTGTCCTCCGGGCATTCCGGTTTCCTCCCACAAGTCCCAAAAGACGCGCTTGTTGGGTGAATTGAACATTCTGAATTCTCCCTCCGTGTACCCGAACAGGCGCCGGAGTGTGGCGACTCGGGGCTTTTCACAGTAACTTTATTGCAGTGTTAATGTAAGCCTACATGTGACACTAATAAAGATTATTATTATTCCATAAAGGCGCAAGGCTTGAACATGTCCCTTTTGTTTGCAGACAATGGGTCCCGATGTATGAATGTATGTTGCTTCCAGCAACTGGAAATGGGCCAGGTTACCTGGAAGCATTATTCGTTCCAGTTTTGTACTTCTATCATTTTTGACTTTTTCTGTCATTTTCATGTTGCAGTTTACTCCTCTTAAATCAGAGGTAATTAGCTCAAACTCTGGTAATTCAGTTCTTCTTGCCACTTTGCTGCGTCACCCTTCAAATAACTGGGTATGCCAGTTGGTTGTAACTGCATAAACAACTTTGAACCATCAGGTGTGGACCATGGTGCCCGATGATGTCTCACTGGGTAACATTCTCAAATCGCCTCAACTGGTCCAGAGGCTATTGCACGTAGTCCAGTCATTCCCAACAGCGGCAACCCGTGTTAATACAGCACCTTTAATCCAATAAATGTTTCAAGCTGCTTCCCAGGAGCATTATAAAACAAAATTTGACCTCAATCTACACAAAGAGTTATTACGGGCGGAATTCTCCGGCTGGGCCTGCCCGGTGACGGGAAGTTCCCGCCTGAGGTCAATGGACCTTTACATGGTCCGCGTCCCGCCCTTGGCGATCTTGCGGAAAGCGGGGCGGAAGAATCCAGCCCAAATATCACATAGGAATACACAAACTTGGAGTGGGCCACTCGGCCCCTCGAGCCTGCTCCCCTGTACTGTAAGATCGCGGCTGATCTGATTGTAACCTTGACCCCATATTCCTGCCCATCCCCGATCACCTTTCAACCCCCCCCCCCTGTTAATCAAGAGTCTCTCAAGCTCTGTCTTAAAAATATTCAGAGACTTGGCTTCCAACCCCTTTTGAGGAAGTAAGTTCCAGAGACTCACGACCCTCGGAGGGAAAACATTTCTCCCCATCTCTGTTTTAAATTTAAAAAATATATATATTTTTCCAATAAGGGGCAATTTGGCGTGGCCAATCCACCCATCCTGCACATCTTTGGGTTGTGGAGGTGAGACCCAAGAAAACACGGGGAAATTTGTGTAAACTCCATGTCTTAAATGTTATTAGTTCTACTTATTTTTGAACAGTGACCCCTTAGTTCTAGATTCTCCCACAAGAGGAAACTTCCTCTCCCCATCCACCCTGTCAATATTCCTCTGAATCTTCTACGTTTCAATCAAATCATCTCTTTAAACTCCAGTGGATACAAACCTAGCCTGACTAACCTTCCCTCATAAAACAAGCCACCCATTCCCAATAGTAATCTAGTAAACCTTGTCTGAACTGCATCCAACGCATTTGCCCCCTTCCTTAAATAAGGAAACCAATACTGTACACACTATTCCAGCTGCGGTCTCACAAGTGCCCTGTACAACTGAAGCATAATCTCTCTTTTTATATTGGGCAGCATGGTAGCACATTGGTTAGCACAGTTGCTTCACAGCTCCAGGGTCCCAGGTTCGATTCCTGGCTTGGGTCACTGTCTGTGCGGAGTCTGCACCTTCTCCCCATGTGTGTGTGGTGCTCCAGTTTCCTCCCACAATCCAAAGATGTGCGGGTTAGGTGGATTGGCCATGATAAATTGCCCCTAGTGTCCAAAAAGGATAGGTGGGGTTACTGGGTATGGGGATGGGGTGTTGGCGTGGGCTTCTTCCAAGGACCAGTGCAGACTCAATGGGCTGAATGGCCTCCTTCTGCACTGTAAATTCTATTGATTCTCTGTTAAATCCCCCCCACAATAAATAATAACATTCTATTGGCTATCCTAATTACCTGCATACTAACCTTTTGTGATTCATGCACTAGGACACCCAGATCCCTCTGTACCTCAGTGCTCTGCAATTTCCCACCATTTGGATAATCTGCTTGTTCACCATCCTTCCTGCCAAAATGGACAATTTGATATTTTCCCACATTATACGCCATCTTTGCCCATTCACTTAACCTATCCATGTCCCTTTGTAGCCTCCTCATGTCCTCTTCATAACTTACTTTCCTACCTATCTTTGTGCCATCAGCAAATTTAGCAACCATTTCTTCGGTCCCTTTATCCAAGTCATTCAAATAAATTGTAAAAAGTTGAGGGTCCTGTGACACACCCCTCATCACATCCTGCCAACCAGAAAAAGACTGATTTCTGCCTACTCTCTGTCTCCTGTTAGCTAGCCAATCTTCTATCCACATCAATATGTTACCCCCTCTACCATGAGATCCCCCCCCCACCCCCCCCTGCACAATGACCTTTGAAGTGACACTTTATCAAATGCCTTCTGGAAATCTGAGTACAGTACATCCACTGGTCCCCCTTTATCCACAGCACCATATTAGGCCGAAAGGAATTTCTGCACTGCCAGCGGTGTCGTCTTTCAGGTGACGGAGTGGTATTGTCACTGGACTAGTAATCCAGAGGCTCGGGCTAACCCTCAGGGGGCATGGGTTCAGATCCCACCGCGGCCGCTGGTGAAATTCAATAAATCTGGAATTGAAAATTAGTCTCAATAATGGTGATATGCTGCATTGTCAGAAAAACACATCTGGCTCACTCAAGCCCATGAGGGAAGGAAGTCTGGCCTACATGTGACTCCATTGTGGTTGATTTTTAATTGGTCAACCAATTGTATCTAACTGCCACAGAATAGTCAAAAAGGAATGATCTCAGCATTGAAAACGACAATGGCAAACCCATTGTCAACCCCGCAAGGTCCTTAGAACATAGAACATAGAACAATACAGCGCAGTACAGGCCCTTCGGCCCACGATGTTGCACCGAAACAAAAGCCATCTAACCTACACTATGCAATTATCATCCATATGCTTATCCAATAAACTTTTAAATGCCCTCAATGTTGGCGAGTTCACTACTGTTGCAGTCTAACTACTGCACCTTCTTACTAACATCTGCGGACTTGTGCCCAAACATGGGAGGGCTGTGTCACAGACTGGTCAAGCAACAGGTTGACGTGGCCATACATACGGAATCATACCTTATAGATAATGTCCCAGACACCACTATTACCATTCCTGGGTATAGCCTGTCCCACCAGCAGGACAGATCCAGCAGAGGTGGGGCCACAGTGGTTATAGAGTCGGGAGGGAGTTGTCCTGGGAACCCTTAACATTAACTCAGGACCCCCTGAAGTCACATGGCACCAGGTCAAACATGGACAAAGAAACCTCCTGTTGATTACCATGTACCGTCCTCCCTCAGCTGATGAATCAGTGCTCCTTCATGTAGAACACCACTTGGAAGAAACACTGAGGGTGGCACGGGCACGGAATATACTCTGGGTGGGGGACTTCAATGTCTATCACCAAGAGTGGCCCAGTAGCACCACTGGTGACTCAGCTGGCCGGGTCCTAAAGGACATAGCTGCTCAACTGGAACTGAGGCCGATGGTGAGAGAAACAAGAGGGAACAACCTACTTGGCCTCACCCTCATCAACCTACCTGTTGCAGATGCATCAGTCCATGACAGTATTGGTAAAGGTGACCACGGCACAGTTCTTGACTTCACATTGGGGATACCCTCCACCGTGCTGTGTTGCTACCGCTGTGCAAAATGAAATAGATTCGAACAGACCTGGCAACACAAAACAGGGAATCCATGAGGCATTGTGGGTCATCAGCAGCACCAGGTTTGTAGACAACCACAATCTGTAATCTGAATGTTCCCAATGGTGCGGGAGTCCAAAACGAGCGGTATAAGTTGAGCAGAAGGAGTAAACCTTTTAGGACTGAGGTGAGGAGAAATCTCGTCACCCAGAGAGTGGTGAATCTGTGGAATTCGCTACCACAAAAGGTAGTTGAGGTCAAAACGTTGTGTAACTTGGGCGGAGAGATGGCAAATAATCCGGACAAATGTGAGGTAATACATTTTGGAAGGTCTAATACAGATGGGAAATATACAGTAAATGGCAGAACCCTTTAGAGTATTGACAGGCAGAGGGATATGGGTGTACAGGTACTCAGGTCACTGAAAGTGGCAACACAGGTGGAGAAGGTAGTCAAGAAGACATGCGGCATGTTTGCCTTCATCGGCCGGGGCATTGAGTTTAAAAATTGGCAAGTCATGTTGCAGCTGTATAGAACTTTAGTTAGGCTGCACATGGAATATAGAGCGGGATTCTCCGACCCCCCCCCCCCCCGCCGGGTCGGAGAATCGGCGGGGGGCGGCGTGAACCCCGCTCCCTCCGGCTGCCGAATTCTCCGGCGCCAGGGATTTGGCGGGGGCGGGAATCACGCCGCGCCGGTCGGCGGCCGCTCACAGCGCCCCCCCCCCCGGCTATTCCCCGGCCCGCGATGGGCTGAGTGGCCGCCCGTTTCCGGCCAGTCACGCCGGCGTATATTACACCAGGTATTTGCCGGTGGGACCTGGCTGCGCGGGCGGTCTCCGGGGTCCTCGGGGGGGATCTGGCCCCGGGAGGTGCCCCCACGGTGGCCTGGCCCGCGCGCGACCGGGATCCACCGATCCGCCGGCGGGCCTGTGCCGTGGGGGCACTCTATTCTTCCGCGTCGGCCGCTGTGGTCCTCCGCGATGGCCGACGCGGAGACGAAACCCCCCCCTGCGCATGCGCTGGGATGGCGCCAGAACACGCTGGAGCTCCCGCGCATGTGCCAACTCGTGCCGGCCAGCGGAGGCCCTTCGCCGTTGGTTGGCGTGGCGCCAAGCCCCTTCTCCGCCGGCCGGCACGGCGCAAACTACTCTGCCACCGGCCTAGCCCCTGAAGGTGCGGAGGATTCCGCACCTTTGGGGGGGCCCAACTCCGGAGTGGTTCACGCCACTCCTTCGCGCCGTCAGGCCGGGGGACTTGTCTATCCTCAAGTTTTTCAAAATGCCCAACACGTCTTCCTTCCTAACAAGTATTTCCTCGAGCTTACCAGTCTGTTTCACACTGTCCTCTCCAACAATATCGCCCCTCTCATTTGTAAATACAGAAGAAAAGTACTCATTCAAGACCTCTCCTATCTCTTCAGACTCAATACACGATCTCCCGCTACTGTCCTTGATCGGACCTACCCTCGCTCTAGTCATTCTCATATTTCTCACATATGTGTAAAAGGCCTTGGGGTTTTTCTTGATCCTACCCGCCAAAGATTGTTCATGCCCTCTCTTAGCTCTCCTAATCCCTTTCTTCAGTTCCCTCCTGGCTATCTTGTATCCCTCCAATGCCCTGTCTGAACCTTGTTTCCTCAGCCTTACATAAGTCGCCTTCTTCCTCTTAACAAGACATTCAACCTCTCTTGTCAACCATGGTTCCCTCACTCGACCATCTCTTCCCTGCCTGACAGGGACATACATATCAAGGACACGTAGTACCTGTTCCTTGAACAAGTTCCACATTTCACTTGTGTCCTTCCCTGACAGCCTATGTTCCCAACTTATGCACTTCAATTCTTGTCTGACAACGTCGTATTTACCCTTCCCCCAATTGTAAACCTTGCCCTGTTGCACGCACCTATCCCTCTCCATTACTAAAGTGAAAGTCACAGAATTGTGGTCACTATCTCCAAAATGCTCCCCCACTAACAAATCTATCACTTGCCCTGGTTCATTACCAAGTACAAAATCCAATATTGCCCCTCCTCTGGTCGGACAATCTACATACTGTGTTAGAACAGTGGCAGCCGTGTGTACCAGCTACAAAATACACTGCAGTAACTCACTAAGGTTCCTCAGACAGCACCTTCCAAACCCACTACCATCCAGAAGGAAAAGAGCAGCAGATACATGGGAACCCCACCACCTGGAGGTTCCCTTCCAAGTGACTCACCACCCTGACTTGGAGACATATCGCCGTTCCGTCACTGTCGCTGGGGCAATATGCTGGAACTCCTTCCCTAACAGCACAGTGGGTGTACCTACACCTTAAGGACTGCAGCGGTTCAAGAAGGCAGCTCACCCCCACCTTCTGAAGGACAATAAATGCTGGCCTAACCTGTGACGCTCACATCCCGTCAACAAATTTAAAAAAAAGGAATACAGAACTTGCAATTAAACAGCACCCATCACAACCAATAGCCGCTGCCTCTGACAGCGGGCACTGTAGCATTGGGTAGATTGTGTGGTCAAGACTGAAATGGCACTTGAACCCACAACTCCCAGACTCAGAGATGAGGGGGGTGATTTAACGGGCAAGTCATGCCCGACTTGGTGTGAGGGCGAGGCCATTGAATCTCGCCAGGGGTCTGTCGCGAGTTTCCCGAAGTTCGAGACTTTAGGTGCATTTAAATATGTCTGCGCCGGATTCTCACGGTGCCTGGAATTAACATCCCCCCCAGCGAGGCCTGGGCGGGGCACTGTTTAATACTGGTCCACACAAACGTAGACCAGGCGTAACGGCACCTCGCGGGCTTCCCAGGCCATTGAAGACCCCTGGGTGGTCGGAATAGGGCGGGGTGGCACCCTGGTTCTTCCTCTGGCACCCGGGCACCTTGTCTCTGCCAGCCTGGCACATTGGCACTGCCATCCTGGCACTGCCAGGCCAGCAGAGACACTACCAAGGTGCCAGTGCAAGGGTGTCCAGGTGCCAGGATGGCACTGCCAAAGTTGGGGCCTGAGGGAGGCCATGCCAATGAAAGGAAGGGTGAGGACAGTATGACGGATGGGTAGTGATGGACGGGTATGAAGGGGTCTCATAAGGGCTGGGGGGGGGGGCGGGGGGGGGTAAAAGGTGGGGGTCCTGAAAGGGGGCCCTGAAGGGGGCTTGGGGAGGCCTGAAAAGGGAGGGGGGCCTCAGTCACCCAATGGCAGGGTGTCCTCAATTGGGTGGGGTAATGTCTGTAATGAAATGTATAACACCAGTTTAGTAAAGGGTTAACATCTGAAACTATGTGTAAATCAAATTCTAGATGGCGTTACTAATTCACTGTATATAAGGCAGCATCTCTAGGAATTCTGGAAGAAGCTGAAGAGAGCAGAGTGAGAGTTGATTGTAGAGATATAGCACAAGGTCAAGTCATAGTGTAGTTTAATAGTTAGGGAGAATATTGATTGCTGTACTACAGATTCAGTATCATTAGTTTAGTATCTGTAACTCAGTAGAGTGTGCAAATTTCATTTACTTTAGTAGTGTAAAATATATTTGTTTTGATTCAAACTTCTGGGGCGGGATTCTCCCCTACCCGGCGGCGAGACGTGGCGTGGACCACTCCGGTGTCGGGCCGCGCCAAATGTATCGAATCCTTCAGGGGCTAGGCCGGCCCCAGAGTGATTTGCGCCGCGCCGGCCGGCGGGGAAGGGGCTTGGCGCCACGCCAACTGGTGCCGAAGGGCCTCCGCCAGCCGGCACGAGTTGGCGCATGCGCGGGAGCACCAGTGTGTGCTGGCGTCATCCCAGTGCATGCGCAGGGGGGGATCTTCTCCGCGTCGGCCACAGTGGAGGACCACAGCAGCCGACGCGGAGGAATAGAATGCCCCTATTGCACAGGCCCGCCCGCAGATCGGTGGGCCCTGATCGTGGGCCAGGCCACCGTGGGGTCACCTCCCGGGGCCAGATCCCCCCACGCCCCCCCGAGGACCCCGGAGGCCGCACGCGCCGCCAGGTCCCGCCGGTAAGGACCTACTCTAACTTACCCTGGCGGGACCGGCCGAAAATGGGCGGCCACTCAGCCCATCGCGGGCTGGAGAATCGCCGGGGGGGCACTGCTAGCAGCCGCCGACCGGTGCGGCGCGATTCCCGCCCTCGCCAAATCCCCAGTGCCGGAGCATTCGGCAGCCAGCGGGGGTGGGATTCACGGCAGCCGGCGGGGGGTCGGAGAATCCCGCCCCTTATTTTTATACTCAACACTACATATCTGGCTATCTTGGAGGAAAAGGCAAGGATCGAAGGAAAAGACGAGGTATATAACAGTGTCTATGTGTGTCGGGGGTGACATTGTCCCTGGTTGAAGAGTGTGAGGGACCCTCAAGTTCAGTTGGAGAAGAGGGCATTTTTTCAAAATGGCGGCCCGTTCTCGTCGGTGGGGTCAGCTCCCCGGTGATGAAAAAAGTTCCAAGTGTGGGCTTGACCAAGGAGAAACTTCTCAAGGCCTAAGAAATGACCAAGTGTGGGTGGACACCAGAGTGGATCTCAGTCACAAAGCCGGCAAGAAACACCTGCTAAATTCACCCAAAATGATACATGGAAATCTTTTGGTTTGAACATAGAACATAGAACATTACAGCGCAGTACAGGCCCTTCGGCCCTCGATGTTGCGCCGACCTGTGAAACCACTCTAAAGTCCATCTACACTATTCCCTTATCATCCATATGTCTATCCAATGACCATTT
This sequence comes from Scyliorhinus torazame, assembly GCF_047496885.1. Lineage (NCBI taxonomy): Eukaryota > Metazoa > Chordata > Chondrichthyes > Carcharhiniformes > Scyliorhinidae > Scyliorhinus > Scyliorhinus torazame. The sequence continues at coordinate 11,886,791 of NC_092718.1, forward strand.
GAATGCCATTAGTGTTGGCGAGTCCACTACTGTTGCAGGCAGGGCATTCCACGCCCTTACTACTCTCTGAGTAAAGAACCTACCTCTGACATCTATCTTATATCTATCTCCCCTCAATTTAAAACTATGTGCCCTCATGCTAGACATCACCATCCGAGGAAGAAGGCTCTCACTGTCCACCCTATCCAATCCTCTGATCATCTTGTATGCCTCAATTAAGTCACCTCTTAACCTTCTTCTCTCTAATGAAAACAGCCTCAAGTCCCTCAGCCTTTCTTCGTAAGATCTTCCCTCCATACCAGGCAACATTCTGGTAAATCTCCTCTGCACCCTTTCCAATGCTTCCACATCCTTCCTATAATGCGGTGACCAGAATTGCACGCAATTCTTTGATCGTGCCCAAGAGCCCTAATACTGACCCATAGCTGAAACGGACAGACCAAATGGCCCTTCCTCACCTTTTCCCTTATAATCAGTGAAAAATACCAGACCCCGTTATATTACTTGGGATTAATATATGTTACTCATTTGTTTATGCCGAGTTAAACTTTACTTTGATGATGAATACTCAGTCTTCCAAATTATTTATTGAGTAACTAATCAATTAACTTGTGAGTTCTTTTCTTCAATACTTTTACTAGTAGTCAAATTAAACAAGATAGAACTAGATTAACTATGAATATTATACTATACATTCTGAGCTTACTATACTTCTATTCTCTAGCTACAACACACCCGAAGTGAGCGTGAAAACAGAGTGAGCTTGTTTATATACTCCCTGTTAGTGTTAAATAGAACAATAGAACATTACAGCGCAGTACAGGTCCTCGATGTTGCGCCGACCTGTGAAACCAATCTAAAGCCCATCTACACTATTCCCTTATCATCCATCTGTTTATCCAATGACCATTTAAATGCCCTTAATGTTGACGAGTCCACTACTGTTGCAGGCAGGGCATTCCACGCCCCTACTACTCTCTGAGTAAAGAACCTACCTCTGACATCTGTCCTATATCCATCTCCCCTCAATTTAAAGCTATGTCCCCTCATGCTAGCCATCACCATCCGAGGAAAAAGGCTCTCACTGTCCACCCTATCTGATCCTCTGATCATCTTGTATGCCTCAATTAAGTCACCTCTTAACCTTCTTCTCTCTAATGAAAACAGCCTCAAGTCCCTCAGCCTTTCTTCGTAAGATCTTCCCTCCATACCAGGCAACATCCTGCTAAATCTCCTCTGCACCCTTTCCAATGCTTCCACATCCTTCCTATAATGCGGCGACCAGAACTGCACGCAATACTCCCTCTAGTGATCATCTGACTGTACTGACTGCACATTAACCCTTCATGTATTTACATATACAGAGATCACTACAGATCCAACTGTTTATACAAAGTGTGCCAGCATAACAGCACGGCAGCATGGTAGCAAGTGGTTAGCACTGTTGCTTCACAGCTCCAGGGTCCCAGGTTCGATTCCCGGCTTGGATCACTGACTGTGCGGAGTCTGCACGTTCCCCCCGTGTCTGCGTGGGTTTCCTCCGGGTGCTCCGGTTTCCTCCCACAGTCCAAAGATGTGCAGGTTAGGTGACCAAAAAAGGTTAGGTGACCTATAGTGACCAAAAAAGGTTAGGTGGGGTTACGGGCTTAAGTGGAGTGCTCTTTCCAAGGGCCAGTGCAGACTCGATGGGCCGTATGACTTTCCCCTGCACTGTAAATTCTATGATTCTATTAACAGCTAAAACCTCTAACTATCGATTTGCCTGTAAAATCCTCGCAATTACTATTTATTCCCTTCAATAAAACGTTAGTTATTTAATAAATATGGTACAAAGTCTCTCTTTCAAAGGGATCGTCGCGGTAACACCTAATCATCTTCAGCGTGCGAAGGAGGTTCAGCAGCAGTCGAAGGGTTAAATGTAATCATTTGTAACTGGAGTCTTCCCATGTCCGGAGTTCCCTGTTTATGGAAATTACACTGTGTAATTGCACAGTGAGCAGCAATGGGAATGCAGCAGTACGAATGTTGTTCTTGGCTGTGTTCATGCTGTATAAACACTGTATCCTTTCATGTTGCCGAATGGAACATCATGAAATTGTAGTGTATATACCAGCAGCAGACTTTAACTCTCTCGCTATAAAGCTCCCGGATCTTAAATTAAATCATGAATAACAGCTCTCAGCTATTTACAGATATTAATTCAACCAAGGGGCTTCTGACATCATCACCTCAGACTGTGACTGGAAACATCACGGTTTAATTTGCTTTGATTGCGTGCTGGTTAACATGTGTATATAAATTCCTTTGTGTGCTGTTTTATTACAATGGATAATCCGTTTAAAGCAAGTGGTGTTCTCCCACTAGGCAATCGCGTGTGAACGGGTTAACCAGCGCATTGCCAGCGGCGAATCAGCCTCAGATTCACTTATTGGCATCGGGACAGGTTGTCGCTTACTGCAAGCTCTTTCTCTCCACACCATGGGTTAGACTTTATGCATCAGGGAAATGCAGAGGCTTGGAGGATGGTAGCACGTATCAAGGACCAGGTTATATAAGCCCCAGGGTATTCTATCCACTGAGTTCAACACCATTCGCGACTTCTCAGATCATGAAAGAAGCCCATGTCCATATACAGAAGGCCTGGGCAATATTCAGGCTTGGACTAGTAAGTGTCATGTAATATTCACCAACAAGAGAGGATTGAATATTCAATAGCATTCCCATCACTGAATCCCACCATCAACGTCCTGAGGGGGGTTACCACTGACCAAGAACTGGTACCGAGGTGGCAAATGCAGGTCAGAGGTTGGGAATCATTGGACTTTTAATCTTGGATTTTTATTGAATTCAAATTTCAACATCTGCCGTGGTGGGATTTGAACCCGAGTCCCCAGAGCATGATTCTGGGCTTCCTACCAGTCCAATGAGAATACCATCATGCCACGGCCTCCCTTGGTGGTGAATCGCAGGATGCTAGGAAGTACAGAGCATCAGCGGAATCCCGGGGTGCATGGCCAAAGATCCCTGGAGGCAGCAGGACCGGTGGATAAGGTGGTTAAGAAGGCATATGGGATAGCTGCCTTTATTAGCCGAGGCATTGAATATAAGGGCAGGGAGGCTATGATGGAGCTGTGTAAAATGCTGGTTAGGCCTCAGCTGGAGTACTGTGGGCAGTTCTGGCCGCCGCACTATAGGAAGGATGTGATTGCACTGGAGAGGGTGCAGGGGAACATAGAACATAGAACAGTACAGCACAGAACAGGCCCTTCGGCCCTCGATGTTGAGCCGAGCTGTGTCCGAAACCAAGATCAAGCTATCCCACTCCCTGTCATTCTGGTGTGCTCCATGTGCCTATCCAATAACCGCTTGAAAGTTCCTAAAGTGTCCGACTCCACTATCACAGCAGGCAGTCCATTCCACACCTTAACCATTCTCTGAGTAAAGAACCTACCTCGGACATCCTTCCTACATCTCCCACCCTGAACTTTATAGTTATGCCCCCTTGTAACAGCTACATCCACCCGAGGAAATAGTCTCTGAACGTCCACTCTATCTATCCCCCTCATCATCTTATAAACCTCTATTAAGTCGCCTCTCATCCTCCTTCGCTCCAAAGAGAAAAGGCCTAGCTCCCTCAACCTTTCCTCATAAGACCTACCCTCCAAACCAGGCAGCATCCTGGTAAATCTCCTTTGCACCCTTTCCAATGCTTCCACATCCCTCCTGTAGTGAGGTGACCAGAACTCCCGCGGATGGATATGGCTGGCACGAGGGGACATAACTTTAAACTGAGGGGTAATAGATATAGGACAGAGGTCAGAGGTAGGTTCTTTACACAAAGAGTAGTGAGGCCGTGGAATGCCCTACCTGCTACAGTAGTGAACTCGCCAACATTGAGGGCATTTAAAAGTTTATTGGATAAACATATGGATGATAATGGCATAGTGTAGGTTAGATGGCTTTTGTTTCGGTGCAACATCGTGGGCCGAAGGGCCTGTACTGCGCTGTATTGTTCTATGTTCTATGTTCTAACTGCAATTCACCAGGATGTTTCCTGGGCTGGAACGTTTCAACTATCAAGAAATACTGGATAGGCTGGGATTATTTTCCTTGGAGCAGAGAAGGCTGAGGGGGGACCTGATTGAGGTGTATAAAATTATCAGGTGCATGGATAGGGTGGATAGGAACTTTTTGCCTTAGCGGGAGGGGTCAATAACTGAGAGGTATAGATTTAAGGTAAGTGGCAGGAGGTTTGGAGGAGATGCGAGGAACACCTTTTCACCCAGAGGGGGGTGGGAGTCTGGAACTCGCTGCCTGAAAGGGTGGGAGAGGCGGGTACCCTCACAACATTTATGAAGTATTTAGATGTGCACTTGAAACGCCACAGCTATAGAAGGCTACAGCCCAAGTGTTGGAAAATGGGATTCGAGTAAATAAGTGACTGATAGCCAGCGTGGACATGATGGGACGAAGGGCCTCTTTCCATGCTATAAAAACTCTGACTCTATGGCTAGGAAACCTCTAGTGATTAACTTATCTCCTCACTGTCCACCACCCACAAGGCACAAGTCAGGAGTGTAATGGAATACTCCCCATTTGCCTGGGTAAGTGCAGCTCCAACAACACTCAGGGAGCTCGACACCATCCAGGACAAAGCAGCCCCGTTTGATTGGCACTCCACCCACCGCACAGTAGCAGCCGTGTGTACCATCCACAAGGTGCACTGCAGGAACTCACCATAGGCAGCACCTTCCAAACCCATGACCGCTGCCATCTAGAAGGGACAGCAGGTGCCTAGGAGCACCGACAGCAGCAAGTTCCCCTCCAAGTCACTCACCACCCCGACGTGGAAATATATCGCCGTTTCTTCACTGTCACTGGGCCAAAATCCTGCGGCTCGCTCTCTTACAGCACGGTGGATGTGCCTACACCACATGGACTGCAGCGGTTCAAGAAGGCAGCCCACCTTCCCAAGGGCAATTAGGGATGGACAAATGCTGGCCCAGCCAGCTATGCCCACAACCCAGGGATGAATATTTCAAAAAATTAAAAATAGAAATGCAGAACGATAGAATAATAAAGCACTTGAGGCCATTCAGTCCATCACGTCTGTGCCAGCCCGTTGAAAGGGTTATCCAAATAAGCCCATTATCCAATTCCTTTTTGAAAGTTACGATTGAATCTGCTTCCACTGATTGGATAGGATTGGATTGGATTTGTTTATTGTCACGTGTACCGAGGCACAGTGAAAAGCATTTTTCTGCGAGCAGCTCAACAGATCATTAAATACATGGGAAGAAAAGGGAATGAAAGAAAATACATAATAGGGCAACACAAGGTACACAATGTAACTACATAAACACCGGCATCGGATGAAGCATACAGGGTGTAGTGTTAATGAGGTCAGTCCATAAGAGGGTCATTTAGGAGTCTGGTGACAGTGGGGAAGAAGCTGTTTTTGAGTCTGTTCGTGCGTGTTCTCAGACTTCTGTATCTCCTGCCCGATGGAAGAAGTTGGAAGAGTGAGTAAGCCGGGTGGGAGGGATCTTTGATTATGCTGCCCACTTTCCCCAGGCAGCGGGAGGTGTAGATGGAGTCAATGGATGGGAGGCAGGTTTGTGTGATGGACTGGGCGGTGTTCACGACTCTCTGAAGTTTCTTGCGGTCCTGGGCCGAGCAGTTGTCATACCAGGCTGTGATGCAGCCCGATAGGATGCTTTCTATGGTGCATCTGTAAAAGTTGGTAAGGGTTAATGTGGACATGCCGAATTTCCTTAGTTTCCTGAGGAAGTATAGGCGCTGTTGTGCTTTCTTGGTGGTAGCGTCGACATGAGTGGCCCAGGACAGATATTTGGAGATGTGCACCCCTAGGAATTTGAAACTGCTAACCATCTCGACCTCGACCCGTTGATGCTGACAGGGGTGTGTACAGTACTTTGCTTCCTGAAGTCAATGACCAACTCTTTAGTTTTGCTGGCATTGAGGGAGAGATTGTTGTCGCTACACCACTCCACTAGGTTCTCTATCTCCCACCTGTATTCTGACTCGTCGTTATTCGAGATCCGGCCCACTATGGTCGTATCGTCAGCAAACTTGTAGATGGAGTTGGGACCAAGTTTTGCCACGCAGTCGTGTGTGTACAGGGAGTAGAGTAGGGGGCTAAGTACGCAGCCTTGCGGGGCGCCGGTGTTGAGGACTATTGTGGAGGAGGTGTTGTTGTTCATTCTTACTGATTGTGGTCTGTTGGTCAGAAAATCGAGGATCCAGTTGCAGAGTGGGGAGCCAAGTCCTAGGTTTTGGAGCTTTGATATAAGCTTGGCTGGGAGTATGGTGTTGAAGGCGGAGCTGTAGTCAATAAATAGGAGTCTGATGTAGGAGTCCTTGTTTTCGAGATGCTCTAGGGATGAGTGTAGAGCCAGGGAAATGGCGTCTGATGTGGACCGGTTGCAGCGGTACGCGAATTGCAGTGGATCAAGGCTTTCTGGGAGTATGGAGTACCGCCCTTACAGACAGCACCTTGCACATTGTAACAACTTACTAAGTAAACTATTTCTCTCAAGTTCACAGTGAATATTATGAACATTATAAAGGCCCTTTAGTTCAGAGGACCGAATGTCACAATTTCTCCACCACAGATTCATATCAATATGAAATTTAGACCGCATTCGAGTCAGCATCATTGGTGAGATACACCTGAAGCCTGACAGCTACCTGAAACTCTACATTGAACTACAGCCTATTGCTCTGTTTATCTGGTTATAAATATGGCGGTTAATATGGCCGCCTTCCTTAATCCTAATTACGTTTATGTTTCTACTTTCAGAGTCGCCAGGTATCTCTCGATACCGCCACAAGGTTCAAACCCGAATACCGATCAGAGAGCCAATACACCAGTTAGTTAGTTCAAAGTCAATACTATTTATTTACACACACAGTAAGATCTACTCATGCACAACAGTACTACAAACTAAACTATCTCTCACGCTAACACCTATACTTAACTTCGGGCACCCACTTAGTCAGAGGAACAATGGCCGTTGTTCGGATCTGAGACGGTTGGGTTCGAGGAGAAACAGGAGAACAGTTAAGGTCGTCCGACTGGTAGCGAGCGTTGACCTTGAACTTACTTGCTTCTGGTGATGTTGCTGGATGGGTCTCTCCGCTTTGAGAGCCAAGTCCAAGAGAGCGAATCTCTCGTGGGGGTTCCTTCTTATACTTGGAGGGGCTTTGCGCGCTTTTAGGCGGGCCTTAAACTTGGTCCCAATTAATTGGGCCGCTTCTCGATCATTGTTATCGATCTTAACCAATAAAGGGGTGGGTGCCCCGATGGCTGGGCGTGTCCTAGGTGGCCGTTGGCCTTGCTTTGTTTGTGTCTTTCAGTTGGGATACTGGCGCCGGGATGTCTGTGACAGTATCAACTACCTGAGCGTTAGTCCTTTGTTCCTCGGAGATGGACCATCAATATGCTCATCGACCCAGAGTTTCGATTCCGTCTGGTAACTTCTTCCCAAATTTACATTCAGGCTCTGTACCTGCTTGTTGTCTAGCATTGTCCACATTTCCCTACATTCTTTGTGAGCGTCCATTTTGTATTCTGGAAGTGGCCATCCCAGATGGCTACAAGCCTCAGAAGATCACTTTCGCCCTTTCATTTGACTTCAAATTGAAAATAGGCCCTTAAGTTACAGAATGATTCTGCGGAATGCCAAAACAAATAAACAATTCTTCAAGGTCTTGCCAAAACAACTTTCCATCATCAGCGTACACGACCAAATGTCACAATTCATTATTAACAAACTTAAGGATGAAAGTCAGTTGATGCTGGTGCAGAATGAGATTTGGAAAGGGCTTTCGGTGAGAGGCTGTCCAATTTGGCCATGGGTGGTATCATGACCAGTACAGGCTTGGAGGGCCGAAAGGCCTGTTCCTGTGCTGTATTGTTCTTTGTTCTTTGTTCTCTCTTGTTGAGACGTCATGGGCGGGATTCTCTGACCCCCCGCCGGGTCGGACAATCACCGGGGGGGGGGGGGGGGGGCAGCATTGATCCCGCCCCTGCCGGCTGCCGAATTCTCCGGCAGCGGAGATTTGGCGGGGGTGGGAATTGCGCCGCCCCGGTCGGCGGCCTCCCCCCCCGGTGATTCTCCGGCCCGCGATGGGCCGAGTTCCCGCCTGTTTTTGCCGGGTCCCGCCGGAGTAAATTGGAGTTGGTCCCTTACCGGCGGGACCTGGCGGCGCGGGCGGGCTCCGGGGTCCTCGGGGGGGGGGGGGCGCGGGGTGATCTGGCCCCAGGGGGTGCCCCCATGGCGGCCTGGCCCGTGGTCGGGGCCTCCCGATCCGCGGGCGGGCCTGTGCCGTGCAGGCACTCTATTCCTACACGCCGGCCGTGTCAGCCTCCACAATGGCTGGCGTGAATGTGAACCCCCTGCGCATGCGCGGGGATGACGTCAGCAGACGCTGACGCTCCCGCGCATGCACGGACCCGCGCCGGCCGGCGGAGTCCCTTCGGTGCTGGCGCGGCGCCAAAGGCCTTCACGCCGGCCAGTGGGTTGCAAACTACTCCGGCGCCGTCCTAGCCCCTGAAGGTGCGGAGGATTCCCGACGCCGGAGTGGTTCCCGCCACTCCACGGAGTTGTTTCTGCCCGCCCCGCCAATTCCCGGAAAATCCCGCCCCATGTCCTTGGCGGAGGTTGCCACCTGCTTGTTATGAGTATGAGTCAGCATCTTCATGAGAAGAGGAGGCACAACAGGCTCGTATTCCAGGATGGGAAATAGCAGCGTTTCAGGGGGAGTGTCAATACTGCGACCCTGGGACATGGCACATCCCCTTTTCTAACACGTGCAGTGTTCAATTGTTCTGTGTTTGGTTACGTGCGTCTGTTAACTTTTGATGCTCACTGTGCTCAATGGTGGGCACGGGAGCAATAGGTCAGAAGGTGAGAGCATTGAGGGAGAACTAGGGAATAGGGACAGTGTGGCTCTGAGGCAGAGCAGACGGGGAGAAGTTGCTGAACACAGCGGGTCTGGTGGCCTGAAGTGCATATGTTTTAATGCAAGGAGCATTACGGGTAAGGCAGATGAACTTAGAGCTTGGATTACTACTTGGAACTATGATGTTGTTGCCATTACAGAGACCTGGTTGAGGGAAGGGCAGGATTGGCAGCTAAATGTTCCAGGATTTAGATGTTTCAGGCGGGATAGAGGGGGATGTAAAAGGGGAGGCGGAGTTGCGCTACTTGTTCGGGAGAATATCACAGCTATACTGCGAGAGGACACCTCCGAGGGCAGTGAGGCTATATGGGTAGAAATCAGGAATAAGAAGGGTGCAGTCACAATGTTGGGGGTATACTACAGGCCTCCCAACAGCCAGCGGGAGATGGAGGAGCAGATAGGTAGACAGATTTTGGAAAAGAGTAAAAACAACAGGGTTGTGGTGATGGGAGACTTCAACTTCCCCAATATTGACTGGGACTCACTTAGTGCCAGGGGCTTAGACGGGGCGGAGTTTGTAAGGAGCATCCAGGAGGGCTTCTTAAAACAATATGTAAACAGTCCAACTAGGGAAGGGGCGGTACTGGACCTGGTATTGGGGAATGAGCCCGGCCAGGTGGTCGATGTTTCAGTAGGGGAGCATTTCGGTAACAGTGACCACAATTCAGTAAGTTTTAAAGTACTGGTGGACAAGGATAAGAGTGGTCCGAGGATGAATGTGCTAAATTGGGGGAAGGCTAATTATAACAATATTAGGCGGGAACTGAAGAACATAGATTGGGGGCGGATGTTTGAGGGCAAATCAACATCTGACATGTGGGAGGCTTTCAAGTGTCAGTTGAAAGGAATACAGGACAGGCATGTTCCTGTGAGGAAGAAAGATAAATACGGCAATTTTCGGGAACCTTGGATGACGAGTGATATTGTAGGCCTCGTCAAAAAGAAAAAGGAGGCATTTGTCAGGGCTAAAAGGCTGGGAACAGACGAAGCCTGTGTGGCATATAAGGAAAGTAGGAAGGAACTTAAGCAAGGAGTCAGGAGGGCTAGAAGGGGTCATGAAAAGTCATTGGCAAATAGGGTTAAGGAAAATCCCAAGGCTTTTTACACGTACATAAAAAGCAAGAGGGTAGCCAGGGAAAGGGTTGGCCCACTGAAGGATAGGCAAGGGAATCTATGTGTGGAGCCAGAGGAAATGGGCGAGGTACTAAATGAATACTTTGCATCAGTATTCACCAAAGAGAAGGAATTGGTAGATGTTGAGTCTGGAGAAGGGGGTGTAGATAGCCTGGGTCACATTGTGATCCAAAAAGACGAGGTGTTGGGTGTCTTAAAAAATATTAAGGTAGATAAGTCCCCAGGGCCGGATGGGATCTACCCCAGAATACTGAAGGAGGCTGGAGAGGAAATTGCTGAGGCCTTGACAGAAATCTTTGGATCCTCGCTGTCTTCAGGGGATGTCCCGGAGGACTGGAGAATAGCCAATGTTGTTCCTCTGTTTAAGAAGGGTAGCAAGGATAATCCCGGGAACTACAGGCCGGTGAGCCTTACTTCAGTGGTAGGGAAATTACTGGAGAGAATTCTTCGAGACAGGATCTACTCCCATTTGGAAGCAAATGGACGTATTAGTGAGAGGCAGCACGGTTTTGTGAAGGGAAGGTCGTGTCTCACTAACTTGATAGAGTTTTTCGAGGAGGTCACTAAGATGATTGATGCAGGTAGGGCAGTAGATGTTGTCTATATGGACTTCAGTAAGGCCTTTGACAAGGTCCCTCATGGTAGACTAGTACAAAAGGTGAAGTCACACGGGATCAGGGGTGAACTGGCAAGGTGGATACAGAACTGGCTAGGCCATAGAAGGCAGAGGGTAGCAATGGAGGGATGCTTTTCTCATTGGAGGGCTGTGACCAGTGGTGTTCCACAGGGATGAGTGCTGGGACCTTTGCTCTTTGTAGTATATATAAATGATTTGGAGGAAAATGTAACTGGTCTGATTAGTAAGTTTGCAGACGACACAAAGGTTGGTGGAATTGCGGATAGCGATGAGGACTGTCTGAGGATACAGCAGGATTTAGATTGTCTGGAGACTTGGGCGGAGAGATGGCAGATGGAGTTTAATCCGGACAAATGTGAGGTAATGCATTTTGGAAGGGCTAATGCAGGTAGGGAATATACAGTGAATGGTAGAACCCTCAAGAGTATTGAAAGTCAAAGAGATCTAGGAGTACAGGTCCACAGGTCATTGAAAGGGGCAACACAGGTGGAGAAGGTAGTCAAGAAGGCATACGGCATGCTTGCCTTCATTGGCCGGGGCATTGAGTATAAGAATTGGCAAGTCATGTTGCAGCTGTATAGAACCTTAGTTAGGCCACACTTGGAGTATAGTGTTCAGTTCTGGTCGCCACACTACCAGAAGGATGTGGAGGCTTTAGAGAGGGTGTAGAAGAGATTTACCAGAATGTTGCCTGGTATGGAGGGCATAAGCTATGAGGAGCGATTGAATAAACTCGGTTTGTTCTCACTGGAACGAAGGAGGTTGAGGGGCGACCTGATAGAGGTATACAAAATTATGAGGGGCATAGACAGAGTGGATAGTCAGAGGCTTTTCCCCAGGGTAGAGGGGTCAATTACTAGGGGGCATAGGTTTAAGGTGAGAGGGGCAAAGTTTAGAGTAGATGTACGAGGCAAGTTTTTTACGCAGAGGGTAGTGGGTGCCTGGAACTCACTACCGGAGGAGGTAGTGGAAGCAGGGACGATAGGGACATTTAAGGGGCATCTTGACAAATATATGAATAGGATGGGAATAGAAGGATACGGACCCAGGAAGTGTAGAAGATTGTAGTTTAGTCGGGCAGTATGGTCGGCACGGGCTTGGAGGGCCGAAGGGCCTGTTCCTGTGCTGTACATTTCTTTGTTCTTTGTTGTTCTTTGGGGTTAAACCTGGGTGTGGACTCGGGGAAAAGTAAACACAATGTAGAAAGAGCTGGAAGCTGGAGTTGAGGCATGGAGCAGGCTATTTAAAGCGCCAATGATAAAACCTGTTACACACATAGAGGCTAATGTCAACTGTGCATAGATCTGAGAAATAAAGATTTAATACCATAATGCATGTAAAGAAAACACGTGGAGTTATTTTTATTGTATTCTTGCTTAAGTTGGGAAATTACGCTAAATAAAATCACAAAAACACCAACCTTTGATGATCTCAAACAAATATTCTTTTGATATAAGTTCCCAGGGAATTGCAATCCTCATCAGACTTGGTAAACCCATTACGTGTTATCCTTTTCTCTCTGATGTTGGTTTTGTTGTGGAATTTGTGTTCTGGATCGCATTTCCTTACGTATAATTTATGCTCAGGAATGGAAATAATATTACAACTGATGCAGGACAGAGCTATGGGTTTCAAACTGTGCCTGGAGCCAAAAGAGTTAAATTCTGAGGGCAGGTTGCATGGGCATATTGCCGTTGTTTTGCAGGGAAATGTTATTTATGGCAGGAAGGCCTTGTGGACGGCAGGCTGGTCGGCAATGGAGTTGGAGGAGCCAGGACAGGTTTCTTTTGAGAAAGCTAATGAGGGACCAACTTCTGTGAGCGAATTTGATTCAAATGCCATCTTATCAGTTGCCCCCGGACCCAAACTTGGCAAGAGACTATGACAATCCCAGATAGCCAGCAGGCACCGTGGGTGAAGTTGCAAATGAACACTATGTCGTCAGGTGCGAAGCTTCGGAGAGGTTGATGGCGAACCGGTCAACACCTTGCAACTCCTTGTGACGGTGCACCTTTGTGCTGATGTCTGGGAGAATCAAACTAAGTCGGGGACGAAGCCTACGACTCATGGACATCTCAGTGGGGGCTACCTCAGTACCTGCGTGCAGTGTGATCCTATAACGAGGGTGCCAGCCTGGTATCGGTCAAGCCCGAAGTCTTTAGCCCCCGTTTAACCGTCATCAAAGCCCTCTCTGCCAAGGCATTTGATACGGGGCAGTGCGGACATGCCTATTCCCGTTGCCTTTCATGAAAGCAGCAAATTCCTCACTCGTGAAAGAGGCCCCATTGTCCGTCACCTCTGGGATTCCGTGGGTGGCAAAAGAAATACGCGATCGCTCCACGGTCGCCCCGAGCGGTGATCGTCGCCATCTTGTGGACTTTCAGCCACTTGGAGGGAGCGTCACCAGTATGAGAAACATCGAACCCAGGATTGGACTGGCGGAATCGGGGTGTATGCGCGCCCAAGGGTGCCCGGCCACTTCCAAGGGTGTAGAGGAGCGGTGCCGACGCGAGGATCACCTGGCGCTCCTGGCAGATGGAGCACTGTTGAGCCAACGTCTCGATATCCGTGCCCAAACCTGGCCATCAGGCATAACCAGCATCTTCATTTTGGACACTCCGGGATGCTCCTTCTGAAGGTCCCTCAACACAATTGTCTGTTCCCTTTGGTGGAACAACTATCCTGGGGCCCCACGAGAGGATACCGTCCCCCATGGTCAGCTCCGAGAACTTTGGGTGAAAGCCATCATCTCCCCTGGCAGCTGTCGATGCTGATCACTGTACAGCACCAGATGCCGCACCTTGGCAAGGACGGGGTCGGCCTGCGCCCAGTCACGAATATGCGATGCTGTGACGGGCAAGGAGTCCATAAAATTCAGGACAGTGACCACTTCTTCCGCCACGGGGAGTTTGCTGATTCGGTCTGCAGGGGAAGACGGCTCAACGCATCAGCGTGCACCATCTGGGCCCCTGGGTGGTGCTTGAAAGAATATTCGTAAGCAGCCAATAACACAGCCCATCGGTGGATCCTAGTGGAAGCCATCGGTGGGATCGCCTTGTCTTCACTGAAGAGGCCGAGCAACAGCTTGCGATCCGTGACGATAAAGAAATGACGGCCATTGACATACAGATGCAATCTCCTCACTCTAAATATGACCGCCGTGCCCACCTTTTCTATTTGAGTGTACTTTTGTTCAGTCGCAGCCAACGTCTGTGAGGCAAAAGCGATCGGACAATCATGGCCATCGCTCATATGATGAGGCGGGACTGTCCCAATCCGTTACAGCAATGCATCACATGTGACGAATAATGGCTTTGAAGGATCGAAATGCATCAACGCCCCCCAAGAGGACAGCCTCCGTTTCACTCTTTTAAACACCTCACCCTGGGTCTTGCTCCACACCCAAGGTTGGTGCTTCTTGAGGAACAAAAAGAGGCCAGGATGGTCACCAAATTCGGACGGAGCCTGCCATAATAATTGACCATTCTGGGAGAAGCGAGAAGCTCCATGGCATCATGTGGGACGGGGGCCTATCCGATGGCTCTCACTTTCTCGCCAACCGGGTGCAGGCCACCTCGGTCCACTCGATAACACAAATATTTCATTTTGCATGAAACATGCACTTCGCGCAGTGCAGGTGACGCCATACTCGGAAAATGACTTCAACTCTGCTTTGAGATTCTGCAAATGCCCCTGGTCCATGGCCCCCGTGACGAGCACGTCGTCTAAATAAATGGCAACGCGTGGCAATCCGTCCAGTATGCTCTCAGGATGCTGGGAGACTGCGCCTGCCGAGGATACTCCGAACAGCAGCCAGGTGTACTCATAATGACCTTTTAATGCACTAAGCCACCACACCCTTGTGCATTTCAATCGTGACGTACTTCCATGAGGACTTATCAAACTCCAGTTGTAGATCAGTGTTGCTCATGTCAAATTTCGTAAATGTATAGCCACCGACCAATGTAGCACAAAGATCCTCGATGCAGGGTAAAGGATAACATTCTGTGTTCACTGCCAATTTATAGTCTCCACAGAGGCAGACTGTGTTATCCAGCTTCATTACGGGGACCACTGGCGCTGCCCAGTTGGTGAAGCGCAATGGTCAATGATGCCCAAACTCTCCAACAAACAAAGTTTGGTCTCGTCTAAAGCGTAAGGAACCAGGTGGGCACGAAAATATCGGGGTGGGCTTCCAGATCCACCTAGGTCTTGGCCACGGCCCCTTTAATGATGCCTAAACCAGGTTGGAAAACCTTGGGGAACTTGCTCGGGAAACTTGCCCAGTACTGCATACAGACCGCCAGGTCCCACTTGGAGGGTATGCTGCCAATCCAACTGCAGCTGGTGCAGCCAATCACAGCCCAAAAGACGAGGACCGTTTCCTTGCATGACACCGAGGTGACGGCGAACCCATTTGCACCCATAAACGACCGGGATAAGCGTAACTTCATTGCAGTGTTCATGTAAGCCTACTTGTGACAATGATAAAATATTATTCTTAGATTATATTCAGTTGTTCCCCACTATAAGTGGCCAAACAAGCCGTTATGTCAACCAAAGTGAAAATGTGTCCACCCAGTTTAATAAGATCAAGCTGCTCTGCACCACCACAGAAATCGTTTGGTGACTTGGGCGGAGAGATGGCAGATGGAGTTTAATCCGGACAAATGTGAGGTAATGCATTTTGGAAGGTCTAATGCAGGTAGGGAATATACAATGAATGGTAGAACCCTTAAGAGTATTGACAGTCAGAGAGATCTTGGTGTACAGGTCCACAGGTCACTGAAAGGGGCAACACAGGTGGAGAAGGTAGTCAAGAAGGCATACGGCATGCTTGCCTTCATTGGCCGGGGCATTGAGTATAAAATTTGGCAAGTCATGTTGCAGCTGTATAGAACCTTAGTTAGGCCACACTTGGAGTATAGTGTTCAATTCTGGTTGCCACACTACCAGAAGGATGTGGAGGCTTTAGAGAGGGTGCTGAAGAGATTTACCAGGATGTTGCCTGGGATGGAGAGCATTGGCTATGAGAAGAGGTTGAATAAACTTGGTTTGTTCTCACTGGAACGACGGACGTTGAGGGGTGACCTGATAGAGGTCTACAAAATTATGAGGGGCATAGACAGAGTCAGAGTCTTTTTCCTAGGGTAGAGGGGTCAATTACTAGGGGGCATAGGTTTAAGGTGCGAGGGGCAAGGTTTGGAGGAGATGTACGAGGCAAGTTTTTTACACAGAGGGTAGTGGGTGCCTGGAACTCGCTGCCGGAGGAGGTGGTGGAAGCAGGGACGATAATGACGTTTAAGGGGCATCTTGACAAATACATGAATAGGATGGGAATAGAGGGATACGGACCCAGGAAGTGTAGAAGATTGTAGTTTAGTCGGGCAGTATGGTCGACACAGGCTTGGAGGGCCGAAGGGCCTGTTCCTGTGCTGTACTTTTCTTTGTTCTTTGTTCTTGTTGTTAAATGGCTGCACCCATTTCCAATTCCATCTGGAGCATATGGCCATTCACCTGTGTTGGAACACGAATAGGGCCACACAGTTTAACTGCATCTCAGCCTCACCCTCGGCCTCCTCTGGGTCTTCCAGTGCGGGGACATCCCATGTCTCGATGGCCGGCCCTTCGCCCAGAGGCCGGAGTCGTTGCGATGGTCAGCCCGGGCCGCAGGGATACCACGTGAGGGGTGACACCCCAACACGTCCACCTCCTTCACTTTTATTTCTTGCACTCCACCTTCCGCGCTCTCTTGGGACAAAGTGATCTGTAGCCCCTGTTGAAAAGTCAGCGAGGTTTCGGCCAAAGGGTTTTTCTGTGTTTCCACATTGTTTACACCGCGGACCAGACGATTGCAGAATAAAGCCTCAATAGTTTCACCATTTTCATCTCGTGGTCATTGATGGTGCATCAATTTATTGCACAAGGTGTTGAGCCTCCTGCAGCTGGAACCAGAATGGGAGCAGCGCAGGAGAGCAGACACTTTTATACAGCGTCTGCTGGGAGGAGCCAGCAGGCTGGGATTTACTGTGTTACCTGTAGTACAGTGGCAGTACCATAATGCACGTAGTGTGTTACCAGTGGTGTTTATCACAGTACACTTCCCGGTAGATCCCTACCAGGTCTCTCTCTGATCGGCGCCTTTACTGGCCGAACTTTTATACAATGTTAAATGACGTTTCCCCGCTACTCAGCGTGGGAGCTCGTACTCCGCGAGAACCACGGGGAAGATAATCATTTCTACCTTGTAAACCCGGTGCGGGATATTACACCTTGGTTATAGAAGATCAACGGGCAATTTAATTGAGGCATTTTAGAAGGGTTTGATAGGGTAATTAAACAGAAACAGCAACCACTCTCAACCAATACAACACAACAAATCTCAACCAATACCATAACAGCAACCAACCTCATTATGGCCTCGGTACTTCTCTGCACACCCAGAAACAGCAGATGGGGAGAGAGAGAGAAAGAGAGACACACACAAAATAAAAGAAATGGGAACGAAGGAAATCAACAGGATGGCACTTAGAATTTCCACTGAGTTTAAGCCCTCAGCCAGAATATGACATTGGGACATTAAGCTTCCTGTCCTGAGTTGGTGAGTGAAGCCATTAGTCTGCGTCCCTGTTCCTTTTCACTATTCAATTTATCCTCGCTGAATGGAGTCTTGGTGTCAAGTGAGTTAGAAATGGCTGTGATACCTTACATACTCGAATAGCCTACCCACACTCAAAGAGTGATAGCGCAAACTTCGAAGAATAGTCACTCAGATAAGTACAATGCCTGTGAACTGTATCTCAATGAGGGCCATTTCTATCAGGGTATGAGGGAAGAATGAGTGAAGAGATAGAGGCGTGGAGGGAGGAGATAGGGAGGGGGGAGTGGAGGGAAGGAGATATGGAGTAAAGGTGTAGTAGAGGGAAAGGGAGTGGAGGGTAGAATGGGGGGAGGGGAGGATAGAGTGGGGGGAGTGGAGGGTAGAGTGGGGGGCGTGGAGGGTAGAGTGGGGGGAGTGGATGGGAGAGTGGGGGGAGTGGAGGGTAGAGTGGGGGGAGTAGAGGGTAGAGTGGGGGGAGTGGAGGGTAGAGTGAGGGGAGTGGAGGGTAGTGAGGGAGTGGAGGGTACAGTGGGGAGAGTGGAGGGTCAAGGGGGAAGTGGAGGGTAGAGTGGGGAAGTGGAGGGTAGAGTGGGGGGGAGTGGAGGGTAGAGGGGGAGTGGAGGGTAGAGTGGGGGGAGTGAAGGGTAGAGTGGGGGAGTGGAGGGTAGGGTGGGGGGAGTGGAGGGTAGAGTGGGGGGAGTGGAGGGTAGAGTGGGGTGAGTGGAGGGTAGAGTGAGGGGAGTGGAGGGTAGAGTGAGGGGAGTGGAGGGTAGAGTGGGGGGAGTGGAGGGTAGTGTGGGGGGAGTGGAGGGTAGAGTAGGGGGAGTGGAGGGTAGAGTGAAGGGAGTGGAGGGTAGAGGGGGAGTGGAGGGTAGAGTAGGGGGAGTGGAGGGGAGAGTGGGGGAGTGAAGGGTAGAGTGGGGGGAGTGGAGGGGAGAGCGGGGGAGTGGAGGGTAGAGTGAGGGGAGTGGAGGGTAGAGTGGGGGGAGTGGAGTGTAGAGTGAGGGGAGTGGAGGGTAGAGTGGGTGGAGTGGAGGGTAGAGTGGGTGGAGTGGAGGGTAGAGTGAGGGGAGTGGAGGGGAGAGTGGGGGGAGTGGAGGGTAGAGTGGGGGGAGTGGAGGGTAGAGTGAGGGGAGTGGAGGGTAGAGTGAGGGGAGTGGAGGGTAGAGTGAGGTGAGTGGAGGGGAGAGTGGGGGGGTTTGGAGGGTAGAGTGGGGGTTAGTGGAGGGTAGAGTGGGGGTTGTGGAGGGTAGAGTGGGAGTAGTGGGGGGTAGAGTGGGGGGAGTGGAGGGAGAGTGGAGGGAGTGGAGGGTAGAGTGGGGGGAGTGGGGGGAGTGGAGGGTAGAGTGGGGTGTGGAGGGTAGAGTGGGGGAGTGGAGGGGAGAGTGAGGGGAGTGGAGGGTAGAGTGAGGGGAGTGGAGGGTAGAGTGAGGGAGTGGAGGGTACAGTGGGGAGAGTGGAGGGTCGAGGGGGGAGTGGAGGGTAGAGTGGGGGGAGTGGAGGGTAGAGTGAGGGGAGTGGAGGGTAGAGTGAGGGGAGTGGAGGGTAGTGTGGGGGTAGTGGAGGGGAGAGTGGAGGGTAGAGTGAGGGGAGTGGAGGGTAGAGTGAGGGAGTGGAGGGTAGAGTGAGGGGAGTGGAGTGTAGTGTGGGGGTAGTGGAGGGTAGAGTGGGGGGAGTGGAGGGTAGAGTGGGGGGAGTGGAGGGTAGTGTGGGGGTAGTGGAGTGTAGAGTGGGGGGAGTGGAGCGGAGAGTGGGGGGAGTGGAGGGTAGTGTGTGGGGAGGGAGGGTAGAGTGGGGGAGTGGAGGGTAGAGTGAGGGGAGTGGAGGGTAGAGTGAGGGGAGTGGAGGGTAGTGTGGGGGTAGTGGAGGGTGAGTGGGGGAGTGGAGGGTAGAGTGAGGGAGTGGAGGGTAGAGTGAGGGAAGTGGAGGGTAGTGTGGGGGTAGTGGAGGGTAGAGTGGGGGGAGTGGAGGGTAGAGTGGTGGGAGTGGAGGGTAGAGTGAGGGAGTGGAGGGTAGAGTGAGGGGATTGGAGGGTAGTGTGGGGGGAGTGGAGGGTAGAGTGGGGGGAGTGGAGGGTAGAGTGGGGGGAGGGAGGGTAGAGTGAGGGAGTGGGGGGAGTCGAGGGTAGGGTGGGGGGAGTGGAGGGTACGGTGGGGAGAGTGGAGGGTAGAGTGGGGGTTGGAGTGGAGGGTAGGGTGGGGGGAGTGGAGGGTACAGTGGGGGGAGTGGAGGGTAGAGTGAGGGGAGTGGAGGGTAGAGTGGGGGAGTGGAGGGTAGAGTGGGGGTAGTGGAGGGTAGAGTAGGAGGTGTGTAAGGTAGAGTGAAGGGAGTGGAGGGTAGTGTGGGGGTAGTGGAGGGGAGAGTGTGGGTAGTGGAGGGTAGAGCGGGGGTAGTGGAGGGTAGAGTAGGAGGAGTGGAGGGGAGAGTGAGGGAGTGGAGGGTAGTGTGGGGGGAGTGGAGGAGAGAGTGAGGGGAGTGGGGGGTAGAGTGGGGGTAGCGGAGGGTAGACTGAGGGAGTGGAGGAGTGGAGGGTAGAGTAGGAGTGGAGGGTAGAGTGGGGGGTGCGGAGGGTAGAGTGGGGGGAGTGGAGGGTAGGGTGGGGGGAGTGGAGGGTAGGGTGGGGGGAGTGGAGGGTAGGGTGGGGGGAGTGGAGGGTAGAGTGGGGAACTGGAGTGTAGAGTGGGGGGAGTGGAGTGGAGGGAGGGTATAGAGGAGGTCAGCGGGTGTGGAGGGAAGGAGGAAGGGAGAGATATTTGTATTTATATAGCCCTCAGGACACTATTGTGTCTTTCATAGCCAATGGAGCACTTTTCAACTGTTGTCAGTTTTATAAAGTGGGAAACATGAGGGATGTCCTGAAAGGTGAAACATTCCTGTTGGTTGATTGGAATCCCTAGCCTGTGAATGATGAAAATGGAGAAGGTCTATTTGGGAATGCACCCTACACATGGAGAGACCTAATCGGGAATGTGCAGGGGCAAAGTTGAGGTGTTGGAGAAAGTGTACAATCTTCCAAACAATCCTTTTACCCAACCCTTCAAACACCATCTGCCCCACATGTGGCAGGGTCTGAAGATCTTGCAATGGACTTATCAGCTATCCCAGAACCCATCGAACGGGAGTGGAAATGAATCACCCTCAATCACACGGGACTGTCTAAGAGGAGAAAAGAACAATCAATTTCCACACAGTAATCTCCCAGAAGCAGAAATGTGGGCCGGGATTCTCCAATCCCGCGGCCAAGTTCTGACGCCGGTGTGAAAAGCGGCGCCAACCGTTCCGGCGGCAACGGTCCTCGATATTGAGGAATTCTCCCCTTCCTAGGGGGCGAGGTCGACACCGGAGTGGTCCCCGCAGCTTCAGCCGTGCGAGTTTGCGCATACGCGCTGCGGCCGGCGTGATTCCGCGCATGCGCGTGGGTTCCCGTCTCCGCACCGGCCCCAGGGCAATATGACGGAGCCCTACAGGGGCCCGGCGCAGAGCAAAATAGGCCCCCACGGAACTAGCCCGCCCGCCGATCGGTAGGCCCCGATCGCAGGCCAGGCCACCGTGGGGATCCCCCCACCCCACCTCCAGGACAGCCCCCGCAGACACACCTTCCAGGTCCTGCCGTGTGGGACCTGAGTAACCCACGGCAACTCGGTCAAACTAGGCGGCCACTCGGCCCGTCAGGTCCCGGAGAATCACCGGGGGCGGGGGGGGGGGGCGCTTTCAACGGCCCCAGACCGGCGACGATCGCCCCCGGTGTCGCCGGAGAATTTGTAAGTCAGCGTTGGGGCGTTGGGGAGCGGGGCGCGACGGGGTCGGAGAATCCTGGCCACGATGTTCTGATCTTCGTGCTGGAGAGCTCACTAATGCTAACGTCTTCAGTTTAACATTGGATTGGGTTGGATTTTGTTTATTGTCATGTGTACCGAGGTGCAGTGAAAAGTATTTTTCTGTGAGCTGCTCAACAGATCATTAAGTAATCATGGCACCTGAAAGATGGCATCTGCAACAGTTCAGCATTCCTTCAGCACTGCACCAGGAGTGTGCGGCTTGTACTGGATGTGCTCAAGTCTCTGAGATGGGATTTGAAAGCACAACCTCGAGAATTAGGTGCAAGTGTTTTACCAACTGGACGACAGCTGATACCTAGCACGACACGGCAAGCGGATTGCAGAGTCTAGCGTGACAGAAAAGTAATGTGTCAACTCGTATTTGGAAAAGGAATTTGCACGTAATAAGATAAATATTGTTATTAATCGCAATTCGAAGGAACGGGCACTCATGATGAGAGACCGTGAGCACCGCCAATACTTCAAAAGCCTGATTCAATGCCCAGAAATTTCCCACACAAGAACCCTGTTATTTTAAGCGTCGTCATTAGCTCAGGAAAAATAAAGATTGGTGTAAAAAGGCAGCAGGAATCCAGTCTCATTTGCAGCTGTGGTTAATTCAAATTGAAATCCTTTCTATGTCGAGATAATTTGAGCAATGTGTCATCAAACATTCCCTTGTAGATTAGAATACACACACGTTTAAGATTCAGGCTTCCTGTTTAATTTACTATTGAGTGACAGTATCAATTGGGCAGGTTACATTGCAGCAATGATATTCTGATTTGCAAATAAATCAATAAACAGAAGTCTTTACATTTCTTCCTTTTGGTTATGGTTAATCACTCAAGCACATGGGTTCTCCTCATGATTATTATTTGTGTTCTTCATTGACGCTTTTGGTCTTTGATTTTCCAAATCGACCCTGAAAGTCGAATTCTTTTCAAATTGTCTCTGTCAATTAAGAAGCTGTTTCTTTTCACGTATGAGCTTCTCTGATTGGACTCTTTCAGGTGGAGCGAGCAAACCTTATGGTGTGGATCATGTTGGTTTGTTGGAAAGAACAATGAGTTGCCCAAGACAGGAAGATTTCTTCATTTCCATAGCACCTTCCACAACCACAGCTGGGACATCACAAAGCACTTCACAACCAATGAAGTACTTTCGACGTGTAGTCACTGTTGTACCATAGGAAATGACTGCCTGTAATTGTTGAGGGCCACAATCCCACCACTCTCTGGCTACAGATGTTTTTACTGAATTCCCCATTGGATTTATTAGTGATTTTTTTTACAATTAATTCATTGGATGCGAGTGTTTTTGACAAGGCCATAATTTAATGATATTCCATTGCCAGGGGAGATCAAGAACTAGTTGCCATGAATAGAAATCGTCATGTCAGCACCTTCTCAAAGGCCATTAGGGATCCTTAATGGTCCTTGAGAAGATGCTGGGGAGCTGGCTTGTACTAATAGCCCCTAGTTCTTGACCTCCCCTGCAAGGTGAAACATCTTCTCTATGTCAAAACCATCAAACCCGTTCATAATCGTAAAGACCTCCATCAGCTCCCTCCTCACCCTTCCCCTTTCTAGACTAAAGAGCCACAGTAGCACAGTGGTTAACGCAGTTGCTTCAAAGGGCAGCACGGTAGCACAGTGGTTAGCACAGTTTTTTCACAGTTCCAGGGTCCCAGGTTCGATACCCAGCTTGGCTCACTGTCTGTGTGGAGTCTGCACGTTCTCCCCGTGTCTGCGTGGGTTTCCTCCAGGTGCTCTAGTTTCCTCCCACAGTCCAAAGATATGCAGTTGGGTGGATTGGCCATGCTAAATTGCCCTTAGTGTCCAAGAAAGTTGGATGGGGTTACTGGGTTACGGGGATAGGGTGTGGGCTTGGGTAGAGTGCTCTTTCTAAGGGCCGATGCAGGCATGATAGACCGAATGGCCTCATTTTGCACTGTAAATTCTATGATTCTATCATGCTATGATTGTACAGCGCCAGGGACCTGGGTTTGATTTGGGTCACTGTCTGTGCGGAGTTTGCACATTCTCCCCTTGTCTGCGTGGGTTTCCTCCGGGTGCTCCGGTTTCCTCCCACAAGTCCCGAAAGACGTGCTTGTTGGGTGAATTGGGCATTCTGAATTCTCCCTCCGTCTACCCGAACAGGCGCCGGGATGTGGCGACTAGGGGCTTTTCACAGTAACTTCATTATAGTGTTAATGTAAGCCTTCTTGTGACACGAATAAAGATTATCTTTATTAATCTTTGCCAGTGAAGAATAGATCCTGGACCTGCTCCACACGTCATAACTCCAGATCCTTTGAGCTGTAACGCCTCAGAGTGCGTGAAGCTCATTGCTCAGGTCAGTACTATTACGCACAGAACCACTTACCCTGGCTGTGTAGATGGACACATCTTTTCAAGCTTTTGCACAAATATTTGGTCCACCGGGGTGAATCAATAAACTAGAAACTTTCTGAAGGATGAAACTAATTGGAAATCTCCAGGCCCCATTTCTCGTGGTTGATGAATCTGCCTCAGTTTGGGCTCTGTGTAAACCATTCCATTTCCAAGCTGCTAGCTAGCATTTGAGCTGCAATTGCAAACCTGGACTGTCGAAGTGTTTCAAATAGTTTTTTTTTAATACTTTTAGTTTAGCAGATTAGATCCAAGTTCAACTTCCATGATAAAACGGAAAATGAAGGAGCCAGACACTGCTTTTTTATTTCCCATAGGTATAACTTCATGTGATATCGGAATAAGCTATCAGAGTATCAATTTAACACTGCTGTGCTTTACAATTAGGTGGCAAATTGCACTCGTTTTTTCTGCTTTTATTTCCTTTGTACCTGCTGTTTTTCATTCAGATTAATGGGGACATGACTGGACTGCTTTTTCCATATCATTTAATTCTGAATTACGAGGAAGGCCTGGGGTTCTACATTATTCGGCAGCATTCGGGAGGAGAACCTGTTCGACTCTGCTTTCGAAACTCTGTTTCTGGCTCGTGGGGGGGGGGGGTCTGAGGATTTGTCCCTCATCCTCCGTTTGCCTTCCTACCTCCCCCTTCACCTCCACATAAAGCAGAGATTCTGAAAATCAGAACAGGCCAAATATATTTTATCTGCTGCAACACCCAAGGCAAACTATTGAAATACAAATAAGTGTTACAAGGGCTGGTTTAGCACACTGGGCTGAATGGCTGGCTTTTGGAGCGGACCGTGGCAGGCCGGCGGCGCGGTTGAGTTCCCGTGCCGGCCTCCCCGAGCGGGTGCCGGAGTGTGGCGACTGGGGGCTTTTCACAGTAGCTTCATTGAAGCCTACTTGTGACAATGGGCGATTTTCATTAGTTCTTTAAGGACAGGGAATGGGATAGCTTGATCTTGGTTTCGGACAATGCTCGGCACAACATCGAGGGCCGAAGGGCCTGTTCTGTGCTGTACTGTTCTATGTTCTATCGGAATAAGCCTGCCTCACACCTCGCGCCGTTCAAGCAGGCAGGTAGGCTGTGCGTTTGCCGCATGCTTGAAGGTGATTTTCTTTTTCTTCGCTGCCCTATAGATTGTCTATCAGGGTGAATGCATCCTGTAACCTGCTGTTCTTATGTTTAAGAGAATTGTGTTACCCTTCTGCCACATCAGAGGCACTTGTGCCGAGTTCATTATGCTTGGCCAGGTGGAACGAGTTGGATGGATCCAACATTTGCTGTGTGACATCTCACTAGTTTAGTGGAGTTTCACTGTTCGCTCATTGTTCCCACAATTTCACTCAGCAAGTCCATAAATTATGTACTGTTTTTGTGGTTGGGAGAGCAGCCTTTTAAAATTTGACATTTCAAACCTCCCTGCATCTGTAAGCATGCTCCTTTCCTCGCTTCCATTCAACCTTTCCTGTCTGCTCCTATTTTGTCAAAGACAATAAGGAAGAACTCCTGATTTATCATCGTCAGGGTGTCGCAGAATAGTTCACAGCTCATGAATCGCTCTCCGCGCGGTGGGTTAATGGCGGGATGGGAGTGGGGGTGGGGTGGGGAGCGGCGGGAGGTGGAAAATCGCTCTTCCGTGGGCTTTAAATAACTGCGGAAACAAGCACAGCATGGCGGGTCCCCACTCCCACTACAGGCCAGCATGAAGCCGTCTTGTATCCCATTGATGGGATGCAGATGACGTTCCGATCGGGATTGTCCTCTCCCCCAGTCCAATTATCTACCCCAGCAGTGGGATATCACACCGGTCTGGAACACGTTAGCACTAACATGGCACCGAGGTGTTGAGACGCGCCTAAGAAGGACTGCGGCAGCCTGCGTAAGATGTAAGATTCAGGTATCCTGCAACTGAGCCCATGGCATCACCAGATTGACCAATGGGTAGGTGAGGCTTCCAGGGTGCAGATCCTCTCACTGAAGAAGATTCCAGGATGTGGATCTTTGGACTGAAGAAGATTCCAGGATGTGGATCTTCTCATTTTAAGAGATTCCAAGGTGTGGATCTTCTCATTGAAGGGGTTTTGAGGATGTGGATTTTTTCATCGAAGGAGAATCCAGGATGAGATATACTCTGTGCAGGAGATACCATGACGTGGATCGTCGCACTGAAGGAGATTCCGGGATGTGGATCTTCAGGCTGAAAGAGATTCCAGGATGTGGGTCTTCACACTGAAGGAGATTCCAGGATGTGATTCAACAACTGAAGGAGATTCCGGGATGTGGATCTTCAGACTGAAAGAGATTCCAGGATGTGGGTCTTCAGACTGAAGGAGATTCCAGGATGTGATTCAACAACTGAAGGAGATTCCGGGATGTGGATCTTCAACTGAAAGAGATTCCAGGATGAGGGTCTTCACACTGAAGGAGATTCCAGGATGTGATTCAACAACTGAAGGAGATTCCAGGATGTGGATCTTCGCACTGAAGGAGATTCCAGGATGTGGATCTTCAACTGAAGGAGATTTCAGGATGTGGATCTTCTCACTGAAGGAAATGCCGGGATGAGGACCTTCAAATTAAAGGAGATTCCAGGATGTGGATCTTCTCACTGAAGGAGATTCCAGGATGTGGATCTTCCCATTAAAGGAGATTCCTCGATGTGGATCTTCGCACTGAAGAAGATTCCAGGATGTGGATCTTCGCAATGATGGAGATTCCAGGATATGGATCTTCTCATTAAAGGAGATTCCTCTATGTGGATCTTCGCACTGAAGGAGATTCCAGGATGTGGATCTTCAACTGAAAGAGATTCAGGGATGTGGATCTTTGCACTGAAAGAGATTCCAGAGGAGGATGTTCTCATTACAGGAAATTCCGGGATGAGGATTTTATCACTGAAGAACTTTCAGGGTTGTGGATGTTCTTATTACAGGACATTCCGGGATCAGGATGTTCTTACTGAAGGAGATTCCAGGATGTGGATCTTCGCACTGAAGGAGATTCCAGGATGTGGATCTTCAACTGAAGGAGATTCCAGGATGTGGATCTTCGCACTGAAGAAGATTCCTGGATATGGATCTTCTCATGAAAGGAGATTCCTCAATGTGGATCTTCCCACTAAAGGAGATTCCTCGATATGGATCTTCACACTGAAGGAGATTCCAGGATATGGATCTCCACACTTAAGGAGATTCCAGAATGTGGATCTTCTCATTAAAGGAGATTCCTCAATGTGGATCTTCCCACAAAAAGAGATTCCTCGATGTGGATCTTAACACTTAAGGAGATTCCAGAATGTGGACCTTCACACTGAAGGAGTTTCCAGGATGTGGATATTCTCATTAAAGGAGATTCCTCGATGTGGATCTTCCCATTAAAGGAGATTCCACGATGTGGATCTTCGCTCTGAAGGAGTTTCCAGGATGTGGATCTTCTCATTAAAGGAGATTCCTCGATGTGGATCTTCCCACTAAAGGTGATTCCTCGATGTGGATCTTCACACTGAAGGAGATTCCAGGATGTGGATCTTCACACTTAAGGAGATTCCAGGAAGTGGATCATTGCACTGAAGGAGATTCCAGGATGTGGATCTTCGCACTGAAGGAGATTCCAGGAAGTGGATCTTGAACTGAAGGAGATTCCAGGAAGTCGATCTTCTCACTTAAGGAGATTCCAGGATGTGGATCTTCTCATTAAAGGAGACTCCTCGATGTGGATCTTCGTACTGAAGGAGATTCCAGGATGTGGATCTTCAACTGAAGGAGATTTCAGGAAGTGGATCTTCTCACTGAAGGAGATTCCAGGATGTGCATCTTCAACTGAAGGAGATTCCAGGATGTGGATCTTCGCACTGAAGAAGATTCCTGGATATGGATCTTCTCATTAAAGGAGATTCCTAAATGTGGATCTTCCCACTAAAGGAGTTTCCTCGATCTTCACACTGAAGGAGATTCCAGGATATGGATCTTCACACTTAAGGAGATTCCAGAATGTGGATCTTCTCATTAAAGGAGATTCCTCAATGTGGATCTTCCCACTAAAAGAGATTCCTCGATGTGGATCTTAACACTTAAGGAGATTCCAGAATGTGGACCTTCTCACTGAAGGAGTTTCCAGGATGTGGATATTCTCATTAAAGGAGATTCCTCGATGTGGATCTTCCCATTAAAGGAGATTCCACGATGTGGATCTTCGCTCTGAAGGAGTTTCCAGGATGTGGATCTTCTCATTAAAGGAGATTCCTCGATGTGGATCTTCCCACTAAAGGTGATTCCTCGATGTGGATCTTCACACTGAAGGAGATTCCAGGATGTGGATCTTCACACTTAAGGAGATTCCAGGAAGTGGATCATTGCACTGAAGGAGATTCCAGGATGTGGATCTTCGCACTGAAGGAGATTCCAGGAAGTGGATCTTGAACTGAAGGAGATTCCAGGAAGTCGATCTTCTCATTAAGGAGATTCCAGGATGTGGATCTTCTCATTAAAGGAGACTCCTCGATGTGGATCTTCGTACTGAAGGAGATTCCAGGATGTGGATCTTCAACTGAAGGAGATTTCAGGAAGTGGATCTTCTCACTGAAGGAGATTCCAGGATGTGCATCTTCAACTGAAAGAGATTCCAGGATGTGGATCTTCAACTGAAGGAGATTCCAGGAAGTGGATCTTCTCACTGAAGGAGATTCCGGGATATGGATCTTCAACTGAAGGAGGTTCCAGGATGTGGATCTTCAACTAAAAGAGATTCCAGGATGTGGATCTTCATCTGAAAGATATCCAGGATGTGGATCTTCGCACTGAAAGGGATTCCAGATGTGGATGTTCTCCTTACAGGAAATTCCGGGATGAGGATGTTCTCACCGAAGGAGATTCCAGGATGTGGATCTTCAACTGATGGAGATTCCAGGATGTGGATCTTCTCACTGAAGGAGATTCCAGGATGTGGATCTTCAACTAAAATAGATTCCAGGATGTGTATCTTCAACTGAAAAAGATTCCAGGATGTGGATCTTCACACTTAAAGAGATTCCAGATGTGGATGATCTCATTACAGGAAATTCCGGGATGAGGATGTTCTCACTGAAGGAGATTCCAGGATGTGGATCTTCAACTGATGGAGATTCCAGGATGTGGATCTTCAACTGAAGGAGATTCCAGGATATGGATCTTCTCACAGAAGGAAATTCCGGGATGAGGACCTTCTCATTAATGGAGATTCCAGGATGTGGATCTTCACACTGAAGTAGATTCCAGGATGTGGATCTTCCCATTAAAGGCGATTCCTCGATGTGGAACTTCGCACTGATGGAAATTCCAGGATGTGGATCTTCGCACAGGAGTTTCCAGGATAAGGATCTTCTCATTAAAGGAGATTCCTCGAAGTGGATCTTTGCACTGAAGGAGTTTCCAGGATGTGGATTTTTTCATTGAAGGAGATTCCAAAATGTGGATCATTAACTGAAGAAGGCTCCAGGATGTGGATCTTCTCACTGAAGGAGGTTTCAGGATGTGGATCTTCTCACTGAAGGAGATTCCAGATGTGGATGTTCTCATTACAGGAAATTCTGGGATGAGGTTGTTCTCACTGAAGGACTTTCGGGGATGTGGATGTTCTCATTACAGGAAATTCCTGGATCAGGATGTTCTTTCTGAAGGAGATTCCAGGATGTGGATCTTCGCACTAAAGGAGATTCCAGGATGTGGATCATCTCACTGAAGGAAATTCCGGGTTGAGGACCTTCTCATTAAAGGAGATACGAGAATGTGGATCTTCTCACTGAAGATGATTCCAGGTAGGGGATGTTCTCATTAAAGGAGATTCCTCAATGTGGATCATCGCACTGAAGAAGATTCCAGGATGTGGATCTTCGCAATGAAGGAGATTCCAGGATATGGATCTTCTCATTAAAGGAGATTCCTCTATGTGGATCTTCGCACTGAAGGAGATTCCAGGATGTGGATCTTCAACTGAAAGAGATTCAGGGATGTGGATCTTTGCACTGAAAGAGATTCCAGAGGAGGATGTTCTCATTACAGGAAATTCCGGGATGAGGATGTTATCACTGAAGAACTTTCAGGGTTGTGGATGTTTTTATTACAGGACATTCCGGGATCAGGATGTTCTTACTGAAGGGGATTCCAGGATGTGGATCTTCGCACTGAAGGAGATTCCAGGATGTGGATCATCTCATTAAAGGAGATTCCTCGATGTGGATCTTCCCACTAAAGGTGATACCTCGATGTGGATCTTCACACTGAAGGAGATTCCAGGATGTGGATCTTCACACTTAAGGAGATTCCAGGAAGTGGATCATTGCACTGAAGGAGATTCCAGGATGTGGATCTTCGCACTGAAGGAGATTCCAGGAAGTGGATCTTGAACTGAAGGAGATTCCAGGAAGTCGATCTTCTCACTTAAGGAGATTCCAGGATGTGGATCTTCTCATTAAAGGAGACTCCTCGATGTGGATCTTCGTACTGAAGGAGATTCCAGGATGTGGATCTTCAACTGAAGGAGATTTCAGGAAGTGGATCTTCTCACTGAAGGAGATTCCTCTATGTGGATCTTCGCACTGAAGGAGATTCCAGGATGTGGATCTTCAACTGAAAGAGATTCAGGGATGTGGATCTTTGCACTGAAAGAGATTCCAGAGGAGGATGTTCTCATTACAGGAAATTCCGGGATGAGGATGTTATCACTGAAGAACTTTCAGGGTTGTGGATGTTTTTATTACAGGACATTCCGGGATCAGGATGTTCTTACTGAAGGGGATTCCAGGATGTGGATCTTCGCACTGAAGGAGATTCCAGGATGTGGATCTTCGCACTGAAGAAGATTCCTGGATATGGATCTTCTCATTAAAGGAGATTCCTCAATGTGGATCTTCCCACTAAAGGAGATTCCTCGATATGGATCTTCACACTGAAGGAGATTCCAGGATATGGATCTTCACACTTAAGGAGATTCCAGAATGTGGATCTTCTCATTAAAGGAGATTCCTCAATGTGGATCTTCCCACTAAAAGAGATTCCTCGATGTGGATCTTAACACTTAAGGAGATTCCAGAATGTGGACCTTCTCACTGAAGGAGTTTCCAGGATGTGGATATTCTCATTAAAGGAGATTCCTCGATGTGGATCTTCCCATTAAAGGAGATTCCACGATGTGGATCTTCGCTCTGAAGGAGTTTCCAGGATGTGGATCTTCTCATTAAAGGAGATTCCTCGATGTGGATCTTCCCACTAAAGGTGATTCCTCGATGTGGATCTTCACACTGAAGGAGATTCCAGGATGTGGATCTTCACACTTAAGGAGATTCCAGGAAGTGGATCATTGCACTGAAGGAGATTCCAGGATGTGGATCTTCGCACTGAAGGAGATTCCAGGAAGTGGATCTTGAACTGAAGGAGATTCCAGGAAGTCGATCTTCTCACTTAAGGAGATTCCAGGATGTGGATCTTCTCATTAAAGGAGACTCCTCGATGTGGATCTTCGCACTGAAGGAGATTCCAGGATGTGGATCTTCAACTGAAGGAGATTTCAGGAAGTGGATCTTCTCACTGAAGGAGATTCCAGGATGTGCATCTTCAACTGAAAGAGATTCCAGGATGTGGATCTTCAACTGAAGGAGATTCCAGGAAGTGGATCTTCTCACTGAAGGAGATTCCAGGATATGGATCTTCAACTGAAGGTGGTTCCAGGATGTGGATCTTCAACTAAAAGAGATTCCAGGATGTGGATCTTCAACTGAAAGATATCCAGGATGTGGATCTTCGCACTGAAAGGGATTCCAGATGTGGATGTTCTCCTTACAGGAAATTCCGGGATGAGGATGTTCTCACCGAAGGAGATTCCAGGATGTGGATCTTCAACTGATGGAGATTCCAGGATGTGGATCTTCTCACTGAAGGAGATTCCAGGATGTGGATCTTCAACTAAAATAGATTCCAGGATGTGCATCTTCAACTGAAAAAGATTCCAGGATGTGGATCTTCACACTGAAAGAGTTTCCAGATGTCGATGATCTCATTACAGGAAATTCCGGGATGAGGATGTTCTCACTGAAGGAGATTCCAGGATGTGAATCTTCAACTGATGGAGATTCCAGAATGTGGATCTTCTCACTGAAGGAGATTCCAGAATGTGGATCTTCAACTAAAAGAGATTCCAGGATGTGCATCTTCAACTGAAAGAGATTCCAGGATGTGGATCTTCGCACTGAAAGAGATTCCAGATGTGGATGTTCTCATTACAGGAAATTCCGGGATGAGGATGTTCTCACTGAAGGAGATTCCAGGATGTGGATCTTCAACTGATGGAGATTCCAGGATGTGGATCTTCAACTGAAGGATATTCCAGGATATGGAGCTTCTCACAGAAGGAAAGATCGGGATGAGGACCTTCTCATTAATGGAGATTCGAGGATGTGGATCTTCACACTGAAGTAGATTCCAGGATGTAGATCTTCCCATTAAAGGCGATTCCTCGATGTGGAACTTCGCACTGATGGAAATTCCAGGATGTGGATCTTCGCACAGGAGTTTCCAGGATAAGGATCTTCTCATTAAAGGAGATTCCTCGAAGTGGATCTTCGCACAGGTGTTTCCAGGATATGGATCTTCTCATTAAAGGAGATTCCTCGAAGTGGATCTTTGCACTGAAGGAGTTTCCAGGATGTGGATTTTTTCATTGAAGGAGATTCCAAAATGTGGATCATCAACTGAAGAAGGCTCCAGGATGTGGATCTTCGCACTGAAGGAGGTTTCAGGATGTGGATCTTCTCACTGAAGGAGATTCCAGATGTGGATGTTCTCATTACAGGAAATTCTGGGATGAGGTTGTTCTCACTGAAGGACTTTCGGGGATGTGGATGTTCTCATTACAGGAAATTCCTGGATCAGGATGTTCTTTCTGAAGGAGATTCCAGGATGTGGATCTTCGCACTAAAGGAGATTCCAGGATGTGGATCATCTCACTGAAGGAAATTCCGGGTTGAGGACCTTCTCATTAAAGGAGATACGAGGATGTGGATCTTCTCACTGAAGATGATTCCAGGTAGGGGATGTTCTCATTAAAGGAGGTTCCTCAATGTGGATCATCGCACTGAAGAAGATTCCAGGATGTGGATCTTCGCAATGAAGGAGATTCCAGGATATGGATCTTCTCATTAAAGGAGATTCCTCTATGTGGATCTTCGCACTGAAGGAGATTCCAGGATGTGGATCTTCAACTGAAAGAGATTCAGGGATGTGGATCTTTGCACTGAAAGAGATTCCAGAGGAGGATGTTCTCATTACAGGAAATTCCGGGATGAGGATGTTATCACTGAAGAACTTTCAGGGTTGTGGATGTTTTTATTACAGGACATTCCGGGATCAGGATGTTCTTACTGAAGGGGATTCCAGGATGTGGATCTTCGCACTGAAGGAGATTCCAGGATGTGGATCTTCAACTGAAGGAGATTCCAGGATGTGGATCTTCGCACTGAAGAAGATTCCTGGATATGGATCTTCTCATTAAAGGAGATTCCTCAATGTGGATCTTCCCACTAAAGGAGATTCCTCGATATGGATCTTCACACTGAAGGAGATTCCAGGATATGGATCTTCACACTTAAGGAGATTCCAGAATGTGGATCTTCTCATTAAAGGAGATTCCTCAATGTGGATCTTCCCACTAAAAGAGATTCCTCGATGTGGATCTTAACACTTAAGGAGATTCCAGAATGTGGACCTTCTCACTGAAGGAGTTTCCAGGATGTGGATATTCTCATTAAAGGAGATTCCTCGATGTGGATCTTCCCATGAAAGGAGATTCCACGATGTGGATCTTCACACTGAAGGAGATTCCAGGATGTGGATCGTCACACTTAAGGAGATTCCAGGAAGTGGATCATTGCACTGAAGGAGATTCCAGGATGTGGATCTTCGCACTGAAGGAGATTCCAGGAAGTGGATCTTGAACTGAAGGAGATTCCAGGAAGTCGATCTTCTCACTTAAGGAGATTCCAGGATGTGGATCTTCTCATTAAAGGAGACTCCTCGATGTGGATCTTCGCACTGAAGGAGATTCCAGGATGTGGATCTTCAACTGAAGGAGATTTCAGGAAGTGGATCTTCTCACTGAAGGAGATTCCAGGATGTGCATCTTCAACTGAAAGAGATTCCAGGATGTGGATCTTCAACTGAAGGAGATTCCAGGAAGTGGATCTTCTCACTGAAGGAGATTCCAGGATATGGATCTTCAACTGAAGGCGGTTCCAGGATGTGGATCTTCAACTAAAAGAGATTCCAGGATGTGGATCTTCGCACTGAAAGGGATTCCAGATGTGGATGTTCTCCTTACAGGAAATTCCGGGATGAGGATGTTCTCACCGAAGGAGATTCCAGGATGTGGAACTTCAACTGATGGAGATTCCAGGATGTGGATCTTCGCACTGAAGGAGATTCCAGGATGTGGATCTTCAACTGAAGGAGATTTCAGGAAGTGGATCTTCTCACTGAAGGAGATTCCAGGATGTGCATCTTTAACTGAAAGAGATTCCAGGATGTGGATCTTCAACTGAAGGAGATTCCAGGAAGTGGATCTTCTCACTGAAGGAGATTCCAGGATATGGATCTTCAACTGAAGGCGGTTCCAGGATGTGGATCTTCAACTAAAAGAGATTCCAGGATGTGGATCTTCAACTGAAAGATATCCAGGATGTGGATCTTCGCACTGAAAGGGATTCCAGATGTGGATGTTCTCCTTAAAGGAAATTCCGGGATGAGGATGTTCTCACCGAAGGAGATTCCAGGATGTGGATCTTCAACTGATGGAGATTCCAGGATGTGGATCTTCTCACTGAAGGAGATTCCAGGATGTGGATCTTCAACTAAAATAGATTCCAGGATGTGCATCTTCAACTGAAAAAGATTCCAGGATGTGGATCTTCACACTGAAAGAGTTTCCAGATGTCGATGATCTCATTACAGGAAATTCCGGGATGAGGATGTTCTCACTGAAGGAGATTCCAGGATGTGAATCTTCAACTGATGGAGATTCCAGAATGTGGATCTTCTCACTGAAGGAGATTCCAGAATGTGGATCTTCAACTAAAAGAGATTCCAGGATGTGCATCTTCAACTGAAAGAGATTCCAGGATGTGGATCTTCGCACTGAAAGAGATTCCAGATGTGGATGTTCTCATTACAGGAAATTCCGGGATGAGGATGTTCTCACTGAAGGAGATTCCAGGAGGTGGATCTTCAACTGATGGAGATTCCAGGATGTGGATCTTCAACTGAAGGATATTCCAGGATATGGAGCTTCTCACAGAAGGAAAGATCGGGATGAGGACCTTCTCATTAATGGAGATTCGAGGATGTGGATCTTCACACTGAAGTAGATTCCAGGATGTAGATCTTCCCATTAAAGGCGATTCCTCGATGTGGAACTTCGCACTGATGGAAATTCCAGGATGTGGATCTTCGCACAGGAGTTTCCAGGATAAGGATCTTCTCATTAAAGGAGATTCCTCGAAGTGGATCTTCGCACAGGTGTTTCCAGGATATGGATCTTCTCATTAAAGGAGATTCCTCGAAGTGGATCTTTGCACTGAAGGAGTTTCCAGGATGTGGATTTTTTCATTGAAGGAGATTCCAAAATGTGGATCATCAACTGAAGAAGGCTCCAGGATGTGGATCTTCGCACTGAAGGAGGTTTCAGGATGTGGATCTTCTCACTGAAGGAGATTCCAGATGTGGATGTTCTCATTACAGGAAATTCTGGGATGAGGTTGTTCTCACTGAAGGACTTTCGGGGATGTGGATGTTCTCATTACAGGAAATTCCTGGATCAGGATGTTCTTTCTGAAGGAGATTCCAGGATGTGGATCTTCGCACTAAAGGAGATTCCAGGATGTGGATCATCTCACTGAAGGAAATTCCGGGTTGAGGACCTTCTCATTAAAGGAGATACGAGGATGTGGATCTTCTCACTGAAGATGATTCCAGGTAGGGGATGTTCTCATTAAAGGAGGTTCCTCAATGTGGATCATCGCACTGAAGAAGATTCCAGGATGTGGATCTTCGCAATGAAGGAGATTCCAGGATATGGATCTTCTCATTAAAGGAGATTCCTCTATGTGGATCTTCGCACTGAAGGAGATTCCAGGATGTGGATCTTCAACTGAAAGAGATTCAGGGATGTGGATCTTTGCACTGAAAGAGATTCCAGAGGAGGATGTTCTCATTACAGGAAATTCCGGGATGAGGATGTTATCACTGAAGAACTTTCAGGGTTGTGGATGTTTTTATTACAGGACATTCCGGGATCAGGATGTTCTTACTGAAGGGGATTCCAGGATGTGGATCTTCGCACTGAAGGAGATTCCAGGATGTGGATCTTCAACTGAAGGAGATTCCAGGATGTGGATCTTCGCACTGAAGAAGATTCCTGGATATGGATCTTCTCATTAAAGGAGATTCCTCAATGTGGATCTTCCCACTAAAGGAGATTCCTCGATATGGATCTTCACACTGAAGGAGATTCCAGGATATGGATCTTCACAGTTAAGGAGATTCCAGAATGTGGATCTTCTCATTAAAGGAGATTCCTCAATGTGGATCTTCCCACTAAAAGAGATTCCTCGATGTGGATCTTAACACTTAAGGAGATTCCAGAATGTGGACCTTCTCACTGAAGGAGTTTCCAGGATGTGGATATTCTCATTAAAGGAGATTCCTCGATGTGGATCTTCCCATGAAAGGAGATTCCACGATGTGGATCTTCACACTGAAGGAGATTCCAGGATGTGGAACGTCACACTTAAGGAGATTCCAGGAAGTGGATCATTGCACTGAAGGAGATTCCAGGATGTGGATCTTCGCACTGAAGGAGATTTCAGGAAGTGGATCTTGAACTGAAGGAGATTCCAGGAAGTCGATCTTCTCACTTAAGGAGATTCCAGGATGTGGATCTTCTCATTAAAGGAGACTCCTCGATGTGGATCTTCGCACTGAAGGAGATTCCAGGATGTGGATCTTCAACTGAAGGAGATTTCAGGAAGTGGATATTCTCACTGAAGGAGATTCCAGGATGTGCATCTTCAACTGAAAGAGATTCCAGGATGTGGATCTTCAACTGAAGGAGATTCCAGGAAGTGGATCTTCTCACTGAAGGAGATTCCAGGATATGGATCTTCAACTGAAGGCGGTTCCAGGATGTGGATCTTCAACTAAAAGAGATTCCAGGATGTGGATCTTCGCACTGAAAGGGATTCCAGATGTGGATGTTCTCCTTACAGGAAATTCCGGGATGAGGATGTTCTCACCGAAGGAGATTCCAGGATGTTGATCTTCAACTGATGGAGATTCCAGGATGTGGATCTTCTCACTGAAGGAGATTCCAGGATGTGGATCTTCAACTAAAATAGATTCCAGGATGTGCATCTTCAACTGAAAAAGATTCCAGGATGTGGATCTTCACACTGAAAGAGTTTCCAGATGTCGATGATCTCATTACAGGAAATTCCGGGATGAGGATGTTCTCACTGAAGGAGATTCCAGGATGTGAATCTTCAACTGATGGAGATTCCAGAATGTGGATCTTCTCACTGAAGGAGATTCCAGAATGTGGATCTTCAACTAAAAGAGATTCCAGGATGTGCATCTTCAACTGAAAGAGATTCCAGGATGTGGATCTTCGCACTGAAAGAGATTCCAGATGTGGATGTTCTCATTACAGGAAATTCCGGGATGAGGATGTTATCACTGAAGAACTTTCAGGGTTGTGGATGTTTTTATTACAGGACATTCCGGGATCAGGATGTTCTTACTGAAGGGGATTCCAGGATGTGGATCTTCGCACTGAAGGAGATTCCAGGATGTGGATCATCTCATTAAAGGAGATTCCTCGATGTGGATCTTCCCACTAAAGGTGATTCCTCGATGTGGATCTTCACACTGAAGGAGATTCCAGGATGTGGATCTTCACACTTAAGGAGATTCCAGGAAGTGGATCATTGCACTGAAGGAGATTCCAGGATGTGGATCTTCGCACTGAAGGAGATTCCAGGAAGTGGATCTTGAACTGAAGGAGATTCCAGGAAGTCGATCTTCTCACTTAAGGAGATTCCAGGATGTGGATCTTCTCATTAAAGGAGACTCCTCGATGTGGATCTTCGTACTGAAGGAGATTCCAGGATGTGGATCTTCAACTGAAGGAGATTTCAGGAAGTGGATCTTCTCACTGAAGGAGATTCCAGGATGTGCATCTTCAACTGAAGGAGATTCCAGGATGTGGATCTTCGCACTGAAGAAGATTCCTGGATATGGATCTTCTCATTAAAGGAGATTCCTAAATGTGGATCTTCCCACTAAAGGAGTTTCCTCGATATGGATCTTCACACTGAAGGAGATTCCAGGATATGGATCTTCACACTTAAGGAGATTCCAGAATGTGGATCTTCTCATTAAAGGAGATTCCTCAATGTGGATCTTCCCACTAAAAGAGATTCCTCGATGTGGATCTTAACACTTAAGGAGATTCCAGAATGTGGACCTTCTCACTGAAGGAGTTTCCAGGATGTGGATATTCTCATTAAAGGAGATTCCTCGATGTGGATCTTCCCATTAAAGGAGATTCCACGATGTGGATCTTCGCAATGAAGGAGATTCCAGGATATGGATCTTCTCATTAAAGGAGATTCCTCTATGTGGATCTTCGCACTGAAGGAGATTCCAGGATGTGGATCTTCAACTGAAAGAGATTCAGGGATGTGGATCTTTGCACTGAAAGAGATTCCAGAGGAGGATGTTCTCATTACAGGAAATTCCGGGATGAGGATGTTATCACTGAAGAACTTTCAGGGTTGTGGATGTTTTTATTACAGGACATTCCGGGATCAGGATGTTCTTACTGAAGGGGATTCCAGGATGTGGATCTTCGCACTGAAGGAGATTCCAGGATGTGGATCTTCAACTGAAGGAGATTCCAGGATGTGGATCTTCGCACTGAAGAAGATTCCTGGATATGGATCTTCTCATTTAAAGAGATTCCTCAATATGGATCTTCCCACTAAAGGAGATTCCTCGATATGGATCTTCACACTGAAGGAGATTCCAGGATATGGATCTTCACACTTAAGGAGATTCCAGAATGTGGATCTTCTCATTAAAGGAGATTCCTCAATGTGGATCTTCCCACTAAAAGAGATTCCTCGATGTGGATCTTAACACTTAAGGAGATTCCAGAATGTGGACCTTCTCACTGAAGGAGTTTCCAGGATGTGGATATTCTCATTAAAGGAGATTCCTCGATGTGGATCTTCCCATGAAAGGAGATTCCACGATGTGGATCTTCACACTGAAGGAGATTCCAGGATGTGGATCGTCACACTTAAGGAGATTCCAGGAAGTGGATCATTGCACTGAAGGAGATTCCAGGATGTGGATCTTCGCACTGAAGGAGATTCCAGGAAGTGGATCTTGAACTGAAGGAGATTCCAGGAAGTCGATCTTCTCACTTAAGGAGATTCCAGGATGTGGATCTTCTCATTAAAGGAGACTCCTCGATGTG
This sequence comes from Scyliorhinus torazame, assembly GCF_047496885.1. NCBI lineage: Eukaryota > Metazoa > Chordata > Chondrichthyes > Carcharhiniformes > Scyliorhinidae > Scyliorhinus > Scyliorhinus torazame. The sequence goes on from NC_092718.1 coordinate 11,925,948, forward strand.
GATCTTCGCACTGAAGGAGATTCCAGGATGTGGATCTTCAACTGAAGGAGATTTCAGGAAGTGGATCTTCTCACTGAAGGAGATTCCAGGATGTGCATCTTCAACTGAAAGAGATTCCAGGATGTGGATCTTCAACTGAAGGAGATTCCAGGAAGTGGATCTTCTCACTGAAGGAGATTCCAGGATATGGATCTTCAACTGAAGGCGGTTCCAGGATGTGGATCTTCAACTAAAAGAGATTCCAGGATGTGGATCTTCGCACTGAAAGGGATTCCAGATGTGGATGTTCTCCTTACAGGAAATTCCGGGATGAGGATGTTCTCACCGAAGGAGATTCCAGGATGTGGATCTTCAACTGATGGAGATTCCAGGATGTGGATCTTCGCACTGAAGGAGATTCCAGGATGTGGATCTTCAACTGAAGGAGATTTCAGGAAGTGGATCTTCTCACTGAAGGAGATTCCAGGATGTGCATCTTCAACTGAAAGAGATTCCAGGATGTGGATCTTCAACTGAAGGAGATTCCAGGAAGTGGATCTTCTCACTGAAGGAGATTCCAGGATATGGATCTTCAACTGAAGGCGGTTCCAGGATGTGGATCTTCAACTAAAAGAGATTCCAGGATGTGGATCTTCAACTGAAAGATATCCAGGATGTGGATCTTCGCACTGAAAGGGATTCCAGATGTGGATGTTCTCCTTAAAGGAAATTCCGGGATGAGGATGTTCTCACCGAAGGAGATTCCAGGATGTGGATCTTCAACTGATGGAGATTCCAGGATGTGGATCTTCTCACTGAAGGAGATTCCAGGATGTGGATCTTCAACTAAAATAGATTCCAGGATGTGCATCTTCAACTGAAAAAGATTCCAGGATGTGGATCTTCACACTGAAAGAGTTTCCAGATGTCGATGATCTCATTACAGGAAATTCCGGGATGAGGATGTTCTCACTGAAGGAGATTCCAGGATGTGAATCTTCAACTGATGGAGATTCCAGAATGTGGATCTTCTCACTGAAGGAGATTCCAGAATGTGGATCTTCAACTAAAAGAGATTCCAGGATGTGCATCTTCAACTGAAAGAGATTCCAGGATGTGGATCTTCGCACTGAAAGAGATTCCAGATGTGGATGTTCTCATTACAGGAAATTCCGGGATGAGGATGTTCTCACTGAAGGAGATTCCAGGATGTGGATCTTCAACTGATGGAGATTCCAGGATGTGGATCTTCAACTGAAGGATATTCCAGGATATGGAGCTTCTCACAGAAGGAAAGATCGGGATGAGGACCTTCTCATTAATGGAGATTCGAGGATGTGGATCTTCACACTGAAGTAGATTCCAGGATGTATATCTTCCCATTAAAGGCGATTCCTCGATGTGGAACTTCGCACTGATGGAAATTCCAGGATGTGGATCTTCGCACAGGAGTTTCCAGGATAAGGATCTTCTCATTAAAGGAGATTCCTCGAAGTGGATCTTCGCACAGGTGTTTCCAGGATATGGATCTTCTCATTAAAGGAGATTCCTCGAAGTGGATCTTCGCACTGAAGGAGGTTTCAGGATGTGGATCTTCTCACTGAAGGAGATTCCAGATGTGGATGTTCTCATTACAGGAAATTCTGGGATGAGGTTGTTCTCACTGAAGGACTTTCGGGGATGTGGATGTTCTCATTACAGGAAATTCCTGGATCAGGATGTTCTTTCTGAAGGAGATTCCAGGATGTGGATCTTCGCACTAAAGGAGATTCCAGGATGTGGATCATCTCACTGAAGGAAATTCCGGGTTGAGGACCTTCTCATTAAAGGAGATACGAGGATGTGGATCTTCTCACTGAAGATGATTCCAGGTAGGGGATGTTCTCATTAAAGGAGGTTCCTCAATGTGGATCATCGCACTGAAGAAGATTCCAGGATGTGGATCTTCGCAATGAAGGAGATTCCAGGATATGGATCTTCTCATTAAAGGAGATTCCTCTATGTGGATCTTCGCACTGAAGGAGATTCCAGGATGTGGATCTTCAACTGAAAGAGATTCAGGGATGTGGATCTTTGCACTGAAAGAGATTCCAGAGGAGGATGTTCTCATTACAGGAAATTCCGGGATGAGGATGTTATCACTGAAGAACTTTCAGGGTTGTGGATGTTTTTATTACAGGACATTCCGGGATCAGGATGTTCTTACTGAAGGGGATTCCAGGATGTGGATCTTCGCACTGAAGGAGATTCCAGGATGTGGATCTTCAACTGAAGGAGATTCCAGGATGTGGATCTTCGCACTGAAGAAGATTCCTGGATATGGATCTTCTCATTAAAGGAGATTCCTCAATGTGGATCTTCCCACTAAAGGAGATTCCTCGATATGGATCTTCACACTGAAGGAGATTCCAGGATATGGATCTTCACAGTTAAGGAGATTCCAGAATGTGGATCTTCTCATTAAAGGAGATTCCTCAATGTGGATCTTCCCACTAAAAGAGATTCCTCGATGTGGATCTTAACACTTAAGGAGATTCCAGAATGTGGACCTTCTCACTGAAGGAGTTTCCAGGATGTGGATATTCTCATTAAAGGAGATTCCTCGATGTGGATCTTCCCATGAAAGGAGATTCCACGATGTGGATCTTCACACTGAAGGAGATTCCAGGATGTGGAACGTCACACTTAAGGAGATTCCAGGAAGTGGATCATTGCACTGAAGGAGATTCCAGGATGTGGATCTTCGCACTGAAGGAGATTTCAGGAAGTGGATCTTGAACTGAAGGAGATTCCAGGAAGTCGATCTTCTCACTTAAGGAGATTCCAGGATGTGGATCTTCTCATTAAAGGAGACTCCTCGATGTGGATCTTCGCACTGAAGGAGATTCCAGGATGTGGATCTTCAACTGAAGGAGATTTCAGGAAGTGGATATTCTCACTGAAGGAGATTCCAGGATGTGCATCTTCAACTGAAAGAGATTCCAGGATGTGGATCTTCAACTGAAGGAGATTCCAGGAAGTGGATCTTCTCACTGAAGGAGATTCCAGGATATGGATCTTCAACTGAAGGCGGTTCCAGGATGTGGATCTTCAACTAAAAGAGATTCCAGGATGTGGATCTTCGCACTGAAAGGGATTCCAGATGTGGATGTTCTCCTTACAGGAAATTCCGGGATGAGGATGTTCTCACCGAAGGAGATTCCAGGATGTGGATCTTCAACTGATGGAGATTCCAGGATGTGGATCTTCTCACTGAAGGAGATTCCAGGATGTGGATCTTCAACTAAAATAGATTCCAGGATGTGCATCTTCAACTGAAAAAGATTCCAGGATGTGGATCTTCACACTGAAAGAGTTTCCAGATGTCGATGATCTCATTACAGGAAATTCCGGGATGAGGATGTTCTCACTGAAGGAGATTCCAGGATGTGAATCTTCAACTGATGGAGATTCCAGAATGTGGATCTTCTCACTGAAGGAGATTCCAGAATGTGGATCTTCAACTAAAAGAGATTCCAGGATGTGCATCTTCAACTGAAAGAGATTCCAGGATGTGGATCTTCGCACTGAAAGAGATTCCAGATGTGGATGTTCTCATTACAGGAAATTCCGGGATGAGGATGTTATCACTGAAGAACTTTCAGGGTTGTGGATGTTTTTATTACAGGACATTCCGGGATCAGGATGTTCTTACTGAAGGGGATTCCAGGATGTGGATCTTCGCACTGAAGGAGATTCCAGGATGTGGATCATCTCATTAAAGGAGATTCCTCGATGTGGATCTTCCCACTAAAGGTGATTCCTCGATGTGGATCTTCACACTGAAGGAGATTCCAGGATGTGGATCTTCACACTTAAGGAGATTCCAGGAAGTGGATCATTGCACTGAAGGAGATTCCAGGATGTGGATCTTCGCACTGAAGGAGATTCCAGGAAGTGGATCTTGAACTGAAGGAGATTCCAGGAAGTCGATCTTCTCACTTAAGGAGATTCCAGGATGTGGATCTTCTCATTAAAGGAGACTCCTCGATGTGGATCTTCGTACTGAAGGAGATTCCAGGATGTGGATCTTCAACTGAAGGAGATTTCAGGAAGTGGATCTTCTCACTGAAGGAGATTCCAGGATGTGCATCTTCAACTGAAGGAGATTCCAGGATGTGGATCTTCGCACTGAAGAAGATTCCTGGATATGGATCTTCTCATTAAAGGAGATTCCTAAATGTGGATCTTCCCACTAAAGGAGTTTCCTCGATATGGATCTTCACACTGAAGGAGATTCCAGGATATGGATCTTCACACTTAAGGAGATTCCAGAATGTGGATCTTCTCATTAAAGGAGATTCCTCAATGTGGATCTTCCCACTAAAAGAGATTCCTCGATGTGGATCTTAACACTTAAGGAGATTCCAGAATGTGGACCTTCTCACTGAAGGAGTTTCCAGGATGTGGATATTCTCATTAAAGGAGATTCCTCGATGTGGATCTTCCCATTAAAGGAGATTCCACGATGTGGATCTTCGCTCTGAAGGAGTTTCCAGGATGTGGATCTTCTCATTAAAGGAGATTCCTCGATGTGGATCTTCCCACTGAAGGTGATTCCTCGATGTGGATCTTCACACTGAAGGAGATTCCAGGATGTGGATCTTCACACTTAAGGAGATTCCAGGAAGTGGATCATTGCACTGAAGGAGATTCCAGGATGTGGATCTTCGCACTGAAGGAGATTCCAGGAAGTGGATCTTGAACTGAAGGAGATTCCAGGAAGTCGATCTTCTCACTTAAGGAGATTCCAGGATGTGGATCTTCTCATTAAAGGAGACTCCTCGATGTGGATCTTCGTACTGAAGGAGATTCCAGGATGTGGATCTTCAACTGAAGGAGATTTCAGGAAGTGGATCTTCTCACTGAAGGAGATTCCAGGATGTGCATCTTCAACTGAAAGAGATTCCAGGATGTGGATCTTCAACTGAAGGAGATTCCAGGAAGTGGATCTTCTCACTGAAGGAGATTCCAGGATATGGATCTTCAACTGAAGGAGGTTCCAGGATGTGGATCTTCAACTAAAAGAGATTCCAGGATGTGGATCTTCATCTGAAAGATATCCAGGATGTGGATCTTCGCACTGAAAGGGATTCCAGATGTGGATGTTCTCCTTACAGGAAATTCCGGGATGAGGATGTTCTCACCGAAGGAGATTCCAGGATGTGGATCTTCAACTGATGGAGATTCCAGGATGTGGATCTTCTCACTGAAGGAGATTCCAGGATGTGGATCTTCAACTAAAATAGATTCCAGGATGTGCATCTTCAACTGAAAAAGATTCCAGGATGTGGATCTTCACACTGAAAGAGATTCCAGATGTGGATGATCTCATTACAGGAAATTCCGGGATGAGGATGTTCTCACTGAAGGAGATTCCAGGATGTGGATCTTCAACTGATGGAGATTCCAGGATGTGGATCTTCAACTGAAGGAGATTCCAGGATATGGATCTTCTCACAGAAGGAAATTCCGGGATGAGGACCTTCTCATTAATGGAGATTCCAGGATGTGGATCTTCACACTGAAGTAGATTCCAGGATGTGGATCTTCCCATTAAAGGCGATTCCTCGATGTGGAACTTCGCACTGATGGAAATTCCAGGATGTGGATCTTCGCACAGGAGTTTCCAGGATAAGGATCTTCTCATTAAAGGAGATTCCTCGAAGTGGATCTTTGCACTGAAGGAGTTTCCAGGATGTGGATTTTTTCATTGAAGGAGATTCCAAAATGTGGATCATCAACTGAAGAAGGCTCCAGGATGTGGATCTTCTCACTGAAGGAGGTTTCAGGATGTGGATCTTCTCACTGAAGGAGATTCCAGATGTGGATGTTCTCATTACAGGAAATTCTGGGATGAGGTTGTTCTCACTGAAGGACTTTCGGGGATGTGGATGTTCTCATTACAGGAAATTCCTGGATCAGGATGTTCTTTCTGAAGGAGATTCCAGGATGTGGATCTTCGCACTAAAGGAGATTCCAGGATGTGGATCATCTCACTGAAGGAAATTCCGGGTTGAGGACCTTCTCATTAAAGGAGATACGAGGATGTGGATCTTCTCACTGAAGATGATTCCAGGTAGGGGATGTTCTCATTAAAGGAGATTCCTCAATGTGGATCATCGCACTGAAGAAGATTCCAGGATGTGGATCTTCGCAATGAAGGAGATTCCAGGATATGGATCTTCTCATTAAAGGAGATTCCTCTATGTGGATCTTCGCACTGAAGGAGATTCCAGGATGTGGATCTTCAACTGAAAGAGATTCAGGGATGTGGATCTTTGCACTGAAAGAGATTCCAGAGGAGGATGTTCTCATTACAGGAAATTCCGGGATGAGGATGTTATCACTGAAGAACTTTCAGGGTTGTGGATGTTTTTATTACAGGACATTCCGGGATCAGGATGTTCTTACTGAAGGGGATTCCAGGATGTGGATCTTCGCACTGAAGGAGATTCCAGGATGTGGATCTTCAACTGAAGGAGATTCCAGGATGTGGATCTTCGCACTGAAGAAGATTCCTGGATATGGATTTTCTCATTAAAGGAGATTCCTCAATGTGGATCTTCCCACTAAAGGAGATTCCTCGATATGGATCTTCACACTGAAGGAGATTCCAGGATATGGATCTTCACACTTAAGGAGATTCCAGAATGTGGATCTTCTCATTAAAGGAGATTCCTCAATGTGGATCTTCCCACTAAAAGAGATTCCTCGATGTGGATCTTAACACTTAAGGAGATTCCAGAATGTGGACCTTCTCACTGAAGGAGTTTCCAGGATGTGGATATTCTCATTAAAGGAGATTCCTCGATGTGGATCTTCCCATTAAAGGAGATTCCACGATGTGGATCTTCGCTCTGAAAGAGTTTCCAGGATGTGGATCTTCTCATTAAAGGAGATTCCTCGATGTGGATCTTCCCACTAAAGGTGATTCCTCGATGTGGATCTTCACACTGAAGGAGATTCCAGGATGTGGATCTTCACACTTAAGGAGATTCCAGGAAGTGGATCATTGCACTGAAGGAGATTCCAGGATGTGGATCTTCGCACTGAAGGAGATTCCAGGAAGTGGATCTTGAACTGAAGGAGATTCCAGGAAGTCGATCTTCTCACTTAAGGAGATTCCAGGATGTGGATCTTCTCATTAAAGGAGACTCCTCGATGTGGATCTTCGCACTGAAGGAGATTCCAGGATGTGGATCTTCAACTGAAGGAGATTTCAGGAAGTGGATCTTCTCACTGAAGGAGATTCCAGGATGTGCATCTTCAACTGAAAGAGATTCCAGGATGTGGATCTTCAACTGAAGGAGATTCCAGGAAGTGGATCTTCTCACTGAAGGAGATTCCAGGATATGGATCTTCAACTGAAGGCGGTTCCAGGATGTGGATCTTCAACTAAAAGAGATTCCAGGATGTGGATCTTCAACTGAAAGATATCCAGGATGTGGATCTTCGCACTGAAAGGGATTCCAGATGTGGATGTTCTCCTTACAGGAAATTCCGGGATGAGGATGTTCTCACCGAAGGAGATTCCAGGATGTGGATCTTCAACTGATGGAGATTCCAGGATGTGGATCTTCTCACTGAAGGAGATTCCAGGATGTGGATCTTCAACTAAAATAGATTCCAGGATGTGCATCTTCAACTGAAAAAGATTCCAGGATGTGGATCTTCACACTGAAAGAGTTTCCAGATGTCGATGATCTCATTACAGGAAATTCCGGGATGAGGATGTTCTCACTGAAGGAGATTCCAGGATGTGAATCTTCAACTGATGGAGATTCCAGAATGTGGATCTTCTCACTGAAGGAGATTCCAGAATGTGGATCTTCAACTAAAAGAGATTCCAGGATGTGCATCTTCAACTGAAAGAGATTCCAGGATGTGGATCTTCGCACTGAAAGAGATTCCAGATGTGGATGTTCTCATTACAGGAAATTCCGGGATGAGGATGTTCTCACTGAAGGAGATTCCAGGATGTGGATCTTCAACTGATGGAGATTCCTGGATGTGGATCTTCAACTGAAGGATATTCCAGGATATGGAGCTTCTCACAGAAGGAAAGATCGGGATGAGGACCTTCTCATTAATGGAGATTCGAGGATGTGGATCTTCACACTGAAGTAGATTCCAGGATGTAGATCTTCCCATTAAAGGCGATTCCTCGATGTGGAACTTCGCACTGATGGAAATTCCAGGATGTGGATCTTCGCACAGGAGTTTCCAGGATAAGGATCTTCTCATTAAAGGAGATTCCTCGAAGTGGATCTTCGCACAGGTGTTTCCAGGATATGGATCTTCTCATTAAAGGAGATACCTCGAAGTGGATCTTTGCACTGAAGGAGTTTCCAGGATGTGGATTTTTTCATTGAAGGAGATTCCAAAATGTGGATCATCAACTGAAGAAGGCTCCAGGATGTGGATCTTCGCACTGAAGGAGGTTTCAGGATGTGGATCTTCTCACTGAAGGAGATTCCAGATGTGGATGTTCTCATTACAGGAAATTCTGGGATGAGGTTGTTCTCACTGAAGGACTTTCGGGGATGTGGATGTTCTCATTACAGGAAATTCCTGGATCAGGATGTTCTTTCTGAAGGAGATTCCAGGATGTGGATCTTCGCACTAAAGGAGATTCCAGGATGTGGATCATCTCACTGAAGGAAATTCCGGGTTGAGGACCTTCTCATTAAAGGAGATACGAGGATGTGGATCTTCTCACTGAAGATGATTCCAGGTAGGGGATGTTCTCATTAAAGGAGGTTCCTCAATGTGGATCATCGCACTGAAGAAGATTCCAGGATGTGGATCTTCGCAATGAAGGAGATTCCAGGATATGGATCTTCTCATTAAAGGAGATTCCTCTATGTGGATCTTCGCACTGAAGGAGATTCCAGGATGTGGATCTTCAACTGAAAGAGATTCAGGGATGTGGATCTTTGCACTGAAAGAGATTCCAGAGGAGGATGTTCTCATTACAGGAAATTCCGGGATGAGGATGTTATCACTGAAGAACTTTCAGGGTTGTGGATGTTTTTATTACAGGACATTCCGGGATCAGGATGTTCTTACTGAAGGGGATTCCAGGATGTGGATCTTCACACTGAAGGAGATTCCAGGATGTGGATCTTCAACTGAAGGAGATTCCAGGATGTGGATCTTCGCACTGAAGAAGATTCCTGGATATGGATCTTCTCATTAAAGGAGATTCCTCAATGTGGATCTTCCCACTAAAGGTGATTCCTCGATATGGATCTTCACACTGAAGGAGATTCCAGGATATGGATCTTCACACTTAAGGAGATTCCAGAATGTGGATCTTCTCATTAAAGGAGATTCCTCAATGTGGATCTTCCCACTAAAAGAGATTCCTCGATGTGGATCTTAACACTTAAGGAGATTCCAGAATGTGGACCTTCTCACTGAAGGAGATTCCAGGATGTGGATATTCTCATTAAAAGAGATTCCTCGATGTGGATCTTAACACTGAAGGAGATTCCAGGATGTGGATCGTCACACTTAAGGAGATTCCAGGAAGTGGATCATTGCACTGAAGGAGATTCCAGGATGTGGATCTTCGCACTGAAGGAGATTCCAGGAAGTGGATCTTGAACTGAAGGAGATTCCATGAAGTCGATCTTCTCACTTAAGGAGATTCCAGGATGTGGATCTTCTCATTAAAGGAGACTCCTCGATGTGGATCTTCGCACTGAAGGAGATTCCAGGATGTGGATCTTCAACTGAAGGAGATTTCAGGAAGTGGATCTTCTCACTGAAGGAGATTCCAGGATGTGCATCTTCAACTGAAAGAGATTCCAGGATGTGGATCTTCAACTGAAGGAGATTCCAGGAAGTGGATCTTCTCACTGAAGGAGATTCCAGGATATGGATCTTCAACTGAAGGCGGTTCCAGGATGTGGATCTTCAACTAAAAGAGATTCCAGGATGTGGATCTTCGCACTGAAAGGGATTCCAGATGTGGATGTTCTCCTTACAGGAAATTCCGGGATGAGGATGTTCTCACCGAAGGAGATTCCAGGATGTGGATCTTCAACTGATGGAGATTCCAGGATGTGGATCTTCTCACTGAAGGAGATTCCAGGATGTGGATCTTCAACTAAAATAGATTCCAGGATGTGCATCTTCAACTGAAAAAGATTCCAGGATGTGGATCTTCACACTGAAAGAGTTTCCAGATGTGGATGATCTCATTACAGGAAATTCCGGGATGAGGATGTTCTCACTGAAGGAGATTCCAGGATGTGGATCTTCTCACTGAAGGAGATTCCAGAATGTGGATCTTCAACTAAAAGAGATTCCAGGATGTGCATCTTCAACTGAAAGAGATTCCTGGATGTGGATCTTCGCACTGAAAGAGATTCCAGATGTGGATGTTCTCATTACAGGAAATTCCGGGATGAGGATGTTCTCACTGAAGGAAATTCCAGGATGTGGATCTTCAACTGATGGAGATTCCAGGATGTGGATCTTCAACTGAAGAATATTCCAGGATATGGAGCTTCTCACAGAAGGAAAGAGCAGGATGAGGACCTTCTCATTAATGGAGATTCGAGGATGTGGATCTTCACACTGAAGTAGATTCCAGGATGTGGATCTTCCCATTAAAGGCGATTCCTCGATGTGGAACTTCGCACTGAAGGAAATTCCAGGATGTGGATCTTCGCACAGGAGTTTCCAGGATATGGATCTTCTCATTAAAGGAGATTCCTCGAAGTGGATCTTCGCACAGGCGTTTCCAGGATATGGATCTTCTCATTAAAGGAGATTCCTCGAAGTGGATCTTCGCACTGAAGGAGTTTCCAGGATGTGGATTTTTTCATTGAAGGAGATTCCAAAATGTGGATCATCAACTGAAGAAGGCTCCAGGATGTGGATCTTCGCACTGAAGGAGGTTTCAGGATGTGGATCTTCTCACTGAAGGAGATTCCAGATGTGGATGTTCTCATTACAGGAAATTCTGGGATGAGGTTGTTCTCACTGAAGGACTTTCGGGGATGTGGATGTTCTCATTACAGGAAATTCCTGGATCAGGATGTTCTTTCTGAAGGAGATTCCAGGATGTGGATCTTCGCACTAAAGGAGATTCCAGGATGTGGATCATCTCACTGAAGGAAATTCCGGGTTGAGGACCTTCTCATTAAAGGAGATACGAGGATGTGGATCTTCTCACTGAAGATGATTCCAGGTAGGGGATGTTCTCATTAAAGGAGGTTCCTCAATGTGGATCATCGCACTGAAGGAGATTCCAGGATGTGGATCATCTCACTGAAGGAAATTCCGGGTTGAGCACCTTCTCATTAAAGGAGATACGAGGATGTGGATCTTCTCACTGAAGATGATTCCAGGTAGGGGATGTTCTCATTAAAGGAGGTTCCTCAATGTGGATCATCGCACTGAAGGAGATTCCAGGATGTGGATCATCTCACTGAAGGAGATTCCAGGATGTGGATCTTCAACTGAAGGAGTTTCCAGGATGTGGATCTTCTCATTAATGGAAATTCCAGGAAGTGGATCTTCTCACTGAAGGAGATTCCAGGCTGTGGATCTTCAACTGAAAGAGATTCCAGGATGTGGATCATCTCACTGAAGGAGATTCCAGGATGTGGATCTTGAACTGAAGGAGCTTCCAGGATGTGGATCTTCTCATTAATGGAAATTCCAGGATATGGTTCTTCTCACTGAAGGAGATTCCCGGCTGTGGATCTTCAACTGAAAGAGATTCCAGGATGTGGATCTTCAACTGAGAGAGTATCCAGATGCGGATGTTCTCATAACAGGAAATTCTGGGATCAGGATGTTCTTACTGAAGGAGGTTCCAGGATGTGATTCAACAACTGAAGGAGATTCCAGGATGTGGATCTTCAACTGAAGGAGATTCCAGGATGTGGATCTTCTCACTGAAGGAAATGCCGGGATGAGGACCTTCTCATTAAAGGAGATTCCAGGATGTGGATCTTCTCACTGAAGATGATTCCAGGTAGGGGATGTTCTCATTAAAGGAGGTTCCTCAATGTGGATCATCGCACTGAAGGAGATTCCAGGATGTGGATCATCTCACTGAAGGAGATTCCAGGATGTGGATCTTCAACTGAAGGAGTTTCCAGGATGTGGATCTTCTCATTAATGGAAATTCCAGGAAGTGGATCTTCTCACTGAAGGAGATTCCAGGCTGTGGATCTTCAACTGAAAGAGATTCCAGGATGTGGATCATCTCACTGAAGGAGATTCCAGGATGTGGATCTTGAACTGAAGGAGCTTCCAGGATGTGGATCTTCTCATTAATGGAAATTCCAGGATATGGTTCTTCTCACTGAAGGAGATTCCAGGCTGTGGATCTTCAACTGAAAGAGATTCCAGGATGTGGATCTTCAACTGAGAGAGTATCCAGATGCGGATGTTCTCATAACAGGAAATTCTGGGATCAGGATGTTCTTACTGAAGGAGGTTCCAGGATGTGATTCAACAACTGAAGGAGATTCCAGGATGTGGATCTTCAACTGAAGGAGATTCCAGGATGTGGATCTTCTCACTGAAGGAAATGCCGGGATGAGGACCTTCTCATTAAAGGAGATTCCAGGATGTGGATCTTCTCACCGAAGGAGTTTCCAGGATGTGGATTTTTTCATTGAAGGAAATTCCAAGATGTGGATCTTCAACTGAAGGAGGTTCCAGAGGAGGATGTTCTCATTACAGGAAATTCCGGGATGAGGATGTTATCACTGAAGAACTTTCAGGGTTGTGGATGTTTTTATTACAGGACATTCCGGGATCAGGATGTTCTTACTGAAGGGGATTCCAGGATGTGGATCTTCGCACTGAAGGAGATTCCAGGATGTGGATCTTCAACTGAAGGAGATTCCAGGATGTGGATCTTCGCACTGAAGAAGATTCCTGGATATGGATCTTCTCATTAAAGGAGATTCCTCAATGTGGATCTTCCCACTAAAGGAGATTCCTCGATATGGATCTTCACACTGAAGGAGATTCCAGGATATGGATCTTCACACTTAAGGAGATTCCAGAATGTGGATCTTCTCATTAAAGGAGATTCCTCAATGTGGATCTTCCCACTAAAAGAGATTCCTCGATGTGGATCTTAACACTTAAGGAGATTCCAGAATGTGGACCTTCTCACTGAAGGAGTTTCCAGGATGTGGATATTCTCATTAAAGGAGATTCCTCGATGTGGATCTTCCCATGAAAGGAGATTCCACGATGTGGATCTTCACACTGAAGGAGATTCCAGGATGTGGATCGTCACACTTAAGGAGATTCCAGGAAGTGGATCATTGCACTGAAGGAGATTCCAGGATGTGGATCTTCGCACTGAAGGAGATTCCAGGAAGTGGATCTTGAACTGAAGGAGATTCCAGGAAGTCGATCTTCTCACTTAAGGAGATTCCAGGATGTGGATCTTCTCATTAAAGGAGACTCCTCGATGTGGATCTTCGCACTGAAGGAGATTCCAGGATGTGGATCTTCAACTGAAGGAGATTTCAGGAAGTGGATCTTCTCACTGAAGGAGATTCCAGGATGTGCATCTTCAACTGAAAGAGATTCCAGGATGTGGATCTTCAACTGAAGGAGATTCCAGGAAGTGGATCTTCTCACTGAAGGAGATTCCAGGATATGGATCTTCAACTGAAGGCGGTTCCAGGATGTGGATCTTCAACTAAAAGAGATTCCAGGATGTGGATCTTCGCACTGAAAGGGATTCCAGATGTGGATGTTCTCCTTACAGGAAATTCCGGGATGAGGATGTTCTCACCGAAGGAGATTCCAGGATGTGGATCTTCAACTGATGGAGATTCCAGGATGTGGATCTTCTCACTGAAGGAGATTCCAGGATGTGGATCTTCAACTAAAATAGATTCCAGGATGTGCATCTTCAACTGAAAAAGATTCCAGGATGTGGATCTTCACACTGAAAGAGTTTCCAGATGTGGATGATCTCATTACAGGAAATTCCGGGATGAGGATGTTCTCACTGAAGGAGATTCCAGGATGTGAATCTTCAACTGATGGAGATTCCAGAATGTGGATCTTCTCACTGAAGGAGATTCCAGAATGTGGATCTTCAACTAAAAGAGATTCCAGGATGTGCATCTTCAATTGAAAGAGATTCCAGGATGTGGATCTTCGCACTGAAAGAGATTCCAGATGTGGATGTTCTCATTACAGGAAATTCCGGGATGAGGATGTTCTCACTGAAGGAGATTCCAGGATGTGGATCTTCAACTGATGGAGATTCCAGGATGTGGATCTTCAACTGAAGAATATTCCAGGATATGGAGCTTCTCACAGAAGGAAAGATCAGGATGAGGACCTTCTCATTAATGGAGATTCGAGGATGTGGATCTTCACACTGAAGTAGATTCCAGGATGTGGATCCTCCCATTAAAGGCGATTCCTCGATGTGGAACTTCGCACTGAAGGAAATTCCAGGATGTGGATCTTCGCACAGGAGTTTCCAGGATATGGATCTTCTCATTAAAGGAGATTCCTCGAAGTGGATCTTCGCACAGGCGTTTCCAGGATATGGATCTTCTCATTAAAGGAGATTCCTCGAAGTGGATCTTCGCACTGAAGGAGTTTCCAGGATGTGGATTTTTTCATTGAAGGAGATTCCAAAATGTGGATCATCAACTGAAGAAGGCTCCAGGGTGTGGATCTTCGCACTGAAGGAGGTTTCAGGATGTGGATCTTCTCACTGAAGGAGATTCCAGATGTGGATGTTCTCATTACAGGAAATTCTGGGATGAGGTTGTTCTCACTGAAGGACTTTCGGGGATGTGGATGTTCTCATTACAGGAAATTCCTGGATCAGGATGTTCTTTCTGAAGGAGATTCCAGGATGTGGATCTTCGCACTAAAGGAGATTCCAGGATGTGGATCATCTCACTGAAGGAAATTCCGGGTTGAGGACCTTCTCATTAAAGGAGATACGAGGATGTGGATCTTCTCACTGAAGATGATTCCAGGTAGGGGATGTTCTCATTAAAGGAGGTTCCTCAATGTGGATCATCGCACTGAAGGAGATTCCAGGATGTGGGTCATCTCACTGAAGGAAATTCCGGGTTGAGGACCTTCTCATTAAAGGAGATACGAGGATGTGGATCTTCTCACTGAAGATGATTCCAGGTAGGGGATGTTCTCATTAAAGGAGGTTCCTCAATGTGGATCATCGCACTGAAGGAGATTCCAGGATGTGGATCATCTCACTGAAGGAGATTCCAGGATGTGGATCTTCAACTGAAGGAGTTTCCAGGATGTGGATCTTCTCATTAATGGAAATTCCAGGAAGTGGATCTTCTCACTGAAGGAGATTCCAGGCTGTGGATCTTCAACTGAAAGAGATTCCAGGATGTGGATCATCTCACTGAAGGAGATTCCAGGATGTGGATCTTGAACTGAAGGAGCTTCCAGGATGTGGATCTTCTCATTAATGGAAATTCCAGGATATGGTTCTTCTCACTGAAGGAGATTCCAGGCTGTGGATCTTCAACTGAAAGAGATTCCAGGATGTGGATCTTCAACTGAGAGAGTATCCAGATGCGGATGTTCTCATAACAGGAAATTCTGGGATCAGGATGTTCTTACTGAAGGAGGTTCCAGGATGTGATTCAACAACTGAATGAGATTCCAGGATGTGGATCTTCAACTGAAGGAGATTCCAGGCTGTGGATCTTCTCACTGAAGGAAATGCCGGGATGAGGACCTTCTCATTAAAGGAGATTCCAGGATGTGGATCTTCTCACCGAAGGAGTTTCCAGGATGTGGATTTTTTCATTGAAGGAGATTCCAAGATGTGGATCTTCAACTGAAGGAGGTTCCTGAATGTGGATCTTCTCACTGAAGGAGATTCCAGGATGTGGATCTTCGCACTGAAGGAGGTTTCAGGATGTGGATCTTCTCACTGAAGGAGATTCCAGATGTGGATGTTCTCAGTACAGGAAATTCTGGGATGAGGACGTTCTCACTGAAGGTCTTTCAGGGATGTGGATGTTCTCATTACAGGAAATTCCTGGATCAGGATGTTCTTTCTGAAGGGGATTCCAGGATGTGGATCTTCTCACTGAAGGAGATTCCAGGCTGTGGATCTTCAACTGAAAGAGATTCCAGGATGTGGATCTTCAACTGAGAGAGATTCCAGGAAGTGGATCTTCTCACTGAAGGAAATGCCGGGGTTAGGACCTTCTCATTAATGGAGATTCCAGGATGTGGATCTTTTCACTGAAGGAGGTTCCAGGATGTGGATCTTCTCACTGAAGGAAATGCCGGGATGAGGACCTTCTCATTAAAGGAGATTCCAGGATGTGGATCTTCTCACTGAAGGAGATTCCAGGATGTGGATCTTCTCACTGAAGGAGATTCCAGGATGTGGACCTTCAACTGAAAGAGATTCCAGGATTTGGATCTTCAACTGAAAGAGATTCCAGGATGTGGATCTTCGCTCTGAAAGAGATTCCAGAGGAGGATGTTCTCTTTGCAGGAAATTCCGGGATGAGGATGTTATCACTAAGGAACTTTCAGGGATGTGGATTTTCTCATTCTAGGACATACCGGGATCAGGATGTTCTTACTGAAGGAGATTCCAGGATGTGCATCTTCAACTGAAGGAGATTCCAGGATGTGGATCTTCAACTAAAGGAGATTCCAGAATGTGGATCTTCTCACTGAAGGAGATTCCAGGATGTGGATCTTCTCATTAAAGGAGATTCCTCGATGTGGATCTTCCCATTAAAGGAGATTCCTCGATGTGGATCTTCGCACTGAAGGAGATTTCAGAATGTGGATCTTCAACTGAAGGAGATTCGAGGATGTGGATCTTCAAATGAAGGAGATTCCAGGATGTGGATCTTCTCATTAAAGGCGATTCCTCGATGTGGATTTTCTCACTGTAGGAGATTCCAAGATGTGGATCTTCAACTGAAGGAGATGTCAGGATATGGATCTTCTCACAGAAGGAAATTCCGGGATGAGGACCTTCTCATTCAAGGAGATTCCAGGATGTGGATCTTCGCACTGAAGTAGATTCCAGGATGTGGATCTTCCCATTAAAGGAGATTCTTCGATGTGCATCTTCGCACTGAAGGAAATTCCTGGATGTGGATCTTCA
This sequence comes from Scyliorhinus torazame, assembly GCF_047496885.1. Taxonomy (NCBI): domain Eukaryota; kingdom Metazoa; phylum Chordata; class Chondrichthyes; order Carcharhiniformes; family Scyliorhinidae; genus Scyliorhinus; species Scyliorhinus torazame. The sequence goes on from NC_092718.1 coordinate 11,943,106, forward strand.
ACTGAAGGAGATTCCAGGATGTGGATCTTCTAACTGAAGGAGGTTTCAGGTTGTGGATCTTCTCACTGAACGAGATTCCAGGATGTGGATCTTCACACTGAAGGAGATTCCAGGGTGTGGATCTTCTCGCTGAAGTAGATTCCAGGATGCGGATATTCTCACTGAAGGAGATTCCTCGATGTGGATCTTCAACTGAAAGAGATTCCAGGATGTGGATCTTCAACAGAAAGTGATTCCAGGATGTGGATCTTCGCACTGAAAGAGATTCCAGATGTGGATGTTCTCATTTCTGGAAATTCTGGGATGAGGATGTTCTCACTGAAGGTCTTTCAGGGATGTGGATGTTCTCATTACAGGAAATTCCTGGATCAGGATGTTCTTACTGAAGGAGATTCCAGGTTGTGGATCTTTAACTGAAGGAGATTCCAGGATGTGGATCTTCAACTGAAGGAGATTGGAGGATGTGGATCATCTCACTGAAGAAAATTCCGGGATGAGGACCTTCTCATTAATGGAGATTCCAGAATGTGGGTCTTCTCATTGAAGGTGATTCCAGGAAGTGTATGTTCTCAATAAAGGAGATTCCACATTGTGCATCATCGCACTGAAGGAGATTCCAGGATGTAGATCTTCGCACTGAAGGAGATTCCAGGATGTGGATCTTTAACAGAAGGAGATTCCAGGATGTGGATCTTCGCACTGAAGGAGATTCCAATTTGTGGATCTTCACATTGAAGGAGATTTCAGGGTGTGGATCTTCTCACTGAGGAAGATGCCAGGATGTGGATCTTCTCAATGAAGGTCATTCCAGGATGTGGATGTTCACACTGAAGGAGATTCCAGGATTTGGATCTTCTCACTGAAGGAGATTCCAGGATGTGGATCTTCGCAGTGAAGGAGATTCCAGGATGTGGATCTTCCCATTAAAGGAGATTCCTCTATGTGGATCTTCGCACTGAAGGAGATTTCAGGATGTGGATCTTCAACTGAAGGAGATTCGAGGATGTGGATCTTCAAATGAAGGAGATTCCAGGATGTGGATCTTCTCATTAAAGGCGATTCCTCGATGTGGATTTTCTCACTGTAGGAGATTCCAAGATGTGGATCTTCAACTGAAGGAGATGTCAGGATATGGATCTTCTCACAGAAGGAAATTCCGGGATGAGGACCTTCTCATTCAAGGAGATTCCAGGATGTGGGTCTTCGCACTGAAGTAGATTCCAGGATGTGGATCTTCCCATTAAAGGAGATTCTTCGATGTGCATCTTCGCACTGAAGGAAATTCCTGGATGTGGATCTTCAACTGAAGGAGATTCCAGGATGTGGATCTTCTCACTGAAGGAGGTTTCAGGATGTGGATCGTCTCACTGAACGAGATTCCAGGATGTGGATCTTCACACTGAAGGAGATTCCAGTGTGTGGATCTTCTCACTGAAGTAGATTCCAGGATGCGGATATTCTCACTGAAGGAGATTCCTCGATGTGGATCTTCAACTGAAAGAGATTCCAGGATGTGGATCTTCAACAGAAAGTGATTCCAGGATGTGGATCTTCGCATTGAAAGAGATTCCAGATGTGGATGTTCTCATTTCTGGAAATTCTGGGATGAGGATGTTCTCACTGAAGGACTTTCAGGGATGTGGATGTTCTCATTACAGGAAATTCCTGGATCAGGATGTTCTTACTGAAGGAGATTCCAGGTTGTGGATCTTTAACTGAAGGAGATTCCAGGATGTGGATCTTCAACTGAAGGAGATTGGAGGATGTGGATCATCTCACTGAAGAAAATTCCGGGATGAGGACCTTCTCATTAATGGAGATTCCAGAATGTGGGTCTTCTCACTGAAGGTGATTCCAGGAAGTGGATGTTCTCAATAAAGGAGATTCCAGGATGTGGATCTTTAACAGAAGGAGATTCCAGGATGTGGATCTTCGCACTGAAGGAGATTCCAATTTGTGGATCTTCATATTGAAGGAGATTTCAGGATGTGGATCTTCTCACTGAGGAAGATTCCAGGATGTGGATCTTCTCAATGAAGGTCATTCCAGGATGTGGATGTTCACACTGAAGGAGATTCCAGGATTTGGATCTTCTCACTGAAGGAGATTCCAGGATGTGGATCTTCGCAGTGAAGGAGATTCCAGGATGTGGATCTTCGCACTGAACGAGATTCCAGGATGTGGATCTTCGCACTGAAGGACATTCCAGGATGTGGATCTTTGCAATGAATGAGATTTCAGGATGTGGATCATCAACAGAAGGAGGTACCTCAATGTGGATCATCGCACTGAAGGAGATTCCAGGATGTGGATCATCTCACTGAAAGAGATTTCAGGATGTGGATCGTCAACAGAAGGAGGTTCCTCAATGTGGATCATCGCACTGACGGTGATTCCAGGATGTGGATCTTCGCACTGTATGGGATTCCAGGATGTGGATCTTGAACTGAAGGAGATTCCAGGATGTGAACTTCGCACTGAAGGACATTCCAGGGTGAGAATCTTCTCACATAAGGAGATTCCAGGATGTGGATCTTCTCACTGAAGGAGATTCCAGGATGTGGATCTTCACACTGAAGGAGATTCCAGGATGTGGATCTTCAACTGAAGGAGATTCCAGGATGTGGATCTTCAACTAAAAGAGATTCCAGGATGTGGATCTTCGCACTGAAGGAGATTCCATGATGTGGATCTTCAACTAAAGGAGATTCAAGGATGTGGAACTTCAGCTGAAAGAGATTCCAGGATGTGGATCTTCGCACTGAAAGAGATTCCAGATGTCGATGTTCTCTTTACAGGAAATTCCGGGATGAGGATGTTCTCACTGAAGGAGATTCCAGGATGTGGATCTTCAACTGAAAGAGATTCCAGGATGTGCATCTTCAACTGAGATTCCAGGATGTGGATCTTCAACTGAAGGAGATTCCAGGAAGTGGATCTTCTCACTGAAGGAGATTCCAGGATATGGATATTCAACTGAAGGAGGTTCCAGGATGTGGATCTTCAACTAAAAGAGATTCTAGGATGTGGATCTTCAACTGAAAGAGATTCCAGGATGTGGATCTTTGCACTGAAAGAGATTCCAGATGTGGATGTTCTCCTTACAGGAAATTCCGGGATGAGGATGTTCTCACTGAAGGAAATTCCAGGATGTGGATCTTCAACTGATGGCGATTCCAGGATGTGGATCTTCTCACTGAATGAGATTCTAGGATGTGGATCTTCAACTAAAAGAGTTTCCAGGATGTGGATCTTCAACTAAAAGAGATTCTAGGATGTGGATCTTCAACTGAAAGAGATTCCAGGATGTGGATCTTTGCACTGAAAGAGATTCCAGATGTGGATGTTCTCCTTACAGGAAATTCCGGGATGAGGATGTTCTCACTGAAGGAAATTCCAGGATGTGGATCTTCAACTGATGGAGATTCCAGGATGTGGATCTTCTCACTGAATGAGATTCCAGGATGTGGATCTTCAACTAAAAGAGATTCCAGGATGTGGATCTTCAACTGATGGAGATTCCAGGATGTGGATCTTCTCACTGAAGGAGATTCCAGGATGTGGATCTTCAACTGATGGAGATTCCAGGATGTGGATCTTCAACTGATGGAGATTCCAGGATATGGATCTTCTCACAGAAGGAAAGTCCGGGATAAGGACCTTCTCATTAATGGAGATTCGAGGATGTGGATCTTCACACTGAAGTAGATTCCAGGATGTGGATATTCCCATTAAAGGCGATTCCTCGATGTGGAACTTCGCACTGAAGGAAATTCCAGGATGTGGATCTTCGCACAGGAGTTTCCAGGATATGGATCTTCTCATTAAAGGAGATTCCTCGAAGTGGATCTTCGCACTGAAGGAGTTTCCTGGATGTGGATTTTTTCATTGAAGGAGATTCCAAGATGTGGATCTTCAACTGAAAGAGGTTCCTGAATGTGGATCTTCTCACTGAAGGAGATTCCAGGATGTGGATCTTCAACTGAAAAAGATTCCAGGATGTGGATCTTCGCACTGAAGGAGATTCCAGATGTGGATGTTCTCATTACAGGAAATTCTGGGATGAGGATGTTCTCACTGAAGGTCTTTCAGGGATGTGGATGTTCTCATTACAGGAAATTCCTGGATCAGGATGTTCTTTCTGAAGGAGATTCCAGGATGTGGATCTTCGCACTAAAGGAGATTCCAGGATGTGGATCATCTCACTGAAGGAAATTCAGGGATGAGGACCTTCTCATTAAAGGAGATACCAGGATGTGGATCTTCTCACTGAAGGTGATTCCAGGTAGGGGATGTTCTCATTAAAGGAGGTTCCTCAATGTGGATCATCGCACCGAAGGAGATTCCAGGATGTGGATCATCTCACGGAAGGAGATTCCAGGATGTGGATCTTGAACTGAAGGAGTTTCCAGGATGTGGATCTTCTCATTAATGGAAATTCCAGGAAGTGGATCTTCTCACTGAAGGAGATTCCAGGCTGTGGATCTTCAACTGAAAGAGATTCCAGGATGTGGATCTTCAACTGAGAGAGATTCCAGATGCGGATGTTCTCATAACAGGAAATTCTGGGATCAGGATGTTCTTACTGAAAAGTTCCAGGATGTGATTCAACAATTGAAGGATATTCCAGGATGTGGATCTTCAACTGAAGGAGATTCCAGGATGTGAATCTTCTCATGAAGGAAATGCCGGGATGAGGACCTTTTCACTAAAGGAGATTCCAGGATGTGGATCTTCTCACTGAAGGAGGTTCCAGGATGTGGATCTTCTCACTGAAGGAAATGCCGGGATGAGGACCTTCCATTGAAGAAGATTCCAGGATGTGGATCTTCTCACTGAAGGAGATTCCAGGATGTGGATCTTCTCACTGAAGGAGATTCCAGGATGTGGACCTTCAACTGAAAGAGATTCCAGGATTTGGATCTTCAACTGAAAGAGATTCCAGAGGAGGATGTTCTCATTACAGGAAATTCCGGGATGAGGATGTTATCACTAAGGAACTTTCAGGGATGTGGATGTTCTCATTACAGGACATTCCGGGATCAGGATGTTCTTACTGAAGGAGATTCCAGGATGTGGATATTCAACTGAAGGAGGTTCCAGGATGTGGATCTTCAACTAAAGGAGATTCCAGAATGTGGATCTTCGCACTGAAGGAGATTCCAGGATGTGGATCTCCTCATTAAAGGCGATTCCTCGATGTGGATCTTCGCACTGAAGGAGATTCCAGGATGTGGATCTTCGCACTGAAGAAGATTCCAGGATATGGATCTTCTCATTAAAGGAGATTCCTCGATGTGGATCTTCCCATTAAAGGAGATTCCCCGCTGTGGATCTTCGCACTGAAGGGGATTTCAGGATGTGGATCTTCAACTGAAGGAGATTCCAATATGTGGATCTTCAACTGAAGGAGATTCCAGGATGTGGATCTTCTCATTAAGGGCGATTCCTTGATGTGGATTTTCTCACTGTAGGAGATTACAGGATGTGGATCTTCAACTGAAGGAGATTCCAGGATATGGATCTTCTCACAGATGGAAATTCCGGGATGAGGACCTTCTCATTAAAGGAGATTCCAGGCTGTGGATCTTCGCACTGAAGTAGATTCCAGGATGTGGATCTTCCCATTAAAGGTGATTCCTCAATGTGGATCTTCGCACTGAAGGAAATTCCAGGATGTGGTTCTTTGCACAGGAGTTTCCAGGATATGGACCTTCTCATGAAAGGAGATTCCACGATGTGCATCTTCGCACTGAAGGAAGTTCCTGGTTGTGGATTTTCAACTGAAGGAGATTCCAGGATGTGGATCTTCTCACTGAAGGATGTTTCAGGATGTGGATCTTCTCACTGAACGAGATTCCAGGATGTGGATCTTCACACTTAAGGAGATTCCTGGGTGTGGATCTTCTCACTGAAGTAGATTCCAGGATGTGGATATTCTCACTGAAGGAGATTCCTTGATGTGGATCTTCAACTGAAAGAGATTCCAGGATGTGGATCTTCAACAGAAAGTGATTCCAGGATGTGGATCTTCGCACTGAAGGAGATTCCATGATGTGGATCTTCAACTAAAAGAGATTCCAGGATGTGGATCTTCAGCTGAAAGAGATTCCAGGATGTGGATCTTCAACTGAAGGAGATTCCAGGAAGTCGATCTTCTCATAAAGGAGATTCCACGATGTGGATCTTCGCACTGAAGGAGATTTCAAGATGTGGATCTTCAACTGAAAGAGATTCCAGGATGTGCATCTTCAACTGAAAGAGATTCCAGGATGAGGATCTTCAATTCAAGGAGATTCCAGGAAGTGGATCTTCTCACTGAAGGAGATTCCAGGATATGGATCTTCAACTGAAGGAGGTTCCAGGATGTGGATCTTCAACTAAAAGAGATTCCAGGATGTGGATCTTCAACTGAAAGAGATTCCAGGATGTGGATCTTCGCACTGAAAGAGATTCCAGATGTGGATGTTCCCCTTACAGGAAATTCCGGGATGAGGATGTTCTCACTGAAGGAGATTCCAGGATGTGGATCTTCAACTGATGGAGATTCCAGGATGTGGATGTTCTCACTGAAGGAGATTCCAGGATGTGGATCTTCAAATAAAAGAGATTCCATATGTGCATCTTCAACTGAAAGAGATTCCAGGATGTGGATCTTCGCACTGAAAGAGATTCCAGATGTGGATGTTCTCATTACAGGAAATTCCGGGATGAGGATGTTCTCACTGAAGGAGATTCCAGGATGTGGATCTTCAACTGATGGAGATTCCAGGATGTGGATCTTCAACTGAAGGAGATTCCAGGATATGGAACTTCTCATTAAAGGAGATTCCTCGATGTGGATCTTCCCATTAAAGGAGATTCCCCGCTGTGGATCTTCGCACTGAAGGGGATTTCAGGATGTGGATCTTCAACTGAAGGAGATTCCAGGATGTGGATCTTCAACTGAAGGAGATTCCAGGATGTGGATCTTCTCATTAAGGGCGATTCCTCGATGTGGATTTTCTCACTGTAGGAGATTACAGGATGTGGATCTTCAACTGAAGGAGATTCCAGGATATGGATCTTCTCACAGAAGGAAATTCCGGGATGAGGACCTTCTCATTAAAGGAGATTCCAGGATGTGGATCTTCGCACTGAAGTAGATTCCAGGATGTGGATCTTCCCATTAAAGGTGATTCCTCAATGTGGATCTTCGCACTAAAGGAAATTCCAGGATGTGGATCTTTGCACAGGAGTTTCCAGGATAATGACCTTCTCATTAAAGGAGATTCCACGATGTGCATCTTCGCACTGAAGGAAGTTCCTGGATGTGGATCTTCAACTGAAGGACATTCCAGGATGTGGATCTTCTCACTGAAGGATGTTTCAGGATGTGGATCTTCTCACTGAACGAGATTCCAGGATGTGGATCTTCACACTTAAGGAGATTCCAGGGTGTGGATCTTCTCACTGAAGTAGATTCCAGGATGTGGATATTCTCACTGAAGGAGATTCCTCGATGTGGATCTTCAGCTGAAAGAGATTCCAGGATGTGGTACTTCAACAGAAAGTGATTCCAGGATGTGGATCTTCGCACTGAAGGAGATTCCATGATGTGGATCTTCAACTAAAAGAGATTCCAGGATGTGGATCTTCAGCTGAAAGAGATTCCAGGATGTGGATCTTCGCACTGAAAGAGATTCAAGATGTGGATGTTCTCATTACAGGAAATTCCAGGATGAGGATGTTCTCACTGAAGGAGATTCCAGGATGTGGATCTTCAACTGAAGGAGATTCCAGGATGTGGATCTTCAACTGAAGGAGATTCCAGGATGTGGATCTTCAACTGAAGGAGATTCCAGGAAGTCGATCTTCTCAGAAAGGAGATTCCACGATGTGGATCTTCGCACTGAAGGAGATTTCAGGATGTGGATCTTCAACTGAAAGAGATTCCAGTATGTGCATCTTCAACTGAAAGAGATTCCAGGATGAGGATCTTCAATGGAAGGAGACTCCAGGAAGTGGATCTTCTCACTGAAAGAGATTCCAGGATATGGATCTTCAACTGAAGGAGATTCCAGGATGTGGATCTTCAACTAAAAGAGATTCCAGGATGTGGATCTTCAACTGAAAGAGATTCCAGGATGTGGATCTTCGCACTGAAAGAGATTCCAGATGTGGATGTTCTCCTTACAGGAAATTCCGGGATGAGGATGTTCTCACTGAAGGAGATTCCAGGATGTGGATCTTCAACTGATGGAGATTCCAGGATGTGGATCTTCTCACTGAAGGAGATTCCAGGATGTGGATCTTCAAATAAAAGAGATTCCAGGATGTGCATCTTCAACTGAAAGAGATTCCAGAATGTGGATCTTCGCACTGAAAGAGATTCCAGATGTGGATGTTCTCATTACAGGAAATTCCGGGATGAGGATGTTCTCACTGAAGGAGATTCCAGGATGTGGATCTTCAACTGATGGAGATTCCAGGATGTGGATCTTCAACTGAAGGAGATTCCAGGATATGGAGCTTCTCATTAAAGGAGATTCCTCGATGTGGATCTTCCCATTAAAGGAGATTCCCCGCTGTGGATCTTCGCACTGAAGGGGATTTCAGGATGTGGATCTTCAACTGAAGGAGATTCCAGGATGTGGATCTTCAACTGAAGGAGATTCCAGGATGTGGATATTCTCATTAAGGGTGATTCCTCGATGTGGATTTTCTCACTGTAGGAGATTACAGGATGTGGATCTTCAACTGAAGGAGATTCCAGGATATGGATCTTCTCACAGAAGGAAATTCCGGGATGAGGACCTTCTCATTAAAGGAGATTCCAGGATGTGGATCTTCGCACTGAAGTAGATTCCAGGATGTGGATCTTCCCATTAAAGGTGATTCCTCAATGTGGATCTTCGAACTGAAGGAAATTCCAGGATGTGGATCTTTGCACAGGAGTTTCCAGGATATGGACCTTCTCATTAAAGGAGATTCCATGATGTGCCTCTTCGCACTGAAGGAAGTTCCTGGATGTGGATCTTCAACTGAAGGAGATTCCAGGATGTGGATCTTCTCACTGAAGGATGTTTCAGGATGTGGATCTTCTCACTGAACGAGATTCCAGGATGTGGATCTTCACACTTAAGGAGATTCCAGGGTGTGGATCTTCTCACTGAAGTAGATTCCAGGATGTGGATATTCTCACTGAAGGAGATTCCTCGATGTGGATCTTCAACTGAAAGAGATTCCAGGATGTGGATCTTCAACAGAAAGTGATTCCAGGATGTGGATCTTCGCACTGAAGGAGATTCCATGATGTGGATCTTCAACTAAAAGAGATTCCAGGATGTGGATCTTCAGCTGAAAGAGATTCCAGGATGTGGATCTTCGCACTGAAAGAGATTCAAGATGTGGATGTTCTCATTACAGGAAATTCCGGGATGAGGATGTTCTCACTGAAGGAGATTCCAGGATGTGGATCTTCAACTGAAGGAGATTCCAGGATGTGGATCTTCAACTGAAGGAGATTCCAGGAAGTCGATCTTCTCATAAAGGAGATTCCACGATGTGGATCTTCGCACTGAAGGAGATTTCAGGATGTGGATCTTCAACTGAAAGAGATTCCAGGATGTGCATCTTCAACTGAAAGAGTTTCCAGGATGAGGATCTTCAATTGAAGGAGATTCCAGGAAGTGGATCTTCTCACTGAAGGAGATTCCAGGATATGGATCTTCAACTGAAGGAGGTTCCAGGATGTGGATCTTCAACTAAAAGAGATTCCAGGATGTGGATCATCAACTGAAAGAGATTCCAGGATGTGGATCTTCGCACTGAAAGAGATTCCAGATGTGGATGTTCTCCTTACAGGAAATTCCGGGATGAGGATGTTCTCACTGAAGGAGATTCCAGGATGTGGATCTTCAACTGATGGAGATTCCAGGATGTGGATCTTCTCACTGAAGGAGATTCCAGGATGTGGATCTTCAAATAAAAGAGATTCCAGGATGTGCATCTTCAACTGAAAGAGATTCCAGGATGTGGATCTTCGCACTGAAAGAGATTCCAGATGTGGATGTTCTCATTACAGGAAATTCCGGGATGAGGATGTTCTCACTGAAGGAGATTCCAGGATGTGGATCTTCAACTGATGGAGATTCCAGGATGTGGATCTTCAACTGAAGGAGATTCCAGGATATGGAGCTTCTCACAGAAGGAAAGTCCGGGATGAGGACCTTCTCATTAATGGAGATTCCAGGATGTGGATCTTCACACTGAAGTAGATTCCAGGATGTGGATCTTCCCATTAAAGGCGATTCCTCGATGTGGAACTTCGCACTGAAGGAAATTCCAGGATGTGGATCTTCGCACAGGAGTTTCTAGGATATGGATCTTCTCATTAAAGGAGATTCCTCGAAGTGGATCTTCGCGCTGAAGGAAGTTCCTGGATGTGGATCTTCAACTGAAGGAGATTCCAGGATGTGGATCTGCTCACTGAAGGAGTTTCAGGATGTGGATCTTCTCACTGAACGAGATTCCAGGATGTGGATCTTCACACTGAAGGAGATTCCAGGGTGTGGATCTTCTCACTGAAGTAGATGCCAGGCTGCGGATATTCTCACTGAAGGAGATTCCTCGATGTTGATCTTCAACTGAAAGCGATTCCAGGATGTGGATCTTCAACAGAAAGTGATTCCAGGATGTGGATCTTCGCACTGAAGGAGATTCCATGATGTGGATCTTCAACTGTAAGAGATTCCAGGATGTGGATCTTCAGCTGAAAGAGATCCCAGGATGTGGATCTTTGCACTGAAAGAGATTCAAGGTGTGGATGTTCTCATTACAGGAAATGCCGGGATGAGGATGTTCTCACTGAAGGAGATTCCAGGATGTGGCTCTTCAACTGAAGGAGATTCCAGGAGGTGGATCTTCAACTGAAGGAGATTCCAGGAAGTCGATCTTCTCATAAAGGAGATTCCACGATGTGGATCTTCGCACTGAAGGAGATTTCAGGATGTGGATCTTCAACTGAAAGAGATTCCAGGATGTGCATCTTCAACTGAAAGAGATTCCAGGATGAGGATCTTCAACTGAAGGAGATTCCAGGAAGTGGATCTTCTCACTGAAGGAGATTCCAGGATATGGATCTTCAACTGAAGGAGGTTCCAGGATGTGGATCTTCAACTAAAAGAGATTCCAGGATGTGGATCTTCAACTGAAAGAGATTCCAGATGTGGATGTTCTCCTTACAGGAAATTCCGGGATGAGGATGTTCTCACTGAAGGAGATTCCAGGATGTGGATCTTCAACTGATGGAGATTCCAGGATGTGGATCTTCAACTGAAGGAGATTCCAGGATGTGGATCTTCAACTGAAGGAGATTCCAGGAAGTCGATCTTCTCATAAAGGAGATTCCACGATGTGGATCTTCGCACTGAAGGAGATTTCAGGATGTGGATCTTCAACTGAAAGAGATTCCAGTATGTGCATCTTCAACTGAAAGAGATTCCAGGATGAGGATCTTCAATGGAAGGAGACTCCAGGAAGTGGATCTTCTCACTGAAAGAGATTCCAGGATATGGATCTTCAACTGAAGGAGATTCCAGGATGTGGATCTTCAACTAAAAGAGATTCCAGGATGTGGATCTTCAACTGAAAGAGATTCCAGGATGTGGATCTTCGCACTGAAAGAGATTCCAGATGTGGATGTTCTCCTTACAGGAAATTCCGGGATGAGGATGTTCTCACTGAAGGAGATTCCAGGATGTGGATCTTCAACTGATGGAGATTCCAGGATGTGGATCTTCTCACTGAAGGAGATTCCAGGATGTGGATCTTCAACTAAAAGAGATTCCAGGATGTGCATCTTCAACTGAAAGAGATTCCAGGATGTGGATCTTCGCACTGAAAGAGATTCCAGATGTGGATGTTCTCATTACAGGAAATTCCGGGATGAGGATGTTCTCACTGAAGGAGATTCCAGGATGTGGATCTTCAACTGATGGAGATTCCAGGATGTGGATATTGAACTGAAGGAGATTCCAGGATATGGAGCTTCTCACAGAAGGAAAGTCCGGGATGAGGACCTTCTCATTAATGGAGATTCGAGGATGTGGATCTTCACACATTGTAGTAGATTCCAGGATGTGGATCTTCCAATTAAAGGCGATTCCTCGATGTGGAACTTCGCACTGAAGGAAATTCCAGGATGTGGATCTTCGCACAGGAGTTTCCAGTATATGGATCTTCTCATTAAAGGAGATTCCTCGAAGTCGATCTTCGCACTGAAGGAGTTTCCAGGATGTGGAATTTTTCATTGAAGGAGATCCAAGATGTGGATCTTCAACTGAAGTAGATTCCAGGGTGTGGATCTTCTCACTGAAATAGATTCCAGGATGCGGATGTTCTCACTGAAGGAGATTCCTCGATGTGGATCTTCTCACTGAAGGAGATTCCAGGATGTGGATCTTCAACTGAAAAAGTTTCCAGGATGTGGATCTTCGCACTGAAGGAGATTCCAGATGTGGATGTTCTCATTACAGGAAATTCCTGGATCAGGATTTTCTTTCTGAAGGAGATTCCAGGATGTGGATCTTCGCACTGAAGGAGATTCCAGGATGTGGATCGTCTCACTGAAGGAAATTCCGGGATGAGGACCTTCTCATTAAAGGAGATACCAGGATGTGGATCTTCTCACTGAAGGTGCTTCCAGGTAGGGGATGTTCTCATTAAAGGTGGTTCCTCAATGTGGATCATCGCACTGAAGGAGATTCCAGGATGTGGATCTTCAATTGAAGAAGATTCCAGGATGTGGATCTTCTCACTGAAGGAGTTTCCAGGATGTGGATGTTGAACTGAAGGAGTTTCCAGGATGTGAACCTTCTCATTAATGGAAATTCCAGGAAGTGGATCTTCTCGCTGAAGGAGATTCCAGGCTGTGGACCTTCAACTGAAAGAGATTCCAAGATGTGGATCTTCAACTGAGAGAGATTCCAGATGCGGATGTTCTCATAACAGGAAATTACGGGATCAGGATGTTCTTACTGAAGGAGATTCCAGGATGTGATTCAACAACTGAAGGAGATTCGAGGATGTGGATCTTCAACTGAAGGAGATTCCAGGATGAGGGTCTTCTCACTGAAGGAATTGCCGGGATGAGGACCTTCTCATTAAAGGAGATTCCAGGATGTGGATCTTCTCACTGAATGAGGTTCCAGGATGTGGATCTTCTCACTGAAGGAAATGCCGGGATGAGGACCTTCCATTCAAGAAGATTCCAGGATGTGGATCTTCTCCTGAAGGAGATTCCAGGATGTGGACCTTCTCACTGAAGGAGATTCCAGGATGTGGACCTTCTCACTGAAGGAGATTCCAGGATGTGGATCTTCAGCTGAAAGAGATTCCAGGATGTGGATCTTCGCACTGAAAGAGATTCCAGATGTGGATGTTCTCATTACAGGAAATTCCGGGATGAGGATGTTCTCACTGAAGGAGATTCCAGGATGTGGATCTTCAACTGAAGGAGATTCCAGCATGTGGATCTTCAACTGAAGGAGATTCCAATTTGTGGATCTTCACATTGAAGGAGATTTCAGGGTGTGGATCTTCTCACTGAGGAAGATTCCAGGATGTGGATCTTCTCAATGAAGGTCATTCCAGGATGTGGATGTTCACACTGAAGGAGATTCCAGGATTTGGATCTTCTCATTGAAGGAGATTCCAGGATGTGGATCTTCGCAGTGAAGGAGATTCCAGGATGTGGATCTTCGAACTGAACGAGATTCCAGGATGTGGATCTTCGCACTGAAGGACATTCCAGGATGTGGATCTTTGCAATGAATGAGATTTCAGGATGTGGATCGTCAACAGAACGAGGTTCCTCAATGTGGATCATCGCACTGAACGAGATTCCAGGATGTGGATCATCTCACTGAAAGAGATTTCAGGATGTGGATCGTCAACAGAAGGAGGTTTCTCAATGAGGATCATCGCACTGACGGTGATTCCAGGATGTGGATCTTCGCACTGTATGGGATTCCAGGATGTGGATCTTGAACTGAAGGAGATTCCAGGATGTGAACTTCGCACTGAAGGACATTCCAGGGTGAGAATCTTCTCACATAAGGAGATTCCAGGATGTGGATCTTCTCACTGAAGGAGATTCCAGGATGTGGATCTTCGCACTGAAGGAGATTCCAGGATGTGGATCTTCAACTGAAGGAGATTCCAGGATGTGGATCTTCAACTAAAAGAGATTCCAGGATGTGGATCTTCGCACTGAAGGAGATTCCATGATGTGGATCTTTAACTAAAAGAGATTCAAGGATGTGGAACTTCAGCTGAAAGAGATTCCAGGATGTGGTCTTCGCACTGAAAGAGATTCCAGATGTTGATGTTCTCTTTACAGGAAATTCCGGGATGAGGATGTTCTCACTGAAGGAGATTCCAGGATGTGGATCTTCAACTGAAAGAGATTCCAGGATGTGCATCTTCAACTGAGATTCCAGGATGTGGATCTTCAACTGAAGGAGATTCCAGGAAGTGGATCTTCTCACTGAAGGAGATTCCAGGATATGGATCTTCAACTGAAGGAGGTTCCAGGATGTGGATCTTCAACTAAAAGAGATTCTAGGATGTGGATCTTCAACTGAAAGAGATTCCAGGATGTGGATCTTCGCACTGAAAGAGATTCCAGATGTGGATGTTCTCCTTACAGGAAATTCCGGGATGAGGATGTTCTCACTGAAGGAGATTCCAGGATGTGGATCTTCAACTGATGGAGATTCCAGGATGTGGATCTTCTCACTGAAGGAGATTCCAGGATGTGGATCTTCAACTGATGGAGATTCCAGGATGTGGATCTTCAACTGAAGGAGATTCCACGATATGGATCTTCTCACAGAAGGAAAGTATGGGATGAGGACCTTCTCATTAATGGAGATTCGAGGATGTGGATCTTCACACTGAAGTAGATTCCAGGATGTGGATATTCCCATTAAAGGCGATTCCTCGATGTGGAACTTCGCACTGAAGGAAATTCCAGGATGTGGATCTTCGCACAGGAGTTTCCAGGATATGGATCTTCTCATTAAAGGAGATTCCTCGAATTGGATCTTCGCACTGAAGGAGTTTCCTGGATGTGGATTTTTTCATTGAAGTAGATTCCAAGATGTGGATCTTCAACTGAAGGAGGTTCCTGAATGTGGATCTTCTCACTGAAGGAGGTTTCAGGATGTGGATCTTCACACTGAAATAGATTCCAGGATGCGGATATTCTCACTGAAGGAGATTCCTCGATGTGGATCTTCTCACTGAAGTTGATTGCAGGATGTTGATCTTCAACTGAAAAAGATTCCAGGATGTGGATCTTCGCACTGAAGGAGATTCCAGATGTGGATGTTCTCATTACAGGAAATTCTGGGATAAGGATGTTCTCACTGAAGGTCTTTCAGGGATGTGGATGTTCTCATTACAGGAAATTCCTGGATCAGGATGTTCTTTCTGAAGGAGATTCCAGGATGTGGATCTTCGCACTGAAGGAGATTCCAGGATGTGGATCATCTCACTGAAGGAAATTCAGGGATGAGGACCTTCTCATTAAAGGAGATACCAGGATGTGGATCTTCTCACTGAAGGTGATTCCAGGTAGGGGATGTTCTCATTAAAGGAGGTTCCTCAATGTGGATCATCGCACTGAAGGAGATTCCAGGATGTGGATCATCTCACTGAAGGAGATTCCAGGATGTGGATCTTGAACTGTAGGAGTTTCCAGGATGTGGATCTTCTCATTAATGGAAATTCCAGGAAGTGGATCTTCTCACTGAAGGAGATTCCAGGCTGTGGATCTTCAACTGAAAGAGATTCCAGGATGTGGATCTTCAACTGAGAGAGATTCCAGATGTGGATGTTCTCATAACAGGAAATTCTGGGATCAGGATGTTCTTACTGAAGAAGTTCCAGGATGTGATTCAACAATTGAAGGAGATTCCAGGATGGGGATCTTCAACTGAAGGAGATTCCAGGATGTGAATCTTCTCACTGAAGGAAATGCCGGGATGAGGACCTTTTCACTAAAGGAGATTCCAGGATGTGGATCTTCTCACTGAAGGAGGTTCCAGGATGTGGATCTTCTCACTGAAGGAAATGCCGGGATGAGGACCTTCCATTAAAGAAGATTCCAGGATGTGGATCTTCTCACTGAAGGAGATTCCAGGATGTGGATATTCTCACTGAAGGAGATTCCAGGATGTGGACCTTCAACTGAAAGAGATTCCAGAGGAGGATGTTCTCATTACAGGAAATTCCGGGATGAGGATGTTATCACTAAGGAACTTTCAGGGATGTGGATGTTCTCATTACAGGACATTCCGGGATCAGGATGTTCTTACTGAAGGAGATTCCAGGATGTGGATATTCAACTGAAGGAGGTTCCAGGATGTGGATCTTCAACTAAAGGAGATTCCAGAATGTGGATCTTCGCACTGAAGGAGATTCCAGGATGTGGATCTTCTCATTAAAGGCGATTCCTCAATGTGGATCTTCGCACTGAAGGAGATTCCAGGATTTGGATCTTCGCACTGAAGAAGATTCCAGGATATGGATCTTCTCATTAAAGGAGATTCCTCGATGTGGATCTTCCCATTAAAGGAGATTCCCCGCTGTGGATCTTTGCACTGAAGGAGATTTCAGGATGTGGATCTTCTCATTAAAGGCGATTCCTCGATGTGGATTTTATCACTGTCGGAGATTCCAGGATGTGGATCTTCAACTGAAGGAGATTCCAGGATATGGATCTTCTCACAGAAGGAAATTCCGGGATGAGGACCTTCTCATTAAAGGAGATTCCAGGATGTGGATCTTCGCACTGAAGTAGATTCCAGGATGTGGATATTCCCATTAAAGGTGATTCCTCAATGTGGATCTTCGCACTGAAGGAAATTCCAGGATGTGGATCTTCGCACAGGGGTTTCCAGGATATGGATCTTCTCATTCAAGGAGATTCCGCGATGTGCATCTTCGCACTGAATGAAGTTCCTGGATGTGGATCTTCAACTGAAGGAGATTCCAGGATGTGAACTTCGCACTGAAGGACATTCCAGGGTGAGAATCGTCTCACATAAGGAGATTCCAGGATGTGGATCTTCTCACTGAAGGAGATTCCAGGATGTGGATCTTCGCACTGAAGGAGATTCCAGGATGTGGATCTTCAACTGAAGGAGATTCCAGGATGTGGATCTTCAACTAAAAGAGATTCCAGGATGTGGATCTTCGCACTGAAGGAGATTCCATGATGTGGATCTTTAACTAAAAGAGATTCAAGGATGTGGAACTTCAGCTGAAAGAGATTCCAGGATGTGGTCTTCGCACTGAAAGAGATTCCAGATGTTGATGTTCTCTTTACAGGAAATTCCGGGATGAGGATGTTCTCACTGAAGGAGATTCCAGGATGTGGATCTTCAACTGAAAGAGATTCCAGGATGTGCATCTTCAACTGAGATTCCAGGATGTGGATCTTCAACTGAAGGAGATTCCAGGAAGTGGATCTTCTCACTGAAGGAGATTCCAGGATATGGATCTTCAACTGAAGGAGGTTCCAGGATGTGGATCTTCAACTAAAAGAGATTCTAGGATGTGGATCTTCAACTGAAAGAGATTCCAGGATGTGGATCTTCGCACTGAAAGAGATTCCAGATGTGGATGTTCTCCTGACAGGAAATTCCGGGATGAGGATGTTCTCACTGAAGGAGATTCCAGGATGTGGATCTTCAACTGATGGAGATTCCAGGATGTGGATCTTCTCACTGAAGGAGATTCCAGGATGTGGATCTTCAACTAAAAGAGATTCCAGGATGTGGATCTTCAACTGATGGAGATTTCAGGATGTGGATCTTCTCACTGAAGGAGATTCCAGGATGTGGATCTTCAACTGATGGAGATTCCAGGATGTGGATCTTCAACTGAAGGAGATTCCAGGATATGGATCTTCTCACAGAAGGAAAGTACGGGATGAGGACCTTCTCATTAATGGAGATTCGAGGATGTGGATCTTCACACTGAAGTAGATTCCAGGATGTGGATATTCCCATTAAAGGCGATTCCTCGATGTGGAACTTCGCACTGAAGGAAATTCCAGGATGTGGATCTTCGCACAGGAGTTTCCAGGATATGGATCTTCTCATTAAAGGAGATTCCTCGAATTGGATCTTCGCACTGAAGGAGTTTCCTGGATGTGGATTTTTTCATTGAAGTAGATTCCAAGATGTGGATCTTCAACTGAAGGAGGTTCCTGAATGTGGATCTTCTCACTGAAGGAGGTTTCAGGATGTGGATCTTCACACTGAAGTAGATTCCAGGGTGTGGAACTTCTCACTGAAATAGATTCCAGGATGCGGATATTCTCACTGAAGGAGATTCCTCGATGTGGATCTTCTCACTGAAGTTGATTGCAGGATGTGGATCTTCAACTGAAAAAGATTCCAGGATGTGGATCTTCGCACTGAAGGAGATTCCAGATGTGGATGTTCTCATTACAGGAAATTCTGGGATGAGGATGTTCTCACTGAAGGTCTTTCAGGGATGTGGATGTTCTCATTACAGGAAATTCCTGGATCAGGATGTTCTTTCTGAAGGAGATTCCAGGATGTGGATCTTCGCACTGAAGGAGATTCCAGGATGTGGATCATCTCACTGAAGGAAATTCAGGGATGAGGACCTTCTCATTAAAGGAGATACCAGGATGTGGATCTTCTCACTGAAGGTGATTCCAGGTAGGGGATGTTCTCATTAAAGGATGTTCCTCAATGTGGATCATCGCACTGAAGGAGATTCCAGGATGTGGATCATCTCACTGAAGGAGATTCCAGGATGTGGATCTTGAACTGTAGGAGTTTCCAGGATGTGGATCTTCTCATTAATGGAAATTCCAGGAAGTGGATCTTCTCACTGAAGGAGATTCCAGGCTGTGGATCTTCAACTGAAAGAGATTCCAGGATGTGGATCTTCAACTGAGAGAGATTCCAGATGTGGATGTTCTCATAACAGGAAATTCTGGGATCAGGGTGTTCTTACTGAAGAAGTTCCAGGATGTGATTCAACAATTGAAGGAGATTCCAGGATGGGGATCTTCAACTGAAGGAGATTCCAGGATGTGAATCTTCTCACTGAAGGAAATCCCGGGATGAGGACCTTTTCACTAAAGGAGATTCCAGGATGTGGATCTTCTCACTGAAGGAGGTTCCAGGATGTGGATCTTCTCACTGAAGGAAATGCCGGGATGAGGGCCTTCCATTAAAGAAGATTCCAGGATGTGGATCTTCTCACTGAAGGAGATTCCAGGATGTGGACCTTCAACTGAAAGACATTCCAGGATTTGGATCTTCAACTGAAAGAGATTCCAGAGGAGGATGTTCTCATTACAGGAAATTCCGGGATGAGTATGTTATCACTAAGGAACTTTCAGGGATGTGGATGTTCTCATTACAGGACATTCCGGGATCAGGATGTTCTTACTGAAGGAGATTCCAGGATGTGGATATTCAACTGAAGGAGGTTCCAGGATGTGGATCTTCAACTAAAGGAGATTCCAGAATGTGGATCTTCGCACTGAAGGAGATTCCAGGATGTGGATCTTCTCATTAAAGGCGATTCCTCGATGTGGATCTTCGCACTGAAGGAGATTCCAGGATTTGGATCTTCGCACTGAAGAAGATTCCAGGATATGGATCTTCTCATTAAAGGAGATTCCTCGATGTGGATCTTCCCATTAAAGGAGATTCCCCGCTGTGGATCTTTGCACTGAAGGAGATTTCAGGATGTGGATCTTCTCATTAAAGGCGATTCCTCGATGTGGATTTTATCACTGTAGGAGATTCCAGGATGTGGATCTTCAACTGAAGGAGATTCCAGGATATGGATCTTCTCACAGAAGGAAATTCCGGGATGAGGACCTTCTCATTAAAGGAGATTCCAGGATGTGGATCTTCGCACTGAAGTAGATTCCAGGATGTGGATATTCCCATTAAAGGTGATTCCTCAATGTGGATCTTCGCACTGAAGGAAATTCCAGGATGTGGATCTTCGCACAGGAGTTTCCAGGATATGGATCTTCTCATTCAAGGAGATTCCGCGATGTGCATCTTTGCACTGAATGAAGTTCCTGGATGTGGATCTTCAACTGAAGGAGATTCCAGGATGTGGATCTTCTCACTGAAGGAGGTTTCAGAATGTGGATCTTCTCACTGAACGAGATTCCAGGATGTGGATCTTCACACTGAAGGAGATTCCAGGGTGTGGATCTTCTCACTGAAGTAGATTCCTGGATGCGGATAGTCTCACTGAAGGAGATTCCTCGATGTGGATCTTCAAAAGAAAGAGATTCCAGGATGTGGATCTTCAACAGAAAGTGATTCCAGGATGTGGATCTTCGCACTGAAGGAGATTCCATGATGTGGATCTTCAACTAAAAGAGATTCCAGGATGTGGATCTTCAGCTGAAAGAGATTCCAGGATGTGGATCTTCGCACTGAAAGAGATTCAAGATGTGGATGTTCTCATTACAGGAAATTGCGGGATGAGGATGTTCTCACTGAAGGAGATACCAGGATGTGGATCTTCAACTGAAGGAGATTCCAGGAAGTCAATCTTCTCATAAAGGAGATTCCAGGATGTGGATCTTCGCACTGAAGGAGATTCCAGGATGTGGATCATCTCACTGAAGGAAATTCAGGGATGAGGACCTTCTCATTAAAGGAGATACCAGGATGTGGATCTTCTCACTGAAGGTGATTCCAGGTAGGGGATGTTCTCATTAAAGGAGGTTCCTCAATGTGGATCATGGCACTGAAGGAGATTCCAGGATGTGGATCATCTCACTGAAGGAGATTCCAGGATGTGGATCTTGAACTGTAGGAGTTTCCAGGATGTGGATCTTCTCATTAATGGAAATTCCAGGAAGTGGATCTTCTCACTGAAGGAGATTCCAGGCTGTGGATCTTCAACTGAAAGAGATTCCAGGATGTGGATCTTCAACTGAGAGAGATTCCAGATGTGGATGTTCTCATAACAGGAAATTCTGGGATCAGGATGTTCTTACTGAAGAAGTTCCAGGATGTGATTCAACAATTGAAGGAGATTCCAGGATGGGGATCTTCAACTGAAGGAGATTCCAGGATGTGAATCTTCTCACTGAAGGAAATGCCGGGATGAGGACCTTTTCACTAAAGGAGATTCCAGGATGTGGATCTTCTCACTGAAGGAGGTTCCAGGATGTGGATCTTCTCACTGAAGGAAATGCCGGGATGAGGACCTTCCATTAAAGAAGATTCCAGGATGTGGATCTTCTCACTGAAGGAGATTCCAGGATGTGGATATTCTCACTGAAGGAGATTCCGGGATGTGGACCTTCAACTGAAAGAGATTCCAGGATTTGGATCTTCAACTGAAAGAGATTCCAGAGGAGGATGTTCTCATTACAGGAAATTCCGGGATGAGGATGTTATCACTAAGGAACTTTCAGGGATGTGGATGTTCTCATTACAGGACATTCCGGGATGAGGATGTTCTTACTGAAGGAGATTCCAGGATGTGGATATTCAACTGAAGGAGGTTCCAGGATGTGGATCTTCAACTAAAGGAGATTCCAGAATGTGGATCTTCGCACTGAAGGAGATTCCAGGATGTGGATCTTCTCATTAAAGGCGATTCCTCAATGTGGATTTCGCACTGAAGGAGATTCCAGGATGTGGATCTTCAACAGAAAGTGATTCCAGGATGTGGATCTTCGCAGTGAAGGAGATTCCATGATGTGGATCTTCAACTAAAAGAGATTCCAGGATGTGGATCTTCAGCTGAAAGAGATTCCAGGATGTGGATCTTCAAGTGAAGGAGATTCCAGGAAGTCAATCTTCTCATAAAGGAGATTCCACGATGTGGATCTTCGCACTGAAGGAGATTTCAGGATGTGGATCTTCAACTGAAGGAGATTCCAGGATGTGCATCTTCAACTGAAAGAGATTCCAGGATGAGGATCTTCAACTGAAGGAGATTCCAGGAAGTGGATCTTCTCACTGAAGGAGATTCCAGGATATGGATCTTCAACTGAAGGAGGTTCCAGGATGTGGATCTTCAACTAAAAGAGATTCCAGGATGTGGATCTTCAACTGAAAGAGATTCCAGGATGTGGATCTTCGCACTGAAAGAGATTCCAGATGTGGATGTTCTCCTTACAGGAAATTCCGGGATGAGGATGTTCTCACTGGAGGAGATTCCAGGATGTGGATCTTCAACTGATGGAGATTCCAGGATGTGGATCTTCTCACTGAAGGAGATTCCAGAATGTGGATCTTCAACTAAAAGAGATTCCAGGATGTGCATCTTCAACTGAAAGAGATTCCAGGATGTGGATCTTCGCACTGAAAGAGATTCCAGATATGGATGTTCTCATTACAGGAAATCCCGGGATGAGGATGTTCTCACTGAAGGAGATTCCAGGATGTGGATCTTCAACTGATGGAGATTCCAGGATGTGGATCTTCAACTGAAGGAGATTCCAGGATATGGAGCTTCTCACAGAAGGAAAGTCCGGGATGAGGACCTTCTCATTAATGGAGATTCGAGGATGTGGATGTTCACACTGAAGTAGATTCCAGGATGTGGATCTTCCCATTAAAGGCGATTCCTCGATGTGGAACTTCGCACTGAAGGAAATTCCAGGATGTGGATCTTCGCACAGGAGTTTCCAGGATATGGATCTTCTCATTAAAGGAGATTCCTCGAAGTGGATCTTCGCACTGAAGGAGTTTCCAGGATGTGGAATTTTTCATTGAAGGAGATCCAAGATGTGGATCTTCAACTGAAGGAGGTTCCAGGATGTGGATCTTCTCACTGAAGGAGGTTTCAGGATGTGGATCTTCTCACTGAACAAGATTCCAGGATGTGGATCTTCCCGCTGAAGTAGATTCCAGGGTGTGGATCTTCTCACTGAAATAGATTCCAGGATGCGGATGTTCTCACTGAAGGAGATTCCTCGATGTGGATCTTCACACTGAAGGAGATTCCAGGATGTGGATCTTCGCACTGAAAAAGATTCCAGAATGTGGATCTTCGCACTGAAGGAGATTCCAGATGTGAATGTTCTCATTACAGGAAATTCCTGGATCAGGATTTTCTTTCTGAAGGAGATTCCAGGATGTGGATCTTCGCACTGAAGGAGATTCCAGGATGTGGATCATCTCACTGAAGGAAATTCCGGGATGAGGACCTTCTCATTAAAGGAGATACCAGGATGTGGATCTTCTCACTGAATGTGATTCCAGGTAGGGGATGTTCTCATTAAAGGTGGTTCCTCAATGTGGATCATCGCACTGAAGGTGATTCCAGGATGTGGATCTTCAATTGAAGTAGATTCCAGGATGTGGATCTTCTCACTGAAGGAGTTTCCAGGATGTGGATCTTGAACTGGAGGAGTTTCCAGGATGTGGATCTTCTCATTAATGGAAATTCCAGGAAGTGGATCTTCTCACTGAAGGAGATTCCAGGCTGTGGATCTTCAACTGAAAGAGATTCCAAGATGTGGATCTTCAACTGAGAGAGATTCCAGATGCGGATGTTCTCATAACAGGAAATTACGGGATCAGGATGTTCTTACTGAAGGAGATTCCAGGATGTGATTCAACAACTGAAGGAGATTCCAGGATGTGGATCTTCAACTGAAGGAGATTCCAGGATGTGGGTCTTCTCACTGAACGAATTGCCGGGATGAGGACCTTCTCATTAAAGGAGATTCCAGGATGTGGATCTTCTCACTGAAGGAGGTTCCAGGATGTTGATCTTCTCACTGAAGGAAATGCCGGGATGAGGACCTTCCATTCAAGAAGATTCCAGGATGTGCATCTTCTCCTGAAGGAGATTCCAGGATGTGGACCTTCTCACTGAAGGAGATTCCAGGATGTGGACCTTCTCACTGAAGGAGATTCCAGGATGTGGATCTTCGCACTGAAAGAGATTCGAAATGTGGATGTTCTCATTACAGGAAATTCCGGGATGAGGATGTTCTCACTGAAGGAGATTCCAGGATGTGGATCTTCAACTGAAGGAGATTCCAGGATGTGGATCTTCAACTGAAGGAGATTCCAGGAAATCGATCTTCTCATCAAGGAGATTCCTCGATGTGGACCTTCGCACTGAAGGAGATTTCAGGATGTGGATCTTCAACTGAAAGAGATTCCAGGATGTGCATCTTCAACTGAAAGAGATTCCAGGATGATGATCTTCAATTGAAGGAGATTCCAGGAAGTGGATCTTCTCGCTGAAGGAGATTCCAGGATATGGATCTTCAACTGAAGGAGGTTCCAGGATGTGGATCTTCAACTAAAAGAGATTCCAGGATGTGGATCTTCAACTGAAAGAGATTCCAGGATGCGGCTCTTCGCACTGAAAGAGATTCCAGATGTGGATGTTCTCCTTACAGGAAATTCCGGGATGAGGATGTTCTCACTGAAGGAGATTCCAGGATGTGAATCTTCAACTGATGGAGATTCCAGAATGTGGATCTTCTCACTGAAGGAGATTCCAGAATGTGGATCTTCAACTAAAAGAGATTCCAGGATGTGCATCTTCAACTGAAAGAGATTCCAGGATGTGGATCTTCGCACTGAAAGAGATTCCAGATGTGGATGTTCTCATTACAGGAAATTCCGGGATGAGGATGTTCTCACTGAAGGAGATTCCAGGATGTGGATCTTCAACTGATGTAGATTCCAGGATGTGGATCTTCAACTGAAGGATATTCCAGGATATGGAGCTTCTCACAGAAGGAAAGTCCGGGATGAGGACCTTCTCATTAATGGAGATTCGAGGATGTGGATCTTCACACTGAAGTAGATTCCAGGATGTGGATCTTCCCATTAAAGGCGATTCCTCGATGTGGAACTTCGCACTGAAGGAAATACCAGGATGTGGATCTTCGCACAGGAGTTTCCAGGAGATGGATCTTCTCATTAAAGGAGATTCCTCGAAGTGGATCTTCGCACTGAAGGAGTTTCCAGGATGTGGAATGTTTCATTGAAGGAGATCCAAGATGTTGATCTTCAACTGAAGGAGGTTCCAGGATGTGGATCTTCTCACTGAAGGAGGTTTCAGGATGTGGATCTTCTCACTGAACGAGATTCCAGGATGTCGATCTTCACGCTGAAGTAGATTCCAGGGTGTGGATCTTCTCACTGAAATAGATTCCAGGATGCGGATGTTCTCACTGAAGGAGATTCCTCGATGTGGATCTTCTCACTGAAGGAGATTCCAGGATGTGGATCTTCAACTGAAAAAGATTCCAGGATGTGGATCTTCGCACTGAAGGAGATTCCAGATGTGGATGTTCCCATTACAGGAAATTCCTGGATCTGGATTTTCTTTCTGAAGGAGATTCCAGGATGTGAATCTTCAACTGATGGAGATTCCAGAATGTGGATCTTCTCACTGAAGGAGATTCCAGAATGTGGATCTTCAACTAAAAGAGATTCCAGGATGTGCATCTTCAACTGAAAGAGATTCCAGGATGTGGATCTTCGCACTGAAAGAGATTCCAGATGTGGATGTTCTCATTACAGGAAATTCCGGGATGAGGATGTTCTCACTGAAGGAGATTCCAGGATGTGGATCTTCAACTGATGGAGATTCCAGGATGTGGATCTTCAACTGAAGGATATTCCAGGATATGGAGCTTCTCACAGAAGGAAAGTCCGGGATGAGGACCTTCTCATTAATGGAGATTCGAGGATATGGATCTTCACACTGAAGTAGATTCCAGGATGTGGATCTTCCCATTAAAGGCGATTCCTCTGTGTGGAACTTCGCACTGAAGGAAATTCCAGGATGTGGATCTTCGCACAGGAGTTTCCAGGAGATGGATCTTCTCATTAAAGGAGATTCCTCGAAGTGGATCTTCGCACTGAAGGCGTTTCCAGGATGTGGAATGTTTCATTGAAGGAGATCCAAGATGTTGATCTTCAACTGAAGGAGGTTCCAGGATGTGGATCTTCTCACTGAAGGAGGTTTCAGGATGTGGATCTTCTCACTGAACGAGATTCCAGGATGTCGATCTTCACGCTGAAGTATATTCCAGGGTGTGGATCTTCTCACTGAAATAGATTCCAGGATGCGGATGTTCTCACTGAAGGAGATTCCTCGATGTGTTCTCATAACAGGAAATTACGGGATCAGGATGTTCTTACTGAAGGAGATTGCAGGATGTGATTCAACAACTGAAGGAGATTCCAGGATGTGGATCTTCAACTGAAGGAGATTCCAGGATGTGGATCTTCTCACTGAAGGAATTGCCGTGATGAGGACCTTCTCATTAAAGGAGCTTCCAGGATGTGGATCTTCTCACTGAAGGAGGTTCCAGGATGTGGATCTTCTCACTGAAGGAAATGCCGGGATGAGGACCTTCCATTCAAGAAGGTTCCAGGATGTGGTCTTCTCCTGAAGGAGATTCCAGGATGTGGACCTTCTCACTGAAGGAGATTCCAGAATGTGGACCTTCAACTGAACGAGATTCCAGGATTTGGATCTTCAACTGAAAGAGATTCCAGAGGAGGATGTTCTCATTACAGGAAATTCCAGGATGAGGATGTTATCACTAAGGAACTTTCAGGGATGTGGATGTTCTCATTACAGGACATTCCGTGATCAGGATGTTCTTACTGAAGAAGATTCCAGGATGTGGATATTCAACTGAAGGAGATTCCAGGATGTGGATCTTCAACTAAAGGAGATTCCAGAATGTGGATCTTCTCACTGAAGGAGTTTCCAGGATGTGTATCTTCTCATTAAAGGCGATTCCTCAATGAGGATCTTCACACTGAAGAAGATTCCAGTATATGGATCTTCTCATTAAAGGAGATTCCTCGATGTGGATCTTCCCATTAAAAGAGATTCCTCGATGTGGATCTTCGCACTGAAGGAGATTTCAGGATGTGGATCTTCAACTGAAGGAGATTCCAGGATGTGGATCTTCAACTGAAGGAGATTCTAGGATGTGGATCTTCTCATTAAAGGTGATTCCTCGATGTGGATTTTCTCACTGTAGGAGATTCCAGGATGTGGATCTTCAACTGAAGGAGATTCCAGGATATGGATCTTCTCACAGAAGGAAATTCCGGGATGAGGACCTTCTCATTAAAGGATATTCCAGGATGTGGATCTTCGCACTGAAGTAGATTCCAGGATGTGGATCTTCCCATTAAAGGTGATTCCTCAATGTGGATCTTCGCACTGAAGGAAATTCCAGTATGTGGATCTTCGCACTGAAGGAAATTCCAGGATGTGGATCTTCGCACAGGAGTTTCCAGGATATGGATCTTCTCATTAAAGGAGATTCCTCGATGTGCATCTTCGCACTGAAGGAAATTCCTGGATGTGGATCTTCAACTGAAGGAGATTCCAGGATGTGGATCTTCTCACTGAAGTTGGTTTCAGGATGTGGATCTTCTCACTGAACGAGATTCCAGGAGGTGGATCTTCACACTGAAGGTGATTCCAGGGTGAGGATCTTCTCACTGAAGTAGATTCCAGGATGTGGATATTCTCACTGAAGGAGATTCCTCGATGTGGATCTTCAACTGAAAGAGATTCCAGGTTGTGGATCTTCAGCAGAAAGTGATTCCAGGATGTGGATCTTCGCACTGAAGGAGATTCCAGATGTGGATGTTCTCATTTCTGGAAATTCTGGGATGAGGATGTTCTCACTGAAGGTCTTTCAGGGATGTGGTTGTTCTCATTACACGAAATTCCGGGATCAGGATGTTCTTACTGAAGGAGATTCCAGGTTGTGGATCGTCAACTGAAGGAGATTCCAAGGTGTGGATCTTCAGCTGAAGGAGATTCCAGGATGTGGATCATCTCACTGAAGGAAATTCCGGGAAGAGGACCTTCTCATTAATGGAGATTCCAGAATGTGGGTCTTATCACTGAAGGTGATTCCAGGAAGTGGATGTTCTCATTAAAGTAGATTGCACAATGTGCATCATTGCTATGAAGGAGATTCCAGGATATGGATCTTCGCACTGAAGGAGATTCCAGGATATGGATCTTTAACAGAAGGAGATTCCAGGATGTGGATCTTCGCACTGAAGGAGATTCCAATTTGTGGATCTTCACATTGAAGGAGATTCCAGGGTGTGGATCTTCTCACTGAGGAAGATTCCAGGATGTGGATCTTCTCAATGAAGGACATTCCAGGATGTGGATGTTCACACTGAAGGAGATTCCAGGATTTGGATCTTCTCACTGAAGGAGATTCCAGGATGTGGATCTTCGCAGTGAAGGAGATTCCAGGATGAGGATCTTCGCACTGAACGAGATTCCAGGATGTGGATCTTCGCACTGAAGGGCATTCCAGGATGTGGATCTTCGCACTGAATGAGATTTCAGGATGTGGATCGTCAACTGAAGGAGGTTCCCGGATGTGGATCTTTGCACTGAAGAAGATTCCAGGATGAGGATCTTCTCACTGAAGGTGATTCCAGGAAGTCGATCTTCTCGTTAAAGGTGATTCCTCAATGTGGATCGTCGCACTGACGGAGATTTCAGGATGTGGATCTTCGCACTGAATGGGATTCCAGGATGTGGATCTTGAACTGAAGGAGATTCCAGGATGTGAACTTCGCACTGAAGGACATTCCAGGGTGTGGATCTTCTCACTGAAGGAGATTCCAGGATGTGGATCTTCTCACTGAAGGAGATTCCAGGATGTGGATCTTCGCACTGAAGGAGATTCCAGGATGTGGATCTTCGCACTGAAGGAGATTTCAGGATTTGCTTCTTCAACTCAACGATTTTCCTGGATGATGATCTACTCATTAACGGAAATTCCAAGATGTGGATCTTCTCACTGAAGGAGATTCCGGCTGTGGATCTTCGCACCGAAGGAGTTTCCAGGATGTGGATCTTCTCACTGAAGGTGATTCCAGGATGTGGATCTACTCATTAAATGAGATTCCAGTGTGTGGATCTTCACACTGAAAGAGATCCAGGATGTGGATCTTCGCACTGAGGGAGATTCCAGGATGTGGATCTTCTCACTGAAGGTGATTCCAGGATGTGGATCTTCGCACTTAAGAAGATTCCGGGATGTGCTTCTTCAACTCAAGGATTTTCCTGGATGATGATCTTCTCATTAACGGAAATTCCAGGATGTGGATCTTCTCACTGAAGGAGATTCCGGATGTGGATCTTCCCACTGAAGGAGTTTCCAGGATGTGGATCTTCTCACTGAAGGAGATTCCAGGATGTGGATCTACTCATTAAATGAGATTCCAGTGTGTGGATCTTCACACTGAAAGAGATTCCAGGATGTGGATCTTCGCACTGAGGGAGATTCCAGGATCTGGATCTTCTCATTGAAGGTGATTCCAGGATGTGGATCTTCGCACTGAAGGCGATTCCAGGATGTGGATCTTCTCACTGAAGGAGATTCCAGGATGTGGATCTTCTCACTGAAGGAGATTCCAGGTTGTGGATCCACTCATTAAATGAGATTCCAGTGTGTGGATCTTCACACTGAAAGAGATTCCAGGATGTGGATCTTCGCACTGAGGGAGATTCCTGGGTGTGGATCTTCTCACTGAAGGTGATTCCAGGATGTGGATCTTCGCACTGAAGAAGATTCCGGGATGTGCCTCTTCAACTCAAGGATTTACCTCGATGATGATCTGCTCATTAACGGAAATTCCAGGATGTGGATCTTCTCACTGAAGGAGATTCCGGATGTGGATCTTCGCACTGAAGGAGATTCCGGATGTGGATCTTCTCACTGAAGGAGATTCCAGGATGTGGATCTTCGCACTGAAGGAGATTCCGGATGTGGATCTTCGCACTGAAGGAGTTTCCAGGATGTGGATCTTCTCACTGAAGGAGATTCCAGGATGTGGATCTTATCACTGAAGGTGATTCCAGGATGTGGATCTTCGTACTGAAGGAGTTTCCAGGATGTCGATCTTCTCATTAAAGGAGATTCCTCTATGTGGATCTTCTAACTAAAGGAGTTTCCTGGATGTGGATCTTCTCATTAAAGGAGATTCCTCGATGTAGATCTTCACACTGAAGGCGATTCCAGGATGTGAATCTTCGCACTGAAGGAGATTCCAGGATGTGAATTTTCGTACTGAAGGCGATTCCAGGATGTGGATCTTCTCATTCAAGGAGATTACTCGATGTGTATCTTCACACTGAACGAGATTCCAGGGTGGGGATCTTCACACTGAACGAGATTCCAGGATGGGGATCTTCTCACTGAAGGAGTTACCAGGACGTGGATCTTCTCATTAAACGAGATTCCTCGATGTGGATCTTAGCACTGAAGGAGATTCCAGGATGTGGATCTTCACACTGAAGGAGATTCCAGGATTTGCTTCTTCAACTCAAGGATTTTCCTGGATGATGATCTTCTCATTAACGGAAATTCCAAGATGTGGATCTTCTCACTCAAGGTGATTCCGGCTGTGGATCTTCGCCCCGAAGGAGTTTCCAGGAAGTGGATCTTCTCACTGAAGGAGATTCCAGGACGTGGATCTTCTCATTAAATGAGATTCTTGTGTGTGGATCTTCACACTGAAAGAGATCCAGGATGTGGATCTTCGCACTGATGGAGATTCCTGGGTGTGGATCTTCTCACTGAAGGTGATTCCAGGATGTGGATCTTCGCACTGAAGAAGATTCCGGGATGTGCCTCTTCAACTCAAGGATTTACCTCGATTATGATCTGCTCATTAACGGAAATTCCAGGATGTGGATCTTCTCACTGAAGGAGATTCCGGATGTGGATCTTCGCACTGAAGGAGTTTCCAGGATGTGGATCTTCTCACTGAAGGAGATTCCAGGATGTGGATCTACTCATTAAATGAGATTCCAGTGTGTGGATCTTCACACTTGAAGAGATTCCAGGATGTGGATCTTCGCACTGAGGGAGATTCCAGGATGTGGATCTTATCACTGAAGGTGATTCCAGGATGTGGATCTTCTCATTAAAGGAGATTCCAGTGTGTGGATCTTCACACTGAAAGAGATCCAGGATGTGGATCTTCGCACTGAGGGAGATTCCAGGATCTGGATCTTCTCACTGAAGGTGATTCCAGGATATGGATCTTCGCACTTAAGAAGATTCCGGGATGTGCTTCTTCAACTCAAGGATTTTCCTGGATGATGATCTTCTCATTAACGGAAATTCCAGGATGTGGATCTTCTCACTGAAGGAGATTCCGGATGTGGATCTTCGCACTGAAGGAGTTTCCAGGATGTGGATCTTCTCACTGAAGGAGATTCCAGGATGTGGATCTTCATCTGAGAGAGATTCCAGATGCGGATGTTCTCATAACAGGAAATTACGGGATCAGGATGTTCTTACTGAAGGAGATTGCAGGATGTGATTCAACAACTGAAGGAGATTCCAGGATGTGGATCTTCAACTGAAGGAGATTCCAGGATGTGGATCTTCTCACTGAAGGAATTGCCGGGATGAGGACCTTCTCATTAAAGGAGCTTCCAGGATGTGGATCTTCTCACTGAAGGAGGTTCCAGGATGTGGATCTTCTCACTGAAGGAAATGCCGGGATGAGGACCTTCCATTCAAGAAGGTTCCAGGATGTGGATCTTCTCCTGAAGGAGATTCCAGGATGTGGACCTTCTCACTGAAGGAGATTCCAGAATGTGGACCTTCAACTGAACGAGATTCCAGGATTTGGATCTTCAACTGAAAGAGATTCCAGAGGAGGATGTTCTCATTACAGGAAATTCCGGGATGAGGATGTTATCACTAAGGAACTTTCAGGGATGTGGATGTTCTCATTACAGGACATTCCGTGATCAGGATGTTCTTACTGAAGAAGATTCCAGGATGTGGATATTCAACTGAAGGAGATTCCAGGATGTGGATCTACAACTAAAGGAGATTCCAGAATGTGGATCTTCTCACTGAAGGAGTTTCCAGGATGTGTATCTTCTCATTAAAGGCGATTCCTCAATGTGGATCTTCACACTGAAGAAGATTCCAGTATATGGATCTTCTCATTAAAGGAGATTCCTCGATGTGGATCTTCCCATTAAAAGAGATTCCTCGATGTGGATCTTCGCACTGAAGGAGATTTCAGGATGTGGATCTTCAACTGAAGGAGATTCCAGGATGTGGATGTTCAACTGAAGGAGATTCTAGGATGCGGATCTTCTCATTAAAGGTGATTCCTCGATGTGGATTTTCTCACTGTAGGAGATTCCAGGATGTGGATCTTCAACTGAAGGAGATTCCAGGATATGGATCTTCTCACAGAAGGAAATTCCGGGATGAGGACCTTCTCATTAAAGGATATTCCAGGATGTGGATCTTCTCACTGAAGGAGATTCCAGGATGTGGATCTTCATCTGAGAGAGATTCCAGATGCGGATGTTCTCATAACAGGAAATTACGGGATCAGGATGTTCTTACTGAAGGAGATTGCAGGATGTGATTCAACAACTGAAGGAGATTCCAGGATGTGGATCTTCAACTGAAGGAGATTCCAGGATGTGGATCTTCTCACTGAAGGAATTGCCGGGATGAGGACCTTCTCATTAAAGGAGCTTCCAGGATGTGGATCTTCTCACTGAAGGAGGTTCCAGGATGTGGATCTTCTCACTGAAGGAAATGCCGGGATGAGGACCTTCCATTCAAGAAGGTTCCAGGATGTGGATCTTCTCCTGAAGGAGATTCCAGGATGTGGACCTTCTCACTGAAGGAGATTCCAGAATGTGGACCTTCAACTGAACGAGATTCCAGCATTTGGATCTTCAACTGAAAGAGATTCGAGAGGAGGATGTTCTCATTACAGGAAATTCCGGGATGAGGATGTTAACACTAAGGAACTTTCAGGGATGTGGATGTTCTCATTACAGGACATTCCGTGATCAGGATGTTCTTACTGAAGAAGATTCCAGGATGTGGATATTCAACTGAAGGAGATTCCAGGATGTGGATCTTCAACTAAAGGAGATTCCAGAATGTGGATCTTCTCACTGAAGGAGTTTCCAGGATGTGTATCTTCTCATTAAAGGCGATTCCTCAATGTGGATCTTCACACTGAAGAAGATTCCAGTATATGGATCTTCTCATTAAAGGAGATTCCTCGATGTGGATCTTCCCATTAAAAGAGATTCCTCGATGTGGATCTTCGCACTGAAGGAGATTTCAGGATGTGGATCTTCAACTGAAGGAGATTGCAGGATGTGGATGTTCAACTGAAGGAGATTCTAGGATGTGGATCTTCTCATTAAAGGTGATTCCTCGATGTGGATTTTCTCACTGTAGGAGATTCCAGGATGTGGATCTTCAACTGAAGGAGATTCCAGGATATGGATCTTCTCACAGAAGGAAATTCCGGGATGAGGACCTTCTCATTAAAGGATATTCCAGGATGTGGATCTTCTCACTGAAGGAGATTCCAGGATGTGGATCTTCATCTGAGAGAGATTCCAGATGCGGATGTTCTCATAACAGGAAATTACGGGATCAGGATGTTCTTACTGAAGGAGATTGCAGGATGTGATTCAACAACTGAAGGAGATTCCAGGATGTGGATCTTCAACTGAAGGAGATTCCAGGATGTGGATCTTCTCACTGAAGGAATTGCCGGGATGAGGACCTTCTCATTAAAGGAGCTTCCAGGATGTGGATCTTCTCACTGAAGGATGTTCCAGGATGTGGATCTTCTCACTGAAGGAAATGCCGGGATGAGGACCTTCCATTCAAGAAGGTTCCAGGATGTGGATCTTCTCCTGAAGGAGATTCCAGGATGTGGACCTTCTCACTGAAGGAGATTCCAGAATGTGGACCTTCAACTGAACGAGATTCCAGGATTTGGATCTTCAACTGAAAGAGATTCCAGAGGAGGATGTTCTCATTACAGGAAATTCCGGGATGAGGATGTTAACACTAAGGAACTTTCAGGGATGTGGATGTTCTCATTACAGGACATTCCGTGATCAGGATGTTCTTACTGAAGAAGATTCCAGGATGTGGATATTCAACTGAAGGAGATTCCAGGATGTGGATCTTCAACTAAAGGAGATTCCAGAATGTGGATCTTCTCACTGAAGGAGTTTCCAGGATGTGTATCTTCTCATTAAAGGCGATTCCTCAATGTGGATCTTCACACTGAAGAAGATTCCAGTATATGGATCTTCTCATTAAAGGAGATTCCTCGATGTAGATCTTCCCATTAAAAGAGATTCCTCGATGTGGATCTTCGCACTGAAGGAGATTTCAGGATGTGGATCTTCAACTGAAGGAGATTCCAGGATGTGGATGTTCAACTGAAGGAGATTCTAGGATGTGGATCTTCTCATTAAAGGTGATTCCTCGATGTGGATTTTCTCACTGTAGGAGATTCCAGGATGTGGATCTTCAACTGAAGGAGATTCCAGGATATGGATCTTCTCACAGAAGGAAATTCCGGGATGAGGACCTTCTCATTAAAGGATATTCCAGGATGTGGATCTTCGCACTGAAGTAGATTCCAGGATGTGGATCTTCCCATTAAAGGTGATTCCTCAATGTGGATCTTCGCACTGAAGGAAATTCCAGGATGTGGATCTTCGCACTGAAGGAAATTCCAGGATGTGGATCTTCGCACAAGAGTTTCCAGGATATGGATCTTCTCATTAAAGGAGATTCCTCGATGTGCATCTTCGCACTGAAGGAAATTCCTGGATGTGGATCTTCAACTGAAGGAGATTCCAGGATGTGGATCTTCTCACTGAAGTTGGTTTCAGGCTGTGGATCTTCTCACTGAACGAGATTCCAGGAGGTGGATCTTCACACTGAAGGTGATTCCAGGGTGAGGATCTTCTCACTGAAGTAGATTCCAGGATGTGGATATTCTCACTGAAGGAGATTCCTCGATGTGGATCTTCAACTGAAAGAGATTCCAGGTTGTGGATCTTCAGCAGAAAGTGATTCCAGGATGTGGATCTTCGCACTGAAGGAGATTCCAGATGTGGATGTTCTCATTTCTGGAAATTCTGGGATGAGGATGTTCTCACTGAAGGTCTTTCAGGGATGTGGTTGTTCTCATTACACGAAATTCCTGGATCAGGATGTTCTTACTGAAGGAGATTCCAGGTTGTGGATCGTCAACTGAAGGAGATTCCAAGGTGTGGATCTTCAGCTGAAGGAGATTCCAGGATGTGGATCATCTCACTGAAGGAAATTCCGGGAAGAGGACCTTCCCATTAATGGAGATTCCAGAATGTGGGTCTTATCACTGAAGGTGATTCCAGGAAGTGGATGTTCTCATTAAAGTAGATTGCACAATGTGCATCATTGCTATGAAGGAGATTCCAGGATGTGGATCTTCGCACTGAAGGAGATTCCAGGATGTGGATCTTTAACAGAAGGAGATTCCAGGATGTGGATCTTCGCACTGAAGGAGATTCCAATTTGTGGATCTTCACATTGAAGGAGATTCCAGGGTGTGGATCTTCTCACTGAGGAAGATTCCAGGATGTGGATCTTCTCAATGAAGGACATTCCAGGATGTGGATGTTCACACTGAAGGAGATTCCAGGATTTGGATCTTCTCACTGAAGGAGATTCCAGGATGTGGATCTTCGCAGTGAAGGAGATTCCAGGATGAGGATCTTCGCACTGAACGAGATTCCAGGATGTGGATCTTCGCACTGAAGGGCATTCCAGGATGTGGATCTTCGCACTGAATGAGATTTCAGGATGTGGATCGTCAACTGAAGGAGGTTCCCGGATGTGGATCTTTGCACTGAAGAAGATTCCAGGATGAGGATCTTCTCACTGAAGGTGATTCCAGGAAGTCGATCTTCTCGTTAAAGGTGATTCCTCAATGTGGATCGTCGCACTGACGGAGATTTCAGGATGTGGATCTTCGCACTGAATGGGATTCCAGGATGTGGATCTTGAACTGAAGGAGATTCCAGGATGTGAACTTCGCACTGAAGGACATTCCAGGGTGTGGATCTTCTCACTGAAGGAGATTCCAGGATGTGGATCTTCTCACTGAAGGAGATTCCAGGATGTGGATCTTCGCACTGAAGGAGAGTCCAGGATGTGGATCTTCGCACTGAAGGAGATTCCAGGATTTGCTTCTTCAACTCAACGATTTTCCTGGATGATGATCTACTCATTAACGGAAATTCCAAGATGTGGATCTTCTCACTGAAGGAGATTCCGGCTGTGGATCTTCGCACCGAAGGAGTTTCCAGGATGTGGATCTTCTCACTGAAGGAGATTCAAGGACGTGGATCTTCTCATTAAATGAGATTCCAGTGTGTGGATCTTCACACTGAAAGAGATCCAGGATGTGGATCTTCGCACTGAGGGAGATTCCAGGATGTGGATCTTCTCACTGAAGGTGATTCCAGGATGTGGATCTTCGCACTTCAGAAGATTCCGGGATGTGCTTCTTCAACTCAAGGATTTTCCTGGATGATGATCTTCTCATTAACGGAAATTCCAGGATGTGGATCTTCTCACTGAAGGAGATTCCGGATGTGGATCTTCCCACTGAAGGAGTTTCCAGGATGTGGATCTTCGCACTGAAAGAGATTCCAGGATGTGGATCTTCGCACTGAGGGAGATTCCAGGATCTGGATCTTCTCATTGAAGGTGATTCCAGGATATGGATCTTCGCACTGAAGGCGATTCCAGGATGTGGATCTTCTCACTGAAGGAGATTCCAGGATGTGGATCTTCTCACTGAAGGGGATTCCAGGATGTGGATCTTCTCATTAAATGAGATTCCAGTGTGTGGATCTTCACACTGAAAGAGATTCCAGGATGTGGATCTTCGCACTGAGGGAGATTCCTGGGTGTGGATCTTCTCACTGAAGGTGATTCCAGGATGTGGATCTTCGCACTGAAGAAGATTCCGGGATGTGCCTCTTCAACTCAAGGATTTACCTCGATGATGATCTGCTCATTAACGGAAATTCCAGGATGTGGATCTTCTCACTGAAGGAGATTCCAGGATGTGGATCTTCGCACTGAAGGTGATTCCAGTGTGTGGATCTTATCACTGAAGGTGATTCCAGGATGTGGATCTTCACACTTAAAGAGATTCCAGGATGTGGATCTTCGCACTGAGGGAGATTCCAGGATGTGGATCTTATCACTGAAGGTGATTCCAGGATGTGGATCTTCGCACTGAAGGAGTTTCCAGTGTGTGGATCTTCACACTTAAAGAGATTCCAGGATGTGGATCTTCGTACTGAAGGAGTTTCCAGGATGTCGATCTTCTCATTAAAGGAGATTCCTCTATGTGGATCTTCTAACTAAAGGAGTTTCCTGGATGTGGATCTTCTCATTAAAGGAGATTCCTCGATGTAGATCTTCACACTGAAGGCGATTCCAGGATGTGAATCTTCGCACTGAAGGAGATTCCAGGATGTGAATTTTCGTACTGAAGGCGATTCCAGGATGTGGATCTTCTCATTCAAGGAGATTACTCGATGTGTATCTTCACACTGAACGAGATTCCAGGGTGGGGATCTTCACACTGAACGAGATTCCAGGATGGGGATCTTCTCACTGAAGGAGTTACCAGGAC
The DNA here is from genome assembly GCF_047496885.1 of Scyliorhinus torazame. Taxonomy (NCBI): domain Eukaryota; kingdom Metazoa; phylum Chordata; class Chondrichthyes; order Carcharhiniformes; family Scyliorhinidae; genus Scyliorhinus; species Scyliorhinus torazame. Next base: position 11,980,677 of record NC_092718.1, read on the forward strand.
GTGGATCTTCTCATTAAACGAGATTCCTCGATGTGGATCTTAGCACTGAAGGAGATTCCAGGATGTGGATCTTCGCACTGAAGGAGATTCCAGGATTTGCTTCTTCAACTCAAGGATTTTCCTGGATGATGATCTTCTCATTAACGGAAATTCCAAGATGTGGATCTTCTCACTGAAGGAGATTCCGGCTGTGGATCTTCGCCCCGAAGGAGTTTCCAGGAAGTGGATCTTCTCACTGAAGGAGATTCCAGGACGTGGATCTTCTCATTAAATGAGATTCTTGTGTGTGGATCTTCACACTGAAAGAGATCCAGGATGTGGATCTTCGCACTGATGGAGATTCCTGGGTGTGGATCTTCTCACTGAAGGTGATTCCAGGATGTGGATCTTCGCACTGAAGAAGATTCCGGGATGTGCCTCTTCAACTCAAGGATTTACCTCGATTATGATCTGCTCATTAACGGAAATTCCAGGATGTGGATCTTCTCACTGAAGGAGATTCCGGATGTGGATCTCCGCACTGAAGGAGTTTCCAGGATGTGGATCTTCTCACTGAAGGAGATTCCAGGATGTGGATCTACTCATTAAATGAGATTCCAGTGTGTGGATCTTCACACTTGAAGAGATTCCAGGATGTGGATCTTCGCACTGAGGGAGATTCCAGGATGTGGATCTTATCACTGAAGGTGATTCCAGGATGTGGATCTTCGTACTGAAGGAGTTTCCAGGATGTGGATCTTCGCACTGAAGGAGTTTCCAGGATGTGGATCTTCTCACTGAAGGAGATTCCAGGATGTGGATCTTCATCTGAGAGAGATTCCAGATGCGGATGTTCTCATAACAGGAAATTACGGGATCAGGATGTTCTTACTGAAGGAGATTGCAGGATGTGATTCAACAACTGAAGGAGATTCCAGGATGTGGATCTTCAACTGAAGGAGATTCCAGGATGTGGATCTTCTCACTGAAGGAATTGCCGGGATGAGGACCTTCTCATTAAAGGAGCTTCCAGGATGTGGATCTTCTCACTGAAGGAGGTTCCAGGATGTGGATCTTCTCACTGAAGGAAATGCCGGGATGAGGACCTTCCATTCAAGAAGGTTCCAGGATGTGGATCTTCTCCTGAAGGAGATTCCAGGATGTGGACCTTCTCACTGAAGGAGATTCCAGAATGTGGACCTTCAACTGAACGAGATTCCAGGATTTGGATCTTCAACTGAAAGAGATTCCAGAGGAGGATGTTCTCATTACAGGAAATTCCGGGATGAGGATGTTATCACTAAGGAACTTTCAGGGATGTGGATGTTCTCATTACAGGACATTCCGTGATCAGGATGTTCTTACTGAAGAAGATTCCAGGATGTGGATATTCAACTGAAGGAGATTCCAGGATGTGGATCTTCAACTAAAGGAGATTCCAGAATGTGGATCTTCTCACTGAAGGAGTTTCCAGGATGTGTATCTTCTCATTAAAGGCGATTCCTCAATGTGGATCTTCACACTGAAGAAGATTCCAGTATATGGATCTTCTCATTAAAGGAGATTCCTCGATGTGGATCTTCCCATTAAAAGAGATTCCTCGATGTGGATCTTCGCACTGAAGGAGATTTCAGGATGTGGATCTTCAACTGAAGGAGATTCCAGGATGTGGATCTTCAACTGAAGGAGATTCTAGGATGTGGATCTTCTCATTAAAGGTGATTCCTCGATGTGGATTTTCTCACTGTAGGAGATTCCAGGATGTGGATCTTCAACTGAAGGAGATTCCAGGATATGGATCTTCTCACAGAAGCAAATTCCGGGATGAGGACCTTCTCATTAAAGGATATTCCAGGATGTGGATCTTCGCACTGAAGTAGATTCCAGGATGTGGATCTTCCCATTAAAGGTGATTCCTCAATGTGGATCTTCGCACTGAAGGAAATTCCAGGATGTGGATCTTCGCACTGAAGGAAATTCCAGGATGTGGATCTTCGCACAGGAGTTTCCAGGATATGGATCTTCTCATTAAAGGAGATTCCTCGATGTGCATCTTCGCACTGAAGGAAATTCCTGGATGTGGATCTTCAACTGAAGGAGATTCCAGGATGTGGATCTTCTCACTGAAGTTGGTTTCAGGATGTGGATCTTCTCACTGAACGAGATTCCAGGAGGTGGATCTTCACACTGAAGGTGATTCCAGGGTGAGGATCTTCTCACTGAAGTAGATTCCAGGATGTGGATATTCTCACTGAAGGAGATTCCTCGATGTGGATCTTCAACTGAGATTCCAGGTTGTGGATCTTCAGCAGAAAGTGATTCCAGGATGTGGATCTTCGCACTGAAGGAGATTCCAGATGTGGATGTTCTCATTTCTGGAAATTCTGGGATGAGGATGTTCTCACTGAAGGTCTTTCAGGGATGTGGTTGTTCTCATTACACGAAATTCCTGGATCAGGATGTTCTTACTGAAGGAGATTCCAGGTTGTGGATCGTCAACTGAAGGAGATTCCAAGGTGTGGATCTTCAGCTGAAGGAGATTCCAGGATGTGGATCATCTCACTGAAGGAAATTCCGGGAAGAGGACCTTCTCATTAATGGAGATTCCAGAATGTGGGTCTTATCACTGAAGGTGATTCCAGGAAGTGGATGTTCTCATTAAAGTAGATTGCACAATGTGCATCATTGCTATGAAGGAGATTCCAGGATGTGGATCTTCGCACTGAAGGAGATTCCAGGATGTGGATCTTTAACAGAAGGAGATTCCAGGATGTGGATCTTCGCACTGAAGGAGATTCCAATTTGTGGATCTTCACATTGAAGGAGATTCCAGGGTGTGGATCTTCTCACTGAGGAAGATTCCAGGATGTGGATCTTCTCAATGAAGGACATTCCAGGATGTGGATGTTCACACTGAAGGAGATTCCAGGATTTGGATCTTCTCACTGAAGGAGATTCCAGGATGTGGATCTTCGCAGTGAAGGAGATTCCAGGATGAGGATCTTCGCACTGAACGAGATTCCAGGATGTGGATCTTCGCACTGAAGGGCATTCCAGGATGTGGATCTTCGCACTGAATGAGATTTCAGGATGTGGATCGTCAACTGAAGGAGGTTCCCGGATGTGGATCTTTGCACTGAAGAAGATTCCAGGATGAGGATCTTCTCACTGAAGGTGATTCCAGGAAGTCGATCTTCTCGTTAAAGGTGATTCCTCAATGTGGATCGTCGCACTGACGGAGATTTCAGGATGTGGATCTTCGCACTGAATGGGATTCCAGGATGTGGATCTTGAACTGAAGGAGATTCCAGGATGTGAACTTCGCACTGAAGGACATTCCAGGGTGTGGATCTTCTCACTGAAGGAGATTCCAGGATGTGGATCTTCTCACTGAAGGAGATTCCAGGATGTGGATCTTCGCACTGAAGGAGAGTCCAGGATGTGGATCTTCGCACTGAAGGAGATTCCAGGATTTGCTTCTTCAACTCAACGATTTTCCTGGATGATGATCTACTCATTAACGGAAATTCCAAGATGTGGATCTTCTCACTGAAGGAGATTCCGGCTGTGGATCTTCGCACCGAAGGAGTTTCCAGGATGTGGATCTTCTCACTGAAGGAGATTCAAGGACGTGGATCTTCTCATTAAATGAGATTCCAGTGTGTGGATCTTCACACTGAAAGAGATCCAGGATGTGGATCTTCGCACTGAGGGAGATTCCAGGATGTGGATCTTCTCACTGAAGGTGATTCCAGGATGTGGATCTTCGCACTTAAGAAGATTCCGGGATGTGCTTCTTCAACTCAAGGATTTTCCTGGATGATGATCTTCTCATTAACGGAAATTCCAGGATGTGGATCTTCTCACTGAAGGAGATTCCGGATGTGGATCTTCCCACTGAAGGAGTTTCCAGGATGTGGATCTTCTCACTGAAGGAGATTCCAGGATGTGGATCTACTCATTAAATGAGATTCCAGTGTGTGGATCTTCACACTGAAAGAGATTCCAGGATGTGGATCTTCGCACTGAGGGAGATTCCAGGATCTGGATCTTCTCATTGAAGGTGATTCCAGGATGTGGATCTTCGCACTGAAGGCGATTCCAGGACGTGGATCTTCTCACTGAAGGAGATTCCAGGATGTGGATCTTCTCACTGAAGGGGATTCCAGGATGTGGATCTTCTCATTAAATGAGATTCCAGTGTGTGGATCTTCACACTGAAAGAGATTCCAGGATGTGGATCTTCGCACTGAGGGAGATTCCGGGATGTGCCTCTTCAACTCAAGGATTTACCTCGATGATGATCTGCTCATTAACGGAAATTCCAGGATGTGGATCTTCTCACTGAAGGAGATTCCGGATGTGGATCTTCGCACTGAAGGAGTTTCCAGGATGTGGATCTTCTCACTGAAGGAGATTCCAGGATGTGGATCTACTCATTAAATGAGATTCCAGTGTGTGGATCTTCACACTTAAAGAGATTCCAGGATGTGGATCTTCGCACTGAGGGAGATTCCAGGATGTGGATCTTATCACTGAAGGTGATTCCAGGATGTGGATCTTCGTACTGAAGGAGTTTCCAGGATGTCGATCTTCTCATTAAAGGAGATTCCTCTATGTGGATCTTCTAACTAAAGGAGTTTCCTGGATGTGGATCTTCTCATTAAAGGAGATTCTCGATGTAGATCTTCACACTGAAGGCGATTCCAGGATGTGAATCTTCGCACTGAAGGAGATTCCAGGATGTGAATTTTCGTACTGAAGGCGATTCCAGGATGTGGATCTTCTCATTCAAGGAGATTACTCGATGTGTATCTTCACACTGAACGAGATTCCAGGGTGGGGATCTTCACACTGAACGAGATTCCAGGATGGGGATCTTCTCACTGAAGGAGTTACCAGGACGTGGATCTTCTCATTAAACGAGATTCCTCGATGTGGATCATAGCACTGAAGGAGATTCCAGGATGTGGATCTTCGCACTGAAGGAGATTCCAGGATTTGCTTCTTCAACTCAAGGATTTTCCTGGATGATGATCTTCTCATTAACGGAAATTCCAAGATGTGGATCTTCTCACTGAAGGAGATTCCGGCTGTGGATCTTCGCCCCGAAGGAGTTTCCAGGAAGTGGATCTTCTCACTGAAGGAGATTCCAGGATGTGGATCTTCGCACTGAAGGAGGTTCCAGGATGTGGATCGTCTCACTGAAGGAGTTTCCAGGATGTTGATCTTTACACTGAGGGAGATTCCAGGATGTGGATCTTCTCATTGAAGGAGATTCCAGAATGTGGATCTTCTCACTGAAGGAGTTTCCAGGATGTCGATCTTCTCACTGAAGAAGATTCCAGGATGTGGAACATCTCACTGAAGGAAATTCCAGGATCTGGATCTTCGCACTGAAGGAGATTCCAGGACGTGGATCTTCTCATTAAATGAGATTCCAGTGTGTGGATCTTCACACTGAAAGAGATCCAGGATGTGGATCTTCGCACTGATGGAGATTCCTGGGTGTGGATCTTCTCACTGAAGGTGATTCCAGGATGTGGATCTTCGCACTGAAGAAGATTCCGGGATGTGCCTCTTCAACTCAAGGATTTACCTCGATTATGATCTCTCATTAACGGAAATTCCAGGATGTGGATCTTCTCACTGAAGGAGATTCCGGATGTGGATCTTTGCACTGAAGGAGTTTCCAGGATGTGGATCTTCTCACTGAAGGAGATTCCAGGATGTGGATCTACTCATTAAATGAGATTCCAGTGTGTGGATCTTCACACTTGAAGAGATTCCAGGATGTGGATCTTCGCACTGAGGGAGATTCCAGGATGTGGATCTTATCACTGAAGGTGATTCCAGGATGTGGATCTTCTCATTAAAGGAGATTCCAGTGTGTGGATCTTCACACTGAAAGAGATCCAGGATGTGGATCTTCGCACTGAGGGAGATTCCAGGATCTGGATCTTCTCACTGAAGGTGATTCCAGGATATGGATCTTCGCACTTAAGAAGATTCCGGGATGTGCTTCTTCAACTCAAGGATTTTCCTGGATGATGATCTTCTCATTAACGGAAATTCCAGGATGTGGATCTTCTCACTGAAGGAGATTCCGGATGTGGATCTTCGCACTGAAGGAGTTTCCAGGATGTGGATCTTCTCACTGAAGGAGATCCCAGGATGTGGATCTACTCATTAAATGAGATTCTAGTGTGTGGATCTTCACACTGAAAGAGATTCCAGGATGTGGATCTTCGCACTGAGGGAGATTCCAGGATGTGGATCTTCTCACTGAAGGAGATTCCAGGATGTGGATCTTCTCACTGAAGGAGATTCAAGGATGTGGATCTTCAACTGAAGTAGATTCCAGGATGTCGATCTTCTCACTGAAGGAGATTCCAGGATGTGGATCTTCGCACTGAAGGAGATTCCAGGATGTGGATCTTCTCACTGAAGGAGGTTCCAGGATGTGGATCTTCAACTGATGCAGGTTCCACGATGAGAATCTTCTCATTAAAGGAGATTCCAGGATGTGGATCATCTCACTGAAGGAGATTCCAGGATGTGGATCTTTGCACTGAAGGAGATTTCAGGATGTGGATCATCTCACTGAAGGAGATTCCAGGATGTGGATCTTCTCACTGAAGGAGATTCCTGGGTGTGGATCTTCTCATTAAAGGAGATTCCTGGGTGTGGATCTTCTCATTAAAGGAGATTCCAGAATGTGGATCTTTTTACTGAAGGAGATTCCAGGATGTGGATCTTCAACTGAAGGAGATTCCAGGATGTGGATCTTCTCACTGAAGGAGTTTCCAGGATGTGGATCTTCTCACTGAGGGAAATTCCAGGATGTGGATCTTCTCATTGAAGGAGATTCCAGAATGTGGATCTTCTCACTGAAGGAGATTCCAGGATGTGGATCTTCGCACTGAAGGAGGTTCCAGGATGTGGATCGTCTCACTGAAGGAGATTCCAGGATGTGGATCTTCTCACTGAAGGAGATTGCTGGGTGTGGATCTTCTCATTAAAGGAGATTCCTGGGTGTGGATCTTCTCATTAAAGGAGATTCCAGAATGTGGATCTTTTTACTGAAGGAGATTCCAGGATGTAGATCTTCAACTGAAGGAGATTCCAGGATGTGGATCTTCTCACTGAAGGAGTTTCCAGGATGTGGATCTTCTCACTGAGGGAGATTCCAGGATGTGGATCTTCTCATTGAATGAGATTCCAGAATTTGGATCTTCTCACTGAAGGAGATTCCAGGATGTGGATCTTCGCACTGAAGGAGGTTCCAGGATGTGGATCGTCTCACTGAAGGAGTTTCCAGGATGTTGATCTTTACACTGAGGGAGATTCCAGGATGTGGATCTTCTCATTGAAGGAGATTCCAGAATGTGGATCTTCTCACTGAAGGAGTTTCCAGGATGTCGATCTTCTCACTGAAGAAGATTCCAGGATGTGGAACATCTCACTGAAGGAAATTCCAGGATCTGGATCTTCGCACTGAAGGAGATTCCAGGACGTGGATCTTCTCATTAAATGAGATTCCAGTGTGTGGATCTTCACACTGAAAGAGATCCAGGATGTGGATCTTCGCACTGATGGAGATTCCTGGGTGTGGATCTTCTCACTGAAGGTGATTCCAGGATGTGGATCTTCGCACTGAAGAAGATTCCGGGATGTGCCTCTTCAACTCAAGGATTTACCTCGATTATGATCTCTCATTAACGGAAATTCCAGGATGTGGATCTTCTCACTGAAGGAGATTCCGGATGTGGATCTTTGCACTGAAGGAGTTTCCAGGATGTGGATCTTCTCACTGAAGGAGATTCCAGGATGTGGATCTACTCATTAAATGAGATTCCAGTGTGTGGATCTTCACACTTGAAGAGATTCCAGGATGTGGATCTTCGCACTGAGGGAGATTCCAGGATGTGGATCTTATCACTGAAGGTGATTCCAGGATGTGGATCTTCTCATTAAAGGAGATTCCAGTGTGTGGATCTTCACACTGAAAGAGATCCAGGATGTGGATCTTCGCACTGAGGGAGATTCCAGGATCTGGATCTTCTCACTGAAGGTGATTCCAGGATATGGATCTTCGCACTTAAGAAGATTCCGGGATGTGCTTCTTCAACTCAAGGATTTTCCTGGATGATGATCTTCTCATTAACGGAAATTCCAGGATGTGGATCTTCTCACTGAAGGAGATTCCGGATGTGGATCTTCGCACTGAAGGAGTTTCCAGGATGTGGATCTTCTCACTGAAGGAGATCCCAGGATGTGGATCTACTCATTAAATGAGATTCTAGTGTGTGGATCTTCACACTGAAAGAGATTCCAGGATGTGGATCTTCGCACTGAGGGAGATTCCAGGATGTGGATCTTCTCACTGAAGGAGATTCCAGGATGTGGATCTTCTCACTGAAGGAGATTCCAGGATGTGGATCTTCAACTGAAGTAGATTCCAGGATGTCGATCTTCTCACTGAAGGAGATTCCAGGATGTGGATCTTCGCACTGAAGGAGATTCCAGGATGTGGATCTTCTCACTGAAGGAGGTTCCAGGATGTGGATCTTCAACTGAAGCAGGTTCCACGATGAGAATCTTCTCATTAAAGGAGATTCCAGGATGTGGATCAGCTCACTGAAGGAGATTCCAGGATGTGGATCTTTGCACTGAAGGAGATTTCAGGATGTGGATCATCTCACTGAAGGAGATTCCAGGATGTGGATCTTCTCACTGAAGGAGATTCCTGGGTGTGGATCTTCTCATTAAAGGAGATTCCTGGGTGTGGATCTTCTCATTAAAGGAGATTCCAGAATGTGGATCTTTTTACTGAAGGAGATTCCAGGATGTGGATCTTCAACTGAAGGAGATTCCAGGATGTGGATCTTCTCACTGAAGGAGTTTCCAGGATGTGGATCTTCTCACTGAGGGAAATTCCAGGATGTGGATCTTCTCATTGAAGGAGATTCCAGAATGTGGATCTTCTCACTGAAGGAGATTCCAGGATGTGGATCTTCGCACTGAAGGAGGTTCCAGGATGTGGATCGTCTCACTGAAGGAGATTCCAGGATGTGGATCTTCTCACTGAAGGAGATTGCTGGGTGTGGATCTTCTCATTAAAGGAGATTCCTGGGTGTGGATCTTCTCATTAAAGGAGATTCCAGAATGTGGATCTTTTTACTGAAGGAGATTCCAGGATGTAGATCTTCAACTGAAGGAGATTCCAGGATGTGGATCTTCTCACTGAAGGAGTTTCCAGGATGTGGATCTTCTCACTGAGGGAGATTCCAGGATGTGGATCTTCTCATTGAATGAGATTCCAGAATTTAGATCTTCTCACTGAAGGAGATTCCAGGATGTGGATCTTCGCACTGAAGGAGGTTCCAGGATGTGGATCGTCTCACTGAAGGAGTTTCCAGGATGTTGATCTTTACACTGAGGGAGATTCCAGGATGTGGATCTTCTCATTGAAGGAGATTCCAGAATGTGGATCTTCTCACTGAAGGAGTTTCCAGGATGTCGATCTTCTCACTGAAGAAGATTCCAGGATGTGGAACTTCTCACTGAAGGAAATTCCAGGATCTGGATCTTCGCACTGAAGAAGATTCCAGGATGTGGATCTTCGCACTGATGGTGATTCCAGGATGTGGAACTTCTCACTGAAGGAGATTCCAGGATGTGGATCTTCTCATTAAAGGAGATTCCTCAATGTAGATCTTCTCATTAAAGGCGATTCCTCCATGTGGATCTTCGCACTGAAGGAGGTTTCAGGATGTGGATCTTCAACTGAAGGAGATTCCAGGATGTGAAGCTTCTCATTAAAGGAGATTCCAGGATGTGGATCTTCTCACTGAAGGAGATTCCAGGATGTGGATCTTCTCACTGAAGGAGATTTCAGGATGTGGATCTTAAACTGAAGGAGATTCCAGGATGTGGATCTTTACCTGAAGTAGATTCCAGGATGTGGATCTAAACTGAATTAGATTCCAGGATGTGGATCTTCTCACTGAAGGAGATTTCAGGATGTGGATCTTAAACTGAAGGATATTCCAGGATGTGGATCTTCTCATTAAAGGAGATTCCAGGATGTGGATCTTCTCGCTGAAAGAGTTTCCAGGATGTGGATCTTCAACTGAAGGAGATTCCTCGATATGGATCTTCGCACTGAAGGAGATTCCAGAATGTGGATCTTCTCACTGAAGTACATTCAGGAATGTGGATGTTCTCATTGCAGGAAATTCCGGGATGAGGATGTTCTCACTGATGGAGATTCCAGGATGTGGATCTACTCAGTGGAAGTGATTCCAGGGTATCGATATTCTCACTACTGGATATTCCAGTATGTGGATCTTCTCATTACAGGAGAGTCAGGATGTCGTTGCCACACTAGTTTAAATCCTCCCGAATAACTCTATCAAACCTCCCAGCCAGGATATTGTTGCCCCTCCAGTTCGGAGTCTCTTTCAAGACCACCTGCCCCGAAAGAGAGCCCCAATGGTCCACAAATCTGCAACCCTCCCCACTACACCGCCAGTTTAGCCACATATTTAGCTGCACTATCCTCCTATTTCTTGCCTAACTGGCACAGGGAGTAATCCCGAGATTACAACCTGGGAGTTCCTGCTCTTTAGCTTACTGCCTAACTCCCTGAACACCTTCTGCAGGACCACATCACTCTTCCTGCCTATGTCATTAGTACCTATGTGTACCACGACCTCTGGCTGTTCACCCTTCCCATCAGGATGGCCTGTGTTCGCTCAGAGGCATCCTTGACCCTGACACCAGGAAGGCAACATACCATCCTGGAGTCTCTTTCACATCCACAGAAGCACCTATCAGTGCCCCTTACTACAGAGGCCCCTATAATTATACTGCACTTTGCCCTCCCTTGCTGTGCAGCAGAGCCAGCCACGGTGCCACTGTTCTGGTTCCTGTTGTTTTCCCCTGATAGGCTATCCCCCCCAACAATATCCAAAATGGTATACCTGTTAGAGAGGGGGGCAGCCACAGGGGATTCCTGCACTGACTGCCTGCCCCTTCTGGTTCTTTTTGGGTGACCGATCAAATTTCTTCAGGACCTTGTCAAAGTTATTTCTATCAGCTTTGTTATCAAATGTGAAGGTATTAAAGATTTCTATTGCCTGTGGACCTGCTATGGCGAGCAGCAACACTGTTCTCCATTCATTAGGCTGTGCCTGAAGATCTAGAGCTGCTTCGTAGAGTGTGAATTGCTGTTTAAAAGCGCACCATTTCGCATCTACGTTACCAGTGACTCGAAGCTGGTGTGATGTCTTCAGACCTTCCATCATGGACTTCAATGACTAGCAGTGCGTTGAGTTATATTCTGTTTGTGATCTATGTGGTTAGTAGACATTTTTCTTCCTTCTTTGTTATCTTGGTCTCTGGTCTTCTTGTATCTTCAGGACCAATCCTGGTACCATGTTGCATTCTGCTGTTTTCCCCCGATAGGCTTTCCCCCCCAACAGTATCCAAAACGGTATACCTGTTAGAGAGGGGAATAGCCACAGGGGATTCCTGCACTGACTGTCTGCCTCTTCTAGTTCTTTTTGGGTAGTCTAGTAGTTAGCAGATTTTGATAGTTTCCTTATTGTTATAGAATCATAGAATCTACAGTACAGAAGGAGGCCATTCATGCCCATCGAGTCTGCACCGGCCCTTGGAAAGAGCACCCTACCTAAGCCCACACCTCCACCCTATCCCCGTAACTGCACTTAACCTTTTTTTTTTGGACACTAAGGATAATTTAGCATAGCCAACCCACCTAATCCGCACATCTTTGGACTGTGGGAGGAAACCGGAGCACCCGGAGGAAGCCCACGCAGACATGGGGACAACGTGCAGACTCCACACAGACAGTGACCCAAGCCAGGAATCGAAACTGGGACCCTGGAGGTGTGAAACAACTGTGCTACCCACTGTGCTACCGTGCTGCCCTGACCCACGTAATTGTTTAGCAATGAACATTCAACTAGTCACAAACCAGACATTCTCTAGTGCACTCATTCTGTCTGGCCAAGCACCAGAACGTTGCAGAACCTTTCTGTTTATCAAAACCATCGAGATCCACCACCTCTCAGAAGGTCAAGGTGCACGGAAAAAGCTTTACTTCCAGGTTCCCCTCCAAGTCACACTCCATCCCAACTTGGTTATTCCTTCATAATCATTGTGTTAAAATCAGTAACTTCCTCCTGAAAACCATGTGGGTGTACCTTCACCCGATGGACTGCAATGGTTCAAGGAGGCAGCTTCCCTTCGTCTTCTCAAGGAGCAGCTTGGGGTGGGCAACCAATGCCAACCTTGCCAGCGATGTCCACATCCCAAGATGGTCCTCTCACCTGAACGATGGCACATCTGATAATGCAGCCCGCCCTCCACATTGTACCTGTATTGAAGTGTTGACTGGGATGAAGTGCTCAGGTTAACGCCGTCAATCTTATCAATTGGCCATTGCTTCTCTTAACCGTGCCAGCTTCTTCATCCTCACGGCAAATACAATGTTTTGCATCTTCACCTTTCTCTCTTTGTCCTCACAGAGTTGAACTCAATAGGTGCAAAGTGTTTTCAGTTGTAGCGAACCCCGCAAAAGTGGTTCCTCTACCACCAGGACTTACAGTGGTTTTGGAGGGCGGGTTACCATGCACTTCGCATGGGCAATTAGGTATGGGCAATAAATGGACAACAGCCAACAAAGCCTCCCAAAAATTAATAATCAGAGAATTTAAAGTGCCGAAGGAGGCCATTCAGCCCATCGAGTCTGCGCCGGCCATTCGAAAGAGCACCCACTGCCTCCACCCTATCACCATAACCCAGTAACCCCACCTATCCGTTTTGGACACTAAGGGTAATTTATCATGGCCAATCCACCTAACCTGCATATCTTTGGACTGTGGGAGGAAACCGGAGCACCCGGAGGAAACCTACACTGACACGGGGAGAACATGCAGACTCCGCACAGACAGTGACCCAAACCAGGAATCGAACTTGGGACCCTGGAGCTGTGAAGCGACAGTGCTAACCACTGTGCTACCATGTCGCTCCGAGTAAATAAAGATAAAAGATTGTTTCCTTCAGCCAGCCCAGACTACTAATGCTTAACTCACTTCCTGATACTTTTCATCGGAATTTGGTTGAGAAAGATCCAATAGACATTTGGAGCTCAGAATGACGCTGTGCTGCCCACCCCTTACTCCATCTGAAATTAATCCCCCACCCCCTCCACCAACATCCCATATCCTGCTAATCCTGTTAGCCCTGCACCTCCCTCTGCCATTATCAGTGACGTTCTCCCCATCCCACGTCCATCTCAAACCATTCCACTCCCATTTTGATCAGCACCAAATTCCAGAAATAAAAAAACCTTGCAAAACACAAGCTGTTGCTCCTTAATTGTGCTTCCTGCGCAGCTACGTTTCCAGGTGGAGGATATTAAGCAAATTGCCTGCTTGTTTTACTGTAGCTTAGTGACATTCCATTATTAGATATAAGCGGCAGCGTTTGGCAATGGGGATTTTCCACCTGGGACCTCTTTACTTCTACTCAAATATGCAGCCAACAAGCACTAAAGCTCACTTGCAGCAATAACATGTCCATTAGAGAAAGCTTTACTAAATCAGAAAGACAAAGAGAAAAGACCGGGAAAAAAAAGGAGGGGTGTTTGGAAAAGAGTGGCAAATGGGCCAGTTGTGTCAAAGGGCTCCATTTTCTCCAAATTTGGATTTTCCCGTGGAAACTAATGGCATTGACTCCAGTCCTTGCTACAAACTCTACTTTTAAAAATTCATTTACGGGATGTGGGCGTCGCTGGTTAAGCCCAGCATTTGTTGCCCATCCCTAGTTGCCCTTCAGCAGGTGGTGGTGAGCTGCCTCCTTGAACCGCTGCAGTCCTTGAGGTGCAGGCACACCCACTTTGGGAACGGCGATACATTTCCAAGTCGGGACGTTGAGTGACTTAGAGTGGAAGCTCCAGTTGGTGGGGTTCCCAGGTATCGGCTGCTCTTGGCCTTCTAGTGGTTGTGGGTTTGGACGGTGCTGCCTAAGGAACCTTGGTGAGTTACTGCAGCGCATCTTGTAGATGGTACACATGGCTGCCACTGTTCATTGGTGGCGGAGGGAGTGAATGTTTGTGGAAGGGGAGCAATCAAGCGGCTGCTTTGTCCTGGATGGTGTCGAGCTTCTTGAGTGTTGTTGGAGCTGCACTCATCCAGGCAAGTGGAGAGTATTCCATCACACTTGTGCCTTGTAGATGGTGGACAGTCTTTGGGGGATCAGGAGGATCCTAGCCATAGGATTCCTAGCCTTTGACCTGCCCTGGTTGCCACAGTATTGATGTGGCTAGTCCAGTTCAGTTTCTCATTCGTGGTAACCCCCCAGGATGTGGGGGATTCAGCGATGGTAATGCCATTGAATGTCAAGGGGCGGTGGTTAGATTCTCTCTTGCAGGAGATGGTCATTGTCTTGAACTTGTGTGGCGCGAATGTAACTTGTCACTTGTCAGCCCGAGCTTGGATATTGTCCAAGTCTTGTTGCATTTGGACACGGACTGCTTCATTGTCTGAGGAGTCGCGAATGGTGCTGAACATCGTGCAGTCATCCGCAAACCTTATGAGTGAAGGGAGGTCATTGATGAAGCAGTTGAAGATGATTGGATCTATTTTCTGGTCATCCATTCCATCGCTGTCCCGGGCCACTGTCCTGGGCTGAAACAGAGAGTTTGCAATCTTGACATCTTCTTTGGCCCTGATCTAAGTTGCCTACCCATAACTCTCATCATTTACCACTGCTGCCTGCTTCCATCCCTGTAATATCAACCACCTCGGTCTCGGCCTCAGCACTTCATCAGCTAAAACATTCACCTCTTGATCTGTTACCTCAGGACTCAGTAATGCTCTTCCAGCCGATCACTCAGCTCCTAAACTTGATGAACCTGAGCTCACCCAAATCCCTGTTGCCCAGATCCTAAATTGCGCCAGGTCCCTACTCGCCCATCACCCCTGTGCCCGCTGCCCGACACAGCTGCCCGGCCTGGTCATGCTTCATCCTTGTTATCAAGTTCATCAGAGCCTGGCTCCTCATAACCTCGTCCAGTCCTCAAGCCTCTGAGATCACTGCACTCCTCCAGTTCTTCTCACATGAGTACCCATGATTTATGGATGCGCCTTCATGTTAACTCCGTCTCTCTCTCCACAGATGCTGCCGGGCCCACTTGAGTTTATGTAGCATTTTCTGTTTTTATTTCACATTTCCAGATCCGCGGTATTTTGCTTTTATCGCCTTGTCCGGATTAGTGTCGAGCTTTATTAGATGATCCCCCCCCCCCCCCCCTCCCACCCAGCCCAGCACCTTGCGATAGTTTACTATGTCGAAGGTACTATATAAATGCAAGTTGTTGTTGTTGTAACGTTGGCTCCGGGAGCTGGGCGTAAAATCCGGACTGGGCCGATTGAAGACAATCTTTTCTGCCTGCTGAAAAATTGAGTTTGGCTTGTCTCAGTCCAGAGTTTCGGGAAGTTCAGGCACATTGTTGGGGCAGGCTAAAGCGGGTGATTTACGCTGCAGCCGACTGTGTTATACCTGACCTGCAAGTGCCTGATCTCAGCACTGCGGAACGAAAATGGGGACGTGTACAATTCCTCCCAGCTAATATCCTCCAGCACAGAAAGAGCGAGGCAGGGATGTTTGTAATATAAAAATTAAATGCACATTTATAATTTATGTTCATTATATGTGTTAATCATCATAACATTATTGCTTTATTGAATAATGCATATTTTATGAGCCAGGGTTCTGGGTGCACAGTGGAGAGACAGCAATGAATTGAGGTAAAAAGGAGAAGGTTTAGACATGTCTGAATGACCTTAAGTCTGATCCCGGAGAGAGTCACTGATTTCAGCTTCAGCCGTGTCCGAGGGCATTAAAATAGGGGTCGGCGTCAAAAAAAAACCGAGATGGAATGTCATTCCTGCTTAGAGTTAGGACCATTGGAATAGGAGGAGGCCATTCAGCCCCTCGAGCTTCTGCCGCCTTGCAACTAGATCAGGGCTGATCTGTACTTTGAAGTCCATCTATTCCCCTTTTAACAAACAAATCTGTCAATCCCAGTTTCAAAATTTTCAATTGACCCTCAGCCTCACCAGATTTTTGATGGAGGCTGTTCCACTCTGTCTTGTGTAGAGAAGTGTTTTCTGACCCTGTTGTGTTATGTACTCTGGGATAACACAGGCTGCAACTCGATGCAGCTTTGACCAAAAGATACTCCAGGCGTTGAAGTAAGTTCAATGTGATTTATTGAACCATTAGCACAGTTCTCTATGAGTTCGACTCTCCTAATCTTGCTACAGTAACTCAGTCTGACTAACCAGTCTGCTCTAAGCCACGTGGTGGGTGTGATGCTTCTGATCTGCCCTTGTCCTACTCTCTAAGTGTCACCTGTGGAAAGAGACAGAGCATGAGTGCCCTGTCCTTATATATGGGTTGTGTAATGCCCCCTTGTGGTAGTGTCACCTCTGGGTGTCTTGACTGCCCACTGGTCGTGTCCTATTCTATGTGTGCATTAGCTGTATGTCTGCATGTCATGACGTCTCTGGTGCTCCCTCTAGTGTTCACTTAGTCGTAGTGTATTTACATTAACCCCTTGTGTATTTACAATGATGCATATCACCACAGACCCCTGAACAGGCAAGCCCTAACGTTAAGACTTTTCCCCCTTGTTCTGGAAGACCCCCCCCCCCACCACCCGCCAGAGGAAATATTTTCACTACGTCCACCTAATCAACTCCTTTGACCATATTTAAGCCCTCTATGAGGCCACCCTTTAATCATCAAAGAGTGGACAAGCTTAGTCTAGGACGGCTATCTTCCAATTATAACCCTTTTAGTCATGTGCCATTTAGGAGGTATCAATCCCTCCACACCTCCATCCCCCACCCAGAGAGTCTGAGAGCTCTCTGCCTCTTCCTTTAGCAAAGGCTCGAACAGTCCCTGCCCACCACCACTCTCCTCTGCCTGGCTGAACTTGTCCTGTCACTCAGCAATTTCTCCTTTAACTTGTGACTGTGGATATGCCACGGGATCAGTAGAGTTGGTCTTTTTGTGGGGTATGTTAAACACTCCTTGTTCCAGTCCTCTCCCACATCTCTTTTCCCATCACATCGATGACTGTATCGGGGCTGGTTCATTCCCTGTCTAGACCTGGAAAAGTTTTGCTTCCAATTTCCACCTCTTTCACCTTCACATTGTCCATCTCCAACACCTCCTTCTCTTTCTTGACTTATCTCCATTTCCGATGATATGGGTTCGTCCCATTTCCCGCACCTCTGCCCTCACCCCTTCCCCTCCCTCCTAGAACCATGATAAAGTCCCGCTTGTACTCAACTTTCACCCCACCAGCCTCCGCATTCAAGGATCATCCGCCATCATTTCCTCCAACCGAGAATGAAACCCATCTTCCCTCACCCTCCATTGGCATTCCGCGGGGACCACTTTCTCCATGACACCCTGGTGCATCCCTCCATCACCCCCGCTCTTCATCCCCTTCCCACAGAAACTTCCTATGCACCTGCAGAATGTCCAACACCTCCTCCCTTCTCACTGTCCAAGGCCCCAAACACTCCTTTCAGGTGAAGCAACATTTCACTTGCACCTCCTTCAGTTTGATCTACTGGTAGGTCTAACAGAGTGGGGCAAAGTTTAGAGGAGATATCCAAGGCAGGTTTTTTACACAGAGGGTGGTGAGTGCCTGGAACGCGTTGCCAGGGGAGGTTGTGGAAGCAGATACATTAATGGTGTTCAAAAGGCACCTTGACAAATACATGGAAAGGATGGTTATAGAGGGATACGGCACAATGAAGTGCTGAGGTTTTGGCCAAGGTTAGTGTCATGGCTGGTACAGGCTTGGAGGGCCGAAGGGCCTGTTCCTGTGCTGTGTTGTTCTTTGTTCTTACATTCGCTGCTTCCAATGCGGTCACCTCTACACTGGGGAGACTGGAGGACCGCCTTGCGGAGCGCCTTCTCTCAGCCCGTAACCATGACCCCGCCCTTCCTGTTGCTTGCCAGTTCAATTTGCCATTTTCTCTCATGTCCACACGTCCGTCCTTGACTTGTTGCAATGCTCCCGTGAAGTTCAACACAAAATGGAGGAACAGCACCTCATCTTCCGAATAGGCACATTACAGCCTTCTGGACTCAACAACTTTAGACTGTGACCTTGTTCCTATAACTTGAACGTTTTTATACATATCTCAAGCAATTTATGTCCAAACACAAAAACCCGTCCCCCACTGGGCCATCTGTCACTTGTTCTTTAGTTTTGATTTCACTGAGTATTTATCTTCATCCTCCCTGATATCTTACCATATATATCACACATTCTGATATCTTACCGTATATATCACACATTCTGATATCTTACCATCTATATCACACATTCTGATATCTTACCGTATATATCACACATTCTGATACCTTACCGTATATATCGCACATTCTGATATCTTACCGTATATATCACACATTCTGATACCTTACCGTATATATCACACATTCTGATATCTTACCGTATATATCACACATTCTGATACCTTACCGTATATATCACACATTCTGATACCTTACCGTATATATCACACATTCTGATATCTTACCGTATATATCACACATTCTGATACCTTACCGTATATATCACACATTCTGATATCTTACCGTATATATCACATATTCTGATATCTTACCGTATATATCACACATTCTGATATCTTACCGTATATATCACACATTCTGATACCTTACCGTATATATCACACATTCTGATACCTTACCGTATATATCACACATTCTGATATCTTACCGTATATATCACACATTCTGATACCTTACCGTATATATCACACATTCTGATATCTTACCTTATATATCACACATTCTGATACCTTACCGTATATATCACACATTCTGATATCTTACCGTATATATCACACATTCTGATATCTTACCGTATATATCACACATTCTGATATCTTGCCGTATATATCACACATTCTGATATCTTACCGTATATATCACACATTCTGATATCTTACCGTATATATCACACATTCTGATATCTTACCGTATATATCGCACATTCTGATACCTTACCGTATATTTCACACATTCTGATATCTTACCGTATATATCACACATTCTGATATCTTACCGTATATATCACACATTCTGATATCTTACCGTATATATCACACATTCTGATATCTTACCGTAATATCACACATTCTGATATCTTGTCGTATATTTCACACATTCTGATATCTTACCGTATATATCACACATTCTGATATCTTACCGTATATATCACACATTCTGATATCTTGCCGTATATATCACACATTCTGATATCTTACCGTATATATCACACATTCTGATATCTTGCCATATATATCACACATTCTGATATCTTACCGTATATATCACACATTCTGATATCTTACCGTATATATCACACATTCTGATATCTTACCGTATATATCACACATTCTGATATCTTGCCGTACATATCACACATTCTGATATCTTGCCGTATATATCACACATTCTGATAGCTTGCCGTATATATCACACATTCTGATATCTTGCTGTATATATCACACATTCTGATATCTTACTGTATATATCACACATTCTGATATCTTACCGTATATATCACACATTCTGATACCTTACCGTATATATCACACATTCTGATATCTTACCGTATATATCACACATTCTGATATCTTACCATATATATCACACATTCTGATATCTTACCGTATATATCACACATTCTGATATCTTGCCGTATATATCACACATTCTGATATCTTACCGTATATATCACACATTCTGATATCTTGCCATATATATCACACATTCTGATATCTTACCGTATATATCACACATTCTGATATCTTACCGTATATATCACACATTCTGATATCTTACCGTATATATCACACATTCTGATATCTTGCCGTACATATCACACATTCTGATATCTTGCCGTATATATCACACATTCTGATAGCTTGCCGTATATATCACACATTCTGATATCTTGCTGTATATATCACACATTCTGATATCTTACTGTATATATCACACATTCTGATATCTTACCGTATATATCACACATTCTGATACCTTACCGTATATATCACACATTCTGATATCTTACCGTATATATCACACATTCTGATATCTTACCATATATATCACACATTCTGATACCTTACCGTATATATCACACATTCTGATACCTTACCGTATATATCACACATTCTGATATCTTACCGTATATATCACACATTCTGATACCTTACCGTATATATCACACATTCTGATATCTTACCGTATATATCACATATTCTGATATCTTACCGTATATATCACACATTCTGATATCTTACCGTATATATCACACATTCTGATACCTTACCGTATATATCACACATTCTGATACCTTACCGTATATATCACACATTCTGATATCTTACCGTATATATCACACATTCTGATACCTTACCGTATATATCACACATTCTGATATCTTACCTTATATATCACACATTCTGATACCTTACCGTATATATCACACATTCTGATATCTTACCGTATATATCACACATTCTGATATCTTACCGTATATATCACACATTCTGATATCTTGCCGTATATATCACACATTCTGATATCTTACCGTATATATCACACATTCTGATATCTTACCGTATATATCACACATTCTGATATCTTACCGTATATATCGCACATTCTGATACCTTACCGTATATTTCACACATTCTGATATCTTACCGTATATATCACACATTCTGATATCTTACCGTATATATCACACATTCTGATATCTTACCGTATATATCACACATTCTGATATCTTACCGTAATATCACACATTCTGATATCTTGTCGTATATTTCACACATTCTGATATCTTACCGTATATATCACACATTCTGATATCTTACCGTATATATCACACATTCTGATATCTTGCCGTATATATCACACATTCTGATATCTTACCGTATATATCACACATTCTGATATCTTGCCATATATATCACACATTCTGATATCTTACCGTATATATCACACATTCTGATATCTTACCGTATATATCACACATTCTGATATCTTACCGTATATATCACACATTCTGATATCTTGCCGTACATATCACACATTCTGATATCTTGCCGTATATATCACACATTCTGATAGCTTGCCGTATATATCACACATTCTGATATCTTGCTGTATATATCACACATTCTGATATCTTACTGTATATATCACACATTCTGATATCTTACCGTATATATCACACATTCTGATACCTTACCGTATATATCACACATTCTGATATCTTACCGTATATATCACACATTCTGATATCTTACCATATATATCACACATTCTGATATCTTACCGTATATATCACACATTCTGATATCTTGCCGTATATATCACACATTCTGATATCTTACCGTATATATCACACATTCTGATATCTTGCCATATATATCACACATTCTGATATCTTACCGTATATATCACACATTCTGATATCTTACCGTATATATCACACATTCTGATATCTTACCGTATATATCACACATTCTGATATCTTGCCGTACATATCACACATTCTGATATCTTGCCGTATATATCACACATTCTGATAGCTTGCCGTATATATCACACATTCTGATATCTTGCTGTATATATCACACATTCTGATATCTTACTGTATATATCACACATTCTGATATCTTACCGTATATATCACACATTCTGATACCTTACCGTATATATCACACATTCTGATATCTTACCGTATATATCACACATTCTGATATCTTACCATATATATCACACATTCTGATATCTTACCGTATATATCACACATTCTGATATCTTGCCGTATATATCACACATTCTGATATCTTGCCGTATATATCACACATTCTGATATCTTGCCGTATATATCACACATTCTGATATCTTGCCGTATATATCACACATTCTGATATCTTACCGTATATATCACACATTCTGATATCTTACCGTATATAGCACACATTCTGATACCTTACCGGATATATCACACATTCTGATATCTTACCGTATACATCACATATTCTGATATCTTACCGTATATATCACACATTCTGATATCTTACCGTATATATCACACATTCTGATACCTTACCGTATATATCACACATTCTGATATCTTACCGTATATATCACACATTCTGATATCTTACCATATATATCACACATTCTGATATCTTACCGTATATATCACACATTCTGATACCTTACCGGATATATCACACATTCTGATATCTTACCGTATATATCACATATTCTGATATCTTACCATATATATCACACATTCTGATATCTTACCGTATATATCACACATTCTGATACCTTACCGTATATATCACACATTCTGATATCTTACCGTATATATCACACATTCTGATATCTTACCGTATATATCACACATGCTGATATCGTACCATATATATCACACATTCTGATATCTTACCGTATATATCACACATGCTGATATCTTACTGTATATATCACACATTCTGATATCTTACCGTATATATCACACATTCTGATATCTTACCGTATATATCACACATTCTGATATCGTACCGTATATATCACACATTCTGATATCTTACCGTATATATCACACATTCTGATATCTTACCGTATATATCACACATTCTGATATCTTACCGTATATATCGCACATTCTGATATCTTACTGTATATATCACACATTCTGATATCTTACCGTATATATCACACATTCTGATATCTTACCGTATATATCACACATTCTGATATCTTACCGTATATATCACACATTCTGATATCTTACCGTATATATCACACATTCTGATATCTTACCGTATATATCACACATTCTGATATCTTACCGTATATATCGCACATTCTGATATCTTACCGTATATATCACACATTCTGATATCTTACCGTATATATCACACATTCTGATATCTTACCGTATATATCACACATTCTGATATCTTACCGTATGCAACTACCAGCACCTCCTCCTGTCGTTAACACTTTCTGTCTCATGACCTACACATCTTTATTGCAATCTCTCCTCGTTCCCATCAATCTCTGCCTTTCTGCTCTATTCCAGCTGCTCCACATCCCCTTACACAATATCCAACACGTCTCCCGCTCTTTAACTCTGCAGAGGAGTCATACGGACCCGAAACATTAACTTTATTCTCGCTCTCGCCACAGATGCTGCCAGACCCGCTCAGTTTTTTCCCAGCATTTTCTCTTTTTTTTTGTTCCCGATTCCAGCATCCGATGTATTTATATCAGTCCAGTGGCGGTTTCTAACTGTCCGGACGCAAGCAGCTCGGGAGGAACATCAGAGTGATGTTAAAAAGTGCTGTGCTTTTTAAAAGCACCTTTTATTGATCAGTCATAGGAACACTGAAGGTTGGAAAAAAAGGCTGTTTGTGTGGGCAAGGTGGTTAGTGACAAAAGATCTTGCGATGCAACCTCCAGATTGCAGGACTGTCAGCTCTAAAGCCACTAAAAATAGTCCAGTTTTCTCTCACTTTCTCATTTATGGAGTTTTTTTTAACACATCATAAACTATTACCGAGTCTGGTTATGTTCACTGATCTAACCTTACTAAGCATAGTAAGCATACTAAGCACCCGGTCTCCCATGATTCCAGCACAGTGGTTAGCACTGCCGCGTTGCAGCGGCAGCGACCCGGGTTCAATTCCGGTCTCGGGTGACTGTCTGTGTGGAGTCTGCACGCCCTCCCCGTGTCTGCGTGGGTTTCCTCCGGGTGCTCCTGTGTGCTCCCACTGCCCACTGATGTGCAGGTTAGGTGGGGTTACAGGGATAGGGCGGGGGAGTGGACTTGGGCGGGGTGATCTCTCAGACGGTCGGTGATCACTCAATGCGATGAATGGCCTCCGTCTGCACTGTAGGGCTTCTATGAAAATGCCTGGAGCGGTGCCAGACGGGAGCAGAGAACCTAGCGGGAACCGAAATGGTCCTGTTGCAATTCTCCCAGTGGCGGGTTAGTGGTGGGTCGGTCTTTCCGCTGGCTGACGGCGTGACCGGCATTGGCATTCACCTGAATCTCATGAACGCTCATTAAAACAGCTGCCCGCCAGCATCCCATCAGACCTTTCAACCTTACTTCATGCCAACGTGAGATTAGACCAGACTGAAACCCGATTGCGAGTGAGTGGTTTGCAGAAGACGGTCCTCTGTTTGCCAGAGATCTCAGGGTAAACAGCTTTCTGCCACAGTGCTGCGCTGCACCCCGCTCTGCCGGGGCAGACCGGTTCGTGCCTCCGTCTCCATGCTGAGCTGGTCTTCACGGACAGCACCGGGCTGCTGGACCCATGGACCCTCCTGCGTCACCGAGTCGGTTCAGTGCAGCGCCTGGGGTTGGGGAGTACAGGGGTCACCTTTCCCCTGGTGCCACACACCCGTGTCTACCTGGACAGTGCTGTACTCTGGCACTCCGGCAGCCACCTTAACAAAGGTCTGAAGTTTGACCGGGGGGTGGTGTGCGGGATGAAGCCAGGGGCTCTTTACCCACTGAACAAGCCAATGCTCACAGCCTGAATACTGATGACTCAACTATTCCAATACTCCACTGCTGGGTTCGCTCCAGGGAAGCACCTTGGGACATTCTACTACGTTAATGCTGCTATATAAATGCAACTTGTTGTTGTCTCGCTCAGACCATCTCCAGCTGCCACCATGAGGGCTCCAAGATTCAGGAATTGGATTGACTGATAGCCTTCTGTATCTCTGCGCTGAATCAAGCGATTCCACACTGTGAGCAGCCTTGCTGTTAAACTCTACACGGCATGTGACGTTTGCTCATGTGATATCAGGGCATGAATTGTCTTTCTACATTCCGAGTCCCATTGAGGATCTTGCCCCTCAAGTCCTCTCAGGCCTCAAAGTTGACAATCTGAAGGTTAGCGTCAGAAGCGACGGCGTTTCCCACTGCATGGATTGAATTTTACCGTGGGTGTCACCAGGGCAGGATTCTCTGATCCTGAGGCTAAGTGTTGACGCCGTCGGAAACCCCGATCGCGGGCCAGGCCACATCGGAGGCCCCCCCAGGGTCGGAAACCCCCTCCCCTCCCCCCACAGGCCACCCCCAGACCCTTCCACGCCGTGGACCCGCCGGCCGAGAGCAGGTGTGGACGGCGCCGGCAGGACTTGGCTTTTCTATCCCGGGCCGAGAAATGGGGGGGTGGGGGGGGGGGGGGGGGGCAGGGGGGGGGCGTCTCCCGGCTGGTGCTGTGCCAACCACGCCGGCGCGAATGGCGCCGATTCTCCGCTCTGCGGAAAACCCCGTGCTGCCGTCGGGGCGGCGTGGCGCGATTCGCGTCGGTCGCGGGGATTCTCCGGCCCAGCCCTGGGTTGAGAGAATCCCGCCTCCAGTGTCAAATCTGGCCCCTGTGCCCACCGGCTTAATTTTACAGGAGCCCCTCAATTACCAGCCCAGGGCGCCAATCACCATCCAAATCGGGACATCAAGTGACGTACGGATATGAGTGGGCCAATTGCAGGGGCGGGAGAGTGGGGGGTAGAATTGCAGGGGCGGGAGAGTGGGGGGTAGAATTGTAGGGGCGGGAGAGGGGGGGACAATTGTAGGGGCAGGAGTGGTGGGGGAACAATTGTAGGGCTGGGAGAGGGGGAACAATTGTAGGGGCAGGAGGGGGGAACAATTGTAGGGGCAGGAGTGGTGGGGGAACAATTGTAGGGGTGGGAGAGGGGGAACAATTGTAGGGGCAGGAGGGGGGACAATTGTAGGGGCAGGAGGGGGGAACAATTGTAGGGGCAGGAGTGGTGGGGGAACAATTGTAGGGCTGGGAGAGGGGGAACAATTGTAGGGGCAGGAGGGTGGAACAATTGTAGGGGCAGGAGTGGTGGTGGAACAATTGTAGGGGTGGGAGAGGGGGGAACAATTGTAGGGGCAGGAGTGGTGGGGGAACAATTGTAGGGGTGGGAGAGGGGGAACAATTGTAGGGGCAGGAGGGGGGAACAATTGTAGGGGTGGGAGAGGGGGGAACAATTGTAGGGGCAGGAGTGGTGGGGGAACAATTGTAGGGGTGGGAGAGGGGGAACAATTGTAGGGGCAGGAGGGGGGACAATTGTAAGGGCAGGAGGGGGGAACAATTGTAGGGGTGGGAGAGGGGGGGACAATTGTAGGGGCAGGAGTGGTGGGGGAACAATTGTAGGGGTGGGAGAGGGGGAACAATTGTAGGGGCAGGAGGGGGGACAATTGTAGGGGCAGGAGGGGGGAACAATTGTAGGGGTGGGAGAGGGGGGAACAATTGTAGGGGCAGGAGTGGTGGGGGAACAATTGTAGGGGTGGGAGAGGGGGAACAATTGTAGGGGCAGGAGGGGGGACAATTGTAGGGGCAGGAGGGGGGAACAATTGTAGGGGTGGGAGAGGGGGAACAATTGTAGGGGCAGGAGGGGGGACAATTGTAGGGGCAGGAGGGGGGAACAATTGTAGGGGCAGGAGTGGTGGGGGAACAATTGTAGGGGTGGGAGAGGGGGAACAATTGTAGGGGCAGGAGGGGGGAACAATTGTAGGGGTGGGAGAGGGGGAACAATTGTAGGGGCAGGACGGGGGAACAATTGTAGGGGCAGGAGTGGTGGGGGAACAATTGTAGGGGTGGGAGAGGGGGAACAATTGTAGGGGCAGGAGGGGGGACAATTGTAGGGGCAGGAGGGGGGATCAATTGTAGGGGCAGGAGTGGTGGGGGAACAATTGTAGGGGTGGGAGAGGGGGAACAATTGCAGGGGCAGGAGGGGGGAACAATTGTAAGGGCGGGAGCGGGGTGAACAATTGTAGGGGCAGAAGGGGGGGAACAATTGTAGGGGCAGGAGGGGGGGACAATTGTAGGGGCAGGAGGGGGGAACAATTGTAGGGGCAGGAGGGGGGAACAATTGTAGGGGTGGGAGAGGGGGAACAATTGTAGGGGCAGGAGGGGGGACAATTGTAGGGGCAGGAGTGGTGGGGGAACAATTGTAGGGATGGGAGAGGGGGAACAATTGCAGGGGCAGGAGGGGGGACAATTGTAGGGGCAGGAGTGGTGGGGGAACAATTGTAGGGATGGGAGAGGGGGAACAATTGCAGGGGCAGGAGGGGGAAACAATTGTAGGGGCGGGAGGGGGGGTGAACAATTGTAGGGGCAGGAGGGGGGGTTACAATTGTAGGGGCAGGAGGGGGGGGGACAATTGTAGGGGCAGGAGGGGGGGGGAACAATCGTAGGGGCAGGAGGGGGGAACAATTGTAGGGGCAGGAGTGGTGGGGGAACAATTGTAGGGGTGGGAGAGGGGGAACAATTGCAGGGGCAGGAGGGGGGAACAATTGTAGGGGCAGGAGGGGGGATCAATTGTAGGGGCAGGAGGGGGGAACAATTGGAGGCTCATGCAACATCCATGGGCTTGGTCAGCTGTGGCTTTCATGGATCATACTCTTACCGCTAAGACTGAAGGTTGTGAGGTAAAGTCCCAGCAGAGACTTGAGCAGAAAATCGAGGCTGACATTCCCAGTGCCGTACTGAGGGAGTGCTGCACTGTTTGATATGCTGCATAACACCAAGGCTGCCCCCTCAGGGGGTTTTAAAGGGTCTCGCCGAATTTGAGATCTGGCGCCCTGACCAATATTTATCCTTCAACCGTCGTCACTAAAACACATTATTTCGTCATTGCTGTTTATGGGAGCTTGCTGTGCACATAATTGGCTGCCCTAGTCCCTGCAGCGCAACAGTAAGGACGCTTCATTCAAAAAAAAAGCACTTAACGTCATCCTGTCGCCATGTAATGTGCTATATAAATGCAAGTCCCTTCTTCCATCACTGAGATATTTTCTATTTTGCCCTGTAACCTTGTGGGCTTCTTTAAGTGAGATTGCAAAATTAATGTCACTTGAAAGCCAATTTAACTGGGGCCCAGCCAGACACTGGGTCGAGACTCCCTTGAACATTATCACTTAGGATCTTTAATAACAATCTGATGACTGAAGCCTTCACCTTGTCTTCTTGGCCTGGTTTCAAAGCTGGGTCTGCGAGGGGAGATGTGGTGGTATATTAGTCTCAGGTGAGTTTTCGAATCAACAGCTATTCCGCGCAATGAAATTCACGCTTCCTGGATTGCAAAGTCACGCGGAAAAATCATTCCTCATTTATGGAAAAAAAGGAAAATCCGAATCATTTGCATTATCCTTCCTACCTGCTGATTACACACACACACGCACACACACACACACATCTGTTGAGCACATCCCCCACCCCACCCCCCTTTTACTGGGGTCAAGGAATGAGAAATAGATTTGTTCTGTCCCTTATTTCGACTATAATGGAAAACTGCTTTTTCAATTTAGGCATTTAACTTCTTGCCTGGGGCCAAGAGTTGTGGATTGGACTGGAATCATCATATTTCCTGTCTTTGAAGAATAATTATCTGGCAAAAAAAAAATGGAGCCAGGAATTGAAATGAACAGTGATATTGCAATCATGAATATATAACCCAATGTGTAATAGCTGGAGAAGGCCCCCGGGGTATGCCGTTAAATAGCTTAGCTAGCTCTGCCTCTTCATTGCATTTAGGGCTTTGCTGTTTGATTTAACCATTTATTGAACAGTATCTATCTTGCCTCAACACCAACAGAGACATTTGGGGGGCGATCTTCCGGCCTTGTTGCGCTCTTGCTTGAGCGAAACGCGGCCGGTGAATAGCGGGAGAGGTCAAAAACGAGATCCACGCCAGGCGGCAAACGGTTTGCGATGGAACCAGCCCGCTCCCGTGGGCGAACTCGGGATCTCGCCGTAGTGTGGCCCGAAACCAATGATCATCACTTAAGCCCAATTTCCGTGCAATTAGCGAGAACCACCCCTAATCCAACAGGCTCCCGACTTTCAGCCGCCTCCCCAGCAAGTGGTCACGCTGGCGCCCATCAGAACTCCTTTTGCAAAACGTGAACCTGGCAGAAGGGCTTCTGTGGGGAGCCGAGGAGGTGAGTAGCCATTGTTGCACACAGGAAAAGATCCCGGGGGTGATGGGCTTGCCACCCCAGTGCCCTGTGGGGGTTGGGGGACCCTCGGTTGGGGATGGGGGGCCCTCTGCAGGGATGCGATGCCATAGGACAGTGAGGGGGGCGCTTGGGGGGGGGGGGTCAACCGCTCGAGGCACCAACATGCCAACTCCTGGATCATTTACCCGTTTTTGGGGCAACCCTTGTCCCTGGCCATCTGCCCCACCAACCACCCATAACCCTCACCGACTGGCAAGGCCTCTGGCTGCGCGGCCGAAGGTTATTGCTAGTAGGGAATTGGCAATCATGGTTAAGTGAGCAGTTCACACATCCCAAGTACATTCCCGTTGATGAGCGGGCCATGTAGCACGTGGGAGTCATTGCCTAGCATCCCGATCAGACCCTGATGCATGGACAGTGTACTTGAACACTGTGGGTGGCAACACCACTCACGCAGGCCAACATCCGAACACCCAGGGGATGGGACCCTGTTCCGGACACATGTCCACGGCCGGAGGGTGGGTGGGTGCCACGGGGAGGGGGGGATGCCTGGATAGATGGGCCAAGGGTTCGGAGGTCAGCCCGCATTGCGGACGAAAGTGACAGAGGTGTCATAAAGGTTGTGCACAAAGATGTTGAATGTATTTTACAATCCCCCACTCTCCCAATGGTGCCGCCCCCCCCAACCCCCACTCCCTACCCCCCGCCCCCCACCTCCCCCACCCCCTATCTACCCACAGTGGTCAGTGGGACGGATGGGTCAGTCAGTAAGTCAATCACTACTCACATTTGACAGGTCCTCCAGGTGGATCCCGGTGGTTCCTCACCTCTGCCGCATCCGCCAGCTTCCGCGTGGGTGACCTCGGCCACCCCCAGTCACCTCTAGGGCCCGCTCCTCGAAGGAGGTGAGGATTCATAAGTCCGGCACCTCACCGCCAGTCCGGGCCCTATCCCGACCATTATGGGAGAGCTTTTCCTGAGAAGACACAGAGGAGACATCGTTAGTCACACGCATGGTCACAGTGGTGGGAGGGTGTGTGTGAAGGGATGGTTGGGGGGGGTTTGAAGGGGGAGGAAGTGGAGGGAAGGTTGGGGATCGCATGAGGAGCTGGGAGGTGGATGCTCCCTTGGAGGGGGTGAGGTGGGAGTGTTGGTGTGCACTCACTCGTGCTGCCTGGCGTAGGTCATAGAATTTACAGTGCAGAAGGAGGCCATTCAGCCCATCGAGTCTGCACCGGCTCTTGGAAAGAGCACCCTATCCAAGGCCCACACCTCCACCCTATCCCCATAACCCAGTAACCCCACCCAACACTAAGGGCAATTTTGGACACTAAGGGCAATTTATCATGGTCAATCCACCTAACCTGTGCATCTTTGGACTGTCGGAGGAAACCGGAGCACCCGGAGGAAACCCACACACACACGGGGAGAACGTGCAGACTCAGCACAGACAGTGACCCAAGCCGGAATCGAACCGGGACCCTGGAGCTGTGAAGCAATTGTGCTATCCACAATGCTACCGTGCTACCCGCACAGGCACGTTGACCTTTTTCTGGCACTGGAGGCCAGTCCTCCTGGTCACACCCATCGAGCTCACAGCCGCCACCACCCCATCCCAGGCGGCACTGGCTGCCTTGTGACTGACTCTCCAGGACCCTCAGGGGAATAGGACATCCCTCCTGGCCTCCACTGCGTCCAGGGGCCTCCCGAGCTCTGTGTCCCCGAATCCTGGGACCAGTCTCCTCAGCGCCATTGTTGCGAGCTGGCTGGGGTTGGCTGATCAAGTGCAGCTTAAGTGCGGCTCGACCTTGTTAGCGGGGCGCTGGCGAGCGCGGTGCCGGCGAACCAGCTGGCGAGCTGTCATTTGCAGCGAGATGTCCGTGAGGCCACGTTAAGTGGATCAATTAACGTTGAATTGCGTTGCCAGCCTCGCTGGGCCGAGAGCTGGGAAGCTCACGGCAATTCCTGCTCTCTATCTTTCCGGAGAATCGCTCCCTCAATGACGGGCTGCCATCGATGGTACATTTCACTGTCCTTTCCAGAACAGTGCTAAGTTTGATACTTTTTGCTCTTCTGGTCTGCTTGTTTGGGGACATATTTAATCTGTAAATAGTCTCAAATTTATGGGATAAAGGAAAGGCTTGGATTTATATCGCAGCTTTCATAACCTCAGGGCATCCCAAACACTTTACAGTCAATTAAGTACCTTTGAAATGTAGTATTGCAATGCAGGGAATCTGGATAAGAACAAACAAAGAACAAAGAAAAGTACAGCACAGGAACAGGCCCTTCGGCCCTCCAAGCCTGTACTGACCGTGCTGCCTGTCTAAACTAAAATCTTCTACACTTCCGGGGTCCGTATCCCTCTATTCCCATCCTATTCATGTATTTGTCAAGATGCCCCTTAAATGTCACTATCGTCCCTGCTTCCACTACCTCCTCCGGCAGCGAGTTCCAGGCACCCACTACCCTCTGTGTAAAAAACTTGCCTCGTACACCTCCTCTAAACCTTGCCCCTCTCACCTTAAACCTATGCCCCCTAGTAATTGACCCTCTACTGGGAAAATGTCTCTGATTATCCACTGTGTCTATGCCCCTCATAATCTTGTAGACCTCTATCAGGTCGCCCCTCAACATCCTTCGTTCCAGTGAGAACAAACCAAGTTTATACAACCTCTACTCATAGCCAATGCCCTCCATACCAGGCAACAGTCTGGTAAATCTCTTCAGCACCCTCTCTAAAGCCTCCACATCCTTCTGGTAGTGTGGCGACCAGAATTGAACACTATACTCCAAGTGTGGTCTAACTAAGGCTCTGTACAGCTGCAACATGACTTGCCAATTCTTATACTCAATGCTCCGGCCAATGAAGGCAAGCATGCCGTATGCCGTCTTGACTACCTTCTCCACCTGTGTTGCCCCTTTCAGTGACCTGTGGACGTGTACACCCAGATCTCTCTGACTGTTAATACTCTTGAGGATTCTACCATTCGCTGTATATTCCCTACCTGCATTAGACCTTCCAAAATGCATTACCTCACATTTGTCCAGATGAAACTCCATCTGCCATCTCTCCGCCCAAGTCTCCAATCGATCTAAATCCTGCTGTATCCTCTGACAGTCCTCATCGCTATCCGCAATTCCACCAACATTTGTGTCGTCTGTAAACTTACTAATTAGTGAGTAAATGTGAGTGGATGTGAGTAAATGTACCACAGCTCCCACAAACAGAATGAAGTGCACAAACAGCTCATCCTCTTTCAGTTGGCTGAGAGATGTTGACCTGGACGCCAGGCAGAACTCGCGTTCCCTTCATTAAAATAGCAGCAGGGGATAGTTTACACCCACCTGGGAGGCGAGGCGGTGCCCTGGTTTTATGTCCCATCCAAAAGGCAGCACCTCTGATGGTGCAGAACTCGCTCAGTAACGCGCTGGGTGTGTCAGCTCGGATTAGGCCTCTGGAGCGAGTCTCGAATGGACTCAGGTGTGGGAGCGTCACTGCTAACACAAGAAATGTGTGATGTTGACACTACATGCCTCATTGTATAGTCTGCGCTGATGCAATGTCAGTGGGAATCTTATCATTCTTTACTGCAATCAGAGGCTTCTCCAAGAACGTGTGACTGGAGTGTTGCATTCCCAATTGTTAGTCTCCAAACGTAGCGGTGATTTACTGCATTGTAAAACCAGATGGTGAACAGGTTGGTGATAACGGTATACATCTTGCCTCAGTGGTTGAATGCTTCACAAAGGGGTGATACACTGGGAAACTAATTAGGCAACTACGTGGCTGGCTCGCTGGACTGTACTGAGTTTAAGCCATAAGACCATAAGACATAGGAGCAGAATTAGGCCATTCGGCCCATCGAGTGCTCCGCCATTCAATCATGGCTGATGTTTCTCATCCCCATTCTCCCCATAATCCCTGATCCCCTTATTAATTAAGAACATATCCATCTCTGTCTTAAAGACACTCAGTGATTTGGCCTCCACAGCCTTCTGCAGCAAAGAGTTCCACAGATTCACCACCCTCTGGCTGAAGAAATTCATCCTCATCCCAGTGTTAAAGGATCGTCCCTTCAGTCTGAGGCTGTGGCCTCTGGTTCTAGTTTTTCCTACAAGTTCCTACTCTATCCAGGCCTCTCAGTATCCTGCAAGTTTCAATAAGATCCCCTCCTCATCCTTCTAAACTCCAACGAGTAGAGACCCAGAGTCCTCAACCGCTCCTCATATGACAAGTTCTTCTTTCCAAACCAAGGTAATGCTGGGTAATACTAGAACGACAACCTGCATTTACACAATAAAAATGTGCAATTAAGTAATGTCTTTTACATAGTAAATTGTCAAAAAGTTTCATCGGAATGAATGATAGCCCAATTCCAATTTGAAACTGAGATGCATAAGAAGGTTTTTAGGGTGGATGACCAAAAGACTGGACAAACAATTTTTAATGGTTTTAATGAATGTCTGAAAAGGAGAGGAGAGAGATAGAGTGACGGAGAGGTTTACAGAGGTAATTCTGGAGCTTTGGGCTTGGGTACCTGAAGGCACTACCAACAAACTCGGCGAGCGCAAGAGGAATAATCGGAGGAAGGCAGAGATTCAGAAGTTGAGGAGCTGAAGGAGATTACAGAGGTAGGGAATTATGAAGCACAAGAACACAAGAAATCTGACTGGAGTAGCCCACTCGGCTTGTTGAACCTGCTCCACCATTCAATACAATCCTGGCTGACCACAGGCTCCAACTCCATTTTCCTGCCCACGCCTCATATCCTTAATTTCCTGAGACACCAAAAATCTGTCTATCCCAGTCTTGAACATATTCAAGGACGGAGCATCCACAGCCCTCTGGCGTAGAGAATTCCAAAGATTCACGACCCTCACCTTGGTCCTGAATGATTGGCTCCTGATCCCGAGACTGTTCCCCGCTGCCCCCGTGTTTTAAATTCCCTGACCAACAAAACGATCTCTCAGCCTCCACCCTATGAAACCCCAGCAGAATTTTGTAGTTTTCAATAAGAAGGCCAATCATTCTTCTAAACTCCAGAGAATATCGGCCACTTTTTCTCAGCCTCACTCCAAATGGCTTATTCCTGCTCCTATTTTCTACGTCTCTATGTATTGTGGGAATACCGTACCAGCCTCCCCGAACAGGTGCCGGAATGTGGCGACTAGGGGCTTTTCACCGTAACTTCATTGAAGCCCATTTATGGTCCAGTTGCCTTTTCAATAGTTTCCTTTTGAATATTTATCTCCAGATATTCCACATTCACATTCACCTCCTGAATTCCTATTTATATAATATAGTTAATTATCTCTGCATTCTCAATCCAGGATAATCTCTACGTAGTCCCCACCTTCTTTTACCATCCTTTTACTAATGTGTTTCTGAAAGTCCTCACTATTTCCCTTCATGTTAACTCTCATGTTCCCTCTTAACCTTCCTAACCTCTCTCTCTCCTTCGCTCTTTGCATCCTTCCTGTACCTTAAATAACTTGGCATCTCGGGTTACTTGTAGTCCAGATTGATGGGATGAAAATAGATTTTCTCTGTTGGCTCATTAGCTTGGCCAGTCACAACCTAATTCCTAATTTGTTCCATCTGCTCTCAGCGGCTGCCAAATTAACAGACCTGCTCCTGTAGGTCAGAAGGTTCTATTGCAGTGTGGAAATTGTAAATATCACACCGGTAAGTCCTTTCGTGGGTGGGGTGAAGGCACACAGTGAAATAGGAATTTCTGGATGACAAAAGAGCAAGGTCCATTAAGTTGAACTTCTCCCGTCTTGGTGGCGACGGAATTGACCGACCACAGTGATCAGTCGCTATCGATGAGTCTACAACAGACCCAGACATGAGGTGAGGGAACCCCCCCCCACCCCCACAGTGATGGAGAACTTTGAGGACCTTGGGTCCAAAGCCACCCGTTCCTCTTGAGCCAAGCTATAGTCACCAAACATCATGGGCTGGATTCTCCGTCCCACCGCTCCAGATTTCTGGTTCGGCACGCCGGCGGGATGTTCCGTTTCGTCAGCTGGTCAATGGGGTTTCCCATTGTGGGGCAGCCCCGCGCCGTCAGGAAACCCCCGGACTGTCGGCAAAACGGAGCACCCCGCCGGCAGAGAATCCAGCCCCCGTGTCTCAGATTAGTCGTACGCTTCATTAAACATAGGCAGGAATTCTCCGGCCGTTGCGATTTGCCTTTCCTGCCGGCAGCCCACCTCGTCAGTTTCCCCATGGCTAATCTCATTGACAAGCGGCGGGGGTATAGAATCCCGACGGCAGCGAATACCGCGTCACCGAGAAACACGTGACTGGGGGACCAGAGAGCCCAACCCACACTGTGCAACTGAGACAGAGAAAACTTTACCCAATGTTTAAACCATACTGTGCCGAACCCAAGTGTATTTGATGCTGATACTGGATTTGAAAAATAGCAAAGTATTTAATTCCCTTCTGTGGCATTATCATAAATGCAATGACTGCGAGGGTTAATGAAATATCGAGATCAGCCACTAGAGGGAGCTAGAGTTACAAATATATAAGACATTGATGCTACGCCTTGTGGGGGACAGAAGAGAAGGAGATAGCTAGTGTACAGACTGAAGGAACGATAATGTGAGTGAGAGCAGATCATACTTTATAATAGTGTAGCGATTAGTCGTGGATGAGTGTAGATTATATGTTAATTATCAACCGTATATTATTTAGGACTACGTGTAGAATCCAAATAAGTAGTGTTAATAAATTTATAGCTTTGTTCAAGTTCAAGCTATTTTGTGGTCTTTGTGAACACTACGCCAAACACCCTGAATTTAGCAACAGAAAGAACACCACACCCGATCACCTGCGATCCTTATTTAATAAGAACATTAAATTCGCCAAAACATACACCATCACAAAGAGTTAAATTACACATGTTGGTCTGTTGCTTCATTTTCCTGCGGAGGGCCTTGGGACATTATGTGACATTAAAGATGCTATATAAATGCAGGTTGTTATTGTTAATATGTGTACACATGTATTGTGAACATGGTGATTTCTTTGGGCCATTGAGTTGGGAGAAGAGACTGAGCCCCCAGTACAAGAACCAAATAAATAAGCACATTTGAAGTGACAGGATTAAGAAGCACCCTGAGGTTAATGACTACTCATCCTTGCTGATGTTAATTCAGCTCCTTGACACTGTCAGGCTTGACAGCTCCTCCAAGCTACTTCCTATCCTGTTGTCCTTTATCTACACTCACAAGACACCTTGACATTGAACAACACTGGAGGACTAAAAACCCAGCAAGTGTCCAGGTTAATGTCGAAGCACTTTATACTGTAAGGACAATGCAGGTGCATGGATCTCTCTCCATCTCCTGGGCCTCTTTATTTTGAACACCTTGTGCTTGGAAAATGTGTATTATAACCCCGCAGATGTTTAGGCTGAAACAAATGCCACAGCATTGAAAGAGCAAGTTTCTGTCACCAGCACCTTCCCGTTTCAATTGGTCAGTCACTGGGCCTCGCCACATCACAGAGAAACCAGGAGTGACCAATCTGAACATAATCAAAACTGAGAGGTTATAACAACCAGGAAAGACTGAACAGACCTCCGTCTAGGAGAGAGCGGGCTGAGGAGGCGTCCTGATATTGATATCGATGGGGTTTGCTAGCATGGATGAGGATTCCAACACTAAACATAAGATAGTCACTAGTAAGTAATAAAGGAGTAATACGGAGTTCAGGAGAAGCTCCTTCAGCCAGAGAGTGGTTTGAATGTGGCACTCGCTGCCACAGGGAGTAATTGAGGTGAACAATATAAATGCACTTAAAGGGAAGCTTGATAAACACACGAGAGAGAAAGGAACAGCAGATTGAAGAGGGAGGGGCCGAATGGCCTGTTTCTGTGCTGTGAATTCTATGCAATGGTAAAAAAGGGAAGAGAGACTGCAGTAGTCGCCCTACAGGAGGGAAAGAACAGTGAATACTTGCTGTTGATAATGAAGCAGCTATTGATGGTGACAACCAGACTTCATGTTAATAAGTGAACACAAGTGGCGGCACTCTGGTGACGAATGATACAGGTCCCTGATACTGGAAACAGAGGACTTTGAAACTTGTGCAAATGCATATTTAGCCATGAGTGGAGTTTAAGATCAATTAATTCAAATTCTGTTTTATTTGTATGTTATTGCAATTTTAATGTGGGTGGCACGGTAGCACAGTGGTTAGCACTGTTGCTTCACAGCTCCAGGGTCCCAGGTTTGATTCCCGGCTTGGGACATTGTCTGGGCGGAGTCAACACATTCTCCCAGTGTCTACGTGGGTTTCCTCCGGTCTTCTCCCACAGTCCAAAGATGTGCGGGTTAGGTGGATTGGCCACGCTAAATTGCCCCTGAGCGTCCAAAAAGGTTAGGTGGGGTTACTGGGTTACGGGGGATAGGGTGGAGGTGTGGGCTTAAGTAGGGTGCTCTTTCTAAGGGCTGGTGAAGACTCAATGGGCCGAATGGCCTCCTTCTGCACTATAAATTCTATGATTCTATTAGAGGTGATTTCTGATTTCTGGGATTTGAATGTTAGAATTTCAGTGTGCGCTATTTAATTGTCTAAATAACTGTAATTCATGATGATAAATCCCCAGTCTATTTTTCCTTCAAAGAGGAACTTGCTCATTTCCCCACATGTTTGGATTTTTCCGAATCACCCCTGCTTCAAGGTTCAGTGGCACCTTTTGGAAAAGGATACATCTTTGGACTTGTTCACGATTCTCTTAAGGTTAACGTGCAGGTTCAGTCGGCCGTTAAGAAGGCAAATGCAATGTTAGCATTCATGTCAATAGAGCTACAATACAAGACCAGGGATGTATTGCTGAGGCTGTATAAGGCTCTGGTCAGACCCCATTTGGACTATTGTGAGCAGTTTGGGCCCCGTATCAAAGGAAGGATGTGCTGGCCTTGGAAAGGGTCCAGAGGAGGTTCACAAGAATGATCCCTGGAATGAAGAACTTGTTGTATGAGGAACGGTTGAGGACTCTGGGTCTGTACTCATTGGAGTTTAGAAGGATGAGGGGGGATCTTATTGAAACTTACAAAGTATTGCGAGGCCCGGATAGAGTGGACGTGGAGAGGATGTTTACACTTGTAGGAGAGACTAGAACCAGAGGACACAATCTCAGACTAAAGGGACGATCCTTTAAAACAAAGATGAGGAGGAATTTCTTCAGCCAGAGGGTGGTGAATCTGTGGAACTCTTTGCCGCAGAAGGCTGTGGAGGCCAAATCACTGAGTGTCTTTAAGACAGAGATAGATAGGTTCTTGATTAATGAGGGGATCAGGGGTTATGGGGAGAAGGCAGGAGAATGGGGATGAGAAAAATATCAGCCATGATTGAATGGCGGAGCAGACTCGATGGGTCGAGTGGCCTAATTCTGCTCCTATGTCTTATGGTCTTATAGACTGGAGGTTTCTACTTGATAAAATATAAAGCCAATGATGGGGAGGTTGTGCTTTCCTTAAACTCAATGGTTTACCGGTGTACCTTTGGCTCCAATAGAATATAGAATAGCTACAGCACGGAACAAGGCCATTCGCCTCTTCAAGCCCATGCTGGCTCTCTGCGAGAACATTTCACCACGTCCCACTTCCCCATGGGATACTGCGCATGTCTTTGTTATAAAAACGCCCAGCATTCTACTCTTGTGATCTTAGTCCAATGTCGGGTCAGTCTCCGTGCCATGGGTTTACGCTCCACTTGGGGACGATCCAGGGCAGTCCTCTGGGAGTGCTGTAATCTATGGTGAACCAGTTTTGTACTGAGCTACCAAACCAAGACCCAATTTGTTTGTGGTTCTGATGTTCATTAGCGATCCCACGGCAGCTCTTTAACTTCTTTTAA
Source organism: Scyliorhinus torazame (assembly GCF_047496885.1). Taxonomy (NCBI): domain Eukaryota; kingdom Metazoa; phylum Chordata; class Chondrichthyes; order Carcharhiniformes; family Scyliorhinidae; genus Scyliorhinus; species Scyliorhinus torazame. Next base: position 12,019,715 of record NC_092718.1, read on the forward strand.
CATGTACCTTTCAACTATTTTTGAAAAGGTGATTCCGGCCGGGAATATCCTTGGTGGTGCCGAATGGGGCTGGCATTCTTCCCACCCAACTTTGGTGGGAAGTTATAAGAAACTCCTTTTTTAAAAAAAACACATGTTAAGCGGGGTTTCTGCTGAAGTTACGGCAGCCGATCAGGAAACCTGTTGAGGAAATTCAACGCCTAGTTGCTTTCAAACCCTCAATGGGTTGAGTTCTCTGAACTCTTATCAAATATGGACCAGCTCCACGGCAATGTAACTTTCCCAATGTCCGCGGACTATTGTTTGAACTGGTAGATTATTGGCATCTTTCGTTTTTGGCCCAGTTGTTTTTGGGTGTGATACTATCCTGCTATTTGAAGCAGGGAAAAGATTTAACACAATATGAGGACACCTTTGATCCCAGCAAAATACTCTTTGAAGTGTAGTCATTGCTGCAATGTAGGAAACATAGCATTCAATTTGTGAATGGCAAACTCCAAGGAAAGTAATGTGATAATCACAGCATGAGTCATGATATAATGACTCAGAAAGAGTTGAGGGATAAATATTGGCCAGGTCACTGGGGAACCCCCCCCCCCGGGGAACCCCCCCCCCCCCCCCCCCCCCCCGCCGTTCATGTCTCAATAACACTCTGGAATCTTTTGGGTTCACCTGTTCAATGTTTCATTTTCACGATGGCACCCCAGACAGTACAGTGCTCCCTCAGTATTGCGCTGGAGCGTCGGCCTAGATTTTGGGCTCAGATCTCAGGCGTGGGACGTGAACCCACAAGCCTCGGACTTTTAGAAAAAGCGCTATCCTCTGAACCGTGGCTGCCGTCTTCTTCAAAATTCCATTCCGGGGAAATTGTATTTGATTGGTTGATCACGTTGAACCATACGCGATTCTGAGGGGGTTTGATAGGGTGGGCGCTGAGAGATTGTTTCTGCTCGTCAGGGGGTCTCGGTATAAGGGGGCAAAAGATTTAGGACTGAAATGAGAAGACACTTCTTCACTCAAAGGGTTGTGAATGATTGGAATTCTCTACCCCAGAGAATTGAATATATTTAAGGCTGGGATAGACACATTTTTGGTCTCTCAGGAAATGAAGGGATGTCAGGAGTGGCTGGGAGTTGAAGCCCCATATCAGCGATGACATAATGAATGGCGGAGCAGGTTGTGTGGTGTTCTTTGTGTTGTTTAATTCAGGATGGTTGGCGTAGTGTTCCCAAAGACCACAAAATAGCTTGAGCATAAACAAGGCTATAAATTTATTAACACTAACTTGGATTCGACACGTACTCCTAAAGAATACACAGTTGATTATTAACATTTAAACTACATTCATCTACAGCTAATCTTAATACTGATACAAACTATGATCCGCTCTTACTCACACTATTTATACTTCTGACGCTCTCTAGCTAACTCCTGCACACACTCTCCCACAAGGCTCAGCATTACTGCCTTATACACTTGTAACTGTAGTTCCCTCTAGTGGCTACTCTCGACACTTCATTAACCCTTGCAGTTCTTACAGTTATGCTAAGACCACAGGTTCGAAGGGTCCTGTGGCCCGCTTTTGCTCCTGTTTCTTTGTTAATATCCTCAGTCCAGATCTGTTTATTGCATTGTGGAGGCTGACTGGGAGATCAAAGATGCAATAAATATCTTCAGTGTAGATGTGAACAAAAAGCACACGTTGTAGGCCGAAGGATTCTTCAAAAACACGCTGCTCTTTCCCTAGAATTCAGGGTGGTATTTGGTTTTCCTTTACCGGTTACAGTAATCGAATCCTGGGTACATTGTGAATTGATTTATGTTACTAACTCTTTAGTATTAAGTTACGTAATAAAGCTTTGACACATTTTGCTGCTGTGATCCAATTGTGTCCTCTCGGTAGCCTATTGAATTGAAATCCCGGTGCAATCTGGTTCTCAGAACTACCAGCCACACTTGTCACTTGGGATCATTTTACTGCTTGGTGGAAGAGCTGGTAGTGCTAGTGTCTGACCTAAGGCTGTGTCGGGAACTGTCATAGTCCATCTAACCCAGTGGAACAAGAGTCTTGTGCTATAGCTGCAACAACAGCAACTTGAATCTATATCATAGTATCATAGAATTTACAGTGCAGAAGGAGGCCATTCGGCCCATCGAGTCTGCACTGGCTCTTGGAAAGAGCACCCCACCCAAGGTCCACACCTCCACCCTATCCCCAGTAACCCCACCCAACACTAAAGGCAATTTTGGACACTATGGGCAATTTAGCATGGCCAATCCACCTAACCCGCACATCTTTGAACTGTGGGAGGAAACCGGAGCACCCGGAGGAAACCCATGCAGATACGGGGTGAACGTGCAGACTCCGCACAGACAGTGACCCAAGCCGGGAATCGAACCTAGGACCCTGGAGCTGTGAAGCAATTGTGCTAACCACTGTGCTACCGTGCTGCCCTAACATACTATGGTGCACCTACCATAGTAAAATAGCCCAAAGCACATCAAGGGAGTGTTATCAAATAGGACTTTACACCAAGCCATGGAAACAGATGTTAGGACAGGTGACCAAATGCTTGGCAAGAGAGGTTTGGTTTAAGGAGCAGCTTGAAGAAGGTGAGCAAGGTGGAGAGATTTAGGGAGGGGATTCGAGAGGTAAGGACCGAGGCAAACCAAGACATGGATGCCAAGAGTGGAGTGATTCAAATTGAGGATGCTCAAGAGGCCAGAATTGGAGGAGTGCAAATATTGTGGAGGTGTGTGGGGCTGGAGGGGGTTGCAGAGTTAGGGACGGGGCAATGGTTTGAAAACAAGGATGAACATTCTAAATACAAAGCTTTTCGTAACCAGGAACCAAAGTAAATCAACAAGCAAAGGGGTGAAAAGGGAACAGGGCTTGATGCAAATTAGGAAACAGGACAGTAGTTATGATATAGCCGTGCTGTTTTGTTCATTCCCTCAAATGCAAACCCTGAAGGCAAAGTTACAATAAATATTTGTTTAACCATTTGCTTCTCACCAATGTGAGTACAAGTTTGATGGACAGTGATGGCTGTCTCCTCACTGGCTATCGCATACACGAGGACTTGTGACATCTCGCAGAGCCCTTTGTACATGAAATGGATGCCTGTTGGATAACAAAAGTACATGTGCAATGCATAGACACTTAAAATAGATTCTAGTGAGACGTTTTCTTTAGTTATGGGCTGTCGTGTCACTGGCAAGGCTGGTATTTATGGCCAACCCCCAATTGTCCAGGGAGGGAGTTCCAGCATTTTGAGCAAGTGAAGATGAAGGACTGATGATATAGCTCCAAGTCAGGAGGGGAACTTGGATGTGCTGGTGTTCCCATGAACCCACTTTTAAGGTGGTGCAGGCGACAAGGGCATGCAGGTGCAGCAGGCGGTAAAGAAGGCTAATGGTATGCTGGCCTTCATTGCGAGAGGATTCGAGTACAGGAGCAGGGATGTCTTGCTGCAATTAGACAGGGCCTTGGTGAGGCCACACTTGGAGTATTGTGGGCAGTTTTGGTCTCCGTCTCTGAGGAAGGATGTTCTTGCTCTCGAGGGAGTGCAGCGAAGGTTTACCAGACTGATTCCTGGGATGGCGGGACTGAAGTAAGAGGAGAGATTGACTAGGTTAGGATTATTTTCGCTGGGGGCAGCACGGTGGCGCAGTGGGTTAGCTCTGCAGCCTCACGGCGTCAAAGTCCCAGGTTCGATCCCGGCTCTGGGTCACTGTCCGTGTGTTGTTTGCACATTCTCCCCGTGTCTGCGTGGGTTTCGCCCCCACAACCCAAAGATGTGCAGGTTCGGTGGATTGGCCACGCTAAATTGCCCCTTAATTGGAAAAAATGAATTGGGTACTCTAAATTTATTTTTTTAAAGGATTGTTTTCGCTGGAGTTCAGACGAATGAGAGGTGGAATCTCATAAAGACTTATAAAATTCTAGCAGGACTAGACAGGGTAGATGCAGGGAGGATGTTCCCGATAGTGGGTGTGTCCAGATCCAGGGGTCACAGTCTGAGGATTCGGGGGAGACCATTTAGGACAAAGATGAGGAGACATTTCTTCACCCAAAGAGCGGTGAGCCTGTGGAATTCATTACCACAGGAAGTAGTTGATGATAAAACATTGAATATATTCAAGAGGCGGCTGGATATAGCACTTGGAGCGAATGGGATCAAAGGCTATGGGGGGAAAGCAGGATTAGGCTATTGAGTTGGATGATCAGTCATGATCGTGATGAATGGCAGAGCAGGCTCGAAGGGCCGAATGTCCTCCTCCTGCTACTATTTTCTATGTTTCTATGTTGGAAACATATGAGCCAAGCCACTTAGCAACCATGGACAGGGTGTATAAATGGATTGAATGCACAATCCTTCAACAGTACGGCGAGGAGCAGGCACATTGACAGACAAACTCCCAGCAGACAGCAACAAATTGGTGGAGCCAACGTCGATTAAAAATATCCTGTTATTCATCCAGAAACAATCCTGTCAGATTGCACAGTTTTGAACAATGGAGGTCGATGAGATAGCTTTTCAGTGCAAGACCGGTTGAACACACTTACAACCACAGCAAGGGACTGAATCCTTTGGGTTGTTTTTAGATTTATTACTTTTTGCTCTCACCAGTAACGATTATCGCCCAGGTAATTAAATGCTATTCAGGAGGTGACATTCATCAATAGGAAATAATAGGAAATTTTGGAATGTAATAACCACCCTAATTTTTAGTTCATGGCACCTTAATAAATCGGAAACTGCCAAATTTGGAATAATATCTACAATTTTAGCACATACCATCATCAAATTGACACATAAGGCTGATTATTCAAGCCTTATATTCGAATGATTATAGAAGTATGGAGAACAATCTAATTGAGGTGTTTAAGATGATTAAAGCATTTGATGGGGTCGCTATAGTGCAACTATTTGCTCAAGGCCTGGACACCATTCCAGCGAATGAATGATTACTCTTTGTCTGAATACATGCTTCCTGACGTTGATCCTAAACTCCTGGTTTGGTCGGCAATCAGCTCTTGCCCTACGTTGTAGAGCGAGGCAAGTGACAAGGCAGTGTTCCATCACAATGGTGTTTTACTTAACTAAGAAGAACGTTGTGTACAGAACAGTAGAACCGCTGCTCAGGCCGAGTCCTCTTGACTCCCTAACTCAGACCATACCTCAATAGCCAGGTCTGCGCCTCAACACCTGATCGGCGAACATTTGGGCACCCCACCCCCATTGTTTCCAGGTAACCAAAAGGTTGGCCAAAGAGGTTGTGTTTGAAGAATGTCTTCAAGGCGGAAAGGGAGGTATGGATTTGGAGGGGTTCAGGGAGAGAATTGCAGAGCTGAAGCACCAATGGTGGTGTGATTAAAATCAGTGATACTCAAGAGATTTAGATTGGAGACATGCACAGTGTGAAGAAACCTGGGACTGATTGGAACGTTGGTCATATTGGTGGGAAACCATCCCCCAATCTTATTGTCTCAAAACTTAATCCATCGTGTCAAATGCAAAGACTTCAACTCTGCCTTCTTGTGATATTTCTATCTCATTTCTCTCTCACTCCTTGTCAATGGCTCCTGACCTTTCTGTCAGCACGGCTTTACGGCAGCACGGTAGCAAGTGGTTCGTACTATTGCTTCACAGCTCCAGGGTCCCAGGTTCGATACCCGGCTTGGGCCTCTGTCTGGGCAGAGTCTGCACATTCTCCCCGTGTCTACGTGGGTTTCCTCCAGGTGCTCCGGTTTCCTCCCACAGTCCAAAGACGTGCAGGTTAGGTGGATTGGCCATGATAAATTGCCCTTCGTGTCCAAAAAGGTTAGGTGGGGTAATGGTTATGGGGATGGGGTGGAGGTGTGGGCTTGGGTAGGGTGTTCTTTCCAAGTGCCGGTGCAGACCTGATGGGCCGAATGGCCTCCAACTGCACTGTAAATTCTATGATTCCCTTGTTCTCTCACTCTCATTCTGAATTATCTCTCTTTCGATAACAGTTCACCCCCTTTATCTGATGCCAGAGAGGTGAGGAGCTTGTCCTGAATAACAATTCTATGTCCTGTAAGTCAGAGTCATACAGTACAGAAGAGGCCCTTCAGCCTATCGGGTTTGCACTGACACAACTACACTAAATCTACAGTAAACCCACTCTCCAACGCTTGGCCCATTGCCTTGAATGTTATGGCATTTCAAGTGCTCACCCATGTATTTTTTAGAGGTTGTGAGCTTTCCCGCCTCTACTACCCTCCCAGGAAATGCATTCCAGTCTCCCACCACCCTTTGTGTGCAAAGATTTTCATCAAATTTCCTCCAGACCTCTGCCCCTCACCTTATAATTATGCCCCCTCATTATTGATCCTTCAACTAAGGAGCTGCTTCCTATCCACCCTGACCATACCCCTCATAATCCTGTCCCCGTTCGGCCTGCTCTGCTCTGAAGAAACAACCCCAGCCTGTCCAGCCTCTTTTCATAGCCCGAATGCTCCATCCCTGGCAACATCCGGGTGAATCACCGGGGAAGTTTGGAGAGCCGTCAAAAGTCAACACAGTTCTCCAAATTTTCCCACCTCGCCTGCGACAGTGTCTGCCAGGATATCCGACTCTATGGGGGGCGATTTTGTGCCCGCATTAGCCATCAGTGAGAACAGCGACGTGGGTGCAGAATATCGCAGGAGTCGGGAACCACAATTCTCACCAGCGAGATTGCATTTCCCGATTTTCCAAGCACCTCACCGATGACGTAAAGAAGTTCCCACCCAAAAAGGCGAGAAACCTTATTGTCATGCATTTAAGTACATTTTAACGTAATTAGCGAGCCCCCGCCACATGATTCCTCCCTCCCCGCCACTTCATATTCATATCTGGCCAACATGGCATCATGTCAGCGAGGCTTACAACAGGTTTGCGAAGACGAGAAATAGTTGAGGGCATCCCACCGGGGATCCCAAGCTATGTCTAGCCCCCGGGTGGGGGAAAGGGACATGCCCAGACAGTGCCCCTGGCACAGGTCCGCATTGACAGGTTGGTATTGCCAACCTGGCAGTGCCAATCTGTGCCGGGGACAGTGCCGGGGCGGTCTCTAGCTGGGGAGCCCCATGGGAGGGGTTCACCTTATGTGTGTTGGGAGGGCTGCTGCTCGTGAGCCGGGCCCTCGGTGTCCATGGAGGGGTGGAGCTGGCAGCGTTCACTTCCTGTGCCGATTGGGTCGCCCTTTAAAGATGGTGCCCTGACCTCTGTGGAGATGGCCTTGCCGGTTCTATCAGGCCACGCCTCGCTAGACTGACGTCGCAAACCAGGCCCACTGACGTTTGTTTCAGAATGTCAGAATATCTGGTCTAAAAACTCGTCAGTGCGGCTGGAGAGATACCGTTTTTCAGTCAAATCCTGAAACTCTGAAAAGATGTGGGAAAACTCCGCCTTATATGTTGAATGATGTTGGTTGAGGGATAAATATTAGTCGGGACATGGGGGAGAGCTGCTTTGTTCTTCTTAGGTCAGGCAAGAGTTAACATCTCCTCCAAAAGACGGTACCTCTGACAGTGCAGCACTCCCTCAGCCCTGCACTGGAGTGTCAGCCTTTTTTATGTGCCCAAGTCTCTGGAATGAAACTCAAAGCCACAGAGTAATGTTGATTTACTACTGAGCTTTCCCCTGTACAGGAAAAACCAAAGCATTCAGCATGATAATTAGCCTCGACACACTGCCTTATTAATGTAATAGTCAGGAGATCTTAACATATGTTTAAACCTATTTCCACTTGATGCTTAATCTTGGCATTTTTATACATCAATAATATTAGGCCCAGGTATGAACTCCATGTATGAAGGAGATATCTGCAAGGGTTACAGGGTCATAATATTTCAATAACATTGAACATAATCACAGTTCAAGTTCACTAATTGGGGTAAAAAAAAACATATTTCATGTGTCAGGTCATTTTTGTTCAGTAATCCTTACAGTTAAATGAACAATAATCAGTAGCTCAGAAAGTTTGCTCCATGCAGACCTCTGTCTCTCTAGGAACTTGCAGACTCCTGATTATATATTTTTTGCAAATATTGACATTTATTTGTCAATAGATGGTTTATTTGCCAATACGGCCCGGAGAATTGCCGGGTCTAAAGCAGAGGACTGGTTTAGCTCAGTGGGATAGGCAGCTGGTTTGTGATGCAGAACAAGGCCAGCGGCGCGGGTTCAATTCCCGTACCGGCTGAGAATTCTGAATTCTCCCTCTGTGTACCCGAACAGGCGCCGGAGTGTGGCGACTAGGGGCTTTTCACAGTAACTTCATTGCAGTGTTAATGTAAGCCTGCTTGTGACAATAATAAAGATTATCATTATCTTCCACATGGGGAAACATCCTCTCAGTATCCACCCTGTCAAATTCCCTCAGGATCTTATATGTTTCAATAAGGTCACCTCTCAACCTTTTAAACTGCAGTGGGTACAGGTCCAACCATCCCTCATCAGACAAACCTTCAGCTCTCGGGCGAATCTTCTCTGAACTGCTTCTATTTATCTTTATATCTTTTCTTAGGTTAAGGGAATAAAAGTGTACACCATACTCTCGATGTGGTCTCACTAATGCCCTATACAACTGTAGCAAACATCCATCCTTTTATATTCCATTCCCCGGAAATATACAACACCATTCCATTCGCCTTTACCTGCGTACTGTCATTTTGTGATTCCGGACACCCATATACCTCTGTGACTCAGAGTTCTGTGCTTCTCTCCATTTGAATAATTTGATTTTTTTTTATTCTTCCTGTCAAAGTGTAAAAGATCATGCTGGATTCTCCAGTCGCCGACGCCAAAATAACCTTCGCCGATTGGCCGGAGAATCAAAGTTCCCGCCAAATCGGGGGCGGCGGGCTTTCACGATGCACCCCCCCCCCCCCAGGTCCCCAGGTGGCACGGCTCACAATGCCTCGCGAGATTGAATGCGATCTTACGTGACGTTGTGATTTAAATCCCACTCATTGTGGGCGGGGTCACTTTGAGGCAAATCTACGTATCAAAGCAAGACAGCTAGTCTCCCTTTAATGTGCAGACTCCCGAGTTACCTGAGGCGTTGGGAACTATCTCCTTCGCCTTGAAGACTTGGGGGAATGCCGTTCAGCGCTGGTCTCCATAAATGAGGACCAGATGGAATGGCACTCCCGGGGGTCTCCCAGGGAATCAGAGGCTCTCAGGTGCTTGCCCTCTGGGCAGGCTGGTACCCTGGTGCTGCTGGTGCCACCTGGGCACCCTGGCACTGCCTGCCTGGCACCCTGGTAGTGCCACCTGTGTACCAGGCTGGCACTGACAAGGTCCCCAGGTGGCACTGCCAGGGTGCCAGGCTGGCACTGTCAAGGTGCGCTCGCTATGGGACTTTGTTCCCATTTAGTTAAATCCAAGCCTTAGCATCTTAATAACTAAATGGTTGTCTATTACATTGAATTGTGCATATGGATAATTCATAGACAGCATGAGTTGCCAATGTGACTGTAAAGGTGGCTGGAATGAAAAGACTCTCTCTCTCCTTTGGCCTCTTGCACATCTCTAATTTCCATCGCTCCACCATTAGTGGCCATGCCTTCAGCTGATGAAGCCCTAAATGTCCTCCCTAAACCTCTCCACATCGCAATCTGTCTCTCCTGCTTTAAGATGCTCCTTAAAAGCATCTTAATATCACCTTATGTGGCCTGGTGTCAAATGTTTGGCTGCTCCTGTGGAGAGTTTTGGAGTGGTTTGCTGCCTTAAAGGCCCTATGTAAAAGCCAAGATGTTGTTATTGGATTCGAAAAAAATCCCAATAAACTCCATAGAGTTGGATAAGGAGGATGGAAAGAGGTTTCACCTCAGCGGTCCAGGACACTGGAGATAATGTCGCTGCTCTTCTTGAAAATAGTGGCCATGTGATCCTTTACATGCAGCTGAGAGGGTCAACAGGGCCTGGGTTTAATGTCTCATCGGAGTGACAGTAACTCCAACACTGGAGTGTCAGCCGTGATTTTTGGGATTAACAGCGGGACTCGAACCTACAATTTTCTGATTCCGTGACTACCCACGGTGGACACTAAAAGACATGAACAGGTGATCCCCGTGCTCTCCACTGAGAGTCTTGATTCAATCTTACTTTGCTCTTGGGGGTTATTCTCCCCCAATAACTTTGGTTGTTAGGTGATTGGAAATGGGTCTTCCCAAATCTGCGTGCCTCAGTTGCAGTTATCATAGAATTATCATAGAATTTACAGTGCAGAAGGAGGCCATTCAGCCCATTGAGTCTGCACCGGCTCTTGGAAAGAGCACCCTACCCAAGCCCACACCTCCACCCTATCCCCATAACCCAGTAACCCTACCCAACACTAAGGGCAATTTTGGACACTAAGGGCAATTTAGCATGGCCAATCCACCTAACCTGCACATCTTTGGACTGTGGGAGGAAACCGGAGCATCCAGAGGAAACCCACGCACACACGGGGAGAACGTGCAGACTCCGCACAGACAGTGACCCAAGCCGGGAATCAAACCTGGGACCCTGGAGCTGTGAAGCAATTGTGCTAACCACTGTGCTACCATGCTGCCCAGTTGAGGCACATTCCGTTGCCAAAGGGTGTTGCAACTACAAGAGGCGACCTTTAAATACATGAATAGGATGGGAATCGAGGGATATGGACCCTGGGTGTGTAGAAGATTTTAGTTTAGACGGGCAGCATGGTCGGCGCAGGCTTGGAGGGCCGAAGGGCCTGTTCCTGTGCTGTACTTTTCTTTGTTCTTATGCTCTCACATTCAGTAAATATTAATAAGGGGAGGGAGGGGTCCATGGGACACTTCCCTGAAGCAGGTTTAATATATTCTCTGCGGGATTCACCGTCAGTGGGATCTTCTGCTTCACTGGCAGCGCACGCGCACGCCTGCAGGTTTCCCGACGGCGCGGGGGTACCCACGATGGGAAACCCCATTGGCTGGCTGCCGGGACGGAGGATCCCACTGCCGGCAGGGGTGCACCGCTCCGCGCCAGAAAACGGGGGCTGGCGGGAAGGAGAATCCCGCCCTGGAGCTTTACTTTTCAGTGGTCGGAGTCAGACTCCCCTGTTCATAATAATTATGAACTGCTTATTGTCACAAGTAGGCTTCAATGAAGTTACTGTCAAAAGCCCCTAGTCGCCACATTCCGGCGCCTGTTCGGGGAGGCTGGTACGGGAATTGAACCATGCTGCTGGCCTTATTCTGCATTGTAAGCCAGTTGCTTAGCCCACTGTGCTAAACCAGCCCCTGCACTGCCTTATCAAAGTGCTGACCATTCAGCAGTAACATGAACTCTGGGAAGTCACTGGGGTGGCCGGTGAAAGCAATCGGATTGGGTAATGAGGGTCAGGGACATGACGCTGCTTAAACATCACAATCAGAGGAAAACTTCCGGTGGCGGCATGTAGGTGGAGGACGTACGTTGGGTGGCTCCTGCTCGAGGTTCTGCTTTTTGGATTTTAATGCCCAGTTTCAGGGGCAGTTTTTGAACAAGGTGGTGCAGGAAGGTGGGGGATGTCGAAGGCCCAGACGAAAGCCGCTGGAAAGTAGGGTGCAAGCGAAAGTTCACCGTCAAGTGAACGGTGGAGGCCGGCAGGAGGAAAGATGGCGGAGGCTGGGTCACTGGGTGGGGCCGCTCGCCTCGCAGTGGAAACTCTGACCGAACCGATGGCCGGGGAATTCGGGAGCCCGCTCACTAAGCACATAGAGGTTCTGGGAAGGCGATGATGGCTGCGATGAAGGAGTGGGTGGAGGAGGCGATTGCCCGGGTGGAGGCGGCGGTGTCGAAGGCATCGGTCGAGGTGCGGGGTGCATGGAGAGAAGTTAAAGGGGGTGGAGGAGGCTCTGTCGCAGCACAGTGACCAGTCCACCTCGAAGGGTGAGGATCTGTGGAGGGTGGCGGAGGGTGGCGGAGGGTGGCGGAGGGTGGCGGAGGGTGGCGGAGGGTGGCGGGGGCCAACAAAGGACTCAGAGCTAAGGTGGAGGGCCTGAAAAATCGACGGATTGTGATCTTGCCTGAGGGGGTGGAGGGTCCGAGGCCGACTGAGTACTTCGCGAAGATGTTGGCAGAGCTGTTGGGGGAGGGGGAAGAACCCTCCCGATACGAGCTGGACAGGGCTCATCGATCGCTCAGGCTTAATCCAATAGCAAATGAGCCGCCAAGGGCGGTCATAATTTGCTTCCATAAGTTTCACATCAAGGTCCTGAGTTGGGTGAAGCAAAGGCGTGGGGTGAAGTGAGAAGGGGTCTTCTTCAAAATAGTGCACTGGAGCCAAAGTACTGTGGTCAAGTGGACAATGGGAATATTGGGCATCCTGCCAGCAGGCGTGCGTGTGTGGCCGTTTCTGAGGGTCTATTTTGCTTCTGAGTTTATAGGGTATTGGGTTGACCCGAAGCAGACTGAAGGTTGGTTTTCCTGTCCCCGCAATTGGTTTCTTGGGCAAACCCACCTCCCTTTTCTGATGGCTAATATTGTGCTGAAAATGCTGCCAGGCTGTAATGTTTCTATGTGGCAGTAATTCAGCAATCCTGATTTAATTCTGTGTAACCTTTCAAGGGTCAGTGAAGTGTAAAAGAGCTCAATGATACACATCAGCATCCATAAATTGAACAGTCATATTCATTAAGGACGCATTAAAACATCACCCCGTTGACAGTTCTGGGGCTGTGTTTGGCGTTATTTGGTCACTAACAACGCTGGAACCTATTAAGAGGGAGGGGGGAAAAAATTAATTGAAAAGGGGTCGCAATATCCAGAGCGAGAGATAAAGAAATGAGGTCAAAAAAAGTGCTCACAAGATCTTATTGATTCACTCCGTGTGCCATTGATCTGAGAATGTTGCAGACAGTGACGGGTCGCTAACCTTGCCAGTGTCTGCGAGGAGCTTGGTGGGCAATTCTAATTGCGTATTCCGCTTTGACAGCTAACCTAGTGATCCTAAATAGAGATTTGTCACACTTCATTCAGTCCTGTCTCGGAGGCGAGTTGCTGATGAGCTCCCAGAGTCACAGGTGGTCAAATTCCAATCAATGTGCAAAGTGAAAAAGTCATCAGTAATTCAGTGAATGAAAGCAGTATTTCAGGGGATGGAGAATAGCGACAGAGGTCACGCACAGGCGAATATAAAGAAAGATCAATATTAGGCAGCTATCAATCTGATTACATAATGGAGCATTCTATCTGTGCGTTTATTCTGCACTGTCAGATATACACTGACAGAGCTGACTGTGATTGAAGGTTTATGACAGATTTTATACAGCTTATGCACTTAAAGACCCTTGTATTCTCGGTTAGTTTACTGTTGGTCCACACTCAATCTCTCAACTTTGAGGTGACAACTGCGACCTCGGCAATTCTGGTGCCAGGGCCAGGTTGCTGGTAATTATTGATCCAAGATCTGCGAAGCCGTTGACGCCCCGCAGAGGTGAGGTTATCGATGGAAGGCGAGCTCTCTATGTTCTGGCCCACAGCGCAGACTGGCTGGATCATGTGAGCGAAATGGATGAAGGTCGCATCCTCAAAGGCATCCCCCTGTGGCGGACGAGCTTGCTCTTGGCACGGGACCAAAAGGTTGCCCGTGTCTGTGATATAAGGGTGTCTACAAGCAAGACCTCATGATTCAGCCTCTACAGCAACAACATACAATGTTCAGTCCAAAAATGCCATGGGCCCTGGGTACAGTTCATTATCTCCCAAGACAGAAAAATGCCAGATGGATATGAATCACTTAAATGATAATAACAATCTTTATTATTAGTGTCACAAGTAGGCTTACATTAACACTGCAATGAAGCTACTGTGAAAAGCCCCTAGTCACCACACTCCGACACCTGTTCGGGTACACAGAGGGAGAATTCAGAATGTCCAATTCACCTAACAAGCACGTCTTTCGGGACTTGTGGCAGGAAACCGGAGCACCCGGAGGAAACCCACGCAGACACGGGGAGAACTGACCACATTAAATAGCCTGTGTTCAAAAAGTTGCGTTATTTCGATTTTTTAATCATGTTCAGCATAGGTGGAAGTCCATGTTTGAAATGACTGGGGAAGAAGTTGAGATGATTTGAGGAGTGGGTGTTTGGGTTAAGCCAACTTGGGTTTCAATCATTTGAAGTCAGTGAGAGCAAAGAACGGCGGAGGCCTGGATTTCATCCACAAGTGGAGCAGCGGGAGGAGAGAAATTGCTGGCTCAGCCACCTGTCTCGAGAGCAAAGTGCCCATAAAGGCGGGATCTTCATTGCTGGGTGGCAGATGTGAGCTGTAATCAGCCCAGATGAGCCAGGGCAGAGGTCGGAGGCCGTCACAAGGGCCGCTCGATACCAGGTGTGTTGTTTAAAAGGCCGGCCTCAGTGATGATGGACCTTGTCACAGTTAAAATAAAACCAGAGAAGCCCTTCAGCCCGCACTTCTCATACTGCTCACAGCCACACACTCCCCATGCCCCATCAATGCCACCTCATGCTTCCCACTGCCCCATGGCCCCTCGTACCCCCACAGCTAGCGATGCACCTCCATCCACCGCCCCCCATAGACCCTCCTGCCCTCATGCCAAGCCATGGCACCCCCATGCTGATTGACCAACGAAACAACTGTATGGAACAAATTAACCCTATAGTGACAGTAGGATGTGTTAAAAAAAAGCTTCTAAAAACACATTCATTCATTACTTTCTACTATGTAAAAAAAATGTAATTTCACAACAAGGCAATAAAAGTGTCAATCATCCAGACCCTTTAAGGTATCAATAACAGCAATCGCAAGCCCTTGAAATCGCTCAACGTTGTGTAAATAAACATTGTAGAATTGATCACAGAGATCGAGAATCAGAGGCGAAATTCTCCGGAAAAGGCGCGATGTCCGCCGACTGGCACTCAAAACGGCGCAAATCAGTCAGGCATCGCGCCGCCCCAAAGGTGCGGAGTGCTCCGCATCTTTGGGGGCCGAGCCCCAACCTTAAGGGGCTAGGTCGGCGCCGGATGAATTTCCGCCCCGCCAGCTGGCGGAAAAGGCCTTTGGTGCCCCGCCAGCTGGCGCGGAAATGACATCTCCGGGTGGTGCATGCATGAGAGCGTCAGCGGCCGCTGACGACATTCCCGCACATGCGCAGTGGAGGGAGCCTCTTCTGCCTCCGCCATGGTGGAGACCGTGGCGAAGGCGGAAGGGAAAGAGTACCCCCACGGCACAGGCCCGCCTGCGGATCAGTGGGCCCCAATCGCGGGCCAGGCCACCGTGGGGGCACCCCCCGGGGCCAGATCGCCCTGCGCCCCCCCCCCCAGGACCCCGGAGCCCGCCCATGCCGCCTTGTCCCGCCGGTAAGGTAGGTGGTTTAATCCACGCCGGCGGGACAGGCATTTTAGCGGCGGGACTTCGGCCCATCCGGGCCGGAGAATCGCGGGGGGGGGCCGCCAACCTGCGCGGCGCGATTCCCACCCCCGCCGAATCGCCGGTGCCGGAGACTTCGGCAACCGGCGGGGGCGGGATTCACGCCAGCCCCCGGCGATTCTCCAACCCGGCGGGGGGTCGGAGAATCTCGCCCCAGAGCTGTAAATCAAACAACCTCTTCCCTGGTGCACAGTTATTACAACAAGCGTAATATATTTCTGGTCCATCCGCCGAGCATACCAGCTTAGTGTGGAAATAAATTACCTTCATTTATTAACTTTTTTTAAACACACCCTACTTCACTATGGTGTTCATTGGTTCTACACAGTGTACATTGTGTACAGGTCAATGACATGAGAAGACCCATAGACTGGCAAAGGGACATGCAGGACCCTGGGCGGTAAGTGGGTGGGTATCGGGCAGAGCTTGGCATGGGGACATGGCGAGCAGCTTTTGAAGGTCCCCTCATGAAGAAAAGGGTTTGCAACCTCTTCTGAGGAGCTGTGAACCACAATTCTTTAAAAAACCTGGCCTGCCTCTATGAAAGTTGCAGAGGAGTAGGAGATATCTATCTCCGCAGTGGTGCTGGCCAGGCTGGGAGTGCTGTGTGAGGGCTTTCAATATGATCCAGCCCACATCCTTTGAAGGTTCTCCCAAAAATCAGACAGCTCAGGAATGAGGTCTGAAGTTCCGGAATCGGGGCCCGTCCACCGCTCTTAAAGTGCTCCCGAGTCAATCCAACTCGGTGCAACAACAACAACTTGGATTTATATAGCGCCTTTGATGTGGTGAAACATCCAGCAGCGTTATCAAAGAAAGTCCGATGCGAGTCGCATAAGGGAATAATTGGGCAGGCGGTAAAAATCTGGGACGAAGAAGGGAGATATCTGAGGAGGAGAGGGAGTGAGGGAGGCTCAGATTCTAGGAGGAGATTCCAGATTTCAAGGGCCCCGGCAAGTGAAGGTACAACTATGAATGTGGAGCCATCTGAATGGGACATGTTGGAACATAGGAGCAGCAGAATAGTGCGACGACAGACTTTCCCTTGTGCGTGGTTGCAAAGTGGTGAATATAACCCTGATGCTGCCACAATTTAATAGGCGTCAAAATCTTCAGGAGATGAGTCGAAAACAAACTTGGTGAATGAAGTGCAGACATCAATCTTACCATTCCCCTATGACCCATACCTGGGCAGATTGTGGACAAATCCAGGTTCGTGACCCAGGATGTACATTTTAGTGCTTGTTGAAATGTAATCCAGACGTGAGGAAAAATACAAATTACTGTGAGCTGCTTCCATGACCGTAGGCCCATGATACATCAACCGAGTGAGATTATTGATGCAGGAAATGTGGTGACAGGCTGTGTGTTGCAGAAATGGGCTCTTTCAAAACCTGCACAACTCTTCTGGTGATCAAAGCGCCAACTAACGAGGAAGCCACATGAAGGTGAACTATGAGCTACGCCAAGCGTTGGCCTCTGGGGCCAGAACTTCACAGGGTGAAAGGTCAAAAGCACCCGATCGCTCGGAATGACATTTATCTTACCTTCAGCTGGAACTAATAAGAACCTTGAATGCATTTTAGTGCCTCGGCCAGCTCGCAGAGAACCACCGGCAAACTGAAACAAAAAGGAGTGAAAGAAGCAGGGAGAGTGATCAACGTTCTTATTGAAACTTACAGGATACTGCGAGGCCTGGATAGAGTGGACGTGGAGAGCATGTTTCCACTTGTCGGAGAAACTAGAACCAGAGGGCACCATCTCAGACTAAAGGGACGATCCTTTAAAACAGAGATGAGGAGGAATTTCTTCAGCCAGAGGGTGGTGAATCTGTGGAACTCTTTGCCGCAGAAGGCTGTGGAGGCCAAATCACTGAGTGTGTTTAAGACAGAGATAGATAGGTTCTTGATTAATAAGGGGATCAGGGGTTATGGGGAGAAGGCAGGAGATTGGGGATGAGAAAAATATCAGCCATGATTGAATGGCGGAGCAGACTCGATGGGCCGAGTGGCCTAATTCTGCTCCTGTGTCTTACGGTCTTAACAGTGATGCCTGTTCTCGGTTGATGCAGACCGCAGACTCAGAGTTATAGATATGACTGCAGTGTTACAGGAGCTGCTCTGTCAGACAACTCAAGGCAAACAAAGATCGTGATGTCTATTTCAGATTCTTAAGCTGAAAGCTAAAGACTGTTGCGGCTGAACCGCCAGATGCAAGACAAATTATTCGACTCCTCTTTCTGATACAGACAAGCCTCCGCCGTTGGACCTCAAGCACTTTGCTTCTTGGATGAAAGCCAATGTGAGGAGCTGTGTTTTTGTCACCTCTCGCACTCGAAAGCCACAAGAGCTGCGGGCAAGCGCTGACCTTTGCTCGCAAAAACAAAGCTGATGCCCCATTGTGATGGCCGCTGATGTAGTTCTGCTTCTCGCCGAGAGGCTTTCGTACCGGCTGCCTCTGTGAAATTACTGTTTTGAAATGCCCTTATCATAGTAATGGGCTGCGAAAGCATCCTCATTTCACCACCTAACTTTTCACACTCAAAAATTCAAAAGGCAACAGTTCACGCTGAGGAAAGAAAAGAGCATTCATACAACCCCTTTCGCCAACCTCGGCGAGTCTCCAAGCGCTGTACAGCTAATGAAACATTGGCTGTGAAAGCGTCAGTCACTCTCGCAATATTGGACATTGCAATGCCAAATTACACACACCAAACTGGCAACCAAAGGCCATGCGACGAGGATACGATAAGCATTGATAAGCGAGTCAGGCAGCACCTGAAGGGAGAGCAAACGAGTTATAACCGTTTCAGGTCAATGACATTTCATCACAACCGATAAAAAGGTCATTGACCTGAAACGTGAACTCTGACAGATATCTACAGCACATATTTTTCTTCTAATTTCAGATTTGCAGCATCTGCGGTATTTTGCTTTTGTTTTCTTTTAGGGATGCGGGTTGAGGCATCAACACCACACCAGGGGAAACTCCACCACTCTTCCCTGAATAGCTTTTTAAAATATAAACTTTACTGTCACAAGTAGGCCTACATTAATACTGCAATGAAGTTACTGTGAAAAGCCCCTAGTCGCCACATTCCGGCGCCTGTTCGGGTACACGGGAGGGAGAATTCAGAATGTCCAAATTACCTAACAAGCACGTCTTTCAGGACTTGTGGGAGGAAACCGGAGCGCCCGGAGGAAACCCACGCAGACACGGGGAGAACGTACAGACTCCGCACAGACAGTGACCCAAGCCGGGAATCGAACCTGGGAACCTGGAGCTGTGAAGCAACAGTGCTACCCACTGTGCTACCGTGCCACCCATAGTCCCTCAGTCCAAGCATTGAAAATAGCCCCGGAGAGCATGCTGCAGAACAGGACTGATCGGTAAATCCAAGGAGAAAAATCATTTTAAAACAAAGTGAATGAAAACGCAATTTCATTTTAGTGGTATGAACCAATCTTATTCATAATTCATTAGGATGGCCCCAATATCCATTATCTAACCAGGTTCATATATTCTACCTCATTTATTTAAACTATCTCAGTTTTTTGGCATTGCAACACTGAATGCTTACTTAACAATTTCCAAAATTATTCAGTTTCTGCGATGACCCTCAACCCTCATCATATTTTCCGATAATCCCGATCACAAATTGCCCTCCCTCTCTAAGGAAGTGTTGCTGGGAGGGAGGGCGGCTGTGTGATCGGGATTATCACTGCCGAAGGGATTCAGGCCATCCCATTTCAATATGATAGCTCAACAAAGTCACTCCAGCCTCAGCTTAGACATCTTTAAACTAATGTGGCAGGGGGATGGGAACCGATGCAGGAAGTTGGAAGGTAGTAAAACAGGGACAGAAACAAAAGGCAGTAAGGGGGAGAGTGTAAGGCAGAGAAGCCATAGTCAAAAAACAAAGAGGGCGTCAGTACAAGGTACAGTGACTGAGTGGAGCTCAGTGAATAGGACCAGGAATACTAAAAGGAATAAAACAGGAAGTGAAAACATTAATGGTAAGCGACGCGGCAGGTTGTTACATGAAGATATGGGTTCAATGACAAGGAAAATTAGGAGAAAAGTTAAGAGGAAATATAACTTAGGAGAAGTTACTGATCGAGGTGTTAAGATTCAGAACAGAGGTAAAAAAAAAGCCAACATAAGTGTACTTTACCTGAATGCTTGTACTATTCGGAATAAGGTAAATGAGTTGATGGCGCAAATCATCGTGAATGACTATGATTTAGTGGCCATTACTGAAACATGGTTAAAGGATGGTCACGACTGGGAGTTAAATATCTGAGGGTATCAAACTATTCGGAAGGACAGAGTGGATGGTAAGGGAGGTGGTGTAGCTCTGTTATTTAAGGATGACATCCGGGCAATAGTAAGGGATGGCATCGGTGCTATGGAGGATAAGGTTGAATCCATTTGGGTGGAAATCAGGAATAGTAAGGCAAAAAAGTCACTGATAGGAGTAATCTATAGGCCACCAAATAGTAACATTATGGTGGGGCAGGCAATAAACAAAGAAATAACTGATGCATGTAGAAATGGTACAGCAGTGATCATGGGGGATTTTAATCTACATGTCGATTGGTTTAATCAGGTCGGTCAAGGCAGCCTTGAGGAGGAGTTTATAGAATGTATCCGCGATAGTTTCCTAGAACAGTATGTAATGGAACCTACGAGGGAACAAGCGGTCCTAGATCTGGTCCTGTGTAATGAGACAGGATTGATGCAGGATCTCATAGTTAGGGATCCTCTCGGAAGGAGCGATCACAATATGGTGGAATTTAAAATACAGATGGAGGGTGAGAAAGTAAAATCAAACACTAGTGTTTTGTGCTTAAACAGGAGATTACAATGGGATGAGAGAAGAACTAGCTGAGGTAGACTGGGAGCAAAGACTTTATGGTGAAACAGTTGAGGAACATTGGAGAACCTTCCAAACGATTTTCCACAGTGCTCAGCAAAGGTTTATACCAACAAAAAGGAAGGACGGTAGAAAGAGGGAAAATCGACCGTGGATATCTAAGGAAATAAGGGAGAGTATCAAATTGAAGGAAAAAGCATACAAAGTAGCAAAGATTAGTGGGAGACTAGAGGACTGGGAAATCTTTAGGGGGCAACAGAAAGCTACTAAAAAAGCTATAAAGAAGAGTAAGATAGATTATGAGAGTAAACTTGCTCAGAATATAAAAACAGATAGTAAAAGTTTCTACAAATATATAAAACAAAAAAGAGTGGCTAAGGTAAATATTGGTCCTTTAGAGGATGAGAAGGGAGATTTAATAATGGGAGATGAGGAAATGGCTGAGGAACTGAAAAGGTTTTTTGGGTCGGTCTTCACAGTGGAAGACACAAATAACATGCCAGTGACTGATGGAAATGAGGCTATGACAGGTGAGGACCTTGAGAGGATTGTTATCACTAAGGAGGTAGTGATGGGCAAGCTAATGGGGCTAAAGGTAGACAAGTCTCCTGGCCCTGATGGAATGCATCCCAAAGTGCTAAAAGAGATGGCTAGGGAAATTGCAAATGCACTAGTGATAATTTACCAAAATTCACTAGACTCTGGGGTGGTCCCGGCGGATTGGAAATTAGCAAACGTGACACCACTGTTTAACAAAGGAGGTAGGCAGAAAGTGGGTAATTATAGGCCAGTGAGCTTAACTTCGGTAGTAGGGAATATGCTGGAATCTATCATCATGGAAGAAATAGCGAGGGATCTGGATGGAAATTGTCCCATTGGGCAGATGCAGCATGGGTTCATAAAGGGCAGGTCGTGCCTAACTAATTTAGTGGATTTTTTGAGGACATTAACAGTGCGATAGATAACGGGGAGCCAATGGATGTGGTATATCTGGATTTCCAGAAAGCCTTTGACAAGGTGCCACACAAAAGGTTGCTGCATAAGATAAAGATGCATGGCATTAAGGGGAAAGTAGTAGCACGGATAGAGGATTGGTTAATTAATAGAAAGCAAAGAGTGGGGATTAATGGGTGTTTCTCTGGTTGGCAATCAGTAGCTAGTGGTGTCCCTCAGGGATCAGTGTTGGGCCCACAATTGTTCACAATTTACATAGATGATTTGGAGTTGGGGACCAAGGGCAATGTGTCCAAGTTTGCAGACAACACTAAGATAAGTGATAAAGCAAAAAGTGCAGAGGATACTGGAAGTCTGCAGAGGGATTTGGATAGGCTAAGTGAATGGGCTAGGGTCTGGCAGATGAAATACAATGTTGACAAATGTGAGGTTATCCATTTTGGTAGGAATAACAGCAAAAGGGATTATTATTTAAATGATAAAATGTTAAAACATGCTGCTGTGCATAGAGACCTAGGTGTGCTAGTGCATGAGTCGCAAAAAGTTGGTTTACAGGTGCAACAGGTGATTAAGTAGGCAAATGGAATTTTGTCCTTCATTGCTAGAGGCATGGAGTTTAAAACTAGGGAGGTTATGCTGCAATTGTATATGGTACGAAGTCTTACAACACCAGGTTAAAGTCCAACAGGTTTGTTTCGATGTCACTAGCTTTCGGAGCGCTGCTCCTTCCTCAGGTGAATGAAGAGGTATGTTCCAGAAACATATATATAGACAAATTCAAAGATGCCAAACAATGCTTGGAATGCGACCATTAGCAGGTGATTAAATCTTTACAGATCCAGAGTTGGGGTAAACCCAGGTTAAAGAGGTGTGAATTGTATCAAGCCAGGACAATTGGTAGGATTTCGCAGGCCAGATGGTGGGGGATGAATGTAATGCGACATGAATCCCAGGTCCCGGTTGAGGCCGCACTCATGTGTGCGGAACTTGGCTCTAAGTTTCTGTTCGGCGATTCTGCGTTGTCGCGCATCCTGAAGGCCGCCTTGGAGAACGCTTACCCGGAGATCAGAGGCTGAATGCCCTTGACTGTGTTCCCCGACTGGAAGGGAACATTCCTGCCTGGTGATTGTTGCGCGATGTCCGTTCATTCGTTGTCGCAGGGTCTTCCAGTCGGGGAACACTTCAGCAGTCAAGGGCATTCAGCCTCTGATCTCCGGATAAGCGTTCTCCAAGGCGGCCTTCAGGACGCGCGACAAAGCAGAATCGCCGAGCAGAAACTTAGAGCCAAGTTCCACACACATGAGTGCGGCCTCAACCGGGACCTGGGATTCATGTCGCATTACATTCATCCCCCACCATCTGGCCTGCGAAATCCTACCAACTGTCCTGGCTTGATACAATTCACACCTCTTTAACCTGGGGTTACCCCATCTCTGGATCTGTAAAGATTTAATCACCTGCTAATGGGCGCATTCCAAGCATTGTTTGGCATCTTTGAATTTGTCCATATATATGTTTCTGGAACATACCTCTTCATTCACCTGAGGAAGGAGCAGTGCTCCGAAAGCTAGTGACATCGAAACAAACCTGTTGGACTTTAACCTGGTGTTGTAAGACTTCGTATTGTGCTCACCCCAGTCCAACGCCGGCATCTCCACATCATCGTATATGGCGTTAGTGAGGCCACACCTGGAGTATTGTGTTCAGTTTTTGTCTCCTTACTTGAGAAAGGAGGTACTGGCACTGGAGGGTGTGCAGAAGAGATTCACTAGGTTAATCCCAGAGCTGAAGGGGTTGGATTACGAGGAGAGGTTGAGTAGACTGGGATTGTACTCGTTGGAATTTAGAAGGATGAGGGGAGATCTTATAGAAACATATAAAATTATGAAGGGAATAGATAGGATAGATGCGGGCAGGTTGTTTCCACTGGCAGGTGAAAGCAGAACTAAGGGGCATAGCCTCAAAATAAGGGGAAGTAGATTTAGGACTGAGTTTAGGAGGAACTTCTTCACCCAAAGGGTTGTGAATCTATGGAATTCCTTGCCCAGTGAAGCAGTTGAGGCTCCTTCATTAAATGTTTTTAAGATAAAGATAGATAGTTTTTTGAAAAATAAAGGGATTAGGGGTTATGGTGTTCGGGCCGGAAAGTGGAGCTGAGTCCACAAAAGATCAGCCATGATCTCATTGATGGTGGAGCAGGCTCGAGGGGCCAGATGGCCTACTCCTGCTCCTAGTTCTTCTGTTCTTATGTTCTTATCACATAAACCCCAGCAAGATGTGGGGCACAGAACAACACCAATTGGATGTACAGATTTCTGAATGTCACAGCAGGTACCCTCTGCGACTACGGTGCATCGTGTCTCCTTGATCTCTCTGGACACCACTCACTATGCTATGTCATTCAACATAATCCCTTTACTCAACTTCAAAAGATGGTCCATCAGTCATTCACTTTGCGGCCAGTATATCTTTTCATACCGTCATAGAGTCATACAGCACAGAAACAGGCCCTTCAGCCCACCAAGTCCATGCTGACCATTACCAGCTGACCATCCCAAACCGGCCTCCCCGAACAGGCGCCGGAATGTTGCGACTAGGGGCTTTTCACAGTAACTTCATTCGAAGCCTACTTGTGACAATAAGCAATTTTCATTTCATTCATTTTCATTTTCAAATACCAATCTATATTTCTCCAATTTACCAACACTTGGTCCGTCGCCTACTATGCCGTGGCGATATAAGTGCTCATCCAGATACTTCTTAAATGTTGCGCGAGTACCTGCCTCTATCATCCTCTCAGGCGGTGTGTTCCAAATTTCCACCGCTCTCTGGGTGAAAAATGTTTCCTCAGCTCCTCTCTAATCCACTTATTCCTCACCTTAAGCCTGTTTCCTCTGGTCTTAGACATCTCTGCCATTGGGAAAAGATTTTCCTGACCTACCCTATCTATGCCCCTCATAATTTTGTATACCTCTATCAGATCCCCCCTTAACCCCCTCTGCTCCAGGAAAGACGAATCCACCCTATCCACCCTCTCCTCAGAGCTGAAACTTTCCATTTCAGCTGACATCCTGGTGAATTTCCCCTGCACCCCCTCCAGTGCAGTCATATCCTTCCAATGTGACCACAATGACACACAATATGCCATCCGTGGCCTGGTCAATGTTTATAAAGTGGTACCAAGACCTCTCTGCTCCTGTATTTTGTGCCGCGGCTAATGAAGGCAAGCATTCCGAATGCCTTCTTCACCACCCTATCTACCTGCCTTGCCACCTTCAGTGATCCATGGACTTTTCCAATGGTTTCCCTCCCACCTCGGTTCTTCAAGCATCTATTCGTGGCTCCGTCCTGCTTTTCACCTGCTGTCCCTCAGTGACATCATGGGCGCAAGGTCAGCTTCCAGGTGTCCGCTGATGACATACAGCCCTGACTCTCCGGCATGTTCGAGAAACCCATTGGCCATCTGTCACCTGCTAGCGAGAAAAAAATCTGGAAAGTTCCTCTCCGAATCCTTTAGATGATTAAAATTAGACCGAGTGGACCTGATTCTATAGTACCTACCTCCTGTAGGCGTGGCTACCAACCGCAGAGAAGCTTGTTCTCACTTGAAGGAATTGGTATTCACCACATGAGCAAGCAGCCTGTTCTTCAGGCCCAATATTCTGTGCGGAGAGAACTACCACCTGACCTCAATCTTTACTCTCTTGGGAAATTCGCCGATGTTAAAAGCATGGGTTACAGAGCAACACAGGAACTGCCAGATAAACTTCGCAGGTCTGGCAGCATCCGTGGAGAGCAAGAGAGTTAACGTTTCTGGTCTGAATGACCCTTCCATGGCATTTCTACAGTTTTTACTTCAGATTTCCAGCATTCACAGTATTTTTTAAATTTGTTTATTATTGTCACAAGTAGGCTTACATTAACACTGCAATGAAGTTACTGCGAAAATCCCCTCGTCGCCACACTCCTCTTCGGGTACACAGAGGGAGAATTCAGAATGTCCAATTCAGGCTCGTACTGCAATATGCAGAGGTAGTTGCTGAGTTTAGATCAGGTGGCCGTTTCAAGAGGAACCCCAAAGTTGTCCATGTTTGGAAATGATTGAGATGATGGAGACATGAGCGCTAGTTGGACATCCGGTAAAAAGTATTCCAATAAAAATAATGTTCCAAAGGCATCCCATAAAATGCTGATACAGTCAAGAATCCGTCACCTCTGCATCAACCTCCTGCCTTGAGCACATGTCCATGCTCAGTGAGGGAGTGCTACTCTGCCAGAGCTGCCGGTTTTCAGATCAGATGCTAGATTGCGGTCCGAGCTCTATTTCAAGTGGGTGTGAAGGCCCTAGGCCACTATTTAAAATAAAACATTTTTTAGAGTACCCAATTCATTTTTTCCAATTAAGGGGCAATTTAGCCTGGACAATCCACCTGCCCTGCACATCTTTGGGTTGTGGGGGCGAAACCCACGCAAAAATGGGGAGAATGTGCAAACTGCACACAGACAGTGACCCAGAGCTGGGATTGAACCTGGGACCTCGGCGCTGTGAGACTGCAGTGCTAACCCACTGCGCCACCGTGCTGCCCTAGGCCACTATTTTAAAGAAGAGCAAGGGAGATCTATCCAGTATCCTGGTGAATATGTATCCCTCAGTCAACATCACAAAAAACAGGTTATCAGGCCATTGCTGTTTTGGGGAGTTTGCTGAATGCAAATTGGATGCACATTTCCTACATGACATCAGTCCTTCAGATGTACTTCTACTAATAATCTTTATTATCGTCACAAGTAGGCTTACATTAACACAGCAATGAAGTTACTGTGAAAATCCCCAAGTCGCCACATTCCGGCGCCTGTTCGGGTACACAGAGGGAGAATTCAGAATGTCCAATTCACCTAACAAGCACGTCTTTCGGGACTTGTGGGAGGAAACCGGAGTACCCGGAGGAAACCCACGCAGACACGGGGAGAACATGCAGACTCCGTACAGACAGTGACCCAAGCCGGGAATCGAACCTGGTCCCTGCCGCTGAGGCAACAGTGCTAACCACTGTGCTACCAATGGTGAGATGCATGTGCACATTAATGTATATAGTCATCTATTAATGTATATAGTTATCTATTCGACCTCCGACCAGCAGGTGGCGATAAGGATCCACCGTGTGACTCCAGAGCTCCGGCAGATGGTAGTATGTCGTACTAGAGGCCAGTCGCATTAGAAGTAGCTCCAGGAGAATGCACTTATTCGTTACCTTTTGCATTATAGTTCGCTAGTTATCTTTCCACGTGTTCATTTTGTTGATAAACTATCTTACTAGTCAAAGAACTAGTTATTCTGTTTGCATCTTTACCACGGCCGCAACACAGAATGCGCATACTTTGTTGTCCTGGGTGAGGCGATCAAAGTAATTATAAGTGCGTTTGGTTGAAGGGGTAGATTTTGAGGTACCTTTTGTGAGTGGGGATAGGGTGGGGGGTGGGGGGAGAGGAGGGATGTGCTGTAAACCATGGACTTGCCAATTGCAGGATCCACAGTCAGTGATGAAGTGGAGAGTTAAAACTCCATTCAGACAATTAGAAAATCCATCAATTTTTACGACATGGACTGGATCAAGGCAATCACAAAATAAACATTTAAGAATGTTCTTGAGAACAATTGAACCGCAAGCTCAACTCTTTACAAACCTTAAGCAATATTGCTGATAAATTGCACTCTGAAATTCATTTTGCAACAACACAAGGACAAATATGTAAACCTAGTCCTGTATGAATTATTGCTATTGCATAATGCCCTTATCAAGTGCTGAATGTGAGCTCTGCATTATTAAAAATATACCCAGACCTCCCTATCTTTTATTGATAAATCATAGTCTGAAATGGATTTGAAGGGATAAGTACCTTAGCCTAAGTCTGCTGTGGAATATTATTGCTTTTTCATCCTCGAGTCCTTGTTAAAACCTGGATTCATGAACATTATTAAAACTTTTTTTTTGATCGTACTTATTACATTCTTATGATCGTGCTGTGGATAATTGAGAGAGGATGCACGTTCAGGAGGCTTGGCAGATAAAGGTACAGTCAGCACCATGCATAGCAAACATTCACCCATCATCCCCTCTGCTCGCTGCCCTCCATTGGCAGCTGGTCCGGTAACATCTCGATTTTACAATTCTCCCTTTTTTAAAAAAAAAAACACTCTGTGGTCCCGCTCCTCGCTATCTCTCTAATCCGTTCCAGTTCTGCCACCCATCGGGCTGCCCCCCCTCCTCCGTTTCCTGAGCACCCTCAGTTTAATCCATGCACTGCCGATGGCTACCCCTTAAGCTGCTCTGGAATTTGCCCCTTGATCCTCTCCGTCCCCTTAACACCAACCCCTTTGACCAAACTCTTGATCATGTGGCCTAATATCTCCTCATATGACTGGATGTCAAATTTTGTTTGACATCCGCTGCTGTGAATCTGCTTGTAGCGCGTTACTATGGCTAAGGCTGTTGTTAAAAAGCGCGCAAAGGCGAATTGTGGTTCGGAGCCGATTCCGGGCCCTGGGTCGACTTCATTATTCAGCTTCAGGGTGTGCTTGTCCTGTTTAATGCCGAGATATCTCAAATAAAACAGGAGGAATGAACGCTCTGGGTTCAAACTGAAACTATTAAACATCTATTAAGGGTGGGTATAGAGGGATACGGCACTAGGAAGTGCTGAGGGTTTTGGCCAAGGGTGGTATCATGACCAGTACAGGGTTGGAGGACCGAACGGCCTGTTCCTGTGTTGTAACAATGGTTAAGCACTGTTGCTTCACAGCGCAAGGGTCCGAGGTTCGATACCCTCCTTGGGTCACTGTCTGTGCGGAGTCTGCACGTTCTCCCCGTGTCTGCGTGAGTTTCCTCCGGGAGCTCCGGTTTCCTCCCACAAGTACCGAAAGACGTGTTAGGTGAATTGGACATTCTGAATTCTCCCTCTGCGTACCCGAACAGGCGCCGGAGTGTGGCGACTGGGGGCTTTTCACAGTAACTTCATTGCAGTGTTAATGTAAGCCTACTTGTGACACTAATAAAGATTATTGTTGTTCTTTGTCCTTTTATCACTTCTTGCACCAAAGCTGCTTCACATTTTTCATATTAGGATTGTTAACAACGTACGGTCCTTGACACAAACATCCAGTCGCAATTATCGGCTCTGGTGAGGCACCTAGAAGTGTCCCGGCCACCCAGACTAAATGCCCGCACTACAGGCTGAGATCTCCCCTTTGCAGCCTGCACAGCCGATGCCTGTTTCGCCCCCAGAATAAAGCTAATACCTGCTAACCTGTCCTATACCAACATGAAATATCACATTACACATTGTACTTGTCAATTTCTTCAGGCATAATTGGATGCTGAGGTTTGCATTATTAAACAACTATTTCAGCCCTCTGAAGAAATGTAATTTTTGTTCTGACGAATTGCATTTCAGAATTAGTTTCCAAATGCTGTAATGTTTGCATTTTGAAAGGACGGCTTAACCTTCATGGTAAATTGATTTATTAAAATGACAGGCAACTTACCATTAAACTTGTGAGTTACCTCTCCTGCTACATTCCCTTCCTCTTTGTCTCTTGCCGATATTTTTCCTTCTTCTCTTTAGTCGTTTGCTGACTCTCGATCAGACTTGGTTCCTGGGTGGATGAGCAATCTCTCTGCTGCCTTTCCCAAGTAGCCAGTGTTTGTTTTGGAATCTTGATAATCAGGGTTATTCAGTGGAGTTCAATCTTGTCCTGTCCTTCCTCATTGTCCCTCCATGGCCTCAGCATTGCCCCATTCCACTTTACGTCTCATGGTGTTCACTGCACTCTGTTTGATTATGTGAGTCTGTTTGCTATTGATGCTCACTGTGCTTGATTAGTTAAGCCTGGGCGTTGACTCAGAGGAAAGTAAACAAAGCTGTAGAAATAGCTGGAAGCCAGAGCTGAAGCATTGAGCAGACATTTTGAAGGACTGAAAATAAGGTTCCTACAAAAATATACGTTGGTGTCATCTCAGTATAGCTCTGAGATGTAAAATATACGATACCTCTGCGACCTCTTCTGGCCCTAGAGCCCCTCGAGGCATCTGCACTTCTCCAATTCTGGCCTCTTGAACATCCTTGATTTTGTTTTGCTCCTCTGTAGCCATGTCTTCAGCTGCCTGGGCCCTCAACTCTGGAAATCCCTCCCTAAGCCTCTACAGCTCTTCTACTTCAAGGTGTTCTGTAAAGTCTTTGGGCACGAACTACCAGTCGCGTTACGCCCAAAAGGCAGCGCAGCACTACGCGGCCAGTAGATGCCAGGAGATCCTTCTTCCGGGATCCACCTGGCTCGCCGTGCCTTGCGAGCTCTAACTTGATCTCGCGAGATGTCGCGATGTGAATCCCGCCCATTGTGGGCGGATCCTTTTTTAGCAAATCTGCATATTAGAGTGAGACAGCTAGCCTCCCTCTAATATGCACACCCACAATCTAACCAAAGTGTTAGGGTCCAACCCCTTCGCCTTGGAGACCTTGGGCGAGTGTCGTTCAACACTGGTCTCCACATATGGGACGGAATGGCACTCATGGGGGTCCCCGGGGATTGGAGGCCCCCAGGTGCTTGACCACTGGGCAGGGTAGCACCCTTCCAGCTGGCAAGGACATTGCCAAGGTGCCAAGCTGGCATTTTTCCTGTGATGGGGATTGGACCTGGAGCTTCCCTGTGTGGGTACAGGGGGTACAGGGGGTTCGGGGGGGGGTTCGGACCTGCTTAAAGGTGAGTTAGGGCTTTGGGGGTTTGGCAGTCGCGTCGGTGGGGGGGGGGGGTCAAGAGATTGGGGGGCATTTAAAAATGGCTTCATGATCTCCTTCTGTACTGACGGGTTCCAGTGAGCGATGCTCCTCGGTGCAGAGTAAGTGTGGCCTTGTCGGGGAGTTCCCTGCTGAGGCCCCAAATCTACCGGAATGTGAACACAGTCCCGTTCGGTAGCGTGGGGTTTCTCGGTGCTCTGAACACCGGGAAACACCCGGCTAAACGCGCTCGATATGGGACTCTGTCCCTATTCGGGTAGATCGGGGCAGCACGGTAGCATAGTGGTTAGCATAGTTGCTTCACAGCTCCAGGACTCCAGGTTCGATTCCGGCTTGGGTCACTGTCTGTGCGGAGTCTGCACATCCTCCCCATGTCTGCGTGGGTTTCCTCCGGGTGCTCCAGTTTCCTCCCACAGTCCAAAGATGTGCAGGTTAGGTGGATTGGCCATGCTAAATTGCCCTTAGTGTCCAAAAAGGTTCGGTGGGGGTTGCCGGGTTGCGGGGATAGGGTAGATACGTGGGCTTGAGTGGGTTGCTCTTCGTAAGGGCCGGTGCAGTCTCGATGGGCCGAATGGCCTCCTTCTGCACTGTAAATTCTATGATCCATGATCACACCCGAAACCTTTGACCATGTTTTCAGTCACATTTCAACTCTCTCCTTTCGTACTCGGTGTGGAATTCGGTTTTGATGATGTCCAGGTGAAGCTTCGCGATGCAGGTGCAGGCTTCTTCTTTTGCTGAGGGAGCGGTGTTGGAATACATGACGCATATTGTCAAATCCGCAGGGAGGAAGGGAAATCTCTTCAGGGTTAATTGAGACTGCCCAACAGGGATCCCTGTGGGGAAAACAGTCTGAATGACGGCCAAAATAATTCCTGAACTCGTGGCAGCGATTGTGATCTGACATGCGTGTTATGCGCACTGCGTGGATCCACAAGGAGCATGTCAATCTGTTGGAGCAGAGTCTTTGTGTAACCCTCCCTCTGGCTGAGAGATGGTGGGAGGCCTGAGATGGACCCCGAATGCCTTCTGCTTTCCAATTGGTGAAGGATGTTTCTCAGGCCACCTCCCTGGTTCAAAAGACAAGAGGACACCAAGCTGGGGTTTCAAAGGCAGCTTGATTGTTCAGGCACAAGGATGTTGAGGGAGGGAGACAGTTGCTCAGGTTTGAGATCCTGGGAAGGATTGAGGTGAGAGGCATCACCTCACCAAAGGTGGCCTGGCTCCTCATCCCTTTTACATTTGCCTCAGAAGCAAGTTCCTTGCGCCCAGTACAGGGAGCCTGGAGGCGCATGTCTTTCAGATAGGATGTTAAATGGAGGCCCCGTCTGTCTGATCGGGTAGACATAGATCACTCCGTGACACTACCTTGAAGCGACGCAGGGGAATCCTCCCCTGGGCCGATATTTATCCTTCAATTAATGCAAAAGAACAGACTATCGGGGCATTATCATGTTGCTGTTAGTGGGATCTTGCTGTGTGGGTCATTATCATGTTGCTGTTAGTGGGATCTTGCTGTGTGGGTCATTATCATGTTGCTGTTAGTGGGATCTTGCTGTGCTGGTCATTATCATGTTGCTGTTAGTGGGATCTTGCTGTGCTGGTCATTATCATGTTGCTGTTAGTGGGATCTTGCTGTGCGGGTCATTATCATGTTGCTGTTAGTGGGATCTTGCTGTGCGGGTCATTATCATGTTGCTGTTAGTGGGATCTTGCTGTGCGGGTCATTATCATGTTGCTGTTAGTGGGATCTTGCTGTGCGGGTCATTATCATGTTGCTGTTAGTGGGATCTTGCTGTGCACAAACTGCTGCATTTCCAATACTACAACAATCACGATACTTCGCAAGTATTTCATTGGCTCTAAGACACATCACAAGGTCATGAAAGGTGTTAGATAAATGCAAAACTTTCTTTCTTCCATCGTCAACTCGCAATGAGCAACGGGAAGCTACAAAGAATTAAAAATTATTATCCTCCATTTCTATCAAGTCTTTCGCAGCAATAGCAGTGACGAGTGTGTGCATTGCAGGAATGGAGGAACATTAGGACCAGGAGTCGGCCATTCAGCCCCCGTGTCTGCTCTGCTCTTCAATCAGGTCTCAACTTATCCTCACCTCAACACCATTTACCTGCCATAGCCCCATCTCCCTCAATGTCTGTACCCAACCAAAACCCTCTCCTTCCCAGCCTCGTAAACTTCACCAGCGGATATCTCCGTCACCGGGATTCTGCTGGTCCGACGGCAGCACATCCACACCCCTGGGTTTTCCGACGGCGTGGGGTGAGTGGCCAGTGGGAAACCCCATTGCCGGCTGCAGGGACGGAGAATCCCGCTGCCTGTGGGGGCGCACCGTGCCGGAGAACGCAGCTGATGGGTGGCAGAATCCCGCTGTCTGTGGGGGCGCGCCGTGCCGGAGAACGCAGCTGGCAGAATCCCGCTGCCTGTGGGGGCGCGCCGTGCCGGAGAACGCAGCTGGCAGAATCCCGCTGCCTCCGTGCCGGAGAACGCAGCTGGCGGACCGCAGAATCCCGCTGTCTGTGGGGGCGCGCCGTGCCGGAGAATGCAGCTGACGCACCGCATAATCCCGCTGCCTGTGGGGGCGCCGTGCCGGAGAACGCAGCTGGCGGACCGCAGAATCCCGCTGTCTGTGGGGGCGCGCCGTGCCGGAGAACGCAGCTGGCGGATCGCAGAATCCCGCTGCCTGTGGGGGCGCGCCGTGCCGGAGAATGCAGCTGACGCACCGCATAATCCCGCTGCCTGTGGGGGCGCCGTGCCGGAGAACGCAGCTGGCGGACCGCAGAATCCCGCTGTCTGTGGGGGCGCGCCGTGCCGGAGAACGCAGCTGACGGGCGGCAGAATCCCGCTGTCTGTGGGGGCGCGCCGAGCCGGAGAATGCAGCTGACGCACCGCAGAATCCCGCTGTCTGTGGGGGCGCGCCGTGCCGGAGAACGCAGCTGACGCATCGCAGAATCCCGCTGTCTGTGGGGGCGCCGTGCCGGAGAACGCAGCTGGCGGATCGCAGAATCCCGCTGCCTGTGGGGGCGCGCCGTGCCGGAGAACGCAGCTGGCGGATCGCAGAATCCCGCTGCCTGTGGGGGCGCCATGCTGGAGAACGCAGCTGGCGGACCGCAGAATCCCGCTGCCTGTGGGGGCGCCGTGCCGGAGAACGCAGCTGGCGGATCGCAGAATCCCGCTGTCTGTGGGGGCGCGCCGTGCCGGAGAACGCAGCTGGCGGATCGCAGAATCCCGCTGTCTGTGGGGGCGCGCCGGGCCGGAGAACGCAGCTGGCGGATCGCAGAATCCCGCTGCCTGTGGGGGCGCGCCGGGCCGGAGAACGCAGCTGGCGGGCCGCAGAATCCCGCTGTCTGTGGGGGCGCGCCGTGCCGGAGAACGCAGCTGGCGGGTCGCAGAATCCCGCTGTCTGTGGGGGCGCGCCGTGCCGGAGAACGCAGCTGGCAGAATCCCGCTGCCTGTGGGGGCGCGCCGTGCCGGAGAACGCAGCTGGCAGAATCCCGCTGCCTCCGTGCCGGAGAACGCAGCTGGCGGACCGCAGAATCCCGCTGTCTGTGGGGGCGCGCCGTGCCGGAGAATGCAGCTGACGCACCGCATAATCCCGCTGCCTGTGGGGGCGCCGTGCCGGAGAACGCAGCTGGCGGACCGCAGAATCCCGCTGTCTGTGGGGGCGCGCCGTGCCGGAGAACGCAGCTGGCGGATCGCAGAATCCCGCTGCCTGTGGGGGCGCGCCGTGCCGGAGAATGCAGCTGACGCACCGCATAATCCCGCTGCCTGTGGGGGCGCCGTGCCGGAGAACGCAGCTGGCGGACCGCAGAATCCCGCTGTCTGTGGGGGCGCGCCGTGCCGGAGAACGCAGCTGACGGGCGGCAGAATCCCGCTGTCTGTGGGGGCGCGCCGAGCCGGAGAATGCAGCTGACGCACCGCAGAATCCCGCTGTCTGTGGGGGCGCGCCGTGCCGGAGAACGCAGCTGACGCATCGCAGAATCCCGCTGTCTGTGGGGGCGCCGTGCCGGAGAACGCAGCTGGCGGATCGCAGAATCCCGCTGCCTGTGGGGGCGCGCCGTGCCGGAGAACGCAGCTGGCGGATCGCAGAATCCCGCTGCCTGTGGGGGCGCCATGCTGGAGAACGCAGCTGGCGGACCGCAGAATCCCGCTGCCTGTGGGGGCGCCGTGCCGGAGAACGCAGCTGGCGGATCGCAGAATCCCGCTGTCTGTGGGGGCGCGCCGTGCCGGAGAACGCAGCTGGCGGATCGCAGAATCCCGCTGTCTGTGGGGGCGCGCCGGGCCGGAGAACGCAGCTGGCGGATCGCAGAATCCCGCTGCCTGTGGGGGCGCGCCGGGCCGGAGAACGCAGCTGGCGGGCCGCAGAATCCCGCTGTCTGTGGGGGCGCGCCGTGCCGGAGAACGCAGCTGGCGGGTCGCAGAATCCCGCTGTCTGTGGGGGCGCGCCGTGCCGGAGAACGCAGCTGACGCACCGCAGAATCCCGCTGTCTGTGGGGGCGCCGTGCCGGAGAACGCAGCTGACGCACCGCAGAATCCCGCTGTCTGTGGGGGCGCGCCGTGCCGGAGAACGCAGCTGGCGGACCGCAGAATCCCGCTGTCTGTGGGGGCGCCGTGCCGGAGAACGCAGCTGGCGGATCGCAGAATCCCGCTGTCTGTGGGGGCGCGCCGT
The DNA here is from genome assembly GCF_047496885.1 of Scyliorhinus torazame. Taxonomy (NCBI): domain Eukaryota; kingdom Metazoa; phylum Chordata; class Chondrichthyes; order Carcharhiniformes; family Scyliorhinidae; genus Scyliorhinus; species Scyliorhinus torazame. The sequence continues at coordinate 12,054,426 of NC_092718.1, forward strand.
GCCGGAGAACGCAGCTGGCGGGCCGCAGAATCCCGCTGTCTGTGGGGGCGCCGTGCCGGAGAACGCAGCTGACGGGTTGGAGAATCCCGCTGTCTGTGGGGGCGGCCGTGCCGGAGAACGCAGCTGGCGGATCGCAGAATCCCGCTGTCTGTGGGGGCGCGCCGTGCCGGAGAACGCAGCTGACGGGCGGCAGAATCCCGCTGCCTGTGGGGGCGCGCCGTGCCGGAGAACGCAGCTGGCGGATCGCAGAATCCCGCTGCCTGTGGGGGCGCCGTGCCGGAGAACGCAGCTGGCGGATCGCAGAATCCCGCTGTCTGTGGGGGCGCGCCGTGCCGGAGAACGCAGCTGGCGGATCGCAGAATCCCGCTGTCTGTGGGGGCGCGCCGTGCCGGAGAACGCAGCTGGCGGGCCGCAGAATCCCGCTGTCTGTGGGGGCGCCGTGCCGGAGAACGCAGCTGGCGGATCGCAGAATCCCGCTGCCTGTGGGGGCGCGCCGGGCCGGAGAACGCAGCTGGCGGGCCGCAGAATCCCGCTGTCTGTGGGGGCGCCGTGCCGGAGAACGCAGCTGGCGGATCGCAGAATCCCGCTGTCTGTGGGCGCGCCGTGCCGGAGAACGCAGCTGGCGGATCGCAGAATCCCGCTGTCTGTGGGGGCGCGCCGTGCCGGAGAACGCAGCTGGCGGGCCGCAGAATCCCGCTGTCTGTGGGGGCGCCGTGCCGGAGAACGCAGCTGGCGGGCCGCAGAATCCCGCTGCCTGTGGGCGCGCCGTGCCGGAGAACGCAGCTGGCGGATCGCAGAATCCCGCTGCCTGTGGGCGCGCCGTGCCGGAGAACGCAGCTGGCGGATCGCAGAATCCCGCTGCCTGTGGGGGCGCGCCGTGCCGGAGAACGCAGCTGACGGATCGCAGAATCCCGCTGTCTGTGGGGGCGCCGTGCCGGAGAACGCAGCTGACGGATCGCAGAATCCCGCTGTCTGTGGGGGCGCGCCGGGCCGGAGAACGCAGCTGGCGGATCGCAGAATCCCGCTGCCTGTGGGGGCGCGCCGGGCCGGAGAACGCAGCTGGCGGGCCGCAGAATCCCGCTGTCTGTGGGGGCGCCGTGCCGGAGAACGCAGCTGGCGGATCGCAGAATCCCGCTGTCTGTGGGGGCGCGCCGTGCCGGAGAACGCAGCTGGCGGGCCGCAGAATCCCGCTGCCTGTGGGCGCGGCGTGCCGAAGAACGCAGCTGGCGGATCGCAGAATCCCGCTGCCTGTGGGGGCGCGCCGGGCCGGAGAACGCAGCTGGCGGGCCGCAGAATCCCGCTGTCTGTGGGGGCGCGCCGGGCCGGAGAACGCAGCTGGCGGATCGCAGAATCCCGCTGTCTGTGGGGGCGCCGTGCCGGAGAACGCAGCTGGCGGATCGCAGAATCCCGCTGTCTGTGGGGGCGCGCCGTGCCGGAGAACGCAGCTGGCGGATCGCAGAATCCCGCTGTCTGTGGGGGCGCGCCGTGCCGGAGAACGCAGCTGGCGGGCCGCAGAATCCCGCTGCCTGTGGGCGCGCCGTGCCGGAGAACGCAGCTGGCGGATCGCAGAATCCCGCTGCCTGTGGGCGCGCCGTGCCGGAGAACGCAGCTGGCGGATCGCAGAATCCCGCTGCCTGTGGGGGCGCGCCGTGCCGGAGAACGCAGCTGGCGGATCGCAGAATCCCGCTGTCTGTGGGGGCGCCGTGCCGGAGAACGCAGCTGACGGGCCGCAGAATCCCGCTGTCTGTGGGGGCGCGCCGTGCCGGAGAACGCAGCTGGCGGGCCGCAGAATCCCGCTGCCTGTGGGGGCGCGCCGTGCCGGAGAACGCAGCTGGCGGATCGCAGAATCCCGCTGCCTGTGGGGGCGCCGTGCCGGAGAACGCAGCTGACGGGCCGCAGAATCCCGCTGTCTGTGGGGGCGCGCCGTGCCGGAGAACGCAGCTGGCGGATCGCAGAATCCCGCTGCCTGTGGGGGCGCCGTGCCGGAGAACGCAGCTGACGCACCGCAGAATCCCGCTGCCTGTGGGGGCGCCGTGCCGGAGAACGCAGCTAACGCACCGCAGAATCCCGCTGCCTGCGGGGGCGCGCCGTGCCGGAGAACGCAGCTGACGGGCGGCAGAATCCCGCTGTCTGTGGGGGCGCGCCGTGCCGGAGAATGCAGCTGACGCACCGCAGAATCCCGCTGCCTGTGGGGGCGCGCCGTGCCGGAGAACGCAGCTGGCGGATCGCAGAATCCCGCTGTCTGTGGGGGCGCGCCATGCCGGAGAACGCAGCTGGCGGATCGCAGAATCCCGCTGTCTGTGGGGGCGCGCCGTGCCGGAGAACGCAGCTGACGTACCGCAGAATCCCGCTGCCTGTGGGGGCGCGCCGTGCCGGAGAATGCAGCTGACGCACCGCAGAATCCCGCTGTCTGTGGGCGCGCCGTGCCGGAGAATGCAGCTGACGCACCGCAGAATCCCGCTGTCTGTGGGCGCGCCGTGCCGGAGAACGCAGCTAACGTACCGCAGAATCCCGCTGCCTGTGGGGGCGCGCCGTGCCGGAGAACGCAGCTGGCGGATCGCAGAATCCCGCTGTCTGTGGGCGCGCCGTGCCGGAGAACGCAGCTGGCGGATCGCAGAATCCCGCTGCCTGTGGGGGCGCGCCGTGCCGGAGAACGCAGCTGACGGGCGGCAGAATCCCGCTGTCTGTGGGGGCGCCGTGCCGGAGAACGCAGCTGGCGGATCGCAGAATCCCGCTGCCTGTGGGGGCGCCGTGCCGGAGAACGCAGCTAACGCACCGCAGAATCCCGCTGCCTGTGGGGGCGCCGTGCCGGAGAACGCAGCTGACGCACCGCAGAATCCCGCTGTCTGTGGGGGCGCGCCGTGCCGGAGAACGCAGCTGGCGGATCGCAGAGTCCCGCTGCCTGTGGGGGCGCCGTGCCGGAGAACGCAGCTGACGGGCGGCAGAATCCCGCTGCCTGTGGGGGCGCCGTGCCGGAGAACGCAGCTGGCGGATCGCAGAATCCCGCTGCCTGTGGGGGCGCGCCGTGCCGGAGAACGCAGCTGGCGGATCGCAGAATCCCGCTGTCTGTGGGGGCGCTGTGCCGGAGAACGCAGCTGGCGGATCGCAGAATCCCGCTGCCTGTGGGGGCGCGCCGTGCCGGAGAACGCAGCTGGCGGATCGCAGAATCCCGCTGCCTGTGGGGGCGCGCCGTGCCGGAGAACGCAGCTAACGCACCGCAGAATCCCGCTGTCTGTGGGGGCGCGCCGTGCCGGAGAACGCAGCTGGCGGATCGCAGAATCCCGCTGTCTGTGGGGGCGGCCGTGCCGGAGAACGCAGCTGACGGGCGGCAGAATCCCGCTGCCTGTGGGGGCGCGCCGTGCTGGAGAACGCAGCTGGCGGATCGCAGAATCCCGCTGCCTGTGGGGGCGCCGTGCCGGAGAACGCAGCTGGCGGATCGCAGAATCCCGCTGTCTGTGGGGGCGCCGTGCCGGAGAACGCAGCTGGCGGATCGCAGAATCCCGCTGTCTGTGGGGGCGCCGTGCCGGAGAACGCAGCTGGCGGGCCGCAGAATCCCTCTGCCTGTGGGGGCGCCGTGCCGGAGAACGCAGCTGGCGGATCGCAGAATCCCGCTGTCTGTGGGGGCGCGCCGTGCCGGAGAACGCAGCTGGCGGGCCGCAGAATCCCTCTGCCTGTGGGGGCGCCGTGCCGGAGAACGCAGCTGGCGGATCGCAGAATCCCGCTGTCTGTGGGGGCGCGCCGTGCCGGAGAACGCAGCTGGCGGATCGCAGAACCCCGCTGTCTGTGGGCGCGCCATGCCGGAGAACGCAGCTGACGGGCCGCAGAATCCCGCTGCCTGTGGGGGCGCGCCGTGCCGGAGAACGCAGCTGGCGGATCGCAGAATCCCGCTGTCTGTGGGGGCGCGCCGTGCCGGAGAACGCAGCTGGCGGATCGCAGAATCCCGCTGTCTGTGGGGGCGCCGTGCCGGAGAACGCAGCTGGCGGATCGCAGAATCCCGCTGCCTGTGGGGGCGCCGTGCCGGAGAACGCAGCTGGCGGATCGCAGAATCCCGCTGTCTGTGGGGGCGCCGTGCCGGAGAACGCAGCTGGCGGATCGCAGAATCCCGCTGCCTGTGGGGGCGCCGTGCCGGAGAACGCAGCTGGCGGGCCGCAGAATCCCGCTGCCTGTGGGGGCGCCGTGCCGGAGAACGCAGCTGACGGATCGCAGAATCCCGCTGTCTGTGGGGGCGCGCCGTGCCGGAGAACGCAGCTGACGGATCGCAGAATCCCGCTGCCTGTGGGGGCGCCGTGCCGGAGAACGCAGCTGACGGATCGCAGAATCCCGCTGTCTGTGGGGGCGCGCCGTGCCGGAGAACGCAGCTGACGCACCGCAGAATCCCGCTGTCTGTGGGCGCGCCGTGCCGGAGAACGCAGCTGGCGGATCGCAGAATCCCGCTGCCTGTGGGGGCGCGCCGTGCCGGAGAACGCAGCTGGCGGATCGCAGAATCCCGCTGTCTGTGGGGGCGCGCCGTGCCGGAGAACGCAGCTGACGCACCGCAGAATCCCGCTGTCTGTGGGGGCGCGCCGTGCCGGAGAACGCAGCTGACGCACCGCAGAATCCCGCTGTCTGTGGGCGCGCCGTGCCGGAGAACGCAGCTGACGGATCGCAGAATCCCGCTGTCTGTGGGCGCGCCGTGCCGGAGAACGCAGCTGGCGGATCGCAGAATCCCGCTGCCTGTGGGGGCGCGCCGTGCCGGAGAACGCAGCTGGCGGATCGCAGAATCCCGCTGCCTGTGGGGGCGCCGTGCCGGAGAACGCAGCTGGCGGATCGCAGAATCCCGCTGTCTGTGGGGGCGCGCCGTGCCGGAGAACGCAGCTGGCGGGCGGCAGAATCCCGCTGCCTGTGGGGGCGCGCCGTGCCGGAGAACGCAGCTGGCGGGCCGCAGAATCCCGCTGCCTGAGGGGGCGCCATGCCGGAGAACGCAGCTGGCAGAATCCCGCTGTCTGTGGGGGCGCGCCGTGCCGGAGAACGCAGCTGACGCACCACAGAATCCCGCTGTCTGTGGGGGCGCCGTGCCGGAGAACGCAGCTGGCGGATCGCAGAATCCCGCTGTCTGTGGGGGCGCCGTGCCGGAGAACGCAGCTGGCGGGCCGCAGAATCCCGCTGCCTGTGGGGGCGCGCCGTGCCGGAGAATGCAGCTGACGGGCGGCGGAATCCCGCTGCCTGTGGGGGCGCGCCGGGCCGGAGAACGCAGCTGGCGGATCGCAGAATCCCGCTGCCTGTGGGGGCGCCGTGCCGGAGAACGCAGCTGGCGGATCGCAGAATCCCGCTGTCTGTGGGGGCGCACCGTGCCGGAGAACGCAGCTGACGCACCGCAGAATCCCGCTGTCTGTGGGGGCGCCGTGCCGGAGAACGCAGTTGGCGGATCGCAGAATCCCGCTGTCTGTGGGGGCGCCGTGCCGGAGAACGCAGCTGGCGGATCGCAGAATCCCGCTGTCTGTGGGGGCGCCGTGCCGGAGAACGCAGCTGACGGGCCGCAGAATCCCGCTGCCTGTGGGGGCGCGCCGTGCCGGAGAACGCAGCTGGCGGATCGCAGAATCCCGCTGTCTGTGGGGGCGCCGTGCCGGAGAACGCAGCTGACGGGTGGCAGAATCCCGCTGCCTGTGGGGGCGCCATGCCGGAGAACGCAGCTGATGGGTGGCAGAATCCCGCTGTCTGTGGGGGCGCCGTGCCGGAGAACGCAGCTGGCGGATCGCAGAATCCCGCTGCCTGTGGGGGCGCGCCGTGCCGGAGAACGCAGCTGGCGGATTGCAGAATCCCGCTGTCTGTGGGGGCGCCGTGCCGGAGAACGCAGCTGACGGGTGGCAGAATCCCGCTGCCTGTGGGGGCGCCGTGCCGGAGAACGCAGCTGATGGGTGGCAGAATCCCGCTGCCTGTGGGGGCGCCGTGCCGGAGAACGCAGCTGACGGGCCGCAGAATCCCGCTGCCTGTGGGCGCGCCGTGCCGGAGAACGCAGCTGGCGGATCGCAGAATCCCGCTGTCTGTGGGGGCGCGCCGTGCCGGAGAACGCAGCTGGCGGATTGCAGAATCCCGCTGTCTGTGGGGGCGCCGTGCCGGAGAACGCAGCTGACGGGCCGCAGAATCCCGCTGTCTGTGGGGGCGCGCCGTGCCGGAGAACGCAGCTGGCGGATCGCAGAATCCCGCTGTCTGTGGGGGCGCGCCGTGCCGGAGAACGCAGCTGGCGGATTGCAGAATCCCGCTGTCTGTGGGGGCGCCTTGCCGGAGAACGCAGCTGACGGGTGGCAGAATCCCGCTGCCTGTGGGGGCGCGCCGAGCCGGAGAACGCAGCTGGCGGATCGCAGAACCCCGCTGTCTGTGGGCGCGCCGTGCCGGAGAACGCAGCTGGCGGATCGCAGAACCCCGCTGTCTGTGGGGGGGCCGTGCCGGAGAACGCAGCTGACGCACCGCAGAATCCCGCTGTCTGTGGGGGCGCCGTGCCGGAGAACGCAGCTGACGCACCACAGAATCCCGCTGCCTGTGGGGGCGCCGTGCCGGAGAACGCAGCTGGCGGACCGCAGAATCCCGCTGCCTGTGGGGGCGCGCCGTGCCGGAGAACGCAGCTGGCGGATCGCAGAATCCCGCTGCCTGTGGGGGCGCCGTGCCGGAGAACGCAGCTGGCGGATCGCAGAATCCCGCTGTCTGTGGGGGCGCGCCGTGCCGGAGAACGCAGCTGACGCACCGCAGAATCCCGCTGCCTGTGGGGGCGCGCCGTGCCGGAGAACGCAGCTGGCGGATCGCAGAATCCCGCTGACTGTGGGGGCGCCGTGCCGGAGAACGCAGCTGACGGATCGCAGAATCCCGCTGTCTGTGGGGGCGCGCCGAGCCGGAGAACGCAGCTGGCGGATCGCAGAATCCCGCTGCCTGTGGGCGCGCCGTGCCGGAGAACGCAGCTGGCGGATCGCAGAATCCCGCTGCCTGTGGGCGCGCCGTGTCGGAGAACGCAGCTGGCGGATCGCAGAATCCCGCTGTCTGTGGGGGCGCGCCGTGCCGGAGAACGCAGCTGACGCACCGCAGAATCCCGCTGTCTGTGGGCGCGCCGTGCCGGAGAACGCAGCTGACGGATCGCAGAATCCCGCTGTCTGTGGGGGCGCGCCGAGCCGGAGAACGCAGCTGGCGGATTGCAGAATCCCGCTGTCTGTGGGGGCGCGCCGAGCCGGAGAACGCAGCTGACGGGTGGCAGAATCCCGCTGCCTGTGGGGGCGCGCCGTGCCGGAGAACGCAGCTGGCGGATCGCAGAATCCCGCTGCCTGTGGGCGCGCCGTGCCGGAGAACGCAGCTGGCGGATCGCAGAATCCCGCTGCCTGTGGGGGCGCCGTGCCGGAGAACGCAGCTGACGGATCGCAGAATCCCGCTGTCTGTGGGGGCGCGCCGAGCCGGAGAACGCAGCTGACGCACCGCAGAATCCCGCTGTCTGTGGGGGCGCCGTGCCGGAGAACGCAGCTGGCGGATCGCAGAATCCCGCTGCCCGTGGGGGCGCGCCGTGCCGGAGAACGCAGCTGGCAGAATCCCGCTGCCTGTGGGGGCGCGCCGTGCCGGAGAACGCAGCTGGCGGATCGCAGAATCCCGCTGCCTGTGGGGGCGCCGTGCCGGAGAACGCAGCTGGCGGATCGCAGAATCCCGCTGTCTGTGGGGGCGCGCCGTGCCGGAGAACGCAGCTGACGGGCCGCAGAATCCCGCTGTCTGTGGGGGCGCGCCGAGCCGGAGAATGCAGCTGGCGGATCGCAGAATCCCGCTGTCTGTGGGGGCGCGCCGAGCCGGAGAACGCAGCTGACGGGTGGCAGAATCCCGCTGCCTGTGGGGGCGCGCCGTGCCGGAGAACGCAGCTGGCGGATCGCAGAATCCCGCTGTCTGTGGGGGCGCCGTGCCGGAGAACGCAGCTGGCGGATCGCAGAATCCCGCTGTCTGTGGGGGCGCCGTGCCGGAGAACGCAGCTGGCGGATCGCAGAATCCCGCTGTCTGTGGGGGCGCCGTGCCGGAGAACGCAGCTGGCAGAATCCCGCTGCCTGTGGGGGCGCCGTGCCGGAGAACGCAGCTGACGGGCGGCAGAATCCCGCTGCCTGTGGGGGCGCGCCGTGCCGGAGAACGCAGCTGGCGGATCGCAGAACCCCGCTGTCTGTGGGGGCGCCGTGCCGGAGAACGCAGCTGGCGGATCGCAGAACCCCGCTGTCTGTGGGGGCGCCGTGCCGGAGAACGCAGCTGACGCACCGCAGAATCCCGCTGTCTGTGGGGGCGCCGTGCCGGAGAACGCAGCTGGCGGACCGCAGAATCCCGCTGCCTGTGGGGGCGCGCCGTGCCGGAGAACGCAGCTGGCGGATCGCAGAATCCCGCTGTCTGTGGGGGCGCCGTGCCGGAGAACGCAGCTGACGCACCGCAGAATCCCGCTGTCTGTGGGGGCGCCGTGCCGGAGAACGCAGCTGGCGGATCGCAGAATCCCGCTGCCTGTGGGGGCGCCGTGCCGGAGAACGCAGCTGGCGGATCGCAGAATCCCGCTGTCTGTGGGGGCGCGCCGTGCCGGAGAACGCAGCTGGCGGATCGCAGAATCCCGCTGTCTGTGGGGGCGCGCCGTGCCGGAGAACGCAGCTGGCGGATCGCAGAATCCCGCTGCCTGTGGGGGCGCCGTGCCGGAGAATGCAGCTGGCGCACCGCAGAATCCCGCTGCCTGTGGGGGCGCGCCGTGCCGGAGAACGCAGCTGGCGGATCGCAGAATCCCGCTGTCTGTGGGGGCGCGCCGTGCCGGAGAACGCAGCTGGCGGATCGCAGAATCCCGCTGCCTGTGGGGGCGCCGTGCCGGAGAACGCAGCTGGCGGATCGCAGAATCCCGCTGCCTGTGGGGGCGCGCCGTGCCGGAGAACGCAGCTGGCGGACCGCAGAATCCCGCTGTCTGTGGGGGCGCGCCGTGCCGGAGAACGCAGCTGGCGGATCGCAGAATCCCGCTGTCTGTGGGGGCGCCGTGCCGGAGAACGCAGCTGGCGGACCGCAGAATCCCGCTGTCTGTGGGGGCGCGCCGGGCCGGAGAACGCAGCTGACGGATCGCAGAATCCCGCTGTCTGTGGGGGCGCGCCGTGCCGGAGAACGCAGCTGACGGGCCGCAGAATCCCTCTGCCTGTGGGGGCGCCGTGCCGGAGAACGCAGCTGGCGGATCGCAGAATCCCGCTGCCTGTGGGGGCGCGCCGTGCCGGAGAACGCAGCTGGCGGATCGCAGAATCCCGCTGCCTGTGGGGGCGCGCCGTGCCGGAGAACGCAGCTGGCGGATCGCAGAATCCCGCTGTCTGTGGGGGCGCCGTGCCGGAGAACGCAGCTGGCGGACCGCAGAATCCCGCTGTCTGTGGGGGCGCGCCGTGCCGGAGAACGCAGCTGACGGGCCGCAGAATCCCTCTGCCTGTGGGGGCGCCGTGCCGGAGAACGCAGCTGGCGGATCGCAGAATCCCGCTGCCTGTGGGGGCGCGCCGTGCCGGAGAACGCAGCTGGCGGATCGCAGAATCCCGCTGTCTGTGGGGGCGCCGTGCCGGAGAACGCAGCTGGCGGACCGCAGAATCCCGCTGTCTGTGGGGGCGCGCCGTGCCGGAGAACGCAGCTGACGGGCCGCAGAATCCCTCTGCCTGTGGGGGCGCCGTGCCGGAGAACGCAGCTGGCGGATCGCAGAATCCCGCTGCCTGTGGGGGCGCGCCGTGCCGGAGAACGCAGCTGGCGGACCGGAAAATCCCGCCCCACATTTCTCAGCATCCACGAGGGATGATATCACCTGTGCACAGTCACTGATGTTCCCATGTGTACAACTGGCTATGTAATCTTTCTAATTTAGAGACATTTGTATATTGCCATTCCTTCATCGGCAGTTGTTCGCACTGCTGGAAGTGAGGTCTAAACCTTAAGGGGGCGGTAATTAAAGGGTTCCATTTTAAGGACCGGCTGCATGTCCTCGGCTTGGATTTCTTCAAGGTTGCGAAATCGAGGTGATTACAATGATAAAAGGATTCCATTGAGCATTGCCGGGGAAACTGGCCAAAATTCTCCGGCCATTGGGGTTTCCTCTTCCCGCTGGCGGCTCACCTCCCCCTGCGGGTGTTCCGGCGGCGTGGGGTGGAAACAATGGCCAACCCCAGTAAACAGCGCGCCTTCGACAAACACGGGGCTGGGGGAGCCGAGATTCCAGCCCAGTGTTTCCTCCGGTGGCAGAATCCCGAACAGGGTCATACACTGAAAATGAGATGCTTGGGTATTTGGGAAGCAGATCTTCGTGTTGAAAGTACTGGGGCGGGATTCTCCGTTTCAAGGGTTGACGCCGATGAAGAATTTGTGGACAGAACAACTGGTGCCGCACCTGGGCCGATTCCGCTACCGTTAAGGGGCTCGCACTGGTGCCGCGTGGAACAGAATCGATTCCAGTGAGAAACGGAGCGGGATTCACCGGGTCCGTGATAGACACTCGAGAGGCTGACAAGCTGCAGCCGCACACACACATTACACTCCCCACACACACTCATCCCAGCCGCACACACACATTACACGCCCCACACACACTCACCCCAGCCGCGCACACACATTACACTCCCCACACACACTCATCCCAGCCGCACACACACATTACACGCCCCACACACACTCACCCCAGCCGCGCACACACATTACACTCCCCACACACACTCATCCCAGCCGCACACACACATTACACGCCCCACACACACTCACCCCAGCCGCACACACACATTACACGCCCCACACACACTCACCCCAGCCGCGCACACACATTACACTCCCCACACACACTCATCCCAGCCGCACACACACATTACACTCCCCACACACACTCATCCCAGCCGCACACACACATTACACTCCCCACACACACTCATCCCAGCCGCACACACACATTACACGCCCCACACACACTCACCCCAGCCGCGCACACACATTACACTCCCCACACACACTCATCCCAGCCGCACACACACATTACACTCCCCACACACACTCACCCCAGCCGCGCACACACATTACACTCCCCACACACACTCACCCCAGCCGCGCACACACATTACACTCCCCACACACACTCATCCCAGCCGCACACACACATTACACGCCCCACACACACTCACCCCAGCCGCACACACACATTACACGCCCCACACACACTCACCCCAGCCGCGCACACACATTACACTCCCCACACACACTCATCCCAGCCGCACACACACATTACACTCCCCACACACACTCATCCCAGCCGCACACACACATTACACGCCCCACACACACTCACCCCAGCCGCGCACACACATTACACTCCCCACACACACTCATCCCAGCCGCACACACACATTACACTCCCCACACACACTCACCCCAGCCGCGCACACACATTACACTCCCCACACACACTCACCCCAGCCGCGCACACACATTACACTCCCCACACACACTCATCCCAGCCGCACACACACATTACACTCCCCACACACACTCATCCCAGCCGCACACACACATTACACTCCCCACACACACTCATCCCAGCCGCACACACACATTACACTCCCCGCACACACTCATCCCAGCCACGACACACGTTACACTCCCCACACACACTCATCCCAGCCGCGCACACACATTACACTCCCCGCACACACTCATCCCAGCCGCGCACACACATTACACTCCCCACACACACTCATCCCAGCCACGCACACACATTACACTCCCCACACACACTCATCCCAGCCGCGCACACACATTACACTCCCCACACACACTCATCCCAGCCGCACACACACATTACACTCCCCGCACACACTCATCCCAGCCACGCACACACATTACACTCCCCGCACACACTCATCCCAGCCGCGCACACACATTACACTCCCCGCACACACTCATCCCAGCCGCGCACACATATTACACTCCCCACACACACTCATCCCAGCCTCACACACACATTACACTCCCCACCCACATTCATCCCAGCCGCACACACACATTACACTCCCCACACACACTCACCCCAGCCGCGCACACACATTACACTCCCCACACACACTCACCCCAGCCGCACACACACATTACACTCCCCACACACACTCATCCCAGCCGCACACACACATTACACTCCCCACACACACTCATCCCAGCCGCACACACACATTACACTCCCCACACACACTCATCCCAGCCGCACACACACATTACACTCCCCACACACACTCACCCCAGCCACGCACACACATTACACTCCCCACACACACTCATCCCAGCCGCACACACACATTACACTCCCCACACACACTCACCCCAGCCGCGCACACACATTACACTCCCCACACACACTCACCCCAGCCGCGCACACACATTACACTCCCCACACACACTCATCCCAGCCGCATTGTGAATTGCTTCACAGCTCCAGGGTCCCAGGTTCGATTCCCGGCTTGGGTCACTGTCTGTGCGGAGTCTGCACATCCTCCCCGTGTGTGCGTGGGTTTCCTCCGGGTGCTCTGGTTTCCTCCCACAGTCCAAAGATGTGCCGGTTAGATGGATTGGCCAAGATAAATTGCCCTTAGTGTCCAAAATTGCCCTTAGTGTTGGGTGGGGTTAATGGGTTATGGGGATAGGGTGGAGGTGTTGACCTTGGGTAGGGTGCTCTTTCCAAGAGCCGGTGCAGTCTCGATGGGCCGAATGGCCTCCTTCTGCACTGTCAATTCTATGTAATAAAAAAAAAATCACATACCATCCTGACTTGGAAATACATCGCCGTTCCTTCAATAATAAAGATTATTATGGCCTACTTCTGCACTGTAAATTCTATGAAAAGAGGGACAGAGCAAAGGCAATTAAATGGAGCTGAGATCAGCCACCTTCTGATCGAATAGCAGAACAGACGGGAGGGCTGAATGGTCTCCTCCTGTTCCTCTGGTTCCTTGCTCAACACCACACTCTGCTTTCACCCACAGAACTATCAGGAGGCGGAAATGAATGTTTGAAGTTGAGGTTGGCAGTTCCCTGTCTCCTCCACACTCACACACCACAAACATAACACGCTGCATGTGTTAAACCATTTCCTGTATTTTGCAAATAACGGTTCCTGTGGCTGCTGAGAAGTAAGTCGAAATGCAGCAACTCAGATATGATAGAAGAAAGTTTTTGAAGAGGAACTTGCATTTACATATCGCCTTTCATCACCCCAGGACAGCCCAAAACACTTTGGGCGTGATCCCATGACCACGCTGCGCCCGAAAATCAGCTCGCCGCGGCGATAAAAGCTGGGAGACCCCCTCCCCCCCCCGGCGATCCGGTATCTACCTGGATCGCAACGCTGCGGGAGATTTAACGATGTCGCGCCCATTGTGGGCGGGATCGCTTTTTGGCAAATCTGCAAATTAGAGCGAGACAGCTAGCCTCACTTTAATGTGCAGTTTCCCGAGGCACCTGAGGTGTTGGAATCTATCGTCTTTGCCTTAGAGATCTCGGGTGAGCGCTGTTCAGTGCTGGTCTCCACAAAGGTCACCAGACGGAACAGCACTCGTGGAGGGTCTCCCAGGGGATCGGAGGTCCCCAAGTGTATGCCCTTTGGAAAGGGTGGTACCCTGGCATGCCTGGCCACCCTGGCAGTGCTAGCCTGGCACCATGACAGTGCCACATGAGTGCCAGCCTGGCACAGTTGAGGTGCCCAGTTGGCCCTGCCAGGTTACCACTGACAATGTGCCAAACCGGCATTTTTTTGTGTGTTGCGGATTGGGCTGGGACTGCCCTGCACGGGTGTTGGGGGGAGTGGGGACCTTCCTATCGTGTGTTGGGGGGTCGGCGGTCACTTCGGGGGCCTCGGATTTAAAAATGCGTCCCCATCTCTCGCTACACTGAGGGTTCCGGAGAGCGGAGCTCCTCAGTGTGGAAAACAGGGCTATGTGTGACCTCGGCTGCGCGTTCCCCGCTGAGGCCCTTTATTTAACGCGAGTGGTGTCGTATAGCCATGTCTTTCTCAGCACTGCGAGCTCTGGGAAGCACGTCGCTAAGCAAGCTCGCTAGGGGACGTAGTTCCCTTTTGTTTGAATCTCGCCCATTACCTCTAATGAAGTATTTCTGAAGTGTCATCACTGTTTATATAGGAAACTCAGCCACCAATGTGTGCACAGCAAGATCCCACAAAGCAAATGCGATACCGACCAAATCATCTGTTTCAGTGGTGTTGTTTAATATTGGCCAGGACACCTGCCTGTTCTGCTTTGAACTAGTGCCATGGGATTTTTGATCCAAAACAGGGCCCCAGATTAACATCTGATCTGAAAGGCAGCACCTCCGACAATGCAACACTCTCTCAGCGCTGCCTTCGGAATTTGAGACGAGGTTGTAGGACTGACGCGTGTGTATCTACAACAGCGGGATGCAGACAGGTGCTGTGATCATATTCACCATTTGACGCTAATGGGATTTAAGGCAAAACCATTTCCTATACTTTGCAAGTAACAACTCCTAGTCCAGGTTCAGGTGGGCACCTAAAGACATGGTCCCAGGTGGGGCGCATCCACAAGAGAGTGAGGAGAGGTCGAGGACCTTGACCGTGCGTTTGTAGCCCCAGACCTGACTATCCCAATGTTCCACCCGCCAATAATTTGAACTCATCCAGAGCTCTGCTGCCCATTCCTGAACGAGCACCTTGTTCTATTTACCCATCACCCCTGCGGTCGCTGACCATCGGCTCCCGGTCCAGCAACACCTCGATTTTAAAGTTCTCATCCTTGTATTCAAACCCCTCCAGAGCCCCATGCCCTCCCTACCCAACCATCCTTGGCTTTCGGGCGGAGGATACATAACAGGCTGCAATCGGGGAAGCTTTTCAATTTTCCAGGTGACCTATATTTCTGCCATGGAAATGCAGTCAAGGAAACTGAAAGTGCAGAGTCAGTGTCAGCAGGATGACGTTTTTTCCTGAAAGACACTTAACAAATTACAATTAAAATGCCAGAAAACCTGGTTGTGATGTTGAATGCAGGGGTGCTCGGGTTTTCGAGTCGAGCTTGGAGGAGTGGGGCTGTGTGCTTTGGAAGGGTTGGCTTGACGGACCTGAAAGATTGAGGAGATTTGGGGAGATTTGGGGATGCTGTCTTTATGCGCGTAACTTGCTCCGTGCAAGATCCCTCCCTGTTGACTCCCTTATTTTCCATTTCTTTTACTTTGTCGTTATTGCTTTGATCCATGGATATTTAATGGAGGCAAACCTTTAAGTCAAGCAGAGGAAGTTGTGGTGAAAAGCATCACTGTAGATACACAAGGGGTTAATGCAAATAGACTAAGACTAAATAAACACTAGAGGGAGCACCAGAGACATCATGACAGATAGACATACAACCCATAGGTCAGTAAGATAGGACACGACCAATGGGCAGTCAAGACAAGGGGGCTACCCATATAAAAGTACAGGGCACACATGCTCTTCCTTTTTCCACTGGTGACACTCAGAGAGACAGGGGCAGATCAGGAAGCATCACACCCACCGCATGGCTTAGAGCAGACTGGTTAGTTAGATTGAGTTACTATAGCAAGGTCAGCAGGAGAGTCGAACTCAAGTAGGAGAATTGTTAACTCTTCAATAAATGTGTTAAACCTATCTCCAAGTCTGAACCTTCCTTTGTCAGAGTATACATCAAAGAAGCAGCTTATGCTACACGAAGAAGCAGAACACAACAGAAGTGAGGACTCTTAAGTTGAAAAATTGTACACTGTGCTATGAAGATTTAGACTTTGAACAGAAGAACTCAGGCTTTATGGCAGCCGAGAGTTTAGAGGGGTTCAGTTTGATTGGCTAGCTGGTGGCCAATTGAATGGCCAGGGACTGCATTCTGCCCAGCAACAGACAGTGATTGGGTCCTGCCAGGTGTGGTGCTTTCACAGAACCCGGGAGAAAGCTCCTGGATACGGCGAGGAGAAGCTGTGTGTTGCTTTCTCCCTCTTGCTTCTAATGTTTCCAGTCTACCGTTTCTGAGCCTTCAGAGCAGTCTCGAGAGCCTAATGAGTCGAGAGAGAAAACCATTACAGATTGAAAGCAGGCATCCAACTGGAGGCCTAGACTGAAAGAATCGAACTGGAAGATGTCCTCCTGAAGCAGTGACTTTTATCCTTTTACTTTTAGTATTATTTTTACACCCCTCTTCCCCTTCTGTATTTGTCTGCCTTGTGTGCCAGTGTAGAGGGTGCGATGAGTTAATTGGGGGCGGGGGTTGTTAGAAATGAGATAGTAGTTAACCAGATGTATTAGGGGCAGCACGGTAGCATTGTGGATAGCACTGAGGCTTCACAGCTCCAGGGTCCCAGGTTCGATTCCGGCTTGGGTCACTGTCTGTGCGGAGTCTGCACATCCTCCCCGTGTGTGTGTGGGTTTCCTCCGGGTGCTCCGGTTTCCTCCCACAGTCCAAAGATGTGCAGGTTAGGTGGATTGGCCATGATAAATTGCCCTTAGTGTGTCCAAAATTGCGCTTAGTGTTGGGTGGGGTTTCTGGGTTATGGGGATAGGGTGGAGGTGCTGACCTTGGGTAGGGTGCTCTTTCCAAGAGCCGGTGCAGACTCGATGGGCTGAATGGCCTCCTTCTGCACTGTAAATTCTATTTAATTATAGTTATTGTTTCTAATAAATATTAATTATGTTGACATTTACAAACCTAGTGACTGTAATTATTGGGCAGCCAAAGAGTAAAGACTTCAGGAATTTTGACAATTAAGAGGTAATTTCAACTGCGTTGCAACTTCGGGTCAAGTGGGGCTGAAATTGGCCGTGCACTGGCCCAGGGTGTCGTAACACTCACGTCCAAAATTCCCCAATCTTTCAAGCCCTTTAGTTGGTTTGGGCCCTGTGGGTGTCAGGAGGTGATGCCAAACCCGAATGTAACATGAATATGTCCCCAGGTGGAGCATGGTGTCCAATTCAGGGCACCGCACTCAGAGGGTACAGAAATGATTTACTGGTGCATAGAATGAGGGACTGCAGTTACTGGGGGAGGCTGGGGCTGTTCGCCTTCGAGCAGAGGAGCCTATGATGGGACTTGATAGAGGTGTTTAAAATCACAATCGAGGGAATAATAAAGATAAACTGTCTCCCCGTGGGTGAAGGGTTGAAGACTCAGATTTAAGGTGATTGGCAAAAGAACCAGAGGTGGCATTTTGGAATGCACTGTCTGGTAGGATGCAGTTACAGAGTCAACTGTAAGCTACAGGAATTGGATAAATACTTGAGGAGAAAGATAACTTTCGGAATTTGGGAAAAGCTGGGAGAATGGGACTGATCAGATTGTTCACAGAATAATACAGTACAGAAGAGGCCATTCAGCCCATCGAGCCTGCACCGATGCATGAAAGGCCCTGACCTGCCCATCTAATCCCATTGGCCAGCACTTGTCCCACAGCCTCGAATGTTCAGACGTGCCAAGTGCTCACCCAGATACTTTTTAAAGGATGTGAGGCAACCCGCCTCTACCCCCCTCCCAGGCAGTGCGTTCCAGACCCTCACCACCCTCTGGGGAAAAACATTTTTCCTCAAATCCCCCTAAACCTTCCACCCCTCACTTTGAACTTGTGTCCCCTCGTAACTAACCCTTCAAGTAAGGGCAACAGCTGCTCCCTATCCACCCTGTCCATGCCCCTCATAATCTTGTCCACCTCGATCAGGTCGCCCCTCAGTCGTCTCTGCTCCAGAGAAAACAAGCCAAGCCTATCCAGCCTCTCTTCAAAACTAAAATGTTCCACCCCAGGCAACATCCTGGTGAATCGCCTCTGCACCCCCTCCAGTGGAATCACATCCTGCCTATAATGTGGCGACCAGAATTGCACACAGTACTCCAGCTGTGGCCTCACCAAAGTTCTATACAACCCCACATGACCTTCCTTCATGGCACCTTCCCATGCAATCGCAGAAGGTGTAACACCTGCCCCTTTACCTCTTCCATGCTTAACATCCCAGGCCCAAAACACTCATTCCAGGTTAAGCAGCGTTTCACTTGCACCTCTTTCAATTTAGTCGGTTGCATTCGCTGCTCCCAATGTGGTCTCCTCTATATCGGAGAGACCAAACGCAGACTGGGTGATCGCTTTGCTGAGCACCTTCGGTCTGTGCGCATTCAGGACCCTGACCTTCCCGTTGCTGGCCATTTTAACAAAAGGCCCTACAGATGCTGCCAGACCTGCTGAGATTTTCCAGCATTTGCTTTTTGGTTCCAACATGGCCTCCCTGCTTTTGTAATCTCTGCCCCGATTGATAAAGGCGAGTGTCCCAAATGCCCTTTTCACCACCCTATTAACCTGCCCTTCTGCCTTCAGAGATCTATGGACAAACATGCCAAGGTCCCTTTGTTCTTCGGAACTTCCCAGTGCCAGACCTTTCATAGTATACTTCCTTGTTAAATTACTCCTTCCAAAGTAAATCATCTCACACTTTTCAATCTATATCTTCCTGTAATCCAAGACACTCAACCTCACTGTTAACCACCCGGCCAATCTTCATGTCATCCGCAAACTTACTGATCCCACCCCCCCCCCACATAGTCATCTCTGTCATTTATATAAATGACAAACAACATGGGGCCCAGCACAGATCCCTGTGGTACGTCACTGGTCACTGGCTTCCAAACACTTCAGCAGCCGTCTATCATCACCCTCTGTCTTCTACAGCGAAGCCAATTATGAATCCACCTATCAAATCACCCTGTATCCCAGCGCATTTACCTTCTTAATAGGTTTCCCAAGTGGGACGTTGTCAAAGGCTTTGTTGAAATCGATGAAAACAACATCCACTGCACTACCCTCATCTGTACACTGACTCACATGCTCAAAAAATTCAATCAAATTTGTTAGGCATGACCTCCCTCTGACAAAGCCATGCTGACTCTCCCTGATCAAACCTCGCCTCTCCAAATGGAGATAGATTCTCTCCTTCAGAATCTTCTCCAGTAGTTTCCCCACCACTGACGTGAGACTCACTGGTCTATAGCTCCCTGGCTTGTCCTTACAACCTTTCTTAAATAGTGGGACCACAGTAGTTGTTCTCCAGTCCTCTGGCACCTCCCCCGTGGCCAGGGAGGAATTAAACATTTGGGTCAGAGCCCCAGCAATCTCCTCCCACTCCTTTCACAGCAACTGAGACACTTCATCCGGACCTGGAGATTTGTCCACCTTTAAGCCTGCCAATACCTCCAATACCTTGTCACTCCCTATGTCAATTTGCTCAAGAACCTCACAATCCCTCTTCCCGAGTTCCATAACTATCTCCTCATTCTCTTGGGTGAAGACAAATGTGAAATATTCGTTCAAAGCCACAGACTGATCGGCGCCACCCCCTTTACTCAGAGAGCCCAACCGCCAAGGTCAGTGACCGCTAAGGACCCGCCCAGCCACCAAGGCACCCGCCCCTCTATTGGCCAAAATCGAAGGCAGTGATCGAAGCCTGTCGAATTATTGGGTCCAAGGCTAAGGACCGCCCCAAAGAGCACGAAACTCAGAAGGAGTTCAGCCTCCTTTGGATCCGGCCTGTGCCAGCCTAGCTGCAGTATAACGACCAGACAGCCAAGTTCAAGACCAACGATCGCTACCTGATGGATGAGCCCAGCAGAGACAGAGCCACTTCTTCAAACCAACCACGTGAGATCAAGATAAAGGCCTTATCCACTTGCACAGTGCCGGTCACCTGAAGTTAAGTATAGGCTATTGTAGTTGATAGGTGTAGTTTAACTTGTAGTATATTGTGCTTGCATGTCAAAGTAACCCTTGTGTGTAAATAAACCATCTTTGAACTTGAACTGACTAACTGGTTGTGTGGTCATTTGACTGATATACGGGAAAGTCTTTTAGTTCAGGAAGAGAAATAGAAACACCCAGAGTATTGGCGACGCTGTTGGGACATAACATCATATCATAAAAAGAGCCTCAGTATCATATTGGCGACTCTAAAGAGCAACATTATTATAGTATTCCATTAAATTGGCAACATTTTAAGAAAGAGGCAAAGGAACTTGTGGAGCGATAACCTGGAGGACTATCCATCGTTAGGAGCAGAGCTCTGGGTCCAGGACTCACGGAGGACATCCGCATCCACCAAGAGGGAGTCTGATCACCTCGCCTCTTAACGGGTGGTATTTAGGTCCAGGCCATGAGATTTGATACCTTTTGTCGAACAGAGTTTTGATACTGTGTGTAACAAAACTTCTGATTCCCTTTATAGTGATGTTCTGATACTTTTGTGGTAACTTGGTACGTTCAAATAAAGGAGATTGTTGTATGATAATTTGAGAGTGTAAGGGCTGGATTCTCCGTTTTTGAGGCTATGTCCGGAGGATGCGTCTAGTCTTACAATGAAAAAGTCAGCGGCGACCCGCACCGATGCGCCGCCCGGTGGGGGGCGAGTATCCGCGCTACGTAAACCCCCTGACAGAAGCGACCAGAGAATTGCCGTGACCGCGCATGCGCACGGCGATGAACAGCAGCGGTCACGCCGTACAGAATGGCACTGGCCGCGCGCGGTCATGGCCTGCCAGATAGTGCCCCCTGTAACCCTTCTCGCCACCCCCAGACCACCCACCCCCAGCCCCCGCCGAAGTCCCCCCAGCCAGCAAAATGGCTCCCCCCCCACCCCCGACTGTGGCGGCGCTGGACACAGGCCGCAGCCGCCACGTGAGGTTGGCGAAAACAGAGCACAAGTGATCCACGCCATCGGGAATCGGCCCATTGGGGGCGGAGCACCGGGAGAGGGCCTTCAGATGACGTCCTGAGGCCGTCCAATGGCATGCGGTGTACTCACCGATGATGCAGTTTTGGAGGGGGCGGGGCATCTGAAAACAGGCGGCATCCCGATTTCGGCGTCAAGACGGATTCTCCGCCCAATCGCCGAATGCGATTTCGGTGTCGGCAAGCGGAGAATCCTGCTCGAAGTGCTTTGCCCATAAAGCTAGTTGACCCACGTTTGAAGCACGGAATTTTATGTTCAGTATGACTCGGGTTTCGGCAATCTTGCCCCATCCCAGAACTGGCCACCTGCCCAAATCAAATTAGACACCATGGTAACCCCCTGCTGCACGCCCCCAGGCGTGAACCTTCAAAGAAGACCCAAAGATTAAGTTGATTCTTCTGGGAAGAATCAAACTAAAGGCAAGGGGAACAATTTAAAAGCTTCTGAATATAATTTTTGGAATGTTTGCAAAGAAATTGAACACTGGATTGTAATGTAACTAGCAAAGGGTTCTGTCTGGTTTAAAAAAATGTCATTCCCAGTCATTTAAAATTGGATAATACACAGATGGTGGATTCTCTCGGTGATTTCAAATTCTTATTTTTGTGATCTGTCTATTCTCGGCTGTGAAAATCAAACTGCGTAACCGTACCACTTTATTATTTCAAGGAATATTTTGAAAGTAGCGTTTTAAAGCAATTCTGTTCTAAAACACAGCTCTGTTGTCCTGACGCATGGCAGATCCAGCACTCAACAACATGCAAAGGAGTTTGAGGGGGAACTTGAAGAAAGAAAAACACTTTGCAGGTATCGGCGCAATTTGTGCTCAGCTTGCCGATTGCATCCAGAACAGCAACTCTGCCTCATTCATTTTATTAAATTATCACAAATGCTAAGGTACCTGCCGTGTTTAATTATTATGACATGGCAGTGCGACAAAGGCTCATTGACCTAAAGCTGAATGAGATCCGGGCCGGAATTCTTCAGCTGTTGGGATTCCCTATTTCCGCTGGCAGATCACCAGGGTTTCCCGGCAGCGTGGGGTGGCTTTAATGGGGAATCCCCTTGACGGGAAGAGAGAATCCCGCCACCAGCGAATGGCGCGGCACCGAAACGTGCAGCTGGGAGACCAGGGAATCCACCTCTTGATATCAGGAAACTCTTAATGCAAAGAACAGTCAACAAAGAAACATAACCAAAATAGGAGCAGGAGGAGGCCATCGAGAGGAGATAGATATAGGACAGATGTCAGAGGTAGGTTCTTTACTCAGAGAGTAGTAGGGGTGTGGAATGCCCTGCCTGCAACAGTAATGGACTCGCCAACACTAAGGGTATTCAAATGGTCATTGGATAGACATATGGATGATAAGGGAATAGTGTAGATGGGCTTTAGAGTGGTTTCACCGGTCAGCGCAACATCGAGGGCCGAAGGGCCTGTACTGCGCTGAAATGTTCTATGTTCTATATTCGGCCCTTCGAACCTGCTCCGCCTTTCATTATGATCATGGCTGATCATCCAACTCAACAGCTTAATCCCGCTTTCCCCCATATCCTTTGATCCCCTTCACCCTAAGTGCGATATCTAACTGCTTCTTGAGACCATACAATGTTTTGGACTCAACTACTTCCTGTGGTAATGAATTCCACAGGGCGACCGCTCTCTGGGTGAAGAAATTTCTCCTCATCTCTGTCCTAAATGGTCTACCCCGAATCCTCAGACTGTTACTCCCGGGGCGGGATTCTCCGCAATCGGCGCGATGTCCGCCGACCGGCGCCAAAAACGGCGCGAATCAGTCCGGCATCGCGCCGCCCCAAAGGTACGGAATTCTCCGCATCTTGAGGGGCCGAGCCCTCACCTTGAGGGGCTAGGTCCACGCCGGACTGATTTCCGCCCCGCCAGCTGGCGGGAAAGGCCTTTGGTGCCCCGCCAGCTGGCGCGGAAATTACTTTGCCGAGCAGCGCATGCGTGGGAGCGTCAGCGGCTGCGCACGACATCCCCGCGCGTGCGCAGTGGAGGGGGTCTCTTCCGCCTCCGCCATAGTGGAGACCGTGGCAAAGGCGGAAGGAAAAGAGCGCCCCCACGGCACAGGCCCGCCCGCGGATCGGTGGGCCCCGATCGCGGGCCAGGCCACCGTGGGGGCACCCCCCCGGGGCCAGATCACCCCGCGTCCCCCCCAGGACCCCGGAGCCCGCCCGCACCGCCTTGTCCCGCCAGTAAGAGAGGTGGTTTGATTCTCGACGGCGGGACAGGCATTCCAGCAGCGGGACTTTGGCCCATCGCGGGCTGGAGAATCGCCGGGGGGGGGGCCCGCCAACCGGCGGGGGCGGGATTCACGCCAGCCCCTGGCGATTCTCCAACCTGACGGGGGTTCGGAGAATCCCGCCCCTGGTTCTGGACACCCCCACCATCGGAACATCTTCCCTGCATCTACCCTATCCAGTCCTGTTAGAATTTTATAGGTTTCTACAAGATCCCCCCTAATCCTTCTGAATTCCATCAAATACAATCCTAACTGATTCAATTTCTCCTCGTACGTCAGTCCTGCCGACCCTGGAATCAGTCTGTGAGTAAGGGTAAAAGAGTGATGGAAACCAATAAAACTCAGTTAAGAGACAGCCACCCCCCCCCCCCCCCCCCACACCGCCGACAACATTAAATGATCGGGCCACCTCGCCGCAACGCCACGCATCTTTGCTGCCATTGGGTACCTCCCCTTCCTAAGTCTTCATCCCCCTCCATAGCCATGCAGGCACAACCCCTCACCCCCTGAAACATAATGCAACCCTCCCCCCCAATGGGGTTCCCTAGAAACCCCGGCCTTTCAGTGCCAGCCTGGAAGTGTCAACACACCAGGTTGTCACTGCCAGTGGGCAGTGGCAGGTTGCTGGGGATTGTGCCAGGACACTGTTCAGCCATATCCTTCACCATCTGGGGGCTATACTCACCTCCGGGCCTCCGGCATGGTCATCACAACCGGTTTCAATTTTTGGACGTAGAACATAGAAAATACAGCACAGAACAGGCTCTTCGGCCCACGCTGTGCCGAACGTTTGTCTTAGATTAAGAGCAAATTAATCTACAACCCATCATTGTACCGTAATCCATGTACCCCAGACTGGAAGACAGTCGTGACGTCCTGTCGGCGGATGGGAGGGAGGGGGACGGGGGGGACCTGCGGCGAACCCGGAAAGGAAAGGCGTAATAACTCTATTTAAATTGGTGGAGGTCGCCGGCGGGGTGGGTTAGCACGGTGGTTAGCACTGGTGCTTCACAGCGGCAGAATCCCAGGTTTGATTTCCGGCTTGGGTCACTATCTGTGCGGAGTCTGCACGTTCTCCCCGTGTCTGCGTGGGTTTCCTCCGGGCGCTCCGGGTTCCTCCCACAAGTCCCGAAAGACGTGCTTGTTGGGTGAATTGGACATTCTGAATTCTCCCTCTGTGTACCCGAACAGGCGCTGGAGTGTGGTGACTCGGGGCTTTTCACAGTAACTTCATTGCAGTGTTAATGTAAGCCTACTTGTGACAATAAAAAAGATGAATATTAAGTCCCGTTATAGTCCTCTTGCGAGAGTTAGTGGCCATAATGGAATTTGTACCGAGTGGGGCCGGAAGATCGCCCCCTGCAGGTTTTCTGTTGCATTATTTCCTGCAGGCGGCGACTGTCATTGGTTTTGAATGTAGTCTTGAGGACGTTGGTTGCTTTTGCTTCGTATCTCGCTGGCATCTGATCAAGGTGCCAACCTGACAAACACCAAAATCACCAATTTCTGAGCCTGTCTAAATATTTCACTGGTATTTCTGTGACAGAGAATTCTGCTTTTAGAATGACTCTGTTCAGTCTGCTGGTTATACAGACCCAATGGGAAATGAGTTTGAGCATCTCTCCTCCACCTTTCAGTAAACCTGCACTGGCCTTCAAACCAAAACCCTCTGGCCCTCTCCTTCCCCTCCCCTCCCTCCCTCCCCTCACTCTCCCTCATTTGTTTTTCCCACCATCTTCCCTTTTCCATTTCTCTCTCTGCGCCTCCCCCCCCCCCTTTCTCAACAACAGCTTGCATTTATATAGCATCTTTTGTCATGATATGCAGACATGCAGATAATGATATACAGACAGGCAGCTAATGAACACAGAGAACAGGACATGACCAATGAGCAGGCAGGACACTCAGGGGTGGTCACCAGGGGGCATAGGTTTAAGGTCCATGGGGCAAAGTTTAGTGGCGATGTACGAGGCAAGTTTTTTACACAAGAGGGTGGTGAGTGCCTGGAACGCGTTGCCATGGGAGGCTGTGGAAGCAGATGCATTAACGGCGTTCAAAAGGCATCTTGACAAACACATGGATAGGACGGGTATAGAGGGATACGGCACAAGGAAGTGCTGAGGGTTTTGGCCAAGGTTGGTGACCGGTACAGGCTTGGAGGGCTGAAGGGCCTGTTCCTGTGCTGCATTGTTCTTTGTCCTTTTCTCTGCTGCTGACTATTCAGTCTTGCCAAAGCCACCAGGGAACCTTGAAGTGTTGTTCGAGTCGCACCTGCCAGGGCCTAAGCACAGGGCGGAGTAACGCTGAAGTATAATTGCACCAGAGTTGCTTGGGGTTGAACATTTCCTGAGAGTTGACTGCACACAAGCTGGAGGAAGAAACCCACACAAACCAAACCACACCAAGCAAATGCAATCCGCTTGATGGCACAATTTCTGAAAACCCTTCCTTCTTAAGGCTGAGCAGAAGAAAATACATTTATAAAACTTCATTTCTGCCACTAAGTTCTTTCCCTTGGTTTCTGTTCCTGCTGAGGCTGGACATGAAATTCGACATGACAACATAATGTAGCAACCTCATATGGAAACAGTGTGGTAATACTCCATACACTGCGGTTTTCATAGTCTTTTGACGAGAATAGATTACCAAGTTATTTTTAATAGGCTGACAATGTAAGTCTGAAGTCAGCTGATTACCCGGAAATTAAAAAAAAAACACTTAAATTTCAACTGTGTTCTCGGTGGCACAGTGGCACAGTGGTTAACACTGTTGCTTCACATCTCCAGGGTCCCAGGTTCGATTCCCGGCTTGGGTCACTGTCTGTGCGGAGTCTGCACGTTCTCCCCGTGTGTGCGTGGGTTTCCTCCGGGTGCTCCGGTTTCCTTCCACGGTCCAAAGATGTGCAGGTCAGGTGGATTAGCCATGATAAATTGCCCTTAGTGAACAAAAAGGTTAGGTGGGGTTACTGGGTTACGGGGATAGGGTGGAGGCGTGGGCTTAAGTGGGGTGCACTTTCCAAGGGCCGGTGCAGACTCGATGGGCCGAATGGCCTCCTTCTGCACCGTAAATTCTACGATTTTCCGGTTGGGAATCTCACTTCTAGAAAAAAACTTTTCGAAGTCTTGCCTATCCCGCGTAGGTTCCGATGAAGGAACCCTGGGTTGGATTTTTCCCGTGTATTTGCCTTTTTCCTGCAACACCGTCCAGCTATTTCTTCAACTGTCTCAAACGCCCCTCTTCAGTAACTCAGCCTCATCGCTCCAATCACAGATTCATAGAATTTACAGTGCAGAAGGAGGCCATTCGGCCCATCGAGTCTGCACCGGCCCTTGGAAAGAGCACCCCACCCAAGCCCACACGTCCACCATTCTATGTGAGGCGTCTGTCCTAAGCTAGCCCTTTACAACACTTGCTTCTCTTGTTCTGTTACCACACTGTATTTGGGTTTAATTTTCCAGATGCGGTTACCTGTGGTTCAGGGCGGCACACTGGTTGGCACTGTTCCTTCACAGCTCCAGGGTCCCAGGTTCGATTCCCGGCTTGGGTCACTGTCTGTGCGGAGTCTGCACGTCCTCCCCGTGTCTGCGTGGGTTTCCTCCGGATGCTCCGGTTTCCTCCTACAGGTCCCGATAGACGTGCTGTTAGGTGAATTGGACATTCTGACATTGTCTGTGGGTGGGTGGGGGGTGGGGGAGGGGGGGGTGGCGGGTGAGACTCTCAAGTTTACTTAGAGAGCGGGGCAACCGAGTCTCCGAGAGCTGGTCCTCCCGTCAAAGTTCTGCTCTCCAAAATAATTCGACGAGTGGGCTGTACCGGGGCGAAACTCGCAAGGTCCAAAAAAGTGACCGAGGGCGTGACCTAACCGCCGCGCCGCGCCTGACTCAGGACGAGACAAGGCCGGTCAATCTCACGAGAGACCCCCCCGTGAGAGTTACACTGCTCGTTATGCCACGCAAGATCTAACCAGATCTCGCCATTACCCCACGCATCCCCAAGTGAGGGCACTCCAGGGCCAGGCGTCTTGGGAGGTTTGGTTGAATCGCGTGAGACGCCTTGAAGTCACGAATCTCGTAAGTGGCCGCTCATCAAGTCAGACGCGATGAGGCCGGTGAATCGCACCCATTGCTTGTCCTGTGAACGGGAAAGGTCTCAAGGAATTATTTTGAACGTAAATGGTCTTATTCTGTTTCGGCGTGTGCAGTTAACACCAAACCAGGCAAGAGCTTCCACAGTGGCTAAATGGAGCTCTCTGGGGCCTCCGCTGAATTGTATCAGGGAGCGGTCTTCAATGATGTGGGTCACTGATTTGGGGGGCGCACCACCACTGGGATCGAGGTTCCCGACAAGGCCCCACTTGTCCCAATTTGCTGCACAAAGGTCTCGACCTGTGTGGAAATGGTTGAGGAGTGTCCAATGTTGACGTTGTCGGTTGAAGCCGGGAGAGCGAGCTGTGGGATCTGTGATGAGGAAGTGTTTTTAATGGTGGCGTCTCGTTCCCCTTCCTCTGCTGTTACTCCCTTGGCACGGTGGTTTTAGCCGTGCAGGCTGGCGCGAGATGAGGTGAGCAGCAGGTGGGTGTGCAAGATCCTTGTGTAGTATCAGGCTTGGATTGATATAAACCTTCTCCAGTAACTTTACTGTTGTAATCTCCCTCCTTATTTGAGGGGGTGAGATGTTGATCAGGGCTGGGGGCCGGGGGAGTTCTCATTGAAACATCTAAGATCCTGAGGGACTTGAGCAACCATCGAGTTCCATTGAGATTCCAGCAAAACAGCCCAAGGCACAAACTCATCCGCAACAAACACATTTGGCCCCGCTAAGAGCTGAAGAAGAATTTGGTCCTGGTAGGATCTCAGGCTCCCCCTAGTGGGGCAGATATGAATTCCATTGGCATTTCTGTGCAGCTGTCCTCACTCCAACTTGCGTCCAATTAACACTTGTGTCCTTTTATATGTCCTCCAACACAACATGAGAAACACCACAGGAACTCCGCCGGTGTATCCCAATAACCCTGGTGGTTTCGACAATGGACAGAGTGAGGATTTTGAACATTATGGGCAGGGTTTACCGGCTGTTCATGCTGCCGGGAAATTGCGGTCCCACGCTGGCGACGAGGGCAGCTGTCACCGGGAAATCCCGTTGTGCCGGGACCGATAGACCCCCCCCCCCCCCCCCCCGCCCCCCCACCCCGCCAAAAAACACGCAGCGGGCTGGTGGGGAAACCCCACTCTAGGTGTGTTGTAAACTTCATTATTTTGTAAATAATGGGTTTGAGTTTCTTGAACAATCAAAGAATTGTGAAGTAAGTAACACAGAGATGGCCAGTGGTGGGCGGTGACATTTTATGGTATTGAATATAAATTGCAGGATGGAAGCAGGCTGTTCGACCCCAGCGTAACCCATGGTTACGCCGCATGTGATCAGCCATCCTCACGCCATATATAATAATAATCTCTATTATTGTCACAAGTAGGCTTACATTAACACTGCAATGAAGTTACTGTGAAAAGCCCCTAGTGGCCACATTCCGGCACCTGTTCGGGTGCACAGAGGGAGAATTCAGAATGTCCAATTCACCTAACAAGCACGTCTTTCAGGACTTGTGGGGGGAAACCGGAGCACCTGGAGGAAACCCACGCAGACACGGGGAGAACGTGCAGACTCCGCACAGACAGTGACCCAAGCCGGGATTCGAACCTGGGACCCTGGCGCTGTGAAGCAACAGTGCTAACCCCTGTGCTACCATACCTGCCCTGTTGCCACATTCTTTTGTCCTCTCTTTAGTGCAAAACTAGTGGTTATCAATGTAAAAATAGCCACCAACAAGCCCAATAAGAAATTCAAGATAAAGTTCTTAACCCGGTGAGAGGCAAATGCGAACTTGGGCGAACAGGGAGTGATTGCGGCAAAATGCATTTCAGAGGGCGTTGGATAAAAGAGAAGGTAAAGAGAAGAACAGAAGGAATACGTTGATCGGGGAAACGGGAATAGGCTGGGAAAAGGCTGGTGTGGAGCACAGATCCTGCTGTGGCCAAGGGGGCTGATCCTATGCAAGACCTTCCAATTGATTCCATGCATCCCCCACTTTGTAATTAAATTTCATTCTTCCCCAGAGACAGAGACGTGTTTGTACCTGTCCACTACCCTTGTCCACGCATTTACTTCCTAGAAAAATGACCATGGGTGATTTTCTCTCTTCCTGGTGCCTGGTACCACCAAGGCCGTTAAGAACCGCAGCAACGGGAGAAATAGAAGCAGCGAGTAGGCCATTCGGCCCCTCATCCTGAGGCTGTGACCCTTAGTTCGAGACTCTGCAGCCAGGGGGTAGCAGCCTCTCAGCATCCACCCCGGTCAAACCTCATGTAGAATACCCTGGCTGTGATGGACCAATCAACCTACCCCAGGGACTGCTCCCAGTCTAGTGCACCATGGGGCTGTCCGCCAGGGACTCACTAATCAATTCTATTCGCGTTTCAGGACTGGTTTGCAGGCATTAAGATGCGAAGCAGGATTTCGGATGAGGAAGTGCGATAAATTATGATTAACAATTAAAATTACTGCAGGCTACTAAAACCAATAAGGAAGGCGGACTGTAATAAAGTCACAGCTTACATTAAATAATGTGTCAGTTAGTGACTTTATTTAGCATCTTAAAACAAGAAACTGTCAGCCTGCGTTAAGAGTGTGTTGCATACATTGAATTTCTATGAAGGAAACTGGTGAGAAGCTTTAATGCAAACGGACAAATCACGTCTGCAGATTCAGGGTGGAAGGTCCGCTCTTGTCAGAATTCTCTGCCCTATCTCTGTGTAACGTTGTGTTATGCTGCTTAAACAAAGGACACCGCAACCTCAACTAATTCATAGCAACAACAACCTTTCACTTGGAAAAAACATCCCAAGGTGCTTTGAAGGAGAGTTAGCGAATACACTTTGACACCAAGTCACATAAAGAACAAAGAACAAAGAAAGGTACAGCACAGGAACAGGCCCTTCGGCCCTCCAAGCCTGTGCCGACCGTACTGCCCGACTAAACTAAAATCTTCTTCACATCCAGGGTCCATATCCCTCTATTCCCATACCATTCATGTATTTGTCAAGATGCCCCTTAAATGTCACGATCGTCCCTGCTTCCACCACCTCCTCCGGCAGCGAGTTCCAGGCACGCACTACTCTCTGTGTAAAAAACTTGCCTCGTACATCTACTCTAAACTTTGCCCCTCACACCTTAAACCTATGCCCCCTAGTAATTGACCCCTCTACCCTGGGGAAAAGTCTCTGACTAACCACCCTGTCTATGCCCCTCATAATTTTGTAGACCAATTTTGTAGACCAAAAGGAGATGTCGGATGAGCCCTGCAATGTTGTTTCAGGGCAGCACAGTAGCACAGTGGTTAGTACAGTTGCTTCACAGCTCCAGGGTCCCAGGTTCGATTCCAGGCTTAGGTCACTGTCTGTGCGGAGTCTGCACGTTCTCCCCGTGTCTGCGTGGGTTTCCTCCGGGTGCTCCGGTTTCCTCCCACTGTCCAAAGATGTGCAGGTTAGGTGGATTGGCCACGCTAAATTGCTCCGTAGTGTCCAAAATGGTCAGGTAGGGTTACTGGGTTACGAGGGTAGGGTGGAGGTATGGGCTTAGGTCGGGTGATCTTTCCATGGGCTGGTGCAGACTCGATGGGCCGAAAGGCCTCCTTCTCCACTGTAAATTCTATTATTCTATGAGGACAGAGGCCAACAAAAAGTTAGAACAAATCTTTCAGGCAGTGGCTCAGCCAGAATACACACCTGCCTGCTCCAGCAGGCCCGATGTATGGGTGAGTTGGGAAGGCCTGGTGGGGTAGCGGGAGGGGAGGTATGGGTCGTGGCCGATAGGGTGAAGAAGGGATTGGGAGGGAGGTCACTGGACCCTCAGGGGAGAATGACCCCAGTCAGAAGGGGGCTTCTGATGGAAGCGACACACTTCCCCTTCCTGCCCGAGATCAAAATCATTTCAATTTTGTATTCCCCCCTAAACTACCATCCACCTTCCAGCCAAACAGTTGAGCGGAGTGGGAAAAGGCCCTTAAATGACCATTAAGTGGGGGAAAATACGGCCTTAATTGAGGCAAGGGCAGGGAGGGGGTGTAGTTCTCCCCAAGGCCTTGCCCGCTCTGGAGTAAAATCACAGCCAGGTGGGCTGGGCGGGGTCCCAAAGGGAATCTCAGCAATGCTATTTCATGCCCGCCCCCAGCCTCGGAACCTACCGGTGGGAGGGGGCAGGGGGGAATGGAATTCTGGCTTGATCAAAGATGTAGGCTTTGTGGAGCGTTTTAGAGGCGGGGAGAGAGATTTAGGTCTCGGACACCCACTCTGTAGTTTGCCATGTTGCTCCTGCCGCAGCCGGCGCTTACCGGCGAGGTACACGCTGACAGATACGGCACATCAGCTCCATGAAGACTTACCGAAGCTGCACAGACTCCGGCATCCTCAATCAGCTCCCCCTTCTCCATCTCATTGCTCGGAAGGGGGTCTTCAGACCTTGGGGTGGGGGGAGGAATGTAATATCCCACACGGGACCCACAGAGTAGGAATGCTTGTCTTCCCGTGCTCCTTACGGAGCACAGGCTCTCCTGCTAGGGGTGGGGTATTTCAATGAAGCAGTCGGTCGGTCAGTAAAGCGCCCACCAGAGAGGAACCTGGGTGGGGTCTCCGGGTGGTGTATGTATTGTTTGTGTAAATAAAACGTTGTTCTTATTTTACCTGCTGTGGACTCCCCATGTCCTTATTAAAAAGAACCTTATATTCCTCCCTCCCCCGAGATTTGGTCTCCCTGTAAGTAGAAATATCTTCTCCATGTCTACCTAATGGAAAACCATCTGAATTGTGACGGCCTCTATCAGGCCACCCCTTGGTCTCCTCTCTCCGGGAGAAAAGAATTCCAGACCTTTTTATTTTTATTCGTTCACAGGATGTGGGTGTCGCTGGTTAGGCCAGCATTTATTACCCATCCCGAGTTGCCCTTCAGAAGGTTGTGGTGAGCTGCCTTCTTGAACCGCTGCAGTCCTTGGGGTGTAGGTACACCCACTGTGCTGTTAGGGAGGGAGTTCCTGGATTTTGGCCCAGCGACAGTGAAGGAACGGCCGATATATTTCCAAGTCAGGGTGGTGAGTGGCTTGGAGGAGAACCTTTCCTGATAACTAGAACCTCCCAGTCCAACCTTCTCCAGTGTCTCTAGGTTCCTTTTGTGACATGCAGAGCAGAACAGTGCCCAGGATGTTTAAATATGGCCCAACCAAGGTTTTGTGCAAGAAGTTTAACATAACTTCCCTGCTTTTAAATCCTATCCTTTTAGAAATGAGCATGGAACTCAAAGTGCGACTTTGCACATCCTGTGGCATTTTAACACAACATGAGCTCACACAGATACATTGACCTCTCTCCGTGCATTAACACTGCATTATTCAAATTCAAACTAATAATATTCTGTAAACCCTTACTGAAGAGCATTGTAATCCTGATTTTGTTATTCTGAATGTTCTGTTGAATTACCTGGATAATTGCAGTTTAGTAGTCTGCATAATGTTTTATTTAAAGTTCTGCTTACTAAATTAAGCATGTAAAAAGTGCTATATTATTGCTAATGTGATTAATAATATATCTCAATGTTTCTTGACAATGCGCAGAGTGTAAAAATTTGAGAAAAATGTAACAAGTTTGTACATAATAAATATTTCATTCGTTAAAACTATTTGCACAATTTTCCCTCCAAGTTCATAATTGTTAAATTATTTTAGGAGTCAGGTTTCCAGCCTGACAGATCTGGGTGGATTTTGGTAACAGGGATTTACCGTCCTGCAATCCGAATGCAGAGAATTACAGGTCCCACTCCAGAGGACTGTATGCACAATCCAGCCTCCGCTCCCCATGCAATACCGAGGGAGTGCTGCCCTGTTGCAGTTGTCGGGATGGGTTCCCCATTGCCCCACATCGCGATCGGGATTCCTGATCGGGCGGAGAATGGAGCGTCCCCCAAAAAACTGGTTTGGCGCCCAACCCGGTGTGATGCTCCAATCTCCCGCCGGCGTGCTTTCTGCTGTGAATAAGATGAAGTGAAAGCACTTAGCTGCTTTTGATGTGGTGAGGAGCTGTTAATTATAGCAAAAGTGTTAATAAACATTGTGGTTGGCATCAAAGCAGGGTACTTGAGATGCATTCAAACGCGAAGGGAAAGCTAGATAAATCCACCAAGCACCTATATCTGGACTAATAAAACTGTCAATCACTGGCTCGTGAAATGTAGTTGCTGTGTGAAATTGAATGTGTTTTGAATTTCAAAGGCTGTAAAGGGATTTTAAGCCCTTTCAAGTGCACTTAGCTTTCCAGGAAGCCTCTGACATTTGTACCTGATGCTGCTTTAAACACTTTTGTCTGAGGCAGCAGATGTTAGGGAAAGGTAAGTGAAAATGCAGCAATTTTTCACTCTACTGCCTGGACTGGTCTTCATCTTTCAGGCAAGGGTGACTGATGGTGGTCTGTGATGGGGGTCTCTGATGGTGGTCTCTGATGGTGGTCTCTGATGGTGGTCTCTGATGGGAGGCTCTAATGTGGGTCTCTGATGGTGGTCTCTGATGGGGGTCTCTGATGGGGGTCTGTGATGGTGGTTTCTGATGGGGGTCTCTGATGGGGGTCTCTGATGGTGGTCTGTGATGGGGGTTTCTGATGGTGGTCTGTGATGGGGTCTCTGATGGGGGTCTCTGATGGGGGTCTCTGATGGGGGTCTCTGATGATGGTCTCTGATGGGAGGCTCTAATGGGGGGTCTCTGATGGTGGTCTGTGATGGCGGTTTCTGATGGGGGTCTCTGATGGTGGTCTCTGATGGGAGGCTCTAATGCGGGTCTCTGATGGGGGTCTTTGATGGGGGTCTCTGATGGGGGTCTCTGATGGGGTTCTCTGATGGGGGTCGCTGATGGGGGTCTCTGATGGTGGTCTCTGATGGTCATCTCTGCTGGGGGTCTCTGCTGGGGGTCTCTAATGGGTGTCTCTGATGAGGGTCTCTGATGGGCGTCACTGATGGGGGTCTCTGATCATGGTCTCTGATGGGGGTCTCTGATGGGGGCCTTTCATGGGGGTCTCTGATGGGGGTCTTTGATGTGGGTCTCTGATGCGGGTCTCTGATGGGGGTCTCTGATGGGATGGCATGGGGATTGGTGAGGAGGGGGATCAGGTCCCCCACATGCGTGCGTGCTGCAGGGATGACCCGTTAATCCCAGGGTGGGAGAGAGAATGCCCCTCCTTGTCAGCTGGAGCAGGATCAGCTTTGTTGGGGGTGAGGGAGGTCTGCTGTTGGACCTTGAGATCGGGCCGCCCGCTCAAAATGGCGGCCTGATACCAGGATTCCAGCGGAATCCGGCAAGCTCCCCTCCATGCATAAATTTGCATGATTAAGGAGAGAGACCTGCACCTGGGCACTGCTCCCAGCAACGGCGGAGACCAGATATCCTCTGGCGGGAACACTTAAGCTCCAGAATCAGGTATCCCAGACTGTCTTTCTGATGGATTAAGACTGAGACCCTACCTATCCTTAAAGTAGAAGAGCAGGAGAGTTCACACCAGTGTCCCGGCCAATCGTCCAACCCAAGATCATGAAAACAGGTTATGATAAGCAAAATATTGCGGATGCTGGAGTCTGAAACTAGCACAGCGGAGACTGGAAAATCTCAGCAGGTCTGGTAGCATCTGTAAGGAGAGAAAAGAGAGTTAACACTTCCAGTCTGAACTGAAGGGAGGGGGATTGTGGTAGAACTGTAAGAGATTGCAACAAAAAGTAGCAACTTTAAGAAAACAGGTTCTCTGTTGTTACCACATCGGTATTTATGTGCAAGGTTGGTTGTGATGTCACGTAAACTGCTTCACAAGCGCGGTTATTTTTACTTTTTTCGCAATGGGCTTAGATCTAGGTAAAACAAAGGTCATACATCTTGCATCCTTCAACCTAAAGATTTTGAGTTCTGATGAGAGACCCGAAATGTTGGGTTGGATTTTGAAAGGGCCCGATGTGGGCCAGAATTAAGGATCAGGATTGCGGAGTCTCGGGGGTCCCCGTGGCCTCTGGGAAAGGCGGTCGCTGTCAATTGACAACACTCAAAGCTCATTAAGCAGCTTTGTTAGGGGGCCTGCCTGTTCAAGATTGGAGGTTTGAAATATTTTTGTTCGTTTTTAAATTTACTCTGTGGGTTCAACCGGCTCCAGCCTGAGGGCGGGCGGCTCCTATTCTTTTTGTCCGTGGCCACTTTCCCCTGCGTTTCACCTCGAGGAGCTGGCTGCCCGAATCAGCAAGGCAGCAACAGCCGCCAACATGGCCACCACCTGCCTTTTGCTCCTGGTGCCAGGCAGGCAGCTCCTGCCTCCTGGAGGTGGTCACCGCCTCTAAGTGGGCACTTAGTCCGCCTCCTGCCCAACTGGGCCACTTATATTTCGCAATAGCTGCGCGAGAGCAATTCAGCCCTGGCATCGGATCACAACTGAGCGGAATTCATCTGTGTGGCAGGTTCCTGACCCCCCATATTGAAAATGTGTCCAGTTAGCTCTATTTATCCCTCCACAGATGCTGCTGCACCTTCTGAATATTGCCAGCTAACCAGTCAGGGCTGCAGCATTGGAATTATCCAGAATCCCCAGACCAGATGGTCAGTCTATACGGAGAAGCGCGGAAAATGGGTAAGAACTGGACTACGGAGAGCTTCAAAGCTCCCCGCCAGTCTAATAACCTGCCTACATTCTGGTGGCGTGCGGAGAGGTGCCTTTTCCACCCAGACCACTTCCCCAGGGTCATCGTTCAGGCCAGATGCCTGTTTTATACCCCACCTAAATCTAATGCCCCTAATGGGCATCAATGCAGGTTAAAATCAGTTGACTGCCCCCCCCCCCCTCAGCCCCCCATTTTACCTAGCTGCAATGGCACAGAGGGATGACCGGGGTAGGAGGCAACTGATGCTCTCTCTAAAATAGGTGGCATCCCGATTTCCAACCCCCTGGGTTTCTGCCTTGGCACCGGTGGGCTGTGTGCCACCCTGAGCCAACGCACCTTCAGAAGTGAGGAGAGAATATTATCTGGGCAAATCCAGCAATGTCCGACGGCAATACCATAATGTTGGCCGAGGGAAGAGTGTTGACCGGGATTTTGGTGGAACATTCTGCTCTTCTTTGAAGTGGACGCTAAAGACCCCTGAACACAATCCAAAAAGGAGCTTTGGGGGGCCATTATCCACAATCTGCAGCCTCTTTGGGTTCTATTTTTGTGTGAAGAGATGCTGACTGACATCGCCCACAAACAGCCCAGCTTTAATTTTAAGGTCTGTGCCTCCTCACTCCAGACCCAATCTCACCTCAGAGGAAACCATTTCTCTCCATCTACCTAATGCGGTCCTTTAGTCATCACCAACACCTCAATTAGATTATCCTTTAATCTTCCAGAGTGAAGAGGACCCAAGCTTTGAATACTCAGCCCTTTGTGCACATTTGAAAGCAGTGCTTGGCGTGGCGGGAGGGAAATTACTGTCACACAAACTATTACAGTGTAGTCCTAAGGTCATTGACTTGAAACATTGACTCAGTTTCTCTCTCCACAGATTCGGACAGAGCCTGTGGGGCTTTTCCGCATTTTCTGTTGTTATTCCACCGAGACGTGTCCCTGGATCTCTGCTGTTACTCTCTGCCTCCCTCCCTCCTTTTGCACCCATTGCAAACACTCCACCTGGTTCCAGCTATCGAAGCTTGATTCTGCTGAGTTGCAGACGCGTTTAGACATTCTGATAAACAGGAAGCAAGGCTCACTCGCTGTGTCCTAGATCTTGCCATCAAGGCCCATAGACAGGTGTTATTTTTAGCAAGCGCTGTTTTTTTGTAACTTGGCAGGATCACAGTTACAATGAAAACTTGCCGTGAAGAGTAAACTTTAAGCACGCACAATCTTGCAAGATAGTTCTCCCGCGGCGGGTTCAACAATTTTGAAGAATTCCATTTTTTTATTTTATTCTCTCTCGTCGCTCCGTTCTGGTTAGATGCTGCCAACCACATGTGTGTCACGTGACCACAATCAATCAGAGATCTCTCAGTTGAACTATGGTTCTCTGTTAGAGTGACTCGTGTGCTATCTTCGAGTCGACCGCACTGGCGCACGTGGGATAGATGGTGGAAACCACACATTGCTGAGGTTTCTGTTCACACGCAACTGGATAGGCTTTTGTTCCTCTTGTCTTCCGAGCCTGTAACAAGAGCAAGAGAGGTCAGGCAGAGTCTGCAAACAGACCATGCGTGTCGACGCGTCATGGAAACACTGGCTCTGAGGCGAGAAACGACATCCGACTTTCAGCCTGCCTCTCAGGTCTGTTTCTGAAAGGCCGGAGCCCTCTTTAGTTTTCGTGCGGTGCCGGCCTCTTTGTGCGGGAGAAGGGTGGGTGGGGGGGGGGGAGGGGTTGCGAGGTGTTGGTGGTTGGAGCCACTCCAATTTTCGGAAATTATTAAAGAAAGACCTAGCGAGGAAGGAGGCAGAGGTTGCATTGAAAGTAAAGTGAAAATCCGAAGAGTGAACTCAGGGGAGGCGGTGGTGTGATGGATTTGTCACTGGACTAGTAATCCACAGACCCAGGGTGATGCTCTGGGGACCCCAGTTCGAATCTCATCATGGCAGATGATGAATTTGAATTCAATAAAAATCTGGAATTGAGGGCGGGATTCTCCCATCCCGCGGCAGAGTGTCCACACCGTCGTAAATGCCGTCGTGTTTTACGCCGGCGTGAATGGGCCACTTCCAGGACTAATTCCGGCCCCTACAGGGGACCAGCACGGCACGGGGTCCGCACATGCACAGTGGCGCCGGCCCCGAAGCAATATGGCGCAGGGCTACAGGGACCGCCGCGTAGGAAATGAGCCCCCCAGCCAGAGAGGCCGGCCCACCGATCGGTGGACCCCGATCCCGGGTCAGGGCGCATCGAAGGCCCCCCCCCCCCCGGGTTCGGAGCCCACCTCCCCCCCCCCCCCCCCCCCCCCACTGGCCGCCACCCGACCCTTCCACGCTGAGTTCCCGATGGCTGAGACCAGGTGTGGACGGCGCCGGCGGGACTCAGCTCTTCCATGACGGCCGCTCGGCCCATCCCGGCCCGCGACAGGGGCGCCGCGCCAACCACTCGGTAGAGAATTGCGTGCCAGCATTGGGGCGACGTAGCCCGGTCGCGGGGATTCTCCGGCCCGGCCCAGGGCTGAGAGAATCAAGCCCTAAATGTCTAATGGTGACCATGACACCGTTGTCGATCGTTGTAAAAACCCATCTGATTCACTAATGTCCTTTAGGGAAGGAAATCTACCGTCCTTACCGTGTCTGGCCTACATGTGGCTCCTGGCCCACCGCAATGTGATTGACTCTTAACTGCCCCCTCAAGGGTAATTAGGGATGGGCAATAAATGCTGACACACCCACATCCCATGGACGATTGATTTTTTTAAAAAACTACTTTCAACCATACCCTGATATGGTTGAGTTCTTTAAGTTCCTCTTCACTGAGTCAGCTACACAGAAAACCTTCATGGGCCATGAAACCACCTGAGGCTTCGGTCTGCCCTGGGCCCTGTTGGACTTTACAGGGTCAGACTGCAGAATAGGCGATTGACAGCACATCACAGCACCCAGCACCCCCAGTGCCCCCAGCACTCACAGCACTCCCAGTACCCCCAGGACCCACTGCACCCACAGCACTTCCAGCCCCCAACACCCACAGCACCCTCAACACCCCCAGCACCCCCTGCATCCCCAGCACCCCACCACACCCAGCACCTCCTCCCCCGGCACCCCAACACCTCTAGAACCCCCTGCAGCCCCAGCACCCCCAGAACCCTAGCATCCCCAGCAGCCCCAGCACCCCGTGAACCCACAGCACCCACAGCACCCCCAGCACCCACAGTGCCCCCTGCATCCCCACCACACCCAGCACCGCCAGCACCCCCTGCAGCCCCAGCACCCCCAGTACCCCAGCACCCACAGCACCCCCAACACTCCCATCACCACAGCACCCACAGCACCCCCAACACCCACAGCACCAACAGCATCCACAGTACCCCCTGCACCCCCAGCACCCACAGCACCCACAGCACCCCCAGCACCACAGCACCCACAGCACCCACGGCACCTACAGCACCCACAGCACCCACAGCACCAACAGCACCCACAGCACCAACATCACCCACAGCACCAACAGCACCCACAGTACCCCCTGCACCCCCAGCAAATATCCTGGGGGAAACCAACAGAAGATGTTCAGCTTGAAGAGTTGTTGAGTATCCTCCATTCACTTTCCATCCCTTTCCATCCCACATCTCTCCACCTCAAAAGATTCTCATCACCAATGTTTGAGATAGATAAGTTCTTGATTAATAAGGGGATCAACAAAAAGGAGTGAAAGAAGCAGGGAGAGTGATCAACGTTCTTATTGAAACTTACAGGATACTGCGAGGCCTGGATAGGGTGGACGTGGAGAGCATGTTTCCACTTGTCGGAGAAACTAGAACCAGAGGGCACCATCTCAGACTAAAGAGACAATCCTTCAAAACAGAGATGAGGAGGAATTTCTTCAGCCAGAGGGTGGTGAATCTGTGGAACTCTTTGCCGCAGAAGGCTGTGGAGGCCAAATCACTGAGTGTCTTTAAGACAGAGATAGACAGGTTCTTGATTAATAAGGGGATCAGGGGTAATGGGGAGAAGGCAGGAGAATGGGGATGAGAAAATATCAGCCATGATTGAATGGCGGAGAAGACTCGATGGGCCGAGTGGCCTAATTCTGCTCCATGTCTTATGGTCTCTTATGGCTCCAGGCCCAGCTAGACCGGTACGACAAAGAATGAAAATAATTTCTTTCTTATCTTCTTTCTTTCTTTGTCAGGAAGCAGTTGTAAGAGAAAAGAACATGTCCAGTCAAATTGTCAGAGACTGATCCTGTACACGGGTTTGACCTCCTATCTGATCTTGTGACTGTCCATTGGCATAAATATTGAGGAAACTCTGCAAAACCGATACCAGTTGGCTGCTTCACTTCCTCTGTAGACAGCAGAACTAGTTTGCTTCTGGCTTGACTTAGAATTATAGAATAAGAGAATGGTGCAGTAGAGAAGGGGGCCACGTCTACCCGCAATGCTGAGGAACAATCCACTTCCAGCCCCCAAGTCGGGCCCAAGCCCTGTGGGGAGCAATGTCTGGGTTGAGGGGCAGCAGGGCGGCGCAGTGGTTAGCACTGCTGCCTCACAGCGGCAGGGACCCGGGTTCAATTCTGGCCTTGTGTGACTGTCTGTGAGGAGCCTGCACATCCTCCCCGTGTCTGCGCGAGGCTCCTCCGGGTGCTCGGGGTTCCTCCCACAGTCCAAAGATGTGCAGGTGATGGGCTCTGGACATGCTAAAGTTGCCCCTTAGTGTCCAAAGGTGTGGGATTACAAGGATAGGGTTGGGGATTGGGCCTAGGTAGGGTGGGCTTTCTGAGGGCCGGTGATGGTTTCATGGGCCAAGTGGCTTCCTTCTGCACTGCACAGATTCTTTGGCTTGTAAGCATTCTATGGATATCTGTTCATCAATATAGATATCCTCACTGAAATCCGGCGACAGCTAAAACCGCAGCTGTAACTCT
This sequence comes from Scyliorhinus torazame, assembly GCF_047496885.1. NCBI lineage: Eukaryota > Metazoa > Chordata > Chondrichthyes > Carcharhiniformes > Scyliorhinidae > Scyliorhinus > Scyliorhinus torazame. The sequence continues at coordinate 12,095,065 of NC_092718.1, forward strand.
TGAGCAAGCTTCCATTGCCGAACTGGAAAGGATTCCCCCCTCCCCCCCCACCCCGCCCAGGCCCAGCACGAATCTCTGTGCCAGGTTGCTGCTTTACCCTGTCTACTTGCGACCGTCGGCAAAATTACAGAATGGGGTCATCAACAGTGCTATCAAGCAGCACTTACTCAGCAATAACCTGCTCACGAATGCTCAGTTTTGAGTTCTGCCATGGGGTCACTCAGCTCCTGACCTGGTTACAGCTTTGGTTCAAACATGACTGAGTTACGGGGATATGGTGGAGGTATAGGCGTAAGTAGGTGCCCTTTCCAAGGGCTGGTGCCGACTCGATGGGCAGAATGGCCTCCTATTGCGCTGTAAATGCTACGATTCTACAATTCTATGGAAAAGAGCTGAACTGAAGAGGTGAGGTGAGTGTGACTGCCCTGGACATCAAAGCAGCACTTGACTGAATGTGGCATCAAGGAGTCCGAGAAAATCTGCAGTCGGTAAGAATCAGGGGGAAAATTTGCCGCTGGTTGGAGTCATACCCGGCACATAGGAAGATTGTTGTGGTGGTTGGAGGTTAATGACCTCAGTCCCGAATCATCACTGCAGCAGTTCCTCAGGGTAGTGTCCTAGGCCCAATCAACTTCAGCTGCTTCATCAACGACCTTCCTTTTTTAAAAATAAATTTAGAGTACCCAACTCATTTTTTTTCCAATTAAGGGGCCATTTAGCGTGGCCAATCCACCTACCCTGCACTTCTTTTGGAGTGTGGGATGAAACCCACGCAAACACGGGGAGAATGTGCAAACTCCACTCGGACGGTGACCCAGAGCCGGGATCGAACCTGGGACCTCGGCGCCGTGAGGCAGCAGGGCTAACCCACTGTGCCACCGTGCTTCCCTTCAATGACCTTAATAACATAAGGGGCGGGATTCTCCGACCCCCCGCCGGGTCGGAGAATCGCCATGGGGCTGGCGTGAATACCGCCCCCGCTGGCAGCCGAATTCTCCGGCACCGGTTATTCAGCTGGGGCGGGAATCGCGCCGCGCCGGTCGGCGGGCCCCCCCCCACCGGCGATTCTCCGGCCCGCGATGGGCCGAAGTCCCGCTGCTGTCATGCCTGCCACCTACCTTCCCGGCGGGACTAGGCGGTGCGGGCGGGCTCCGGGGTCCTGGGGGGGGGCGCGGGGTGACCTGGCCTCGGGGGGTGCCCCCACGGTGGCCTGGCCCGCGATCGGAGCCCACCGATCCGGGGGCGGGCCTGTGCTGTGGGGGCACTCTTTTCCCTCCGCCTCGGCCACAGCCTCCGCGATGGCCGACGTGTAGGAGACCCCCCCCCCCACCTGCGCATGCGCGGGGATGACGTCAGCGGCCGCTAACGCTCCTGCGCATGCGCGGACTTCCGCCGCCCGGCGAAGTCCTTTCGGCCCCGGCTGGTGTGGCCCAAAAGCCTTCCACACCAGCCGGTGGAGGGGAAACCGCTCCGGCGTGGGCTTAGCCCCTCACCGTGAGGTCTTGGCCCCTAACGGTGCGGAGAAATCCTCACCTTTGGGCGGCCCGTCGCCGGAGTGGTTCCCGCCACTCCATCCCGCCGGGACCCCCCACCCCGCCGGGTATTGGAGAATCCCGGCCAAGGTCAGAAATGGGGATGTTCGCTAATGACTGCACAATGTTCAGCCCCATTTGTGAATCCTCAGACACTGAAGCAGTCCCTGTTCATTCAAACTTAGGCAGATAAGTGGCAAGTACATTTCGTGCCACCAAACCACAGGCTATGACCATCTCCAACCAGAGAGGATTCTAATCAAATCCCCTGAACATTCAGCATCATTACTGTCGTGTTGGGTGTTCTGGTCCACAAACAGGTCAGCACGGCTGGAGATGGTGTAACTCTATTTTATTAAAAACTCAACTGTAATAACATACTGTAAGCTTGGGTACGTGCATTACCAGCTTATCTGTGGACCCGTTCCTATCACTATCTAGGTGAGGCACTCAGCACATGGTGAATGTCTGTGTTGCAGGCTGTGAGCTCTGTGCTCTGAGCTGGCTGCTGCTAGAATGAGCGGGAACTCTGGTGTCCCCTGTCTTTATAGTGCGTGTGCTCTCACTGGTGATTGGCTGCGATGTTGTGTATTCTGGTTGGTCCTACTATATGTCCATCAGTGTGTCAGTGTGTGTGTGATTGCACCATGATATGCTGACGTATATCATGACATTCCCCCTTTTCGCAAAGAATATGTGCCTACATGAGTATAAATAAAGTGTAGTGAGTGTGTCTGATCATGTGTGTGCATTATTTACATCAATATGTACATGTGGCTATGCTATATACACGGGAAGGTGCCAGGTGCAGAGGAAAACTATGTTACACCAAGAACAAAACAAATGCTATTAACAAACGATGAAAAACTCTTAAACAGTACGGCAGAACAAGTCAGTGAGTCCAATAGTGCAAGGTTTATAAATCAAGTCTTTGGGGTGGGCGACGAATTTGGGTTGACCGCCTCAAGGGTGGTTCAGGATTCACCGGCTGAGGAATGGGCCAGGCCACGGTCGAGTGAGGAGGAGGCAGGATATCCGGAAGCTCAACAAAGTCCATGTCAGGAACAACAGGAGGGCGTGGCACCGGTGCAGAATTTCATAGCTAGCGTGGAACCAGACGAAGGGCACGCCGATTGCAGCGGCGAATGGAGCCATCAGGCAAACGAACCAGAAACGAGCAGGGAGACACCTGTCTCAGAACCTCAGCGGTTGACGACCAGCCATCCTCCGGAAGATGTATGCGGACATGATCTCCAGGCACCAGGGCAGGAAGATCAGTCGCCCGAGCATCATGAGCCGCCTTGTGTTGCTCATGCTCTTGTTGCATCCGCCGAAGTACCGGCGCATGGTCGAGGTCTGGGACGTGAATGGACGGCACAGTGGTCCTGAGGGTGCGACCCATATGCAGTTGGGCCGGCGATAGGCCCGTGCACAGTGGGGCCGAGCGGTAGGCCAGCAAGGCGAGGCAGAAGTCAGACTCTGCATCAGCAGCCTTGCAGAGGAGCCTTTTTATAATGTGGACGCCCTTCTCTGCTTTGCCATTTGACTGAGGGTGCAGGGGACTGGACGTCACGTGTGCAAAGTTGTATGCACTAGCGAAGGAAGGCCATTCCTGACTCGCGAAGCAGGGGCCATTGTCTGACATCACGGTGAGCGGAATGCCGTGGCGAGCAAAGGTCTCCTTACAGGCCCGGATAACAGCCGATGACGTGGTGTCGTGCAGGCGTATGACCTCAGGATAGCTGGAAAAGTAGTCGATGATGATGATGCAGTCACTGCCGAGCGCATGGAATAGGTCCCACCTTGTTGTGAGAGAGGGATTGAGTTTAGTTGCGCCCTGAATTCCGCACCTTGCAACTCAGTGTGTGAGTGATTGCACCATGATATGCTGATGTATATCATGACAATTACCATCACTGAATCTCCCACAACATCCTGGGCGTTACCATAGACCAGAAACTGAACTGCGCTAGCCATATAAGCACTGTGGTTACAAGAGCAGGTCACAATGTGAATTCTGTGGACAATAACTCACCTCCTGGCTTCCCAAAGCCTGTCCACCACCTATAGGTCATAAGTCAGGAGTGTGATGGAATACTCCCCACTTGCCTGGATGAGCACAGCTCCAACAACACTCAAGAAGCTCAACACCATCCAGGACAAAACAGCTGCTTGATTGGCACCCCATCCACAAACATTCACTCCCTCCACCACCGACTCATAGTAGTAGCAGGTGTACCATCTACAAGATGCACTGCAGCAACTCACCAAGTCTCCTTTGACAGCACCTTCCAACCCTGCGACCTCTACCACCTAGAAGGACAAGGGCAGCAGATCCATGGGAACATCTCCAAACAAGTTCCCCTCCAAATCGGGTAGCATGGTGGTTAGCACAATTGCTTCACAGCTCCAGGGTCCCAGGTTCGATTCCGCGCTGGGTCACTGTCTGTGCGGAGTTTGCACGCTCTCCCCATGTCTGCGTGGGTTTCCTCCGGGTGCTCCGGTTTCCTCCCACAGTCCAAAGATGTGCAGGTTAGGTGGATTGGCCATGCTAAATTGCCCTTAGTGACCAAAATTGCCCATAGTGCTGGGTGGGGTTACTGGGTTATGGGGATAGGGTGGAGGTGTGGACTTGGGTAGGGTGCTCTTTCCAAGAGCCGGTGCAGACTCGATGGGCCGAATGGCCTCCCTCTGCACTGTCAATTCTATGTAATAAAAAAAAATCACATACCATCCTGACTTGGAAATACATCGCCGTTCCTTCAATAATAAAGATTATTATGTTGCTGGGTTAAAATCTTGGAACTCCCTCCCTAGCAGCATTGTGGGTGTACCTACACCACATGGGCTGCAGCGGTTCAAGAAGGCGACTGGCTCACCCCTACCTTACCGGGTTGGCATGACTCTCCTGTGAGGAGAGATTGGTTCGACGAGGCCTGTGTACACCAGAGTTTGGAAAGCTGAGAGGAGATCTGATTGAAACGTATGAAATTCCAACTGGATAGGGCTGGACAGACTCGATGCAGGGAGGATGTTTTCCCTGCTTGGGAAATCTAGAACCAGGAGACACAGTCTCAGAATACGGGGCAGATCATTTAGGCCTGAGGTGAGGAGAGATCTCTTCACTCAGAGGCTGGTGAAGCTGTGGAGGCCAAGCCACCGAATGTATTCAAAGAAGAGATAGATCATTTTTTACGCTTTAGTGGCATCAGGAGGTATGGGGAGAAAGCGAGAATATGGTATTGAGACCGAAGATCAGCCATGATCATATTGGATGGTTGAGCAGGCTCAAAGGGCCGAATGGCCTATTCCTGCTTCTCGTTTCTATGTTTCTATGTTTCGCAATAGGAATTGGAATGGGCAATAAACGCAAGTGGTTGTAGCTTAAGCCACACCCCATGAAATAAAGAAGAAAAAAAACACTGCTTGACCATGAATGGAAGCTTTCTAATCGACTTCCCAATGCATCAAGCTTTTGGTTACACGTAAACATCGGTATCCTTCTCGAAGCTGCCACATCTGAGTCCATGATGGCAGAACTCACGTGTCACCACATCTTCTGGCACACTAGCAGCTAATCCATGTTGCTTCCAGCCCTGGCTCCAATGCAACCTTTCCCGGTGTCTCAACACAAGCGGACCCACCTGCTCCAGTCTCTGAGCTGGTGGCTGCATGTGTCAGATTAAATAATGGTTCTATCTCTTCATCAGCACTCACTCGTTGCTGCTCTACCATTCCTTTAGGCATTTGAGAGGAAAATAGCACACTAGTTGTAAGGTTTTCTGTGGGGTGGGGGAGCAAATAAGGGATCTTGGCTTCGATCATCCGCAGTGTGTCCATCAGAAGAGACTGTGGGATTAAGAGGAGGTGAGATTTGAGAAAGAGTGTCGCTACCACCGTCCCCTCTTTCAGTCCCACCACTGGTCACCATCTCAGCAGTGGACATTCCAATGATGGTTGGCACCTTCTCGTCCATGAAGATTTGGACATGCAGATATGGCTGTCCCTCTCCGGTTAGCTCCAGCTGTTAATGATTTGGTGCCTCCTGGCCCTGCGAGAGAAAGGGCAGTGATTCCGGGAGAGTGATGCAATCGTCATTGTTGACTATCTGGCGGTGTGTGAAGGCTGTGAGATGAGAAGGTGAGGCTTGCAGCAGTGCTAAGGAATTGTAATCCTTATTCGCCCTCCCCAAGTGCGTCACCTCACACTTTTCTGGGTTGAATTCCATTTGCCACTGCTGTGCCCACCTACCCAGTCTATTGATGTCCTGCTGCAGGCTTCGGCTATCCCCCTCGCCAACCTAGCAATTTACGTGTTTCTGCGAGCTTCTTGATCATACCCCCTACATTTAAGTCCAAAACGTTAATGTACACCACAAATAGCATGGGCCCCAGCATCGAGCCCTGCAGGACCTTACTGTGACTTCCAGCCACAGAACATTGCCTCTCCCATCACCCTCTGCTTCCTGCCTGTCAGCCAATTATGGATCCAATATGCCACTTTGCCTTGGATCCCATGGGGCATTACTGTCTTGACCAGTCTGCCATGAGGGACTTGTTAAAGTCCATCTAGTATAATGAATGTAGAAATTGATACATATCCTGGGCGCCATCTAACCGAATCGAGCACGTTTAACCAGATGTTTGCCGGCGCGCGCAGCACTGAGAAATGCCATGCTATCTATTGGGACTTAGTTGCAAACCCGGGCCTCAACAGGCAATGCCCCACCAAGGCGGCACTAGTTTAAAGCAAATTACTGCGGACGCTGGAATCTGAAACCAAAAGAGAAAATGCTGGAAAACCAACCTCAGCAGGTCTGGCAGCATCTGTAGGGAGAGAAAAGAGCGAACGTTTCGAGTCGAGATGACCCTTTGTCAAAGCTAGAAGACTTATAAAGTGGGAGACATTTATACTGTAGAAGGGGGAATGGAAGATGAGTCATAGTCACAGAAAAACCTCTCCCGTCACCCATGGCACCTTCCCATGCAATCGCAGAAGATGTAACACCTGCCCCTTTACCTCTTCCATGCTTAACATCCCAGGCCCAAAACACTCATTCCAGGTTAAGCAGCGTTTCACTTGCATCTCTTCCAATTTGGTCTGTTGCATTCGCTGCTCCCAATGTGGTCTCCTCTATATCGGAGAGACCAAACGCAGACTGGGTGATCGCTTTGCTGAGCATCTTCGGGCTGTGCGCATTCAGGACCCTGACCTTCCCGTTGCTTGCCATTTTAGCACAAGACCCTGCTCCCAGGCCCACATGCCTGTCCTTGGCCTGCTGCAGTGTTCCAGTGAAGCTCAACGCAAACTGGAGAAACAACATCTCACCTTCCGGTGAGGCGCGCTACAGCCTTCCGGTCTCAACATCGAATTCAACAACTTCAGATGATTAGATTTACCCAACCTCGACCCCTTTGTTTTCATTCCATTTCATTTTAACTGTCTTTCACCATTTATTTCTATTTTGTCTTTCTTTATATATATTTTCACCGCCTACCTTATCCCCCCTTTCCTTACCTTTTCTCCCCTTCCCCTCTTCCCCACCCATGTCCCTGCTCCCCCCATACCTACATCTGTCACAGTGTACCCTCTGATCTTACTGTCTCTGCTGTTTGGCCTTTCACACCTTTTGTTCTCTCTGGGGACCCGTCATTAGCACCCGTTTCCCTGGGTTTCTGTGTCTACGACTCATCTTTCATTCCCTCACCCTACAGTATAAATATCTCTCACTTTCTCTGTCTCTTAGCTTTGACAAAGGGTCAGCTGGACTCGGAACGTTAGCTCTTTTCTCTCCCTACAGATGCTGCCAGACCTGCTGTGATTTTCCAGCATTTTCTCTTTTGGTTGGAGGCCGCACTAGCCCCGTTTCCTGCACTGAGGAGCCCCGCTCGCCGGAACCCCCTAGTGCAGAAAGCGATCGTGATGCCATTTTTGGTATCCCGACCTCTGCCCAGAGGGCAGCCCCTGGGCAACCCCCTCCCCCACCCCCGACCTTTCATTTAAGAACTATTTAGCTGTTAATTGGAAAGCTATTTCTTTGTAGTTAATGCGGTTAATTCTGTGTTTAAATTAAAGTTTGTGTTTACATAAAAGATACGTATTGGTCAGGGTTATCACTCCTGGGGTGAAGTACACTTTCCTCACAGTTTTATAGAAAGATTGCTTGGGGTTCTTCTCCAGTTTGGGGTCTGGTCCAATATCTAGGGGCTGGTTTAGCACACTGGGCTAAATCGCTGGCTTTGAAAGCAGACCAAGGCAGGCCAGCAGCACGGTTCAATTCCCGTACCAGCCTCCCCGAACAGGCGCTGGAATGTGGCGACTAGGGACTTTTCACAGTAACTTCATTTGAAGCCTACTTGTGACAATAAGTGAATTTCATTCATATCCTAACAAAATTAGGGGCTCGTCCAGGATCCTAACAAAAGTTGTGATTTGGTCTGGTATTCTAACAATCAAACCCACAATCCCAAGTTAATATTCAATCCAATCTATGTTATTGTATTGCACTTTGCCTTCATTTCAACGCTTAAGTTATTACTGTATCATCTGAGGAAAACCGTAACTTGGGGATTCATGATTTGCTCGTTCTGATTGTTCCCCACAGGCAGCTGGATGGGGGATTATACCCTGCCCCTCATCCTGAGCGACAGTAATGATTCAATTGCTATTCGTTAATCACAGAAAGCTGTGGTTTGCATATTGTAAATAGAGAGCCGATAAAGTAACCTTAAACCGACCGACTGTTCCTCCGAGGTACATTGCTCACTGGGTTTTGCACATGCTGCATGGTCTCCTTCTCTGAGGAAGGATGTTCTTACTCTCGAGGGAGCGCAGCGAAGGTTTACCAGACTGATTCCAGGGATGGCGGAGAACGCAGCCAGGCATGGTACTGAACCATACAGATCATACAAGCAGGAGAAGACCATTCAGGCCCTGGAGCGTGTTCGTCATTCAATTAGATCTGTATTTTATCTACCTGTTCTGGTTCAATATCCCTTGTCAACCCTCACCAATCTCAGTTTTGAAACTTGCAACTGACTCCCCAGCCTCAGCAACTTTCTGCCAGAGTTTCAGATTTTCATAACCCTTTGTCGGAGGAAATGCTTCCAGAGATCATCCCAGGCTGCCCTAGCTCTCATTTTAAGGTTCTGCCCCCTCGTTCTGAACTCCACCCCCCCCCCCCCCCACCCCCACACCTTAGAAAGTAGTTTCTCTCTATCTATCCAATCAAATTCTTTAATAATTGAAATCACCTTGATTTGATGAGCCCTGAATCTTCCAAACTCAAAGAAACACGACCCTATGCTCTGCAACCTTGCGTTCCAATGAAGTGGTTTTTGAAGCCACCCTATCCTGCGTCCGTAATATGGGGAAGAGAAATGGACACAAGACTTTGTGGGCAGTCTAACCAATGCATTTCACATTACCTCTCTGCTTTTGTATCTGAGCCACAGCACTTTGCAACGTTTATTATAAAGGAGCGTTTATAATAAAGCAAATTTAGTTTGCTGTGACCTTCCATTGCTGGTCCGAGATGGATAACTGCACAGAATGAAACACAATAGTCACAAACCGGAATTGAAAGGCCAATATAGAGGCAGCTCCAGTTAATGGTGAAGTGCTCCTGTTTCGCACGTGAAGCAGGTTTCATTAGAAAACACTCATCTTGTCAGGTACTAGGTTGCTAGGGCAACACCATGTTTTCTGAAGTAGCGGTTGATGCTACATGATCACAGGAAGTGAGAGGCGACGGTGGTTTGCTTTGTATTACAGCTGAAGCACAAACACTTTGTGCTGTCTCCAGATACAAAGTTAAAATTAATTACGTTCTTCCACAGAACCTGTGCTCACTTTGTTAACCCTTCGAGGCGATCAATCAATGACTGATAATAGTGATTGATAGATTTTCACAGGCCTCGCTCGCAATCCTGTGCTTCAGTTAGATCATTCATCAGACCCTGTGGCGTTCAAATGAATCCTCACCCCCATCTCAATCACAAAAGATTGGAAGAACATCTCGAGAGAACTAGGGACACTTATGGAGCAGACGGGGGAGGTGGACCTATGGAGGTTCATATACCTGGGGGAGAAGGAGTTCTCATTTTTTTCACAAGTGCACAAGGTCTATACCCGCATCGACTTCTTTGTAGTGGGGAAATCGGTGCTTCCAGGGATAGAAATGGCAGAACACTTCCCAATTGTAATCTCTGACCACGCTCCAAATTAGATGGATGTCAGGTTGGAGGCGGGCCATGCCCTATGACCCCCATGGAGACGCCACCAAGGTCTTCTCCCAGAAAACATCACAGGCCATAGACGAGTATATTACTAACAACCGGAATGGGGAGTGTCATGATATTCAGGTAAACATCATAGCACATACATACATACATACTGATGGACAGATCAACGGACCAATCAACACACACACAACACCATAGCCAATCACAGGCAAGAGCATACACAGTACAAAACAGGGAACACGACACTTCCTGGGGATTCCAGCAGGAGACAGCTCAGGGCACAGAGCTCCCAGCAATCCACTCAGACATCCACCATGTGCTGAGTGCCACTACAAGATAGTATTAGGAATAGGTCCACAGATTCTAGGGTTATGATCGAACCTCAGTAACCAGTTGACCACTGTAAATAAATGTTAGTAATAAAACTGAGTTGTACCATTCGCAAACGTGTTGGTTCGTCTGTGTAGCAGAGTACCCAACACATCAGGGAGGTCTCACTCTCCACATTCTGGGAGGCGCTGAAGGCTGCAATCAGAGGAGAGATTATCGCCTGCAAGGCAAGGAGGGACAGGGAAGAGAGGGCGGCTAGGCAACAACTGATCGACTCCATTCTGGAGGTAGCCAGAAGATATTCCGAGGCCCCGACTGTAGAGCGTTGTGGCGGAGTGGAAAAAGCTACAAATGGACTTTAACCTGCTATCCACCAGGAAAGCAGTGCACCAACTCCGCCAGACACGGGGGGTGGGGGGGGCCTTCTACGATCACGAAGCCAAAGTCAGCTGGCTCACCAGCTGAGAAAACAGGTAGCCACAAGGGAGATAGCGGAGGTGAAGAATAGCAATGGCGGACTGGTAGCCGAACTAAAAAAGGTCAAAAAAGAGTTTGAGGCCTTCTGCCGGGGCCTGCACAGCTTCGAGCCCCCCGACGGGGACTCAGGGATGAAACGGTTCCTCGACGGACTGGACATGCCAGTCATTGGGGACAATAGGAGGAGAGAGCTGGAAGCACCACTAGATCTGAGAGATGTCATGGAGCGCATCAGTTCCAAGCAGGTGGGGAAGGCCTAGACAGTCACCCGGTGAACATCTATAAAAATTCCGGGCAGCACCATCGGGAACATTCTTTCTGAATCTACCCTGTCTAATCCTGTTAGAATTTTGTAAGTTTCAATAAGATCCCCTCTCACTCTTCTGAACTCCAATGAATATTATCCTATGAATGCACTTATTGGGTAAGGTTGCCAACTGTGACTAAATGTATTCCTGGAGGTTTCATCACATGACCTGCCCCCACACTCCAGCCATTAGTCGGCCGACACATCCATCCTTGTGACGCACGGCCTTCCCACTCCAGTTGGAAAGCAGGAAGAATCATTACCCAATTGAATGATGCCTGACTGCCCACCCATTTTCAATATTTGTATATCTGGTAGAGAGAAATGTTCAAAGGAAATGACAAAAAAAAATCTATTTTAATACCCCGATGATTTTTCTCCAGGGTTACTGTGGTGAATGTATTGCTGTAACAATTCACCATGTGCATATCTGTATTACGCTGTTGCCCATGTGGGCTCCACCTATGGGCCATTGTAAGGTATTACCTATGATGTAGCATGTTGGGGCCTGTGTGGGCTTCGGCCCCTGGCTCCACCCCTTTGAGGGGAGGTATAAAGAGCAGTCGCCCTGTAGGCGGCTCCCACTAACAGATCAGTCGCAGGCAGGCACTGTCCTGGTTGATTAAAGCCACAGTTTACTTCGACTCCTGGTTTCGTGTGAATTGATGGTCGCATCAGTTACGTACAACTGTGTCTTAGAGATTGGTGTTCGAGTCCTGGAGCTGCAGGCCAGTCCTGGAGGCTTGGCACCCTATTATTATTGGGAAAGGGGGCTGGATGAGAGGAGAAGCAAGAATTTGAGTCACCTGGGAATGTTAGTGCTGACAGGTAAGAGAATTCTTCTTTCCGTCAGTCAGAAGCAGCCACGGGCAAGTTCGAGTTTCAAAGCAGCGACATTAGAATTCTGTCCCAGTTTACTCCAATTTCAGAAGGGAATCTCGGTGTCAGCAATGTAAATTTCTGTTTCACGCACCATCGTGCCACCTCTCTGAGTATCATTATGCGGGTAGCACCAACTTAGGGCAGCTTTGGATGGCGGGACCTTGTACGGCAGGAACGGGCCCAAAATCTCAGGATGACGCTTAAAACTGACACCAACACGGTGAACATTCACCATCCCAACAACAGCAACAGGCAGTTGGACAGCACCTTAAATGTTGAAAACTCTCCAAAAACTTCACAGAGGCATCGTCAAAAATGGTGCCAAGCTATGGAGGAAGATGTCAGAAGGTCGGAGGTTGGATGGAGACAAATGCTTCATCGAAGAGATGATTTTAGGGAGTGGTAGAGGAATGTCGGAATGGAATTCCAGAGTGTGGGACGGACAAGGGTGAAGCCACAATCCCTCTGCCCTCCCATCTCCTCTCCACCCACCCACTCCCCTCTCATCCAACCCTCCCCTTCCCATCCCCCATGTTCCCCTTCCCACTCCTTCCCATCTCTATCCCCCGCCCCTCCCCCACTCCCCTCCCACCCCCTCCTCACTCCCGCTTCTACTTCCCTCCCACACCTCCTCCCCACCCCTCCTGCATCCCTCTTCATCCCACCTACCCCTCTCCCCACACTCCAGTTCCCCCTGCCCATCCCTCACCCAGCCCTTCTCATTCCACCCCTCCCCATCTCCCCTCCCTCCCACTCACCTCCCACTCCTCTTCCCCCCTCCCAGGCACTCCTCTCAAACTCTCCCCCCTCCCCTCCCCAACCCTCCCCCACTCCTCCTCATCCATAAGACCATAAGACATAGGAGCGGAAGTAAGGCCATTCGGCTCATCGAGTCCACTCCGCCATTCAATCATGGCTGATTTCAACTCCATTTACCCGCTCTCTCTCCATAGCCCTTAATTCCTCGAGAAATCAAGAATTTATCAACTTCTGTCTTAAAGACACTCAACGTCCCGGCCTCCACCGCCCTCTGTGGCAATGAATTCCACAGACCCACCACTCTCTGGCTGAAGGAATTTCTCCTCATCTCTGTTCTAAAGTGACTCCCTTTTATTCTAAGGCTGTGCCCCCGGGTCCTAGTCTCCCCTGCTAATGGAAACAACTTCCCTACGTCCACCCTATCTAAGCCATTCATTATCTTGTAAGTTTCTATTAGATCTCCCCTCAACCTCCTAAGCTCCAATGAATATAATCCCAGGATCCTCAGACGTTCATCGTATGTTAGGCCTACCATTCCTGGGATCATCCGTGTGAATCTCCGCTGGACCCGCTCCAGTGCCAGTATGTCCTTCCTGAGGTGTGGGGCCCAAAATTGCTCACAGTATTCTAAATGGGGCTTAACTAATGCTTTATAAAGCTTCAGAAGTACATCCCTGCTTTTATATTCCAAGCCTCTCGAGATGAGAGGGGGCAGCAAGGTAGCACAAGTGGTTAGCACTGTGGCTTCACAGCGCCAGGGTCCCAGGTTCGATTCCCCGCTGGGTCACTGTCTGTGTGGAGTCTGCACGTTCTCCCCGTGTCTGCGTGGGTTTCCTCCCACAGTCCAAAGACGTGCAGGTTAGGTGGATTGGCCATGATAAATTGCCCTTCGTGACCAAAAAGGTTAGGAGAGGGTATTGGGTTACAGGGATAGGGTGGAAGTGAGGGCTTAAGTGGGTCGGTGCAGACTCGATGGGCCGAATGGCCTCCTTCTGCACTGTATGTTCAATGTACAATGTACAATGTACAATGTCAATGTACAATGTACAATGAATGACAACATTGCATTTGCTTTCTTAATTACGGACTCAACCTGCAAGTTTACCTTTAGAGAATCCTGGACTAGGACTCCCAAGTCCCTTTGCACTTCAGCATTATGAATTTTGTCACCGTTTAGAAAATAGTCCATGCCTCGATTCTTCTTTCCAAAGTGCAAGACCTCGCACTTGCCCACGTTGAATTTCATCAGCCATTTCTTGGACCACTCTCCTAAACTGTCTAAATCTTTCTGCAGCCTCCCCACCTCCTCCATACTACCTGCCCCTCCACCTATCTTTGTATCATCGGCAAACTTAGCCAGAATGCCCCCAGTCCCGTCATCTAGATCGTTAATATATAAAGAGAACAGCTGTGGCCCCAACACTGAACCCTGCGGGACACCACTCGTCACCGGTTGCCATTCCGAAAAAGAGCCTTTAATCCCAACTCTCTGCCTTCCGCCTGACAGCCAATCGTCAATCCATGTTAGTACCTTGCCTCGAATACCATGGGCCCTTATTTTACTCAGCAGTCTCCCGTGAGGCACCTTATCAAAGGCCTTTTGGAAGTCAAGATAGATAACATCCATTGGCTCTCCTTGGTCTAACCTATTTGTTATCTCTTCAAAGAACTCTAACAGGTTTGTCAGGCACGACCTCCCCTTACTAAATCCATGCTGACTTGTCCTAATCTGACCCTGCACTTCCAAGAATTTAGAAATCTCATCCTTAACAATGGATTCTAGAATCTTGCCAACAACCGAGGTTAGGCTAATTGGCCCATAATTTTCCATCTTTTTCCTTGTTCCCTTCTTGAACAGGGGGGTTACAACAGCGATTTTCCAATCCTCTGGGACTTTCCCGGACTCCAGTGACTTTTGAAAGATCATAACTAACGCCTCCACTATTTCTTCAGCTATCTCCTTTAGAACTCTAGGATGTAGTCCATCTGGGCCCGGAGATTTATCAATTTTTAGACCTCTTAGTTTCTCTAGCACTTTCTCCTTTGTGATGGCTACCATATTCAACTCTGCCCCCTGACTCTCCGGAATTGGTGGGATATTACTCATGTCTTCTACTGTGAAGACTGACGCAAAGTACTTATTTAGTTCCTCAGCTATTTCCTTGTCTCCCATCACAAAATTACCAGCGTCATTTTGGAGCGGCCCAATGTCAACTTTTGCCTCCCGTTTGTTTTTAATGTATTTAAAGAAACTTTTACTATCATTCCTAATGTTACTGGCTAGCCTACCTTCATATTTGATCCTCTCTTTCCTTATTTCTCTCTTTGTTATCCTCTGTTTGTTTTTGTAGCCTTCCCAATCTTCTGACTTCCCACTACTCTTTGCCACATTATAGGCTTTCTCTTTTGCTTTGATGCATTCCCTAACTTCCTTTGTCAGCCATGGCTGCCTAATCCCCCCTCTGATAACCTTTCTTTTCTTTGGGATGAACCTCTGCACTGTGTCCTCAATTACTCCCAGAAACTCCTGCCATTGCTGTTCTACTGTCTTTCCCACTAGGCTCTGCTCCCAGTCGATTTTCGTCAGTTCCTCCCTCAGGCCCCTGTAGTTACCTTTATTTAACTGTAACACCTTTACATCTGATTCTACCTTCTTCTTTCAAATTGGAGATTGAATTCTACCATATTATGATCACTGCCTCCTAAGTGCTCCCTTACTTTAAGATCTTTAATCAAGTATGGCTCATTACAAAACACTAAGTCCAGAATGGCCTGTTCCCTCGTGGGCTCCATCACAAGCTGTTCCAAAAAGCCCACCTGTAAACATTCAATGAATTCCCTTTCCTTGGGTCCACTGGCAGCATTATTTACCCAGTCCACCTGCATATTGAAGTCCCCCATGATCACTGTGACCTTGCCTTTCTGACATGCACTTTCTATTTCGTGGTGCATTTTGTGCCCCCGGTCCTGACCACTGTTAGGAGGCCTGTACATAACCCCCATTATTGCTTTTTTGCCTTTGTGGTTCCTCAACTCTACCCACACAGACTCCACATCATCTGACCCTATGTCATTTAGTGCTATTGATTTAATTTCATTCCTAATTAACAAGGCAACCCCGCCCCCTCTGCCCACCTCCCTGTCTTTTCGATAGGTTGTGAATCCCTGGATGTTTAAATGCCAGTCCTGAACCCCCTGCAACCATGTCTCTGTGATGCCTACCACATCATACCTGCCAGTCACAATCTGGGCCACAAGCTCATCTACCTTGTTCCGTACACTGCGCGCATTTAAATATAGCACCTTTAATTCTCTATTGACCGTCCCTTTTTGTTTTCTTAGTGTGGTGGACCTTGGTTTACTGAGCCTTTCCATACACTGTGTCATATTTTGTGGGATAGGGACTATCGTAACCTCTCCTGAGTTTTGTCTTTTCGTGCTTTTTTGTATTCCTAAGCAGCTACGCTTCCCACTGATTACTTCACCTCTTGGTTCCCTGACTTTCCCTTCCCCCCCAATCTTTAGTTTTGGTTCCCAAACCTCCCCATCCCCTTCCCCTCTCCCTCCCACTCCCATTTCCCTCCCACTCTCCCTCCCACTCCCCTTCCCCTCTCCCAGGCACTCCTCTCCCCCTCCCCTCCCCAACCCTCCCCCACCTCTCCTCATCCCAAATCTCATCCCCTCCCCCACCCCCTCCCACTCCCAAGCCCACTCCTTCCTCCCCACCCCTCCTCATCCCACGCCTCCTCACCCCCCCCTCCCGCCCACTCCCCTCCCACTCCCCTTCCCCTCTCCCAGGCACTCCTCTCCCCCTCCCATCCCCAACCCTCCCCCACCTCCCCTCATCCCAAACCTCCCCATCCCCTTCCCCTCCCCCTCCTAATCCCATTTCCCTCCCACTCTCCCTCCCACTCCCCCCTCGCCACCCCTCCTCACTCCCCTCACCCTCCTACTCCCCCACCCATTCCCCACCCACTCCCATCGCACTCCCTCCTCCCACCCCTCCTCATCCCACCCCTCCTCACCCCCCTCCCTCCCACACCCCCTCCCCTCTCTCTCCCACTCCCCTTCCTCAGAAAATATAAATTTTCAGCAGTAGGGGGAATGCACAGATACTTCTTTTGTTAAAACACACCACCTAAAACAGGATCAGCTAATTCAGCACAGATTGCGAATTGAATATAAGACCTCCGACATCGTCTACCCCTCTGCTACTGCCTGTCTTATCCAACCAAACCATCAGGGGAGCCTTAATGTGGTGGACGAATTACTGCTGCTGTCATTTTGAAGCAGCTGATTTATAACATGGGAGATGGTTCTCCTGTGCTGACGGTGAAGCCAAGGGCTCAAACTGCACTGTTTTGAAAGTTGTCTTGAATGCTCAGTGTAAAAGGGAACCTTCCACATTATTCTAAGGTCATGCCATAAAGCTTGCTGGAGGTTTCCTGGATATTTTCCTATATTATAACCATGATTAAAGTATCTCATTGGCTATAAAGCGTCTAATAGTCATGAAATGTACTATATAAATGCAAGTCTTTCTTTATATTGTCATGAATCTGCCTCGCAACAGTAATAAACAAATTTAGCAAAACATAATGGGATGTGAGATGTCCAACAACAGGTAGAAATCTGCCTAGGGACAGCAATAGGCAGTATTCAAAAAGCCCCATTGCTGTGTGCCTCTCCCAATAACGAGATCACAACGTCGTTTGGATAGAATCTGGTGTGAGTAGCTTATGAGGAGAAACAGCTTATGGGCAATTGAGAAGGTCAATGGTGTATACATATGTTGTTGTATAATCAAGGAGAAACAAAGGTATAATTGGCCCAACAATTAGAAGCCAGAGAGGAAGTTAACATCTCGCCATCTCAGAAAGCAGACAAGCCCGCTTCTGGCCACCAAGCCTGAAAATGAGAGTTCCAGCGAGCCTAGAGGTCAAGTTTACATGAAACAAACCTCTCAGCTGTAGAGCCAAGGCAGTGCAGAAAACCTTTGTAACGACAGTTTAAAATATGTTCGCTGAAACAGGGAGTTTCCCAGACGTGAGTATCATCTCGTATTTTGTAGTAACTATCAGCTGGTTATTTAATTTGGGTGTTGTTTGGTGAAATAGTATTGTAGATATATTTTGTGACATGGCGTACATTCTATATAAACTGTGTGCATTTAATAACTCATATATCTTAACTGCATGAGAGTAGAGTAGTCTGGTTGTGTGTATTTGTCTTTTCCTTACTTTAATAAATACTTGTTAATAATTGTGACCCGACGACTGGGCTGTTTATTCTCACTGGAGTTCACTTGTCTCCTCACTCCAAAGCAAAACTATACACCTCCAGAACCGGTGTTCCAAGTTGGGATAGCCTCAGAGATAACATCGGCATGCTCCATGACAATTTAACTATCAGGTTTTCTGAATTGAGTCCATTCTGTTGCCACTGCAGTGACAGTGCGTATGTGAGCAATTAATGTCACAGGTCACTCGTTGTAAAACTGATACGTTTCAGGTTTACTGCTGGCCTTCCTTGCTGGGTCCAGTGCTGGTTCTATTTCCACCCCCCCCCCCCCCCCCCGCCCTGGCTCCGCAAGGTCAAAGGGCACCCATCTTCGGTCTAATTGCCTCTTTGCTCAGCGTCGTTCCCTGCTGGCATTGACTGGGCCCTACGCAGGAAGTGATCACGGGGATTGATGGGGAGGGGTGGACGCTGAGCTCTCCTGGGTTGCGTCTGTCTGTGTCTGATGTCCCCGGCTCTCCCCATTCCATCATTCTATTATGCAGCAGACAGGCAGACAGGGCCCACAGAGGAGAAACAAATTACTTAATAAATCAGGGCCGCAGGGCACGGAATGGACTGTGTTATTTCTTTGATGTGGAGAATGATAGTGGCAGAATCCACAATAACATTTACCACAGAGAAGCATCTGTCTTATTTTCTCCACCAAGTAGCTAAATAAAATACATAATATGAAATGATAAGCATTAGGGCTGGATAACACCACCGTTTTCATATTGATTAATTTTTATATCAGTGTTGACAGTGTAATATTTTATATTTTCTAATATATCACATTTGATCACACCTTAACCAGCTGCCAACATGTGCTACTCCTCGATGCCCGTGTTCATCCAGAAAGCACATTAACTCTTGGACTTTAGGTGGATTCAGTCAGTCCCCTTGTCTCCGATTGTGTGTGTTTTCATCACAGCCATCACGATGTTTCAATAAATATTAATATTACAGTAATAAAGCTCCTCATGTATCAGGAATAGCTCTATTACTTTTGCATTAAACAAGCTTGGGTTGGCTGGTAGTAAAGTCACCTGGAGGTCACCTCGAATGTGTGTGTTTGAGCTCCTCATCCTGGCTGAATCTCTGCAGACTGTTGCATTATCAGTGTTGCCATTCCCCAGGTAAAGATATCAAATCCTGTCTGTCCGTTTAGATGGATGTCAAAGATTCCAAAATGATATTGGAGAGACAGGAGAGTTCTCTTGGAGTCCAGACCTGTGTTCTTCGCCCATCACCGGATTCAATATAACAGATATGCTCCAGAATTGAAGGGATGCAGATATCTGCTCGACGGCACAGTGGTTAGCACTGCTACCTCACGGCACCAGGGTCCCAGGTTCAATTCCAGCCTTGGGTGCAGTCTATGTGGAGTTTGCACGTTCTCCCCGTGTCTGCGTGGGTTTCGTCCGGGTGCTCCGGTTTCCTCCCACAATCCAAAGATGCGCAGGTTAGGTGGATTGGCCGTGCTAAATTGCCCCTTAGTGTCCAACGGATTAGGTGAGGTTACTGGGTTTCTGGGATTAGGGTGGGGGAGTGGGCCTGGGTAGGATGCTCTTGCAGAGGGTAGATGTCGACTCGATGGGCCAAATGGCCTCCTTCTGCACTTTAGGGATTCTATTTCGGTGGAGATGTTGGGCATGGAGGTGGTTACTGAGATAGGGACAGGTGAAATGGAGAGATTTGAAACTGGGCAATTGAATAAACATTCATATTGTAAGTTTGATTTTGAAAACAAATAAGGAAGAGGAAATGTACTTTCATATAACACTTACATAACATGTCATTTCATAACATCCCAAAACACATCACAGCTTGGGCTGGCAAGTGGCGACTAACATTCATGCCTCACATGTGCCAAACAAAGATCGTCTCCAACAAGAGAGGATCTAACCATTGCCTCTGGGCATTCAACGGCCTTACCATCGCTGAATTTCCCAATCGGGGTTACCATTGATCAGAAACTGAACAGCACTAATCTTAGGGTAGCACGGTAGCATCGTGGATAGCACAATTGCTTCACAGCTCCAGGGTCCCAGGTTCGATTCCGGCTTGGGTCACTGTCTGTGCGGAGTCTGCACATCCTCCCCGTGTGTGCGTGGGTTTCCTCCGGGTGCTCCGGTTTCCTCCCACAGTCCAAAGATGTGCAGGTTAGGTGGATTGGCCATGATAAATTTCCCTTAGTGTCCAAAATTGCCCTTAGTGTTGGGTGGGGTTACTGGGTTATGGGGATAGGGTGGAGGTGTTGACCTTGGGTAGGGTGCTCTTTCCAAGAGCCGGTGCAGACTCGATGGGCCGAATGGCCTCCTTCTGCACTGTAAATTCTATGATTGTAAATACTGTGGCTGCCAGGGCAGGTGAAAGGCTAGGAATCCTGCGGTGAGTAACTCGCCTCCTGACTCCTAACACTTGGCCATCTACAAGTCAGGAGTGTAATGGAATACTCTCCGCTTGCCTGGATGAGTAAAGCTCCAACAACATTCAAGAAGCTTGTCCTCATCTAGGACAAAGCAGCCCCGCTCGATTGCTCCCCATTCCACAAACATTCACTCCCTCTACGACCGATGCACAGGGGCAGCCGTGTGTTCCATCTACAAGATTCACTGTAGGAACTCACCAAGGTTCCTCAGGCAGCACCTTCAAAACCCATGACCACCACCATCTAGAAGAACAAGAGCAGCAGATATCTGAGAACACCACCACTTGGGGGTTCCCCTCCAAGTCACTTACCAGCCTGACTTGGAAATAGATCGCTGTTCCTTCACTGTCGCTGGGTGAAAATCCTGGAACTCCCTTCCTAACAGCACAGTGGGTGTACCTACACCTCAGGACTACAGCAGTTCAAGAAGGCAGCTCAGGACCACCTTCTCAAGGGCAACTAGGAATGGGCAATAAATGCCGGCCTAGCCAGCGACGCCCACAGAGAACAAAAAGAACAAAGAAAAGTACAGCACAGGAACAGGCCCTTCGGCCCTCCAAGCCCGTGCCGACCATGCCCCTCCAAGCCCGTGCCGACCATGCTGCCCGACTAAACTACAATCTTCTGCACTTCCTGGGTCCGTATCCCTCTATTCCCATCCTATTAATGTATTTGTCAAGATGCCCTTTAAATGTCACTATTGTCCCTGCTTCTACCACCTCCTTCAGCAGTGAGTTCCAGGCACCCACTACCCTCTGTGTAAAACACTTGCCTCGTAGATCTCCTCTAAACTTTGCCCCTCACACCTTAAACCTATGCCCCTAGTAATTGACCCCTCTACCCTGGGGAAAAGCCTCTGACTATCCACTCTGTCTATGCCCCTCATAATTTTGTAGACCTCTATCAGGTCGCCCCTCAACCTCCGTTGTTCCAGTGAGAACAAACCGAGTTTATTCAACCGCTCCTCATAGCTAATGCCCTCCATACCAGGCAACATCCTGGTAAATCTCTTCTGCACCCTCTCTAAAGCCTCCACATCCTTCTGGTAGTGTGGCGACCAGAATTGAATACTATACTCCAAGTGTGGCCTAACTAAGGTTCTGTACAGCTGCAACATGACTTGCCAATTCGTATACATCTGCAAATGAATGAATTTTAAAAATGCTAAGAAAGTACGATCACTGTCTTTATGCAACACACAGCAAGATCCTTGAAACTGCTGTGAAAAAAATGGCTAGTTGATCTGTTTTGTTGGTGTTGATAAAGGGTTGAAATTTGGATAGTTGGACAACTCTCTTCAGTCCACCTGAGAGAGTGCACAAAACCTCACAGTAACACCTGATCCAAAGGACGTCAACCATGCCTCAGGTGTAGCACTCTCGTCTCTGAGTGAGGTGATTGAGTGCTTCACTCGAGAGACTTGAGCATGTAATCCCAAGGTGGCACTTCAGTGAAGGACTGAGGTAGTGTCGCATTGTTGGAGGAACTCACCAAGGTTCCTCAGCCAGCACCTTCTAAACTCATGACCACTACCATCTAGAAGGACAAGAGCAGCAGATATCTGAGAACACCACCACTAGGAGGTTCCCCGCATTTATATAGCACCGTTTGTGATTTCAGGATGTCCCAAAGTGCTTTGCAGCCAATGAAATTCTTTTGAGGTGTAGTTACTGTTGTCATGTAGGCAATGCAGCAACCAATTTACACACTGCAAGCTCCCACAAACAGCAATGTGACCATAGCCAGATCATCTGTTTTTGTGATGTTGATTGAGGGGTAAATATTGACCAGGACGCTGGTGAGAACTCCCCTACTATTGTTTGGGATAGTGCCGTGGGATCTTGCACACCCACCTCTTCAAGTAGACAGTGCCTAGGTTTAACACCACATTCCAAAGATGGCATCTTGGACAGTGCGGTGCTCCCTCAGTATTCCCCTGGGAGTCTCAGCCTAGGTTTTGTGCACAAGTCTCTCGAATGAATCCCAAACCCATGACTTTCTGATTTAGGGGTGGAAGTGTTCTTCATTGAGCCCCAGATAGGAAACCAGCAGTTCAGGATTTGTGACACATCACGATAAAAACGTTACTATTTCCAAACTGCTCCTTTAAGGAAGCTTGATGAATGTGAAATCAATGATTATCAGTGTGGATTTGTTTGGTCTTCTGTGTGTTCCATTTGGAAATCATTATTTGAAGAAGGTTTTGAATTCAATACCATTAATCCCATCGAGGAAGAAAGAAGCCTATTAAGTTACTGGAATTTTGAAGATTGCAAGCCATTTTAATGTCTGTCATTAGAGGGATGTATTATCAACATCAATTAACAAGCTTGATAGCTTGTACAGTACATGATAGTTAATGAGCAGCCTGTTAACTAGTCTGCTCATTAAGAAGGAACCCCCCGCTTTGATGTGAATTATAAGGTTTTTACATTGCAGAGAAATAAACTCCTCAATATACAGAACACTTCCTCGCAAGGGCAGATGCACACAGCAACAAACTTACATCCTGAAGCGCAAAAACAAATGTGCAATCTCACTGAGAGAGCTCAACATACAGCAGATCTGGATGATGGAAGAATGTCTTATCAATGGAGCATGAAGTGATCTTCTCAGATTTGTGATGTAGCCTGTGTTTGGATTCTCAAGAAGCCCAACACCATCCAGGACAAAGCAGCCCGCTAGATTGGCTCCCCATTTACCACCTTAATCACTCACTCATTCCACCACTAACGCACAGTAGTTTCAGTGTGTACGATTTACTTGTGCACAAAATTTGGTCTGAGACTCCCAGCGTCATTGCAGCCACTCACCGAGGCACCTTCGAAAGCACCTTTCAAACTGGTGACCTCTACCACCTCGGAGGACAAGGGCAGGAGATACCTGGGAATGCCATTACTTGGAAGTCCCCCTGCAAGCCAAACACTATCCTGACTTGGAAATATATCGCCGTTCCTTCACTGTGGCGGGATCAAAATCCTGGAACTCCCTCCCGAACAGCACGGTGGGTGTACGTACACCTCGGACTGCAGCAGTTCAAGAAAGCAGCTCACCACCATCCTCTCAAGGGCAATTAGGGATGGGCGATAGATAGATGCTGGACTGGCCAGCGATCCCCACATCCATGAGCAAAAAAACACAGCAGAGGGATCCTTATTCTATCCGTCTTTACACAGTATCCTTGAATACGGGTGAGGTCCCGGAGGACTGGAGAATTGCTAATGTTGTCCCCTTGTTTAAGAAGGGTAGCAGGGATAATCCAGGTAATTATAGACCGGTGAGCCTGATGTCAGTGGTAGGGAAGCTGCTGGAGAAGATACTGAGGGATAGGATCGATTCCCATTTGGAAGAAAATGGGCTTATCAGTGATAGGCAACATAGTTTTGTGCAGGGAAAGTCATGTCTTACCAACTTAATAGAATTCTTTGAGGAAGTGACAAAGTTGATTGACGAGGGAAGGGCTGTAGATGTCATATACATGGACTTCAGTAAGGCATTTGATAAGGTTCCCCATAGTAGGCTGATGGAGAAAGTGAAGTCTCATGGGGTCCAGGGTGTACTGGCTAGATGGATAAAGAACTGGCTGGGCAACAGGAGACAGAGAGTAGTAGTGGAAGGGAGTTTCTCAAAATGGAGAACTGTGACCAGTGGTGTTCCACAGGGATCCGTGCTGGGACTACTGTTGTTTGTGATATACATAAATGATCTGGAGGAAGGTATAGGTGGTCTGATTAGCTAGTTTGCAGATGACACTAAGATTGGTGGAGTAGCAGATAGTGAAGGGGACTGTCAGAGAATACAGCAGAATATAGATAGATTGGAGAGTTGGGTGGACAAATGGCAGATGGAGTTCAATCCGGGCAAATGCGAGGTGATGCATTTTGGAAGATCCAATTCAAGAGCGGACTATACGGTAACTGAAAAAGCCCTGGGGAAAATTGATGTACAGAGAGATCTGGGTGTTCAGGTCCATTGTACCCTGAAGGTGGCTGCGCAGGTCGATAGAGTGGTCAAGAAGGCATACAGCATGCTTTCCTTCATCGGAAGGGGTATTGAGTACAAGAGTTGGCAGGTCATGTTACAGTTGTATAAGACTTTGGTTCGGCCACATTTGGAATACTGCGTGCAGTTCTGGTCACCACATTACCAGAAGGATGTGGATACTTTGGAGAAGGTGCAGAGGAGGTTCACCAGGATGTTGCTTGGTATGGAGGGCGCTAGCTATGAAGAGAGGTTGAGTAGATTAGGATTATTTTCATTAGAAAGACGGAGGTTGAGGGGGGACCTCATTGAGGTCTACAAAATCATGAGAGGTATAGACAGGGTGCAGAGCAAGAAGCTTTTTCCCAGAGTGGGGGATTCAATTACTAGGGGTCACGCATTCAAGGTGAGAGGGGAAAAGTTTAAGGGAGATATGCGTGGAAAGTTCTTTACGCAGAGGGTGGTGGGTGCCTGGAACGCATTGCCGGCGGAGGTGGTAGAGGCGGGCACGATAGTGTCATTTAAGATGTATCTAGACAGATACATGAATGGGCAGGGAGCAGAGGGATACAGATCCTTAGAAAATAGGCAACAGTTTTAGATAGAGGATCTGGATCAGCGCAGGCTTGGAGGGCCGAAGGGCCTGTTCCTGTGCTGTAATTTTTCTTTGTTCTTGTGCGATCTTCACAAAAGGGAACAAAGTCCCCGAGCGAGCGCGTTTAGCCACGTGTTTTCCAACACTCGCAGTGCCGAGAAACATATGGCTATTCAACGCTACTCATGTGGAATAAGGGGCCTGAATGGGGCTGCACATAGCCCCAGTTTTGACAACGGGAAACTCTGCACGCCGGAACTGCCCCTTGTAGCGAGAGGTCCCAATATCCAAAGCCCACAAATAAAAGCCCAACCTCTCCCCAGCCCAAACGCAAGCCAGATTTGTGTGGAAGCCTGTGTTTGGATCCTCAAGAAGCCCAACACAATCCACAACAAAGTTGTCATGTTATTCACCCTGGGGTAACACGGACTGCAACTGGATGCAGTTGTACTGTAAAGTAGACTCCAAACTTAGACGTTAGTTCAATACGTTTTATTGAACTTCTGGAGCAGTGCACACGGCTTGCTGTGGGTTGACACTCTACTAAGCTAAATGTGCTAACTATAACCAACTAAACCAGACTAGCTCTGAGCCACGTGTAGAAGGTGCTAACTAATATGTACACCCTGACTGTCACTACAGTTGTCACCAGTGGAAAGAGGCAGAGTGCTGATGCCTCGTGTGTTTTATAGTGGGAAACCCCCCTCTAGTGTTCTGCCTGGTGATTGGTTGTGGTCTGTCCTGTGTGTTGATTGGCTGTACTGGGTGTCTGTCACTGCCTGTCTGTATCTCATTATGTGCATGAGTGCATATCATGACAGAAGTAGGAACAGTTTCCCCTTATTGTCTTTATAAAACCCCTCCTTCGTGATATTGACCATCTCTACTAAATCTCCCCGAAACCTTCTCTGCTCTCAGAACAGCTTCTCCGGCATCTCCAGGTAAAGGTTGGACACCTTTCTCAACTGGTACAGCCAGATTGCCACTAGGACGTTCTACAGCTGAGGACTTTTCTCATTTCCCTTCCCTGCGTAGCATTGTTTCATCTGATTGGATTAAAGGAGATTAGGTAATCTCCATGCGACCTCCAAAACAGTAACTTCATTGCAGCGTTAATGTAAGCCTGCTTGTGACACTAATAAAGATTATTTTTAAAAATAGGTTGAAATTGGAAACTCTCACTCTATCTCCCATCAGGACTGGAAAAACCCTCCGCCCTCTGAGTTGATATCAGCAGGACCAATGGAAAGATGCTTTGGGTCACTGGTGCTTCCTTGAGGTTTATACAAATCGCAGATGGAATCCTCCAGGAGATAATTGACCCTTTACATTGAGCCTTTAGTAACAAAAATGTTCCCAAGGAATTTTCAATGGGAACAAAACAAAACAACAAAGAATGTCAAGTCATGTTGGGAAAAGATAGGGGGGGTGGATTCTCCGGAAATCGCGTTCGGCAATGGACCGGAGAATCCAAGTTACCGACCAAATCGGGGGAAGAGCCCTTTTCGCGATGCCCCTCCACCTCCAAAGCGGCAGACTCTGCGAGTACGGTGCGCCACGTATCGACACTGCCTGAGGCCCGTCCTCCCGATGCTCCGCCCCGACCAGCCGAGTTCCCGACAGTGTGGGACCCTTATGGTCTCCTCCAGCGGACTCAGTGCAGCGTCGCCACAGTTTGGGGAGGGCCGATCCGCGCACGGCAGGGGGGGACTTCATCAGGGGCTGGGGGCACTGCGGGGGGGGGGGGGGGGGGAGCGCGAGCCGGCCGAAGGGAGGGACTATTTCGCGGGCCGGGTCCACGAGCGACCAGCAGCATGTAGCGGCCGCTGCAGGCCTGCCTCCGTGCGCGTGCGCGGCCATGGACCTGGCAATTCTCCGGGCTGTATCGGCAGCTGGAGCCGGGTGCTGCCAGTCCCCGGTAAAACAGGGAATCGGTTATTCTTTCTGGCGTGAAATGCCACCATTCCCCCGCCGGCGTGGGGGCATAGCCTCAGAATCGGAGAATCCAGCCCACGAAGTATGACTGGAAGAGTTAGGCTTTAAGAAGGCTTTCAATGGACGGCACCATTGGCGCAGTGGTTAGCACTGCTGTCTCACAGCGCCAAGGACCCGGGTTCGATCCCGGCCCCGTGTCACTGTCCGTGTGGAGTTTGCACATTCTCCCCGTGTCTGCGTGGGTCTCACCCCCACAACCCAAAGCTGTGCAGGGTAGGTGGATTGGCCACGCTAAATTGCCCCTTAATTGGAAAAAAGAATTGGGTATTCTAAATTTATTACAAAAAAGAATACTTTTGGCCAATAACTGTCTTCCAAGTCTTAATAATAATAATTTTCATTAGTGTCACAAGTAGGCTTACATTTAAACTGCAGTGAAGTTACTGTGAAAAGCCCCGAGTCGCCACATTCCGGCGCCTGTTCGGGTACACGGAGGGAGAATTCAGAATGTCCAATTCACCTAACAAGCACGTCTTTCGGGACTTGTGGGAGGAAACCGGAGCACCCGGAGGAAACCCACGCGGACACGGGGAGAACGTGCAGACTCCGCACAGACAGTGACCCAAGCCGGGAATCGAACCCGGGTCCCCGGAGCTGTGAAGCAACAGTGCTAACCACTGTGCTACCGTGCCGCCCATTAACATTTCAAGCTCCTATCCAGTTATCCATCATTGATGTCCCTCAGGCGCGGTGAGTTTTAGAAGTTGCACGAGCTTTTCAATTTTTTTTTTTTAACAAACAATTTTATTGAGGTATTTTAGGCATATAGAAAAAGTGACTTTGTACATTACAAAAAAAAATAAGTCAAGGCACAAATTAAACATAGTGCAAACCACGGCTCTGTTCACGCAAGGACCTGCCTCAATATCCCCCTGCTCTACTCTACTGTACCCTAGCCCCCCACCCCCCTCCCCCCGCTGACGCTTACTCCTCTGCGAGGAAGTCAATAAATGGCTGCCACCTTCGGGCGAACCCTAGTAGCGAACCTCTCAAGGCGAATTTGACTTTCTCTAGGCCAAGAAAGATCGCCAAGTCCGATAGCCATACCTCAGCCCTTGGGGGCTTTGAGTCCTTCCATGCTTGGGTCACTGTCTGTGCGGAGTCTGCACATCCTCCACGTGTGCGCGTGGGTTTCCTCCGGGTGCTCCGGTTTCCTCCCACAGTCCAAAGATGTGCAGGTTAGGTGGATTGGCCATGCTAAATTGCCCTTAGTGTCCAAAATTGCCCTTAGTGTTGGGTGGGGTTACTGGGTTATGGGGATAGGGTGGAGGTGTTGACCTTGGGTAGGGTGCTCTTTCCAAGAGCCGGTGCAGACTCGATGGGCCGAATGGCCTCCTTCTGCACTGTCAATTCTATGATAATCTATGATTAATCTAGGACAAAGGTTCGGCACAACATCGTGGGCCGAAGGGCCTGTTCTGTGCTGTATTTTTCTATGTTCTATGTTCTAATAGCGAACCTCTTAAGGCGAATTTGACTTACTCTAGGCCAAGAAAGCTCGCCATGTCCGATAGCCATACCTCAGCCCTCGGGGGCTTTGAGTCCCTCCATGCTAACAGTATTCGTTGCCGGGCTACCAGGGAAGCAAAGGCCAGAACGTCCGCCTCTCTCTCTTCCTGGACTCCCGGGTCCTCCAAAACCCCAAAGATTGCCACCTCAGGGCTCATTACCACCCCAGTTTTCAACACCCGGGACATGACATCTGCGAATCCCTGCCAATACCCCCTGAGTTTAGGGCACGACCAGAACATGTGTACATGGTTAGCCGGCCCTCCGCTCATCTAGCACACTTGTCCTCCAACCCGAAGAATCTGCTCATCCGGGCCACCATCATGTGGGCCCGGTGCACGACCTTAAACTGGATCAGGCTGAGCCTGGCGCTTGTTGCGGTCGTGTTTACTCTGCTCAGGGCTTCCACCCAGATACCGTCCTCCATCTCCCCCCGGAGCTCATCCTCCCACTTAAGCTTCAGGTCCTCGGTCTGCGTATCCTCAGCTCCCATTAGCTCCTTGTATACGTCTGAGACTCTACCCTCTCCCACCTCCCCCATAGAAACTACCCTGTCCTGCACCCCTTCGGCGGGAGACGTGGGAAGGACGGCACCAGTCTGCGTACAAAATCCCGCACCTGTAAGTATCTAAAATCGCTCCCTCTCGCCAGCCCAAACTTCTCCTCCAGTGCCCTCGTGCTCGGAAACCTCCCTTCCAGGAACAGATCCCCCATCCTCACAATCCCCGCCCTCCTCCACAGTCGATATCCCCCGTCCATGTTCCTCGGGGCAAATCGGTGGTTGCCGCAGATTGGGGTCCACACCGATGCTCTTACCTCCCCTACATGCCTCCTCCACTGGCCCCAGATCCGAAGAGCCACCACCACTTTCAATTTTTAATTTGACTGATGTGGATCGCTTGAAAATGCATTCAAAGAACGAAAAAATACAGACCAGGGGCGGGATTCTCCTCTACCCGGCGGGGCGGGACATGCCGGTGCCGAGGAGTGGCGTGAGCCACTCCGGCGTCGGGCAGCCCGGAAGGTGCAGAATCAGGGGCTAGGCCGGCGCCGGCGGGCTTGGCACCGCGCCAACCGGTGCCGAAGGGCCTCCGCCAGCCAGCGTGTGCTGGCGCATGCGCGGGAGCGCAAGCATTTGCTGCCGTCATCCCAGCGCATGGGCAGGTGGGTTCTTCTCCGCGCCGGCCATGGCGGTGGTTGACAGCAGCTGGCGCAGAGGGAAAGAGTGCCCCCACGGCGCAGGCCCGCCCGCGGATCGGTGGGCCCCGATCGCGGGCCAGGCCACCGTGGGGGCACTCCCCGGGGCCAGATCCCCCCGCACCCCCCCCCGAGGACTCTGCAGGCTGCCCGCAGAGCCAGGTCCCGCCGGTACGGAGAATTGCCGGGGGGCCACTGCCAATGCCCCCAACCGGCGGGTCGTGATTCCCGCCCCCACCGAAAAGCCAGCGCCGGAGAATTCGGCAGCCGGCGTCGGAGTGGCGGGGCGGGAGTCACGCCGCCCCCCCCCCAACGGTTCTCCGACCCGGCGGGCGGTCGGAGAATCCCGCCCCAGATGTCAGCGAGGAAGAATTTAAAGCAAAACGCTCAATAAGTTTGAAATGAAGGAGGAGGAACAGTAACTTTGCACCTGAACGCCTGGGTGAGATGTTGGGAAACCCTCCCAAAGAGGTTCAATTGGAGGGTACTTTTATCAGAGAGTCGGGGGTGAGTGGAAATTCATTCAGATACAAGACAGGGTGGATATGTAAAGGATGTTTCCTCTTGTGGGAGAATATGAAACTCGGGGTCACTGTTTAAAAGGTTTGATGGAAAAACCTAAAAAGATCAAGTAATCTTGGGCATGTTGCCATTACTCTCGCAATTCCCTTACAGACAAAATTCCCGGAACTTTTAAGCCTTGTAATTGGCTTTCCGTTGTGGCTGGGCAAAAATGTGGTGAAAATTCCAAGTCAATAATATGATCGGGCTATTACGAGCAAAGCGCTTATCCTCTATTTATGAAAACATTAAGCAAATTCCCACTGATATTACAGATTAAAAAAACCTCCAGTTTCAATGTGTCCTTCCCACCAAGCGCCTCGTCACGCCTGGTGGCGTAAAGATAAAACTGAAACTAAAACCAGCCGTCCAATGCTGGAGTCATCATCTTACAATTGGAAACAAATTGTCCGTTTAGCACCGCTTCTGCACCGTCCTGTTTGTGAAGGAGCTCAGGGCTTCGATTACTTGCATGGGAAGAATGTGGAACAATGAACAAGCTTGGTGTTTCACTGCCAATAGTTCACCAAGGACTTTCCTGAAGTTGGCTGCGCATGTTGCATCAAA
Organism: Scyliorhinus torazame; assembly: GCF_047496885.1. Classification (NCBI taxonomy): domain Eukaryota; kingdom Metazoa; phylum Chordata; class Chondrichthyes; order Carcharhiniformes; family Scyliorhinidae; genus Scyliorhinus; species Scyliorhinus torazame. The sequence continues at coordinate 12,125,711 of NC_092718.1, forward strand.
TATATGTGGTCAATTATTCCCTATTGAGCCACTGTTATTGGAACCCATGCCAAAGTAATGGAGTAACCGTCTACTGACCCTTCCCATCAAGTGAAGATCGGATATCAGTTCTTATTTCACTGCACCACACATGTAATGTTATTCTAACCCATCAAAGAACAAAGAACAACAAAGAACAAAGAAATGTACAGCACAGGAACAGGCCCTTCGGCCCTCCAAGCCCGTGCCGACCATACTGCCCGACTAAACTACAATCTTCTACACTTCCTGGGTCCGTATCCTTCTATTCCCATCCTATTCATATATTTGTCAAGATGCCCCTTAAATGTCCCTATCGTCCCTGCCGCCACTACCTCCTCCGGTAGTGAGTTCCAGGCACCCACTACCCTCTGCGTAAAAAACTTGCCTCGTACATCTACTCTAAACTTTGTCCCTCTCACCTTAAACCTATGCCCCCTAGTAATTCACCCCTCTACCCTGGGGAAAAGCCTCTGACTATCCACTCTGTCTATACCCCTCATAATTTTGTATACCTCTATCAGGTCGCCCCTCAACCTCCTTCGTTCCAGTGAGAACAAACCGAGTTTATTCAATCGCTCCTCATAGCTTATGCCCTCCATACCAGGCAACATTCTGGTAAATCTCTTCTGCACCCTCTCTAAAGCCTCCACATCCTTCTGGTAGTGTGGCGACCAGAATTGAACACTATACTCCAAGTGTGGCCTAACTAAGGTTCTATACAGCTGCAACATGACTTGCCAATTCTTATACTCAATGCCCCGGCCAATGAAGGCAAGCATGCCGTATGGCTTCTTGACTACCTTCTCCACCTGTGTAGCCCCTTTCAGTGATCTGTGGACCTGTACTCCTAGATCTCTTTGACTTTCAATACTCTTGAGGGTTCTACCATTCACTGTATATTCCCTACCTGCATTAGCCCTTCCAAAATGCATTACCTCACATTTGTCCAGGTTAAACTCCATCTGCCATCTCTCCGCCCAAGTCTCCAGACAATCTAAATCCTGCTGTATCCTCAGACAGTCCTCATCGCTATCCGCAATTCCACCAACCTTTGTGTCGTCTGCAAACTTACTAATCAGACCAGTTACATTTTCCTCCAAATCATTTATATATACTACAAAGAGCAAAGGTCCGAGCACTGTATCATATGTATAGTGTCATAGAAAAGCGTGATGCGCTTGTATCCATCTACTCATCTATGAAAGGTGCTGCTAACCTTTGGATTGTTTAATTAATGCAAAACACAACTAGCACGTCGCTATCAGGAAAGTCGGGACAGGCTGCTTCTTTTCTCTCTCGGAAAGTACAGGCTGAGGGGTGACCTAATAGAGGTCATCGAAATTGTGACGGGTTTGATAGGGTGCATGAGAGCACAAGAAAATCTGTGTAAATTAGCCTTGAATATGTTCAATCACTCAACTACCCGCGAGCACGTGGCTGGCCAAGAAAAGGAGATGGCTAGTCGGCTCAAGAGGGCCCCGGTGTTCGCGCACTTAAAGGGACTGAAGGCAGACGTGGTCATGCTCCAGGAGACACATCTGAAGGTGGCTGATCAGGTTAGGCTGTGAAAGGGATGGGTCGGGCAGGTCTTCCATTCGGGGCTGGATGCGAAGAACAGAGGGGTTGCAATACTGGTGGGGAAGCGGGTGTCGTTCGAGGCACTGAATATTGTAGTGGATAATGGAGGTCGATACGGGATGGTGAGTGGTAGGTTGCAGGGGGTGCGGGTGGTGCTGGTGAACGTATATGCCCCGAATTGGGATGATGCCGGATTTATGAAACGCATGCTGGGTCGGATTCCGGATCTGGAGGTAGGAAGCTTAATAATGGGGGGGGGGAACGGGACGGGACGGGGGGGGGGACAGGGGGAGGGGGGGGGGGACTTCAACACGGTGCTGGACCCAGCACTGGACCGTTCTGGGTCTAGGACGGGTAAGAGGCCGGCTGCGGCCAAGGTGCTCAGGGGGTTTATGGACCAGATGATACCAGGGGAGTGGATCCATGGAGGTTTGTCAGGCCGCTGGCCAGGAAATTTTCCTTCTTTTCCCACGTCCATAGAGCCTATTCCCGGATAGACTTTTTCATTTTGAGTAGGGCGCTCATCCCGAAAGTGGAGGGAACGGAATATTAGGCCATAGCCATCTCGGACCACGCCCCGCATTGGGTGGAGCTGGAGTTGGGGAGGAGAGGGACCAGCGCCCGCTGTGGCGCCTCGATGTGGGACTGTTGGCGGATGAGGGGGTGTGCGGGCGGGTGCGGAGGTGTATTGAAAGATACTTGGAGGCCAACGACAACGGGGAGGTGCAGGTGGGGGTAGTCTGGGAGGCGTTGAAGGCGGTGGGCAGGGGAATGCTAATCTCCATTAGGGCCCACAGGGAGAAGAGAGAGGGGAGGGAGAGGGAGAGGTTGGTGGGGGAGATTTTAAGGGTGGACAGGAGATATGCAGAGACCCCCAAGGAGGGGCTACTTAGGGAAAGACGGAACCTCCAGACGGAATTCAACCTGTTGACCAAAGGGAAAGCAGAGGCACAGTGGAGGAAAGCGCAAGGGGCGGTATGAGTATGGGGAGAAGGCGAGTCGGATGCTGGCACATCAGCTTCGTAAGAGGGAGGCAGCGAGGGAGATTGGTGGAGTCAAGGATAGAGGGGGGAATACGGTGCGGAGTGCGGTGAGAATAAACAAGGTATTTAGGGACTTCTATGGGGATCTGTACAGGTCTGAGCCCCCAGCGGGGGAGGAGGGGATGCGACGATTCCTGGATCAGCTGAGGTTCCCGAGGGTGGAGGAGGAGGAGGTGGCTGGTTTGGGGGCGCCGATTGGGCTGGAGGAGCTGGTTAAAGGATTGGGGAGCATGCAGGCGGGGAAGGCCCCGGGGCCGGATGGGTTCCTGGTTGAATTTTACAGGAAATATGTGGACCTGCTGGGCCCGTTGCTAGTGAGGACTTTTAATAAGGCGAGGGTGGGGGGGACCTTGCCCTCGACAATGTCCAGGGCGCTGATTTCTTTGATCTTGAAGCGGAACAAGGATCCATTGCAATGTGGGTCGTATGGGTTGATCTCGCTCCTCAATGTTGACGCTAAGTTGCTGGCGAAGGTGCTGGCTACGAGAATTGAGGACTGTGTCCCGGGGTGATTCATGAGCACCAGACGGGATTTGTGAAGGGTAGGCACTAAATACAAATGTGCGGAGGCTCCTCAATGTGATTATGATGCCCTCGGAGGAGGGGGAAGCGGAGGTAGTGGCAGTTATGGACGCGGAGAAGGCCTTTGATCGGGTGGAGTGGGAGTACCTTTGAGAAGCGTTGCGGAGGTTTGGGTTCGGGGAGGGATTCATCAGTTGGGTCAGGCTGCTATATAGAGCCCCGGTGGCGAGTGTGGCTACGAACCGGCGGAGGTCGGAGTACTTTCGGCTGTACCGGGGGAGGAGGCAGGGGTGCCCCTTATCTCCCTTGTTGTTTGCATTGGCAATTGAGCCACTGGCCATGGCACTGAGGGATCTAGGAAATGGAGGGGATTGGTCCGGGGGGGAGAGGAACACCGGGTGTCGTTGTATGCCGATGACAAGTTGTTGTATGTTGCGGATCCAGTGGAGGGTATGGCGGAGGTCATGTGGATCCTTAAGGAGTTTGGGGACTTCTCGCAGTAAAAGCTCAATGTGGGGAAAAGTGAGCTCTTTGTGGTGCATCCAGGGGACCAGGGAAGGGGGATAGATGAGCTACCGCTGAAGAGGGCGGGAAGGAGCTTTCGGTACTTAGGGATCCAGGTAGCTAGGAGTTGGGGGGCCCTGCACAAGCTCAATTTGATGTGGTTGGTGGAGCAGATGGAGGAGGATTTTAAAAGATGGGATATGCTGCCACTCTCACTAGCGGGTAGGGTGCAGTCGGTCAAAATGACGGTGCTCGCGAGGTTTCTCTTTGTGTTCCAGTGCCTTCCCATTTTGATCCCCAAGGCCTTTTTCAAACGGGTAAGTAGGAGCATCATGGGATTTGTGTGGGCGAATAAGACCCCGAGGGTGAAGAGGGTGTTTCTGGAGCGTAGCAGGGACAGGGGGGGGGCTGGCGCTGCCGAATTTGTGTGGCTATTATTGGGCTGCCAATGTGGCGATGGTCCGTAAGTGGGTAATGGAGGGAGAGGGGGCGGCGTGGAAGAGGCTAGAGAGGGCGTCCTGTGTGGGCACGAGCCTGAGGGCGCTGGTGACGGCACCGCTGCTGCTCTCGCCGACAAGGTACACCACGAGTCCAGTGGTGGCTGCGACGCTGAAGATCTGGGGCAGTGGAGGCGACACAGGGGCGAGGTGGGAGCCTCGGTTTGGTCGCCGATTCGGGAGAATCATCGGTTCGTCCCGGGAAGGATGGATGGGGGGTTTCGGAGCTGGCATCGGGCAGGGATTAGAAGAATGGGGGACCTGTTCATCGATGGGACGTTTGCGAGCCTAGGGGCGCTGGAGGAGAAGTTTGGGCTACCCCCGGGAAACGCTTTCAGGTACATGCAGGTGAGGGCATTTGTGAGGTGGCAGGTGAAGGAATTCCCGCTGTTCCCGGCACAGGGGACTCAGGACAGGGTGATTTCGGGTGTATGGGTTGGAGAAGGCAAGGTTTCGGCGATTTACCAGGAGCTGAAGGAAGAGGAGGAGGCCTCGGTGGAGGAGTTAAAAGGCAAGTGGGAGGAGGTGCTTGGGGAGGAGATAGATGAGGGTCTGTGGGCTGATGCCCTGAGTAGGGTTAATTCTTCCTCCTCTTGCCCCAGGCTCAGCCTAATAAAGTTCAAAGTTACTCACAGAGCGCATATGACAGGGGCGAGGTTGAGTAGGTTCTTTGGGGTGGAGGACAGATGTGGGAGGTGCTCGGGAAGCCCGGCAAACCACGTCCACATGTTCTGGTCATGCCCGGCGCTGGATGGGTTTTGGAGGGGTTTTGCGAGGACTATGTCCAAGGTGGTGAGCGCCCGGGTCAAGCCGAGCTGGGGATTAGCATTATTTGGGGTATCGGACGAGTCGGGAGTGCAGGAGGCGAAAGAGGCCGGTACTCTGGCCTTTGCGTCCCTGGTAGCCCGGCGGAGGATCTTGTTATTATGGAAAGATGCGAAGCCCCCTAGTGTGGAAGCCTGGATCAATGACATGGCATGGTTCATCAAGCTGGAGAGGATAGAGTTTGCCTTGCGAGGGTCTGTGCAGGGGTTCCTCAGGCGGTGGCAACCGTTCCTAGACTATCTCGCGGAGCGTTAGGAGGAGGTCAGCAGCAGCCCAGGGGCGGGGGGGGGGGTGGGGGGGAGGGGGGGGTTCTTTTGGGGGGGCGTTTGGGTGAAGGTGTGGGTTTTTCCCTATTTGTGCTTTTAAATGTTGTATGGGGGATTATTGTATATGGGGGAAATCCAATGTATAATTTCTGATTGCTGTGTTTTTGTTTCCTTTTTCTTGTGTTGTTTGTTGAAAATTTGTTGAAAAATTTGAATAAATGTATTTTTTTAAAAAATCTCTCAACTACCCTGGTCTCTGGGGCAGCGAGTTACAAACACTAACGACCCTCTGAGGGAAGAAATTCCGCCTCATCTCCATCTTAAATGGAAGACTACGGTAGCATTGTGGATAGCACAATTGCTTCACAGCTCCAGGGTCCCAGGTTCGATTCCGGCTTGGGTCACTGTCTGTGCAGAGTCTGCACATCCTCCCCGTGTGTGCGTGGGTTTCTTCCGGGTGCTCCGGTTTCCTCCCACAGTCCAAAGATGTGCAGGTTAAGTGGATTGGCCATGATAAATTGCCCTCAGTGTTCAAAATTGCCCTTAGTCTTGGGCAGGGTTACTGGGATAGGGTGGAGGTGTTGACCTTGGGTAGGTTGCTCTTTCCAAGAGCCGGTGCAGACTCGGTGGGCCGAATGGCCTCCTTCTGCACTATAAATTCTATGATTATTTTGAAATTGTGCCCCTAGATTTGGTTGCACCCACGAGGGGGAAACATCCTCTCAGCATCTACCCTGTCGAGACCCTTCAGAATCTTCTATTTCAATACGATCGCCTCTCATTCTTCTAAACTCCAATAAGCGTAGATCCAACCTGCTCACCCTTTCCTCGTGACCAACCTCTTCGCCCCAGGAACTGGTCAAGTGAACTTTCTCTGAACTGCCTCCAATGCAAATTTTCCCCCCTAGGCAAGGTGACCAAAGCTGTGCGCAGTATTCTAGATTCCCTCTCACCTATGTCCTGGACAGTTGCAGCAAGACTTCCCAACTTTCACACTCCATCCCCCTGGTAATGAATGCCAACATTCACTTTGCTTTGCTGGATCTAACATGGATGTAGAGAAGATGTTTCCTCTTGCAGAGAGCTCCAAACTAGAGGGCATAAATATAAAATAGTCACAAATAAATCCAATAAAAAAATTTAGGAGACAGTTCTTTACGCAGTGAGTGTTGAGAATGTGGAACCCGTTACCACAGGGAGCGATTGAGGCCAATGCAACAGATGCACTTACCAGCACATAAGGAAGAAATGAATAGAAAGATATGTTGATAGGGTGGAGCATGGATTAGTTGGGCTTTGTTTCTGCACTATGAATTTTATGCAATTCGGGCAGCATGGTGGCTCAGCGGTTAGCACTGCTGCCTCACAGCGCTGAGGACCCAGGTTCGATCCTGGCCCTGGGTCACTGTCCGTGTGGAGTTTGCACATTCTCCCCGTGTGTGCGTGGGTTTCACCCCCACAAAACCCAAAGATGTGCAGGGTAGGTGGATTGGCCACGCTAAATTGCCGCTTAATTGGAAATAAATAATTGGGTACTCTAAATTTATTTTTTGAAATTTTTAAATGTAATTCTATAAATATGCACTGGCATTGGGAAGCTTATTGCTGTAATTTGTACTCAGAAATTTTAAGTTGATATTTCGGACACTCAATGTTTTTACTTTCTATTGTTATGGGCCAGGGTTTCGAGAACCCCAAAGTGCATCATGGAGTTCACCTGACCCACAACTTTTAATAGATTTTGGTTATGGGGAGCACAAGGGCCCACTTTACAGGTGTGATGCAACAGAGAACTAAGAGTATTTTTAAACAAAAACAATGTTTATTCTATGAACTCAGTTAACATTTTATAAACATACAGTGAACATCTTAGCAACTATCAATTCAAATACACCCCCCCCCCCAAAGAGCACAGTACTCTATAAGATATCCATAAGACAAAAAACCTTTTTACAGAAGGATAGCAGGTTTAAATTCTCTACTGAGAGCAGTTACCACTTTGAAATCACCAAATGAACGTTCTTCAGCTTGCAGAGATTCACACACATCTTGCTGTGATTGCAGCATCTCCAAATCTAAAACAAAACTAAACAGAGCCACAAAACAGCCTTTCAGCTCAAAATGAAAGTGAAAATCAGAAAGACAGACCAGCTCCACCCACACTCTGACATCACTGCTGCATTTGAAAAACACACATTTCTTAAAGGGACTCTTACATGACACTATTCATTTCACTAGATTCACATGCAGGTCCACAGGTCACTGAAAGGGGCAACACAGGTGGAGCCCGTAGTCAAGAAGGCATACGGCATGCTTGCCTTCATTGGCCGGGGCATTGAGTATAAGGATTGGCAAGTCATGTTGCAGCTGTATAGAACCTTAGTTAGGCCACACTTGGAGTATAGTGTTCAATTCTGGTCGCCACACTACCAGAAGGATGTGGAGGCTTTAGAGAGGGTGCAAAAGAGATTTACCAGGATGTTGCCTGGTATGGAGGGCATTAGCTATGAGGAGAGGTTGAATAAACTTGGTTTGTTCTCACTGGAACGAAGGAGGTTGAGGGGCGACCTGATAGAGGTCTACAAAATTATGAGGGGCATAGACAGAGTGGATAGTCAGAGACGTTTTCCCAGGGTAGAGGGGTCAATTACTAGGGGGCATAGGTTTAAGGTGCAACGGGCAAGTTTTACAGGAGATGTACGAGGCAAGTTTTTTACACAGAGGGTAGTGGTGCCTGGAACTCGCTACTGGAGGAGGTGGTGGAAGCAGGGACGATAGTTTAAGGGGCATCTTGACAAATTCATGAATAGGATGGGAATAGAGGGATACGTACCCCGGAAGTATAGAAAATTTTAGTTTAGACGGGCAGCATGGTCGGCGCAGGCTTGGAGGGCCGAAGGGCCTGTTCCTGTGCTGTACTTTTCTTTGTTCTTTGTTCTTTGTTTTGAGGGATTATTGATCCCCTTTTCGCCTCCTTGGCTTAAGGCCACTTGGCTCTTTCCAATCCGAGGTTCTGCAGGACCAGCTGCTAACTGACCCCCCTTCGTTTGCAGTCTGGGTATCGAGGCGCAACATCACTAACGCACTCTGAGTCCCCTCGTGTCCACCAACGCCTGTCAGCAAGGATCAAGGGATGATGGTCATGGCTGGGGGGAAACGGCCATCTCTCAGGTCTCAAACCCAAGCTCTTGCTGCTTTCGCTCTGCTTCCCCGACTGAGGTCCATCCACATCGCACAAACTCCCATTTTGAGCAGTGACCTGCCTCACTGTACAGCCCATTCACAATCTGCACAATGCATTCACCCATCAGTGTGTCAGCCATGGCGCAGTGTGTAGGCTGTGATTCAGAAGGTTGTGAGTTCAGAGAGGCTGGGATGTAAATTCCAAGCTGGCATTTCCAGGGCAGTACCGGGAAAGTTCTGCATTGTCAGAGGTGCTAAGCGGTTGAACCAATGTTCTGTCGGACCCCATGGCACTATCCGAAGAAGAGCAAGCGAGTTCTCCCCAATGATCAGACCAATAATTATCCCTCAATTAGCATTGCTAAAACAGACTATCTGGCCATTACCACATTGCTGTTTGTGGGAGCTTGCTATGCATAAATTGACTGCCGTGTGTTCACTTACTGTGGTGTTCTTTATGTTGCTAAATTCAGGATGGTTGGCGTAGTGTTCACAAAGACCACAAAACAACTTGAACTTGAACAAAGCTATAAATTTCTTAACGCTACTAATTTGGATTAGACATGTATTCCTAAATAATACACAGTTGATAATAAACATATAATCTACACTCATCTGCTACTAATCTCTACACTATAACATTAATTATGATCTGCACTCGCTCACACTATCTGTCCTTCTGTCTGCTCTCCAGCCTGCTCCTCAACCTCTCCCCCCCAAACCCCCAAGGCTTAGCATCAATGTCTTATATACTTGTACATCTAGCTCCCTCTAGTGGTTGAGTTATACATTTCATTAACCCTTGCAGGTCTTACATTTATGATAATACCACACTTACCACCCATAGTAATGACATTACAACAATAAATACTTATTTGGCTGCGAAGAAAGGAGTAGCATTTATATAGTGCCTTTCACCCTCAGGAGCTCCCAAGATGCTTTATTTGTGACCAGAAATATTGAGATGAATGTGGTGTCAGCTATGGTGCGATTGGTAACACTCTACCTTCTGAACCAGATAGTCATGGGTGGGAGCAGAACCCTGCAGAGACTTGACCACAAATATCTAGACTGATAGTCTCAATGCCAATACTGAGGGGGTGCTGCAGTTGGAGGTACTGTTGGGTGTGATGTTAACATGCGGCCCGCCTGTGCTCCCAGTTGGACTTAGGACATTCTAAACCTGCCCTGCCATTCAATTTGACCGTGGCTAAAATTATTTCCCTAGTTTCTACATATTTCTGTGTTTTATTAATACTCTATGGTCAGACATTGTGGAGATGAATGGCAGGAATTACTGAGCTGTATTGCTTGGGGACGTTAATTTGACATATCATGTGTAAATATCAGGAACACAGCTTCCTGTGTTGTGAGGTCCAGAACCCACCCCCACTCCCCACCTCCCCCAGTAGTATAAACAGAATTACCAACACTGGAACAGTGGGACACCAGAAAATAATTTAACTCACAACACTAGGAAGCGTGCAATTTATGAGCCCAAAGTCTCAGTGGCCACACTTTCCAATATCACTCTGTGAATTCGTTTCCATACCCCACTGTTCCTTGTTGGTAATCTTGCACATCCCTGCTGATAGCAATCAATCTGCTTCAGTAGGTTTCGAAATCTCCTCACCCAAGCATTGGATCCATACAGTTAACCTCAGAGAGAGAGAGAGAGCAGCACCCAAGATGGAGCATTCCCATCTCTCCCTCCCTGGGCAGGATTTTCCTGCCACCCGGATCGGCTGGTCACACCGAAAGTCAATGGACTTCTGGTCGGGCAGCTGAATCTCCCCACCAAACCTTTACTCTGCATGTGTGGGCACTGCTACTGTACACTGGAGCCTCCTGTTCATGTCCATACTCCATCCTGCTATCCAAGTGCAGTGGTGAGTGGTTCTTGGTGATGCTGTGCCCGCTGGCCAGGATAATGTGGGCTGATCCCACACTTGGAGCCTCATTAATTATGCGCATCATTAATTATGATCCCCCCCCCCCCCCTGCCAGCTGTCGAGTTCGAAGGTCAGGCCCCATATTTGATTGCCAATCCAGCACTCTCAGATGGCCCGCTCCGGCTCACCTGCCATCAGGAGACTGTGTAACCTGGCAACCAGCCACAAGCAAAGGGCCAGCGCCCGCAAGAAGAAGGCAGCCCCCTGTGGTATTATCATAAATGTAAGATCTGCAAGGGTTAATGAATTGTATAACCCAACCACTAGAGGGAGCTGGATGTACAAGTATGTAAGACGATGATGCTAAGCCTTAGGAGTGAGAGGTTGAAAAGAAGGCTAGAGAGCAGACTGAAGGGGAGATAGTGTGAGTGAGAGCAGATCATAGTTAATGTTATCGTGTAGAGATTAGTAGTGGATGAGTGTAGATTATATGTTTATTATCAACTGTATATTATTTAGGAGTCATCCAATTAGTAGTGTTAATAAATTTATAGCTTTGTTCAAGTTAAAGCTATTTTGTGGTCTTTGTGAACACTACACCAGCCATCCTAGATTTAGCAACAGAAAGAACACCACACGTCCCGCTTCACCCCATCAGGCCCTTGGCACCTTGATTCGAGGAGTCCGGGCATGTCCTCTACTCGGCAGATGGCCCCAGGAAGCACCCGAGTGTCACCTCTCCAGCCTGGGTGGTCGCCACCCAGGAGGTCAAAGTGTCTGACAACCACACCGGAAGTGTGACGCAGTGCTAGGAAGCAGATGAATAATCTCATCCACTCCGTCAGAGTAAGTTATCCTTCAACTCTCTCCAATATCAAACTCTCATCATGGTGTCCTGCTGATAGCAATCAATCTGCTTCAATAGCTTTGGAAATGACCTCACCCAAGCATTGGATCCAAACAGTTATCTTTAAGAGAGCAGCACCGAGATGAAGCATTCTGTATGTGAGAGTACCTTTAAGAAATTGGTGTTTATCAAATAGCTGTAGTGGATGTACCTTTAAGAAATGGGTGTTTATCAAATAGCTGTAGTGGATGTACCTTTAAGAAATGGGTGTTTATCAAATAGCTGTAGTGGATGAACCTTTAAGAAATGGGTGTTTATCAAATAACTGTAGTGGATGTACCTTTAAGAAATGGGTGTTTATCAAATAGCTGCAGTGATGTCAGCGTGTAGGTGGAGCTGGGCTGTCTGTCTGCTTTTACTGTTGTTTTTGAGCTGGCAGCTACAGTGTGTGTTTGGTTTCGTTTTCAGAGTTGGAGCTACATCCAGCCAAACAAGGTGTAATTTTGATCTCTCTCTGCATGAAAAGAATGTCTTCAGATCACTTGCTAATTTAAAAGTGATAACTGCTCTCAGTAGAGAATTTAAAACTGATGTCTTTGTTAAAGAGAGTATTTGTCTTATGGATGTTGCGAGGACAGATTAAGAGTTACTTATAGAGTACTGTATTCTTTGGTGGAAGTATTTGAGTTAATAGTTGCTCAGATGTTTACTGTGTGTTTATAAAACATTAACTGGATTCATATAATAAACATTGTTTGTTTTAAAAATACTTTAGTTCTCTGTTGCATCACCCCTGTAGAGTGGGCCCTAGTGCTCCCCATAACCAAAATCTATTAAAGGTTGTGGGTCAGGTGAACTCCATGATACACTTTGGGGTTCTCTAAACCCTGGCCCGTAATAATTCCGATCTCTCCCTCTCTAGGCAGGATTTTCCAGCTCTGTGTGCCATGGTTGATGTCACACATCCATTAGCGGGGGACTTATACGAGAACTCCTCCCTGGGACACTTTCACACCATCACCATCCCATCTCTGTTCTTGCTCACACTCCATCCTCTGGCCCTTCTGGGGAGGGCTCACCACACACAGACCCAATCCCTGCTCCACCCCTCTGGTCACATGCCTTCCTTTAGTCTCCGTACCAGCCAAGGTGGCACGCAACAAGCACGGGTGAGCCCTGACCCAGGGAGGAACGGCAGAGATCATCGGCCTCACAGAATTCGAGGAGACTGGCGGAGAGGACCGGGGTTGACCCTGTGGCGAGGCGGAGATCGGTCTCGCCCAACAACCTTATACAGATTACAACTCCATCAAAAACACAACAAGGACTGCAGCGGTTCCAGCAGCTACAAACTAAGGAGGTTTTGTCCCCTCAGCCTTTCCTTCCCAACAATCTAGAGGCATTTAAATCACAGCTAGTCATCGCCCAACTTCTCCTATTATAGAATCCATAGAATCCCCACAGTGCAGAAGGAGGCCATTCAACCCATCGTGTCTGCACCGACCCTCGGAAAGAGCACCCTAACTAGGCCCATTCCCCCACCCTATCCCTGCAACCCCATAACCCCATCTAACTTTTGAACACTACGGGAAATTTAGCATGGCCAATCCAGCTAACGCGCAAACCTTTGGACTTTATTAGATTTATTAGATTGAATATTATTAGATTTATTAGTTTATTTGGCTTCTTGTCAGCTGTAGCTCAGAGCGCAGCATTCTTGCCTCCGCACAAGAAGGTCATGAGTTCACGCTCCACCCAGGAGGTTTAAGAGTCATTGACTCCTGTCATGTGAGAGTGCCTTTAAGAATTGGATGCTGAAAAAATGAACCTTTAACAGATGAAGCTGATCATATTACTGAAGTGATGTCACAAGGGGGTAGCTGAGCTCACTTCTGCTTTTGTTTTCAGTTTGAGAAAGCAGCTTGTACGTGTCTGTGTGTTTCCAGAGAGCTGCAGGAAGAAAAGCAAGGTGCTGGAGCTGAAGTCAACCAAGCTGATATATCTCTGCCATCCAACAGAAAATACATATATTCTGTGACCTGGTGTGTTACTGTTTTGAAGGTTTGAAGCCTTTGGGATATTTGAAGGAATATTTTGAGGGATTATTTAGTGTTGTATGATTTTCGGGGTTATCTTTGAAGTAAGGAGTGTTAAGGGATCCAATGTTTATTTAAGAGGTTAAGTTGAGTTCATGGAATAAACATTGTTTTGTGTTAAAAACCACGTGTCCATAATTGTAATATCACATCTGGGGAACAAGCCGTGTGCTTCAAAAGCAACAATCCATTAAAGGGAGAGGTTGATTGAACTCCATGATGCATTTTGAGGTTCTGAAAACACATCTCCCATAACACTCCACAGGCCATTGAGCCTATGCCAGTTATAGGAAGCATTAGAGAACACTTGAGCACAAAATCTAGGCAGACGCTCTCCCAGTTCAGTATTGTTAGCGTTACAGTGCTAGAGCTGCCGGAATTTGGATGCAACACTTCTCCGAGGCACCACCTGCCCCCTCGGGTGAATGTGGTAGATCCCACAATCATTATTTCTGTCACGAAGGTGTGGGTGCGACCCGGTGAGCCCGACTGACACCAATGTCACTGAAGCTTATTGGATACATTCTACAAATACAAAGAAGGATCCCAGCAGCTTTGAGACTTAGACCCGCTCCCCACAAGCCATAGCATTGACCTTTAGGTGTGTGTGTGATGTAACAGGTTGTCACCTCCAATTGGACATATTCTTAAAGGTTTCAGCACATTCCTGTCTTCAACCAAACAGACCCCAACCCGCCCATGATTTTGCAAGTGGTCACCTTGCCCATCCACCCACTTGACGCCCCATCTTCCCAAACCAAGCAGAGAGCAAGCAGACTCTCCCTTGTAATGTTATGTATAATGCCAGTATAGTAAAGGGTTAATATCTGAATCAATGTGTAAATCAAACACTAGAGGGTGTTACAAATCCACTGTATATAAGACAGCATCTCAAGGAATTCTGGGAGTAGCTGAAGAGAACATGAAGAGATCAGAGTGAAAGATGAATAGAGAATTATAGCACGAGGTCAAGCCATAGTGTAGTTTAATAGTCAGATAGAATATTGAATACTGTACTACAGATTCAGTATCATTAGTTTATTATCTGTAACTCAGTAGAGTGTGCGAACTTCATTTTAGTTAGTAGTGTAAAATAAATTAGTTTTGATTCAATCTTCTTATTTGTATATTCTTTGTCAATACTACATATCTGGCCACCTTGGGGGGAAAAGGCAAGGAATATAACACCGCTCACTCAATTGGATGATTCTTAACCATCAGTCAAACAGCCTTTCTCTCCACGTCCAATATTTTTATAAGTAACAAGCAAAAAGAGTTCAGAGAGTTTTTTTTAAGATAAGGGCGCGTTTTTGTTCCTGCCCCTGTGCAGAGCGATGTCCAGGTGATGAATCTTTAATTTCTGGAATGCCCAGCGCAATCACTACGCGACACCAAACATCTCAAAGCTAAAGCAAAGAGTTAATAAGAAGTAAAGTTGTTGAATCAAAGTGTGAACTTGTCTCCTCCTTCCTGAGAGTTGCCGCTGTGAAGCTCTTTGGGGTGTTTTGGTACGTCAAAGGCACGATATGAATGGGAGTTGTTACTGACGTTGTTGAAAATGAAGATCTTGTAGATCAGGAGTTAATACATTCAATTTACATTATCATCTCTACAGGAATTAATTTCATGTAACATTGCGCATTGGTTAAAGAATTACATCTAAATGAATGATAAGAATAAAATAAAGAAAATTGCCATAACACAGAGACCTAACTTTAATTAAAACATGTCATAAAAACGATTCCGATACATTAAAATAATCAGTCTGCGTGCTTACTCTCACCCAAACATCAAGCTAAATTTCTTATAAGAGCACAAATGAGTTCAGGAATCGATTGGCGGGATTTTAGCCTCTTCCCACACGCAACCAGCAGTAATGTTCAGACAAGAGGTGATGGAGAGAGGTGAGAAAATCCAACACTTGGAGACCAGCAATGAAGTGCCCAAGAAGGTTGAAGTTCAGTTGTTTAAATCCTTGTTCCAAATTTGCCCTTTCTCATGGGGTTGGCCCGCAGATGGCTCCCGGCTGCCTAATACTGTATATTCACTGAGTAACGAGGGTTTACAAAGAGCAAAGGATTGTCAAAGCATCCAATTCGAAATAGAAGATTTAATAAGTGCTGATGAAGGTGACGTGGTGAGATGCAATGGTTGGGGGACAGCCAATCTGGTCGTCTTTTAAACTTTTATGAACACTGCACAGTACGAACTTAGAATTCACATTACCGTCAAGTGGCTCTACGTACTTGGTTCAAGTTGGAAGTGGTGGAGTGTAGGACTCATTTCATATGATGGCTACTGTGAGGCCTGTTTTCACTCAAAGCTTCAGGAATTTTGGCGCAGACATAGTGGGTCAAAGGACATCTTTCTGTGCTATAAAGCTCCATGACAAAGAACAAAGAAAACTACAGCACAGGAACAGGCCCTTCGGCCCTCCAAGCCCGTGCCGACCATGCTGCCCAACTAAACGACAATCTTCTACACTTCCTGGGTCCGTAGCCCTCTATTCCCATCCTATTCATGTATTTGTCAAGATGCCCCTTAAATGTCACTATCGTCCCTGCTTCCACCACCTCCTCCGGTAGCGAGTTCCAGGCACCCACTACCCTCTGCGTAAAAAACTTGCCTCGTACATCTAATCTAAACCTTACCTCTCTCACCTTAAACCTATTCCCCCCTAGTAATTGACCCCTCTACCCCAGGGAAAATCCTCTGACTATCCACTCTGTCTATGCCCCTCATAATTTTATATACCTCTATCAGGTCACCCCTCAACCTCCTTCGTTCCAGTGAGAACAAACCGAGTTTATTCAACCGCTCCTCATAGCTAATGCCCTCCATACCAGGCAACATTCTGGTAAATCTCTTCTGCACCCTCTCTAAAGCCTCCACATCCTTCTGGTAGTGTGGCGACCAGAATTGAACACTATACTCCAAGTGTGGCCTAACTAAGGTTCTATACAGCTGCAACATGATTTGCCAATTCTTATACTCAATGCCCCGGCTAATGAAGGCAAGCATGCCGTATGCCTTCTTGCCTACCTTCTCCACCTGTGTTGCCCCTTTCAGTGACCTGTGGACCTGTAGTCCTAGATCTCTTTGACTTTCAATACTCTTGAGGGTTCTACCATTCACTGTATATTCCCTACCTGCATTAGACCTTCCAAAATGCATTACCTAAATGCATGACTCAAAATTCACCCTCGAATACACAACGCCGACTTCTTCAAACACTCTGTTGGGAAGCACAGTGACTATGCTGGAGTCCAAATGTCTTCTCATAAGAATCTACCTAGTAAAAGGGGTGGTAAAAGAAAGAGTGGGGTTGGGTGAGGACCAATAAGGGGATTTATGCATGGAGACAGGGAACAGGTTTGAAATGAATACTTTGCATCATCTTCACTGAGGAAGAGGGTGCTTGTACAGGTCATGGTGAAAGTGGAGGTAATTTTAAGTGTTTCAAGAGTTATTTGATAGGCTGTGTGTGCTCGTGGCATCAGAGCTGGGTGGAATGTATCCAAGGATACAGAGGGAAGTGAGAGTGGAAATTGAGGATGCACTGGTCATAGAATCCATAAAATCCCCAGTGCAGAAGGAGGCCCATCGAGTCTTCACAGACCCTCCAAAAGAGATGCTGCTTAAACCCACTCCCCCGCCCTATTCCTGTAAACCTGTGCATTGATCATGGTCAATCCTGCACATCTTTGGACTGTGGGAGGAAACCGGAGCACCCGGAGGAAACCCACGCAGACATGGGGAGAACATGCAAACTCCACACAGACAGTCCCTCAAGGACGACACGGTAGCACAGTGGTTAGCACTGTTGCTTCACAGCGCCAGGGTCCCAGGTTCGATTCCCAGCTTGGGTCACTGTCTGTGTGGAGTCTGCATGCTCTCCCCGTGTCTGCGTGGGTTTCCTCCGGGTGCTCCGGTTTCCTCCCACAAGTCCCGAAAGATGTGCTGTTAGGTGAATTGGACATTCTAAATTCTCCCTCAGTGTACCTGAACAGGCACCGGAGTGTGGTGACTAGGGGATTTTCACAGTACCTTCATTGCAGTATTAATGTAAGCCTACTTATGACAATAATAAAGGTTATTATTAGAAGGCCAGAATCGAACCTGAGTCCCTGGTGCTGTGAGGCAGCAGTGCTAACCACTGTGCCACCCAGCCATCAAAATTTTCCTTGTCCTTGTACTTCTAGGGTAGAGGTCACAGGTTTGTCACGTTTCTGCAATGAATATAATAGATGGCACACACTGCTACCACTATACGCTGGTGGTGGAGTGGGTGAATGTTTAAGGGAGTGGTGGATGATCAGTTGATGAAGTTACTGCTACACCCTGGATGGTGTCAAACGATGGTAATGTCATTGATTGTAAAGGGGAAGTGGCTGGACTCTTGTTGAACTGATCTTGACACAATAAATAACCTGCTTATCAAAAGTGGGCGCAAGCATTAAAATAGTACGGTCAAACAATAGGGAATCGCATGCATTACCAATTTAAATTACGTGCGGTCTGGCCTGTGTGGTAGTTTTAGGATTAATTCAGCAATCATTGAACACGCCACCCTTCCAGGCTCCAATTATGTAAAAATCCTTTAACTCTCAATGATCACATTGTACAGTTGACATGAAAGATATAATTTACTTTTGAAAAAGTATTAAACAAACAAACGATCGTCTCATTATAGTCTCATATTTCAGAGGCTTATAGGAGTGACTACTCATTTACCATGAATAAATGGGATCAGACTTGTTTTAAGGAATGATAGATGTTTTCTCGGGAAATCACGGAGGGTAGGAACAGGGGCAACAATAATGACTGGATCTGGCAGCTTTGGCATAGCAACATGTCCCAAGATGGTCACAGGCACGATTCGGACAATAATGGACGGCAAGCCCAAGGAGACATTAGGGCTGGTATTCAATGGTTGAGTCAAAGAGGTAGCTTAAAGTGAGCATTTTTTAAAAAGGAGCGAGAGATAGGGATGATTCGGGAGGAAATTCCAGTACCTGGGATCGAGACATCAGAAGACAAGGCCGCCATTGCTGGATCAAAGGAAATTCTGGGGCAGGTTTGGAACAGTGGACTGTCTGTACTGAACACAAAGGCCCAGGCTTCTTTCTCTTACGTATAAAACTTTTCCGGCTGCAGTGAGTTGGCTGCTGCTTAACTTCTGGATCTAATTGCCAGCTGAAAAACGGGTGTAACAAGATTTAATTTCATCACCGAAAAGTTGACCTTCTTGTTGCTAATTGCCGTGTAACAGCAACCTTCTGTTATATCATGCCTTTAGCATCGTAGAACATCTCAAAATGTTTCGCGGAAACAATTATCAACCAAAATGTGGCATAGAGCCACATTTGGAGTTATTGTTGGACAGCAGACAATCAAAACCTGTTCAAAGTGGTAGGTTCCAAAAGGAGAAGAGAGAGAAAATGTGGGGTTTAGTTGGGAATTCCAGAGCTTAGGGGCAACTTAGCCACAGATGGTGGAGTGACGGAAGCCTAGAAAGCGCAAAAGGTTCGCACTGGAGGCTTGCAGAGATTTCAGAGGATCGAGAGTTGGACAAAGTTTCAAGGCAAACATTTGACCAGTCATTCATTGTCACAGGCTATTCTTGATCGTCAACAATACAGATCCGAATTGATCGGGAATGTCCCCTTCCAACACATTTTATGTCAGCATCCCAATCCAAATAACTTCCCACTGCATCATCAAGCTATTGATATGAGTCTAATTAACAGAGATCGAAGAATGTATTGGATTATTTCCAATACAGTAGGGTGTAGGCGATGGTTCTGAAAAGACTTGGTTAATGGCCAAGTCAATCCTTACAAATAGTTATGACTAACCTTGCGTAACTTTTCACTGTCAGAATGTTTTCCGTATATCTTGAAACTATTAATGGAGATTGTGGCCGGGAGGAGTTACAGAATGATGGACTAATAGGTGCCTTGGGACATTTCATTATTCTGAAGGTGCTGGGTAACTTCAAGATACTGCTGATGTTAACCGGATTTTAACCCAATGAAATGATGCACAAAGCAGTTTTTTTTAAAAATGATAATAATCTTTATTTTCACAAGTAGGCTTACATTAACACTGCATTGAAGTTACTGTGAAAGTCCCCTAGTCGCCACATTCCGGCGGCTGTCCGAGTACACAGAGGGAGAATTCAGAATGACCAAATTACCTAACAAGCACGTCTTTCGGGACTTGTGGGAGGAAACCGGAGCGAAACCCACACAGACACGGGGAGAATGTGCAGACTCCGCACAGACAGTGACCAAAGCCGGGGATCGAACCCGGGACCCTGGCGCTGTGAAGCAACAGTGCTAACCACTGTGCAACCGTGCTGCCCTAATGATGGTGAGGCCTGCCTTCAAGCCAGCTCTATCCTGCAACCCAATCATAGAATTTACTGCAAAGAAACAGGCCATTCAATCCAAATGGCCTATGCTGGTGGTTCTACTTCACATAACCCCCTGCCCTCTCGACTGCGATCAACACTTTATTTATTCCCTTTGCCGTTGTGTGGTGAAGCCTCCCTTTTTTGGCCAGAGGTATTCTGTCTTATTCGACACACCGTTTTCCATTGATGACCTCAGGAGAGATTAATCCTTGCCCTCCTTGGCGCCGTGTTCCTCTAACGACAACTATAATGTTTAAAGTAAATCCAAGGTCCTTCACCGGAGGATTAGCAAGCAATACCCGGCACTGAGCCAAATGTGCAGACTGATGACCTTAAGCTTGGAGAAGACTGAGGTTTTAAAAGCATTTTATGGGATAGAGCAGTTTAAGGAGAGTATTTAGGACTCAGGCAGTCGAAGGCATGGCCACCAGTGGCAGAGCAATAAAAATGGAGGATGTGCAGAAGAGGAAAGGGGCAGCATTGATTGCCTTCACCCAGTGTTGCGGGCAACTCAGGACTTCCGTCTAAAGCAGATCCCACGCTGCTGTTTAATATCGCCATGTGGTTTGCCCCCATGCCTTGCTCACCCTCCCCACCTCTCGTCCCTCTCTGCCCTCCTCAGTGAGGTTAACCAGCTTTGCATTGTTTGCTAACCCCTGCGGTGAGCCAGCCTTGAGCACTCTGCCGTCAACAAAGGCAGTCATCGCCCAGAATGGTTTCCTCACTGAAATGTCGAGAGAAGCTTCAACCATCTGTGAGCAAACATGATTTATCGCTCACATAACACGATTAAGAGGGAGAGGAAACCTCTAGAAGGTACTTCGAAAGTGTAAAAGTTATTTTACTGCATGTGGAGAACATCCCTCACAATAATGACTCCACCTCAACCCACACTGAGCACGTAAGATAACACATTCCGTTTTCTTGGGACTGGGGAGTGGGGCTGAATTCATTGCAGCTGGGCTGAGCAAGGTTTCCATGCGACCAGTAAAGAAATAAAGAACTTTCATTCATATCGTGTCTTTCATGGCTTCACGACATCACAAGTGCTCAAGGCCAATGAGCTGCCATTTCTTGAATGCAGTCAGTCACGTAATGTGGATTGGAGTGGCGGATTTGAGTCCGATATGTCACTGGTGAATTACTGAGTGGTCGATATCTGCTCACAGGACTGCATTTTTTAAAAATTCATTCCTGGGATGTGGGCGTCGCTGGGCTGGGCTGGCATGTGTTGCCCTTGAACTGAGTGGCTTGCTAGGCCATTTCTGAGGCGGGGGGGGGGGGGGGGGGGGGGGGGGGAGTTAAGGGTGAACCGCATCGCTGTGTGGGTTTGGAGTCGCATGTAGGCCAGACCGGGTAAGGACGGCAGATTTATAACAATAATAATCTTTATTGTCACAGGTAGGCTTACATTAACACCGCAATGAAGCCATCACCAAAAGCCTCTAGTCGCCTCATTCCGGCGCCTGGTCGGGTACACGGAATGTCCAAATTACCCAACAGCACATCTTTCGGGACTTGTGGGGGGAGTACCCGGAGGAAACCCACGCAGGCACGGGGAGAACGCGCAGACTCCGCACAGACAGTGACGCAAGCCGGGAATCGAACCTGGGACCCTGGAGCTGTGAAGCCACAGTGCTAACCACTGTGCTACCGTGCCACCCATGAAGAGATTTCCTTCCCTGAAGGACATTAGTGAACCAGATGGCCTTTTAACGACAATCGGCAATGGTTTCATGGTCATCGTCATACTTTTAATTCCAGATTATTTTATTGAATACCAATTTTACCATCTGCCCTGACGGGATTCGAACCCTGGTCCCCAGAGCATTACTCTGGGTCTCTGAATTACTAGTCCAGTGACACTATCACTACGCCACCACCTTCCTACTGTGAACCCGGCTGGACCTTAATTTACTGAGTGACGATTGGGATTAATTCAGGGCACTGTGTGGGCTTTTTTTAATGTATTCGTTCATGGATTGTGGGTTCCAGCTGAGAAAGAGAACATTTATTGCTCAACCCCAGTGGCTGTTGAGAAGGAGGTGAGGAGCCGCCTTCCTGCGCTGCTGCTGTCCACGTGTTGGAGGTTCTTCCATTTGGTAAAGAGGGAGTCGCACCCTATTGTGGGAGACTGACTGTTCTGGGGCTGGGATGAGGAATGACGATGGGGAACAATGCTCTTCTCAATCCATCCATCCTCGATCACGTCTTTGATTTTTGCTTGGTGTTCACTGGGGAAAACCCGGAATTTGAAAGTCTCCGTCTTTTTCCAGCATCGATGACACTCTTTTAAAAATTACATTAAAAATAATGAATGCTGATGATTAAAGCTGGCATGGATCTCGCAGAGATCCCGAAACCCAAGAATGTGAGGGATGCCAATTAACATGCCACATTTAAAATGAACTTTGATGATGCCTGAGGTTAATGACTATTATTAATTAAACCACAAATCCCTCCCAGTCACCTCATAATGTTTGGACAGAAACACGTTTGTTAAAAATGACAAATACAGCAATTGTAGATGTATTTAGGGGACGTGTAGTGATATTGTCACTAGGCTCGTCATCCAGAGACCCAGGGTAATGCTCTGGGATCCTGGGTTCCAATCCCGCCATGGCAGATGGCGAAATTTGAATTCAATAAAAACCCGGAATTTAGAGTCTAATGGTGACCATGAAACCATTGCCGATTGTCATAAAAACTTATCTGCTTCACGAATGTCCTTCAGCGAATGAAATCTGCTGTCCTTACCTGGTCTGGCCTATATGTGACTCCAGACTCACACAGCGATGCGGTTGACTCTGAACTGTCCCCCTCTGAATTGGCCCAGCAACCACTCAGTTCAAGGGCAATTAGGGATGGGCCACAAATGCTGTCCCAGCCCAGCGACGCCCACATCCCAAGGCCAAATTTTTTTTAAGCTTTCATTCTTTGTCGGCTTGTTTTATCAGAGGCCATTGATCCCTCCTTTAATCATCGCACTGATGATGGGCTGGAAGCGAGGACAGCGGCCTATCTTGCTACGTGGCTGGTTATTAGTGCAATATGCGTTGCTTATTCTGAAAAGTATTTCTACAGAGTCACCAATTCATACTTCTCGAGAAATACAGAAAACACAGAGTGCGCGTGGATGGTTACAACTAGGGACCCAGGGTCTTTGGAAAAGAAAGGAAGAGAATTGTAAGTAAATGGGGCAGGATTCTCCATCGGCAGTGGGATTCGCCGTTCCTGCTGCTGGCCAATGGGGTTTCCCATTGTGGCCAAGCCACTGCTAAACCTGCAGGCGTGGGTGCGCCGTCGGTGAAGCGGAGGATCCCGCAGATGGTCTACCTTCCTATCTGTCCACACGGTGGTATGTGTGCTCAAACATCATGACCAGCAAGCTCACCTTCATCTTCATCTCCAGTCACGAGTTTGGCACCCCTCTCACCCACACATCAAGATCGGATTGGCTGGGGGCAGCACGGTGGCGCAGTGGGTTAGCACTGCTGCCTCACGGCGCCGAGGTCCCGGGTTCGATCCTGGCCCTGGGTCAGTGTCCGTGTGGAGTTTGCACATTCTCCCCGTGTCTGCGTGGGCTTCGCCCCCACAACCCAAAGATGTGCAGGGCAGGTGGATTGGCCTCGCTAAATTGCCCCTTAATTGGAAACAATGAATTGGGAACTCTCAATTTATTTTTTTTAAAGATTGGATTGGCTGGATTTTTAGAATGATGCAGCACCGAAAGAGGCCATTTGATCTATTCCACCACTTTTGAAAAAGAAGCTACCTGATTAAACCCAGTTTTTGCTCTAACCTCAGAGCTGTGAGGTTATCCTTTGAACTACCTCTGCCTGTCCTCCTGGAACCAGTTTTCACTGCCCTTTCGAGCAGCACATCACAGATAACAACAATTTGAGCACCACCATCATTTATTGTCCATCCAAGAGTTGCCCTAAGAAGGTGTTATTGACCTGTCTTCTTGACCCATTGCAGTACGGTGCTTTGATGCAAATGAATGAAATGCGAGGGTCACTTCAGCGGGCAGCTAAGTGTCAACCCCCTCAGTGAGGGATAAGGTGACCAATGCCTGAAGCCAAAGCTGGACACCTTCGTATTCAAACAAACCTGACCTTTGCATCCTTGTCGCAATGAGACTCCTCAATAGCCATCCGGGTTGGGCAATAAATGCTGCCTTCCCCAGCGACACCCACATCCCACGAATGAATACATTTTTAAGAATCCCACACAATGGCTCTGATTTACTTCCAACCATGACTCAGTAAATTGAGGTCTACTTGGGTTTATGCAGTCCTGTGACCGGATATTAACCAATTAGTATCTTACCAGGGGCATTGGGTTCAAATCCACCAATTGGCAGAATGCTACATTACAAGAGTGATTGAACTTCAGGAAAAGGTACTTCATTGGCCAAGAGGTACCTGGTTCTTTACTGAAATAAGTGGCCTAAGGGTCAAAATACTCGTTGCGAAACCATCCTGTGCCAGAGAGCAGCCAGACCAGCTAAAACTAAAGTGTCCAGTACCAACCCAGACACCAGGTAACCCTAGTGAGGGACTGGAATCACCTCTCGGCCCAAGCAGAGAAGGACATGTTTCCACCCCTAAAGGACATGCATGAAGTAGATTAGGTTCTTCCAGAAATCTCACAGCTTCACAGTGAGTTTTACTGATGCTAGCTTTTTATTTACACATTTCAGAGAACTCCAGTTCCCAAACTCTTATGGTGGGGTTTGAAACACACACACAGGGCTGGATTATTCCGCTCCGTCTTCCCGCCGCAAGATCGCCACGGGCGGGAGGCGGACCATGTAAAGGTCCATTGACGTCGGGGGGGGGGGGGGACAGCCGGAGAATCTCATCCATATTGATGACACTACCACCACGCACCACACAATATTTTCGAACCTACGTCATGTGGTTTCAACATTTTGGCACTAATGTTCAATCGGATGCATGTTTGGAGCTAATCTGAAGAGTGTTTAGAAGCTAGGGGAGGTACGTGTTGATTATGACTGTAGTTTACCGAGTGTTAAGAAATCTTTGCATGAGTCAGACTATCTTTCACGATTACAGGCCAATGGCATGTTGCGAGTGCTTTGCCTGCGTTAATCTCAGTAACTAGGGAAATGGCTGGTATCATTCCTGTGGTCTATGATGTACGAAGATACTGTAGCATTTGGGATGGAGAGTAATACACTTGTTTACACCTTCTGTACAAGTTGAGTCTTGAACACAGAGACTGGTGTTAACCCCACACTTGGCCGTGAATTCCTGTGGCATCCATGAGCTGAGCGATCGCACGAAAGGTGGCTCTCACCTGGGATCTTCTCGCTAACCTTTTTAACCTATCGAACAGGTACCAAGGGTACAGAAAAGTTCCCCAACTGAACTGCCACTTAATACCCAACCGATTGAGATGCCTACGACCCAACAGCCATGTCATAATATACACCAGTATATCATGGTGCAGACACACACTGATGGACATGCAGTGGGGCCAATCAGCATACACAACACCGCAGCCAATCACCAGTGAGAGCACACGCACTATAAAGACAGGGGACAGGAGAGTTCCCGCTCATTCTAGTAGCAGTCAGCTCAGAGCACAGAGCTCACAGCCTGCAACACAGACATTCACCAGTGCTGAGTGCATCACCTGGTTAGGACTAGGCAAGGGTCAACAGTTAAAGCTAGTATTGCATTTACCCACAGTTCAAGTATGTTAATATAGTTAAACGTATAATAAAATAGAGTTGCACCACTTCCAGTGTTGGTGACCTGTTTGTGATCCAGAACACCCAACACATCATGGTACAAGGAGTGGTTGCATACTAGCACTTCTGAGACCCACCTGCAACTAATCAGCATTCCGGCATCCTGAAGTATGGAGAACATCAACCCGCCGCCGCCGCTCCGCATCGCCGGCAATCTCGGGGTCAATTGGAAGATTTTTAAAAAGCGCTTCCAGCTCTTCCTCGAAGCCACGGACAAGGGGAACGCCTCGGACACCAGGAAGATTGCTCTGCTCCTCTCCACGGCCGGGCAACACGCCATCCACATCTTCAACTCCCTCACATTCGCAGACGACGAGGACAAGACAAAGTACAAACGGTTCTCCTCAAATTCGATACCCATTTCAGCATCGAGGTCAATGAAAGCTTCGAAAGATACCTGTTCCAGCAGCGCTTGCAGGGTAAGGACGAGCCTTTCCAATCCTTTTTAACACACCTCCGCATCCTTGCGCAGTCCTGTGGCTACGGACCCACCTCCGACTCCATGATATGCGACCAGATCGTATTTGGTGTTCTGTCGGAACCCCTGCATCAGCAGCTCCTCAAAATTAAGCAACGCACCCTAGTGACTGCCATCGTGACCTGTGTCCTGCATGAAGATGCCACCAGCCGGTACTCCCACATACAGGCGGCTGAAACGGCGCAGCGGCAAGGTCCCTACGAGGCGGAACGGGTCCAAACAATTGACCACCTCCAAGGCTGCAGCCTGGATGAGGGCAGCCATTTTGTGCGCTTTTCGCGGCCTCCCGCGCTTGTACGCGCCAAATGAGGGGACGGTGACATGGAGGAACATGATCGCAGGCACGCACCACGCAGGACCCGCACCGCGCATGCGCGGTGGTGTAACGAGCGTACTGACGTCACGACGTGCGGCAACTGTGGCTCCGCCCATTTAAAGCGGCAATGTCCTGCAAAATCGCGCCAATGCCTACGATGTGGCAGACTTGGCCACTATGCTGCCTGCTGTCGAGCAGCTCAGCCTGCCAATTCGCATCGCTTCAGCCAGCCTCGCAGGAACATTCGGGCAATTCAACCCTCGTACACCGAGTCCGATTCCGACTTCCCGCAGACCAGTGACACCGAGGACCCGATGGAGCCTTTTGAGTCGCTGTTATAACAAAGAACAGGCTGTCCCCGAATCAAAACCACCAGCCGCTGTTGGTGCACAGCATTGATCCAGACGACGAGTGGTGTGCCACCCTGACGGTCAACCAGAATTCGTCGCCCACCTCAGAGACTTGACTTATGAGTTTTACGATGTTGGACTCTTTGATCTGTTCTGTTATCCTGTTTCATCGTTCCAGTAGTTTGTATATAATGTTCATTTCGTTGTGGTGTGACACCCTATTTCTCTGCACCAGGCACCTTCTCGTGTAAATAGATTAGCCTCATGTACATAGTCATGTAAATAACACGCACACACATAGTCAGGTACATTCACTACATGATATTTATTGTCACGCAGCCACATGTTCTTTATATAAAAGGGGGGATGTCATCACATACACCAGTATATTATGGTGCAGACACACACACACACACTGATGGACATGCAGTGGGACCAATCAGCATACACAACACTGCAGCCAATCACCAGTGAGAGCACACGCACTATAAAAACAGGGGACAGGAGAGTTCCCGCTCATTCTAGTAGCAGCCAGCACGGAGCACAGAGCTCACAGCCTGCAACACAGACATTCACCAGTGCTGAGTGCATCACCTAGTTAGTGATCCAGAACACCCAACACATCAAGCCAGACCGCAAGGCCAGCAAGAGCAAGGAGAGGAAAACCCCAACCGCAGAACAAG